>NC_142039.1:2814000-3517500 GCF_982192425.1 Myodes glareolus
TGAGATATTGATGTAAGCACAGTGCAGGAACAACATTTATAGTTTATTAAGCTAAAAGGGAGCTAACCAGTTATTATATTTAAAATGACACTCACGAGGAAAAGAAACTAATTTGCTAAGATACTTTGTTGGTGTTGGTGTTGTTGGAGCTGGAAAGTCAGTAGAGGTGAGCGTTGTGGCAGAAGATTTGCTTGACCTCAAGAAATGGCTGTGGCCTTGGTGCTGAGCAGCAAGAATGCCCAGTAGAGAGACCACTGGTTGCTTAGCTCCTCTAGCGACACAAGACAGTGCAGCTTTGTTGTATTGTAAACCCTGAACCTTACATCAGTCAGTTTTGCATTATAATAACAAACTACTGGAACAATTGACTTATAGCTTGAACTCACAGTTTTAGGGTTTCTGCTCTATGATTGGTTAGACCCATTGATTTGATCCTGTGACATATGCGTGGCAGAGCAAATCACTCACTTAATGAGCTAGGAGACAAAGAGAGGACAGTGGACTACATGGTCCCCTTCAAAGGACTGCCCCTCCCAGAAGCACAGAGACTGCCCAGGAGGCTCCTCCCAAAGATCCCACCACTCCCACACAGAGCCACCCTGGGGACCAAGCCTGCAACACACGAGCCTTTGGTGAGACATTCAAGATCCAAGATGCTGCCATCTTAGAATTCAGATTATATACTGACGTCTGAGCTGTGTGCTGTTGATTCTTTGGGTTTCTCCCAATCTCACAGTCAGGATGGCCTCAGAGCAGAAGGGGCTCAGCTGTGCAGGCTCCACTTGTGAGCCAGCATGCTATCCGGCTGATGTTCTCTGCTATCAGCTGTCCTCTCCTGGGTCACTATGCTAACCTCAGTGATTAAATGATGAGCTATAGGATACTTTTAAAGTAATTTTATTTTTATACAATGAATTTTTATAAAGAGTTTCTGATAGATTCACGAAGTATTTTTTTAGATAACATATTTTGTCTCCAGATAATCAAATTCATTTCACTAAGGATCAATTCATATTTTTCAATGTGATTCCCCACTAGTTTATGCATAAATTTTAAAAATTATTCAATGTATTTTGGCTTCCATAGCTAAATTTTTTGTTGATTTAGACGCTGACATTTCTTAGAAAGGAGAAAGCATATATTTGGTATCCAAACCTTTCCAATGGTTAATCTGCATTTCATCCTTACTAATTATTTATGAGTGTGTAACACTTAGAAAACTCACAGAAAACATCATTTAGCATGCTAAGAGTCACCTTCCTAAGTCCTTCCGTTTTCTGCACTTCTTACCTAGTAGAGTGTATTTCATTTGATGCCACACACCTATCAACATGTTTAAATTTTGGGACAGCTGAAGAAGGGGAATCACTAGAACCAAAGAATTCAAGAGTAAACAGGGCAACACAATAACACTATGTCTGTAAAGTTAAGTTAAAAAAAAGTTTTTCTCAGCACTAGTATTGCAATATATATGGAATTCATTCACTTATTCAGTTTTGATTCTAGTAAGTGGTCACAGAAAGTGTAGTCAGTATAAAGCGCCGGTGGAGTGATGTAAGGTACAGTCCATGCTTCATAGACAATATGTCAGGTTACTTTGTGGCTATAACAAAGCTAAAATACAGCAGCTCAAATCAGACAGATGTGTATATTTTCCCTGTAGCAAATGCACAGGCGAGCGTGTCTAGATCGGTGGGAATATTATTCCGCCACCACAAACACATGGCAGCCAAGACTACTCCCGTCTTCCTGCTTCCAATACAGAAAGAGAAAGGCGGGCAGAACAAGTCGTGAAGGAGGTGACCTGGAAATCCCTTCTGTCACTTCCACCCACCTTTCTCTGGAATGAACTCAATCTCAGAGTCACACTAGGGAATGTGATCGCTTTTACAGGGAAGTCAGCGACCTGATAGAACTTAGGAAAAAAGAGAATCCAGGAACTGAAGAGATCAAAGCACTGGTCTATGTGTACTTCTGTGACCCCAGCATTGGAGAGAGCAGAGAGACAGGAGGCTCCCCCAGAGCTTGCTAGACAGCTGGTCTAGCCAAAGCAGCGAGTTCCAGGTTCAGCGAGACCTTGTGACAAAAGTAAGATAGTGGTAGAGGAGATTGCCCAGTGTCAGTCTCTGGTCACCATGTGCTCAGGCATGGACAGATGACCCCATACATGTGCACACATTTGCATGCACTCCCTCCCACTACCTCTCATGTGAAAACTCACTTCTATTAGAGAGAAAAGCAGAAGCACATACTATTAGGATTGATGCGCTTGTTTATTTTTGCATAAATATTTGGTTCCTGGCTGAATATTTAAGCCTGCAGGATGTAGAACATCTTCAGCATTTTCAGAGGTGAGTGAGTGACAGTTTGGTTTTCCAGTCACCAATGCTAAGAACACTGCTTTCTACAAGCAATACCACAAACAGAAGGCATATTTTAAACATCACCTCCAAATTTGTTGAAAATTCTATCCTAATTCCAGACCAAAATTCTTTTAATGTGTTTTAAAGTGTATTTTTATTTATTGTGTAGAAATTTCATACAAGTATACAAAATGTTTTAATCAAATTCCTCCCCTTCAAACATTTATTGATATTTTTAATGAAGCATGCATAAGCAACTCACACAGCAATTTCCCCTTTAAAGTCAACATTCTCACACAGTGCAACCCAAGATGTACTAATCTCAGACTTGGTTGCTGAGGAACGATGGTAGGAAAACATTAAGCCTTTGTTTTTCATAATCAGATTGTTATGTTTCCATAAGAGTAGAGACCTCTGCATGTACAGTAAAACACTGGTTTTTAAAATTATTTAGTAGATGCAGATCTGAGCTAAGGCATTTGTTGGTGTCATGTGGTATGGTGACACAGGGCAATGGGTGTCTGCTCTGTGTAGAACGCAGGCTGCAGTTGTTTGGTGTGGCAGTGAGTGCTCCCAGCAACACTCGGCTTCAGTACCTCTTGTTTGGTGTGACAGGTGAGGGCTCCCAGCAACACTCGGCTTCATCGCCTCTTGGATTTTGGATAAGTTTTTGGTTTTATGTGCTCAGAAACCTTTCACTGTTGTCAGGTTTTTGTGACATTTTTTGGAGTTGTGGCCCTCAGTTTAAGAAGCTGTGATGTCACCACTCAGAGGTCAGTGTCCTGTGGATTCATCAGCTATCAAGAGGCCAAGGGAGCATTCTGAGTAGAAAAGTTCTAGCCCTGACTGGTTAACAGACTGTACACAATCACCAGCATCCTTCAGGCAGCTTTGTTCTTCTTGCTGTTGTCAATATTTGTTATTGCTTTCATTGACGTTCATAGAATTTCAAGGAAGTTAAAAAAATATCATGAAAGTTTCAAATCTTGACCCTAATAGCATAGCCAACATTACTTTATTTTTATTTGGATTACGTTTTATGAATAAATAATAGCAAGAACATCTTTACTCAGTCTTGGGGCTCAGGAGTTTGAACAAGAAGTAATATAATAAAAGAGTTGTCTCATTCCATCTTGCCCTCCTTATGAGTGTGGCTTGGAAGGCTATGGCTAACCCACAGTAGCTCTAGTGATATAGATTCTTTGTTCTACTGGATCAACTGCCTCCTGGACCCATGGGGTCATTTGGGATCTTAAAACCATTTGTTGGGTCCTCAGCAGACAACCAGCAAAGACAGAGAGACAAAGCAACTCTTGGGATCACAGGGGCTAGGCTTAAAAGAGTGTACAAGATGCTGTGGCCCTCCCTAGAGAGCTGCACGAGCCCCTCAGAGGATGCTGAGACCACAGATGATGAGTACCAAACTCTGTGGAGCTGACAAGTCTTTTGCTATAACCATATATTGGATAAAGTCCATTTTATAAATCAGGTACAGTAAGAGATTAACAGCAATAGCTGCTAATAAAATAGGGCAGTTATGATTTACAGAAATAAAAAATTATATAAAGTGGTCTCTGCCTTGACTCAAGTCAGCTGTCAATATTTTCAGATCTTGGTTGACGATGGGTAATTCGAATTCTCGAGCATGAAGATAAAGGAAGATGATGTACTCCCATTCCAGCGGCCAAAGTGAGCTCCATGGCCCCACCTAGAAGCACAGCTGTGTGAGCAGTGCTGTTATGAGCCCAGAGCAAAGGGAAATAGTGAATATGTGGCTGTGTGCCTCCCGAAGTACAAAAAATACTTAAAAATAAAGAAAGCTTGTTTTCTATTTCAGTCTGGAAACAGCTGTTAGGACTAGATTCATCTCATCTCTTTAGGGACTTCAACTGCCTCATTTTGGAGTTGAGACTTACACATAAGGCATGGTGCAAGATTCCACTATCCAGAATTTCCTCAGTCCAAAAGTTCACTGTGTGGCCAGACTGGCCTCAGACTTGAAAGGCTCCAGCCTTAGCTTCCTGAGTGCTACACGGGACTGTGCTTCCACCCCCAGAACATTGTAACCTGTGTGTGTGTGTGTGTGTGTGTGTGTGTGTGTGTGTGTGTGTATTATTGGGTTAGTTTTATATCTTCTTTTTCACCTACATTCCTATGCATTTCCTTCATTCAACAACTCAAATCCCAATTTTCCAATACTAATTTCATAAATTTATAAAACTTTCTGTGTCTCATGTTTTCAATTCATAAGATGGGGACAACAAGGGACTCCTACTAACAAGCTGTCATGAAGATTAGAACCCAGCCCCATGAGAGTCTAGCACACAAGCTTAGCCTCTCAAGAACAAGTGGACTACTAAGTCACTGGAGTTCCAGTTTAATATTTAGGCTGGTTCATTAACACTTAAAATAATTTAATTAATTAGGTGAACATTTCATAAATGTATTTTGATCATATTGATGCCAAGCTCCTCCTTGATCCACCCCTACTCATAAATGTTTCTTGATCATAAATATCTCAATTCCTTCAAGACCCACTCCTACCTTCCTAAACCTTAAATTCATGTCCCCCTTTAAGACAATAATCCATAAACTCTAATTTGTGCTCTCTGTATACTCTGGGATGTGGGGCCATCCCTGGGGCAGGCTAGGCTTACTAGGAACCAGTCTTAAAGAAGACTAGAAGACTGACTCTCTCCTAGAAACCTTCAACTGTTCCCACTTAGTAGGAGATCATGAGCCCCTCCCTGTTCTATGTTAGAATGTTGACTGACTTGATCTTGGCAGGTCTTGTGTGGGCAACCATAGCTGCCGTAAGTTCATGAGGGCAGTGAATTCATGTCCAGAAGACCCTATTTTATTTTGGTCCTCCCCACTTTTGGCTCTTACAACCTTTCTGCCCTCTCTTTGGCAATGGTCCCTGAGTCTTGGTGAGGGAGTTTTATGGATGACACATTCGTAGCTGAGCATCTGACAGACATGTATTTGTAATTCAGTTGTGAGTTTCTGCATGAGAAACTTCTGTGATAAGGTCTTAGAACTACACTAATGCACAAATGGAGAGGAGAGGATCTTCAGGCCTGTTTAACACTCTGTTCATATAGCAGAATAATGGAGTAGGGTTCAGCCTTGGGGTCCATACCAGATTTACAGGGTCAGTTATGCATTTCCTCTTGTGTAGTGGGCCTTAAATTCAACCAGATGGCAGTTGGTTACCCCCAGAACGATTAGGCCACTATAGCACTCATGGTCATATCTTGTCACACTGGTCATTGTTTCCGTTCACAAGGTTAAGACTGACTTCTCCCTCCAGCTGGCAACACAGCTCCTTCTAGTACTATAAGAGGCTGCATCAGGGAGGAAGCTTTCGGGGTCAGGATCTGTTTGATTTCTCCATGTCCTGTGACCAATGTGTCTTAGCATCAAGTTCTAGTGGGTAATCAAAAGTATTAACATTGTGTTATTTGGGGGTCACCAGGACACCTCTGACTGAAAACTGGAGGCCATAATACCATACCTGCAGTGGACTTTTATTTAATAACTCATGTCTTCTGGAATGAGCACAGTGCCTTGTATAGGGCAATTCCAATTATATGATACTTATCAAATAGCAGGTTTTTGTAACATTTTTGTTGTTTTTTTAAAATATAATTGTTTAGAACAGGTTTGATACAAGATTTTCCATAACCCCAAACACACACGTTTGCCCATCACCTTTATCAGTATCTATACCAGACAGGAGCATTTGTATCCCCTGGTGGACCTCCACTGACCTAACATTATCCAATAATTCTCTTTGGTATGGCTTATTCTCCAAGGTGAGCCACATATGCAAATGTGCTTCGGTTTGGCTTCTCTAGAAAGTTTAGGTCAACAACAAAGGGCTTTATTTTATTAGGCGCCATGAGAGTCAAGAGGAAAGAAGCAGAGAGACGATATGAAAAGGTGTTATTTACTTGGTTGCTGGTCTGCGCAACAGCTAGCTCCGCCCACAAGATGTTCTCTGAGGCTTTGTGTAAATACCTCCTTAGCTAGTTAATTCAGGGGCAGAAGTGAGATTTTACTGGCTGACTCTCCTTTTGCATTGATTAAAGTATCACCTTGCTAAAAGTCAATGCTACACACTATGGAGTTGAATGTGACTCAGTAGTCAGTGTGCCCTGTGGTGTGTCAGAACCATGCAGGCTGATCAGGAGAGTCAAAAGCAGAGTAAGGCGAGGCTGGGCACATCTGACAAGATTCTCAGAGGCAAATTTGTACCTTTATATTATTATTTCCTCCATGGTGGAGCATGCTGACAACACTCTGGTAGAGTTTATCACATTCATTTCCAAGCATGTTGTTTACAATCTTTATATTTCATCCATTATGATAAAATTAACCAAACTTTGTGTATATGAAGGCAGTGAGTCTTGCTTATCAATAAGGAAATATTGCCTCCCAATGCTAACACTGTCCTTCGTGAGATAATCTAACCTAGAGAAGAGAAGAATGCTGAAGTCCAAATTACTTGCTACTGTCTTTAGTATCCATGGCAAAGGATCCTGGAAATTAGAGGTCAGTTAGCAACCTCTGGCCTGTCCCAGTCCTCTCTTGTTTCCAGGCCATTTCTATTCTCAGATACTTAAATACTTACTAAATACTTTTGAGGTCCTCCGTTAGCTTCGATTCATTATTGTTCCAAAGCATGAATTGAGAATGCTGTGTGATGAGTTCTTCCAAACCATGCATGCACCCTTCTCTTGGCCTCCTCACTCCTGAAAACTCACACTCTCCTAGTCAGAAGCAGCATCCTAGTACCACTGCAATACCTCCTGGGAGACAGAGAGGGGGCCTGATCCATCATCTGAAGCTCCGTGAGTAAAAGTCAATTCCCAATGACCACTTCATGCTCAAGAAAATGATTCTGTGGGCCTCATCTCCCAGTCTGTCAACAGGTTCCTAATGGGGCCAGGTGGAAATTTCCCAGCCTCAGTTTTACATAGGAGCCTAATATGTTCAACCAAACATACCAGATATTTGTCATGGTGATTATTCTGGGATGTTCCATGCTGCTGACTTGCTGCTGTCTAACCATGAATTGGCACATGGCCATGGAGGTTTCTTGATTTTCTACTCCATGTCCAGATGCACTTGTACGATTCTATGATATCAGATTTCTACAAGAAATACCATGGCAAGGGATTATTTGTCTTTGCGTACCAGCGTTATTTACTGCACTTATTCTGTCTGGTAGTATTTAGTGACCTTCAGCAGTTCAGCATTCTTGGCAAGGATTTTCCCCATGGCCACAGGGGGAACTTGCATTTCTCTGGATCCTTCCAAGAGAGGGGAATGCAGCCACAGCAGCTGTGGATATGAAAATAACTAGGAACAAAATAGATATCGAACTCAGAAAAGCTTGAGAAAGACTTCTCACAGAGGACATTTACTTCTGACACCAAACATTTTGTAGAATTCAGTGATAAACTGGCCCTCGTGTGGCTATTTTTAACCCAAAGAAAAGCAGAGGTGGATAGACAGGCAATTTCATATTTTGAACACAGATTAACACAGCTCTGCCTTCCTTTTGCTCTCATATCCACATATGTGGTTAATATCATGCTCTGAAATACACGGCGATGTGGAGACTAGAATAGCCTCCTAATATCGTTCCCATCAGAATGAGACAGGAATAAACTCCTGGGACTTCACATTAAAAGAAGAAGAAGGAGGAGGAGGAGGAGGAGGAGGAGGAGAAGGAGGAAGAGGAAGAAGAAGAAAAAGAAGTAGGTGGATGATGTCAGAGCCTAGATTTCTGTTAATTCTGGAATGTAGTTCTTTGATACTTAAAAGTAAGTTTTATGTATTGTAAGGCTAAAGCTCATTGAGATATACAATGCCCTTGACTGAGCCTTCCTAAAACATGAAGGATCCCATCTGGCATGGGCAGTTCTTTCTGTAGCATTCCCAGTCAACATTACTACATTTCCTCAGTCATATGTTCTATTATTACCCCTGGGACTTCCAAGAAGTCCCGCTCCAAATTATCCATGTTTCTATATTACTGTAACAGGATGCCCCATATACACCATTCAAAACAAAACAAGTGATCTGCATTAGAGCAGGTAGCAGCGCCCCTTGCCCATTAGAGGTATGCAGGTACCATTGCGTTAGGGCCTCGGTCCCCCAAAGGCAATGTGGATTTCTGAAGTGAAGAAAGCCTCACCACAGTGTATGGGAGCTTCCGGAATCTTCTTTGTTCCTTTGTTTTTACTTTTCTCCTAAGAGATTTTAATGTATAAAATCTTGACTCTGAAGCTGCCTTTGAGACCAGGGAAAAATATTTAAACATTTGTGTAGTTCATGATTCAGAGACTTATTTATAAGACTTGATTTGGGGACACCCAGCTCTTATATTAAACTGCCGAAGTGAGTCATGTTTGCGGGAGGTAATTACTACCAGAAAGCACAACTGACTTGTAAGCTTCTCTTTAAAATGTCCACTCACAATCTGCAATTACAGCAAATAGCAGGCTACCAGGACTTTTGCAATGTTTCATGGCTGTATATATTTATTACGAGTGCATTAAGCAATACCCAAACATACTTTTGTCACAGAGGGGTTCTTGTAGGAGAAATGAATACCTCTATTAGCATCACTATAGATTTCTGAGAATGCAGGATTGAAAATATATAACCTCAAGGTATCCCTTCCATTATAGAGAATAAAACCCTAAGAACAGTTGGCTCAAAAGAATAATAATGGATTTCACTTGCTGGAAAATAGATATGTATGTATGGATTGGATTGAATTGAACATCAGTCCCAGCTCACTGAAACCAAGGCAGGCACTTGCTTCTCAATACCCCAGTGTCTCTCTCAGGCTGAGTGTGCACTCCCTGATTCTCCACACCCTCTAACCAGTACAAGAAGTGGGCAACTTCTTATGGACCATAGTACCAGAATCTTGGAGAACATCCTGTGGTTCAAATGTCCATGACTCCTACTGTACTATTAACTCCTGAAACCTCTGACTTATAGCTAGCTGGTAATATAATGAGGAAGAAGAGGCAGGGACTTGGTGCCTGGAGCCAACACAAACAAGGGATTGTATGGCAGGAGTTGAGAAAGCGCCAGAAAGGAAAATCTGAAATTGCAAGCCTGAATTCTAGATATTTGACAGCTGCCTTTGGCTTACTCTTGTTTCTGCTGCGAAGTTAATGGCTCTCTCTCTCTCTCTCTCTCTCTCTCTCTCTCTCTCTCTCTCTCTCTCTCTCTCTCTCTCTCCTATGGTTCTCCTGCATGCTGGGCCAATAGACATTCTTAAGTAAGGCATAATCTGTATAAAGCACCTTGTTAGCTGCTGTGATCCCTCTGGCATCTTCAGCCTGCCATCACTCCTTTAAATCAATAAGTACTTTATAAGTGTCCCTGGGAAAGCCATGTACTAGGTGCTAGACCATATCTGTAACTATTTCTCAGTCCTTGTCTTTGAGAATCTGTGATAATCATGTTTAGTGGGCAGAGAAGCATGTATAGGTTTAATTTTACACTCCTTTCAGTTTGATGAGGGGTTTCCAGAGAGGACTAGTGTGGTAGTTTGAATGTTGTTTGGCCTCCATAATCTCACAGGGAGTGGCATTTTTAGGAGGTGTGGCTTGTTGGAGGAGGTGTCCCTGTGGGGATGGCTTTGTTGCTCAGTCAATCTCCTGCTGCCTGCAGGATGGAGGACCCTCAGCTCCTCCAGCACCACATCTACCTGCGTATCGCCGTACTCTCTGCCATAGTGAGAATGGACTGAACCCCTGAAACTGCAAGCGAGCCCCTCAATTAAATGTTTTCCTTCAAAATGTTGCCGTGGTCACAGTATCTCTTCATAGCACTAAAAACCCTAAGCCAAGTAGTAAAGGAGGAAAGACCCACCATGAGTGGGTGAAATCATCTGGGGATGATCCAAGGAAAGACCAGCTTGCACAGGATGCCACAGTTAGTGCTGACTGATACCTCTAGAATCTTGAACAGGATTAAATCATCCCCCTTTAAGATCACTTCCACTGTGCATTTACCACACTGATAAAACATGCTAACACAGGTTCACATTGCCAGGCTGGGAAGACATTGGTAGGAGAACCACTTGGAAAAGTGTGTAATAAACACTATATAGGAGGCAAAGAAATGGGATAAAATATTCTGTAAGAAGAGGAACAGACCAAATTCTGTGGCAACTGTGAAGATTTAATTCAGGAACATGTAATTACTTCACACTGGCTGTCTTATTGCTGACTGTGCAACACCACAACAATGGGGAGAACAGACAGAGGGAGGCCAGGATGTGAGACCTCATTTGTAGTGAGATGGAGTCAGGATGTAACTGGAAGCAGCTTATAGGATGAGTTCAGTTCCCAGCAACCACATGGTGGCTCACAGCCATCTATAATGCATTCTGGTGTCCTCTTCTTGCCGTGGTGCAGGCTTACATGCAGGCAAAATGCTGCATACATATGAATAAATAAATCTTCTAAAACAAGAAGGGATGGGGGATTAAAGTAATCAGATTGCATTATATATTCCTAAGAAATTGTCAAAGAATACAAAAAGAGAAACAGGGAAGAAGAGGAGAAAGAAATGAAAGGCTGAGCCTAACAGAAGGCATCTACGTGCCACGGTGGGAAACAGCAATGGTAAATACAACAGACAAACCAGGCGTCTTTCAGTAAACGCTGTCTATAAACATTTTAGCCATTTTTAAATCACATGGTTCCAAAAACCTTTAAGAATATAAAGCCACTTTAACATATGAGCCATACAAAAGTGAGTTTCAGGGCAGGTTTGGCCTATGGGGTTAGTTCTAGATTCACTTCTAGATTACACTTCTAGATTACACTTAGAAACAACTTCTAGATTACACTTAACATGAAAAACCTCAACTCATATATATTTTTAACAATCTAGCTTGTATTTTTCCTTAAGCTGGTGATGCACTTTCTACAGGAGAGGATCTTAAAACCAGTCACTTTCCAGGGATAAGGAAACAATATGCTATGACTATGATGATCCCTTAAAAAGCTGGTTGTCTGGTATGGGTTTCCCCAAATCAAACCTGGGAAAAGACATCAAAGTTAGATGGTTTATTTGGAAAATGATTCCAGAAACCACAAGTAGGCAAGCAGAGACATGACAAAGGGAAATGAAGGAAGCCAAGCTGTGTTACCGCTGTGGGCAACTGGCATTTAGGTCCATACGGAGACAGAGAACATGCCTCAAAGATACTCATCTGAGGAGCAAGGCTCCACAACCTCCCCAGCGGTGCTGGCTGCTGAGGGCTGAGTGAGTAAACCCAGGAGCCTCTGGGCCCCTATTAGATGGCTCCCTGAGGTTGTCTATAGCACTACAGAAGGGACCCTTTCACAAAGACTGTGAGCCAGAAAGTTTTCAGTGATAAATCAAATAAACTTGGCCTAATAATGGTTTCTGTAAACTTTAGGTATAGAGAGAGTCACACTCTGCTCAAGACTAGGCTTGAATTCATGATTCTCCTGCCTCCATATCTTTACTACTAGGGTCACAGATGTGTTCCACCATGCCCAAACAGTCTAACAGTTTCTTCTAGAAGGATATGCCCACTTTGATAGAAATATTTATTTTTCCAAAGTCAGAACAGTTCCAAATATTGGTTATATACTAAGCAATACAAGAAAATGCAATATATTTTAAAGACCTATTAATATATAGGAAATTTCTTTGAATAAAAGATATTTATTTAAAACTAGCAATGGTGGAGGAGAGCAGACAGTAAAGAAAGATGATATTAAATACGTGCAATTTAGTGAGGGAAAGAGTGTAAACCTTACTAAAATTGCAACGTGGCTGAATGAGGTATCAGAGTCATGGGAGAAATCTCGCCATTTGCACTGGGACAAAGGAGGAGCATATGGAAGGCAGCGCTCCACCCGTCAGAGTGGAGATCAGAGTATATACGCCAGGGTGTAGCAGGAGAGACTCCCTTCAAGGGAGATTACTGAAGAGGTAATGCTTCAGAGTAAGCTGCTGGAAAAGACCTTGTAAGGGAAGAATTTGTACCCCAAACAGTTACAGCTGTTTCCCAAGTGGGGATGACTACACCTTAAGCTAGCCGCAGAACTTAGTGGAACCCACATGGTTGTGATTTTGTAAGCTTGCAGGATATAAGGAATCATAGAAGTGTGTGCCAGCATTCCAGAAAGCCACTGAGGATAAGCAACATGTGGCAGGGTCAGATTACCTGCAATGAGGTCCTGAGAGGTCAGTGTTGAGAAGTCCTGGGCGGTGAAACCCAGGGTGTATATCAGAGCTATCGGGAGCTTTCCCCGGGGCAGCTAGGTATACAGAGTAGACCAGTCTGAGACGTTACAGCTGGGGCAAGTGGCAGAGCTGGAAAGGCAGAGTGATCCAAGCCAACTGGAACTCAGATGATGTTATCACAAGCCCCAGTTCTGGACACGGAGCTACAGAGTGCGAGATCTGCTCTGCTGAGTTTCGGTCCAATCTTTCCATGCTCGGGCTTTAGTCCACTGTTTTGGAATGGGGATGTCTGTGCCATTCCATATTGGAACTACATAACCAGCTTGTTTTTCTTTTTTATTTTACAGGAGCACATAGTTACAAGAGTGTCTCGAGCCTCAAATAAAATGTTACACATTGGCCCACTAAACTTCCTTGAAACCATTTAGATTACAGGGACTTTTGAAGCTGTACTGAAAGCATTTTGCGTTATGTGATGGTCATGAACCTAAGGGATATGAAGGTGGAATGTTACAGGTTTGGTGTGATGTGTCCCCTCAAGTCCCTGTGTTTGATTTGAACAGAGTTGGTGGCTCTATTCTATGAGGTCATAGAATCTTGGAAGGTGGAGTTTAGTTGCAGTGGGTCCCTGGGAGGCAGATTGTGTTACTGTTTCTCTGCTTCCTGGTCTACCCAAATGTGAGCATGCAGCTCCCTGCTCTTGCTGCCATTGCCCAGACCTCCCCCTGCCACCCTGTCTCCCGCTCCAGGATGGACTATATCCCACCAACTGGGAACCAAAGGAAACACTATCTACTTTAGGTTGATTTTATTGGATGTTTTGTCAGAACAGCAAGAAAAGAAAGTAATACAATTAACAATAAAACATTTGCTTAAAAACATATTAGAGGAACTCACAACAGAAATTGCATTCATCCCTTAACAGTTATAAATGTACTAGCTAACCAACAGAGGGAAATACATAGCATAAAACACTTGTTCTTAAAAGGAAACATTGTTAAACACACACACACACACACACACATAACATTTCTGTGTTTAGATTAAAAAGTCAGGGAAAATAGTAAAATTAACTAAAGAAATAATTAAGGTTACAATTTAATTACATCAAATCAAAAGAGTAGAAAGGGCTATAAACAAAATGAAAACAGTTATCTCAAAAACAGAACAAGAACAAAATCAAGAAAAAATACAAAAGGCTTCAACCTACATTTCCAAGGTTCTAAAAGGATTCACTAAAGGCAGGGCTTTTACTATAACAGATTACTGTGATCAAGTTATGAATCAATTTTAAAATTTATTTTAAAACCAATTTTAAAATCTATACCACAAAGTTGTCACTACTCAGTCAAGAAAAGGTACAAGTGGCCTGCGGGAAACTGGACATACACATGCAAAAAAATGAAGTTAGACTTGAGGCTCTTAAGGGAAGTGCAGGGTAAGGCCTACCCACCTCATGTTCTTGGTTTGTTTGCGAGCTCATCTCTAACAACTTCCTCAGAAGATGTACTATGGACATGGATTCAATAACACATTGATGTGAACCTCGTAGCTATTTCCAGGGTGGCTGCGACACAGGGATTCAAACCAGGAGAATAGGATAAGGACGTGATGCCCTCTAGGCCCTGTTCCATGAAATCACCTGGAGACGAGATGGACTGTGCTTGCTCTTCGGTCACAGTGTGGTTGGGACGCAGGAGTCAGAGAAGGTCCTGTCGGGAAGCTCCATGCTGGAGCGTTCCCAAGAAGAAAACCATCAGAATATTCAGCAGCCAAGAAGAGACTAGTTCCTAGAATATCATCTAGGAACAACTTGATAAGGGTGTGTGTGTGTGTGTGTGTGTGTGTGTGTGTGTGTGTGTGTGTGTGTGTGTGACACAGAGATGCAGACAGAGAACTGAGGCAGAAGGATGGCGGCAATGACAGACCTGTTATGCCAGGAGAATGGCAGGGAATCCCTGGGGGAAGTGTATAGCCACTTCTTACACATTTAGGCCACTTATCTGGAACACTCTGGTGTCCACAGGCCTGGTGACTCACTGGGCAGTTCCAGGGGCTCTGGATTTCAGATGACTAAACATTGAGTGTGCTTATTATGAACCAAACTAGCATCAGTCAGGAAAACACCAAGCTGGGACCCAAGGGGTCAGCCCTGAAGTCTGGGAAACAAAGCAGAGCACAAGCTGGAAAGCTTGAGTTGGTCTGAGTCACAGAAGACAGAGCCCTAACTCCCAGAGATGGGTATAAGCGAGCAGTGGACTTTGAGACCTTGCCAGGGGTGGACATCCTAGTGCTGCTGGAAGGTTTCTTGTCACCTGCCCAGCCTTTCCCTGTCTAGAGGACCTTAAACTGCCTCCTGAGTCACCAGGCCTGTTGAGTGTCCCTGTAGATGAGAGGCCTTAGACAGAAGTGGCTTCAGAAAGAGCAGGGAACTTCCCCCAGGGATTCCCCACCTTTCTTCTTCTGGCATGATAGATCTGTATTTGTTTCCATGAGTTGTCCCTCTGCATCTCTGTCTCACACACACCCTGCATTGTGATCAGGACAGCCTGCCTCTGCCTCACCCCTGCACCTCTGTCTCACACACGCCCTGAACTCTGATCAGGACAGCCTGCCTCTGCCTCACCCCTGCACCTCTGTCTCATGCACACCCTGAACTGTGATCAGGACAGCCTGCCTCTGCCTCACCCCTGTACCTCTGTCTCACACACACCCTGAAATGTGATCAGGATAGCCTGCCTCTGCCTCACCCCTGTACTTCTGTCTCACACAAACCCCACATTGTATCAGGACAGTCTGCCTCTGCCTCACCCCTGCACCTCTGTCTCACACACACCCTACACTGTGATCAGAACAGCCCACCTCTGTCTCACCCCTGCACCTCTGCCTCACCCCTGCACCTCTGTCTCGCATACACCCTGCACTGTGATCAGGACAGCCCGCCTCTGCCTCACCCCTGCTTTAGTTTGCAAGGCCCCTCAAGATCACTAGCTCAGCTTGGGAGTCTGCAGCTTGAAAGTTCCATGCCAGTCAAGGGCAGCTGTGAATTATCCTGATGAGGCTCATACTCTGTGTCCTGCCAGCCTCTACAGGTAGTTAGCTTTTAAAAAGATGCTTAATTGGTTGGCTTGGTTTTTCTGACAAAATATCACTTTGTAGCCCAGGCTGGCCCCTGAAATCATGAACCTCCTGTCTCAATTCCCCACCACCATGTGCCAAGAATTACAGGCATGATCCAGCATGTCTTGTCTGCATCTACCACTTCAGACAGAAAAATATAGAAGAAACTTTAATTAACAGCCTTGGTTAGATGTCAGACTCTGCATAGGGGGTTGTAATATTTAATGCTACTTAATGCAATTTATTCTTTTCAACACTCCTTTAAGGAAGGTTAAGCAAACAGGGATTGAGTTTTTGTCCCTATGTGGGTCATATGGATGCCCGTGGTTGCTTTGGCTGTATTCTCCTTGATCTTACATTCAGGAAATTTGCTTTTCTGGCCTGTCTGGGAAAGAACTGGGATTAATAATATACTCAGAATTATATCATGGATTAAATTAAATTATTGATATGAAAATGACTAGCACAAGGTAGATACTTAACAAACCACACTTTCCTTATTTAATTCATCATTTTCTGATCCTTGCTTAGAAGTTCTGGCTCCCCAGACAATTTGTGTTTGGTATATGTCTAGAAAAATATCTTTGCACACAGAAGGCTAGAGTCAGCTTTTGATTTGAGAGACCCTAAAGCCAGCCTTTGAGGGACTGGGGAGGTGGAGCAACAGTTAAAGTGCTTGCCTCACAAACCTGAGGATTTGAGTTTGAATCCCTGACAAGTAAAAACTGGGTACGGCAGTGCATGTTTGTGATTCTACCTCTTGTGAGGGGCACAGACAGATCCTGGGGCTCCCTAGCCAGCCAGTCTAGCTGCATCAGTGAGCCCCAGGTTCAGTGAGAGGCATTGTCTCAGAAAAATGTGGAGAGTGATTATAGGAGAACCCGGGTGTCAACCTTTGTCTCCCACGTGAATACGCATCTATGCATGCGTGTGTGCACATGTGAGCGTGCATGCACATGCCCACACACACACACACACACACACACACACACACAACCATCCTTTCCATTTTTATGTGCAGCTCTCAGAAGTCTACTCTTTGGTTCTGTAACTTGCTCAGGTCTATCTTTGGGGTACTGCTTTCCACCCTCAGCAGAACCTTTTCTCCTCCTCCTCATTGCCCAGCGCTCCTCCATGACCACTGTGTCCTCCATGACCACTGTGTCCAGTCAGTGTGTCCCAGGCTTTCCTAGCTTCTCTGCACTTTGTTTCCAAAGCTACAATCTTGGTCTTAGAGCATTGAACGAGAACAGTATGCTTGGCTTATTGGGTGGTCCTACAATGCCAAGTCTTCTTGGGAGACAGGGGAGGTAACAGTCTATTGCAGTGTGGTGAGCTCTAGACTGAGTAATGCCACCTGCTGCCTCAGCAAATTTCCAAATAATTAAGCCATCTACTGAGAGCCTGGAGTTCAGGATAATAGGGGGAAAAAAACGCTTTGGCTGGAAGTCCAAGTCAGAAGTCTACAGTGGCTTTCTCCAGCCAGCAGCTCCATTAAGGACATTCATTTCAGTGCTCTGGATGGATGCAGATTTTAGTTCAGTCATGGACATCTTCAGTCATTACTCAACTCTCAGTCGGTAAATTCAAAGGAAGCTCAGAGTCAGGGGCTACCTGTATGCCACGGCACAGAGGCAACTCCACCAACCAGAGGGTGCCTGGGTTCCTGCGTGAGCTATGCCGAGCATCTGCAAGAGTACCTGACGCTCACGGGAAAGGCACCTCTGGATCTTGATCAAACCTCCAAACCAAGGCCCTCAGGAAAATGGAAAAAGGGGGTTCTAGAGAACAAGGTCCTTGAAATACAGAATGGTGGGTGCTCCTAAAGTCCTCTTGTCACATGATGGACCATTTGGTGAGCACTCAGAGTCTGAGTTCTGTTTCCAGCTCTACGGTCAGCTTTGTTTCTGGCCAGTGGGCAGCAGCTGCCCCCATCACTGCTCTGGCCCGATTCTCCTGACCTCCTTGTTACTCAGAAGTTCTAGAACTCTCTCCCTGCCTTACTCTTATATAGCTGAACCCCTCCTTACCCCAGAGTAGTCAGGATCAAAATCTTGCCTTGCTGTCATAAGAATTTGCAGAACTCTGAAGTCTTCATTCTTGTTGAAAGTGGATTTAGCCCAGCCTTGGACTCACCCCGGGCAATTTTCTCTCATGCGTTGATAGTTCAGTTTTGTGCCTTACTTCTTAACCTAGACTTTCCAGCCCTGACATCTGAGCGTACTCTCATTCTGAGTGAGCCACACTGCGCGGGCAAGCCTGTTCCTAGTCAACATTTCTGTCTGCAAGTTGCGTCGTGAGGCTTCAGAGGGAGCTGCTAGGGAGCTGCAGAGCCAGATGTCACTGAGAATGGAAGGGATTCCATCTCTGCTTCCGAACAGACACCTACCACTCATTCCCAGAAGCCAGCCTCCGGTGCGACATGCCTTTGTTCGCATCAGTCTTCCAAACGCTAAGAACGGCACCATATGCCTTCATTTCGAAGCACTGCCTAATTAAGAGTCACAAGCCACTGCGAGGCAATAAAAATGTCCCCAAACAATAACTATGCAGAGGATCCCTTCCAAGACAGAGATTTTGTTATTTCATTTCAGGCATTCTAAATTAAGCCCCAGAGAAACATTTTATTGCTAATAAATAATCGCTTGTTGTAATATGTATTATTGCTGATATAATAGACTACATCAATATCTATTCATGCTATTGTAACTGGGAAATAAGACCTGAGAATATTGTTCCATGTCCCAGGATTGAGGAGAAACAAATGTTAATTTTCATGCCATTCCATTTGGCTTAAATTATCTATTCTAAAATACAGACATGTACTTACTTCCACTATAATGAATCCATTTGTTACTCAGTCACATTTGATTTTTATCAATTTTCTTTCTAAAACAATTTTATATGGCAGGGTACAGATGAACAAATCAGTCTCTAACTTAGCAGTTGACAAATAGCACCCTGACATTCACTAAACAAAAGTGCTGGAAGGCTCTCTTTTTCCAGACCTTTAAAAGGTGTTTGTATTAGTGGCTTTTCTCATACTCTCACCCTGTGATTCAGAAAAAAGCTTAGAGAGGTAACTTGAGAAGAAAGGACTTATTTAAAGAGGTGCGACCTATCATGGCAGGGAAGGCAGGCAGGAGACGGCTCCACGTGGAGGGAGAAGGGCGGACGTGGGACTCAGCGCCTCCCTCATATCAGAACAGGAAACAGACACAGGAAAGGAAGTGGAAAAGGATCTATAAATGTCAAGCCCCGCCCACCAGTGACGCGTTTCCTCCAACAAGGCTCCACTTTGATGAGTAGACTCATCAGCTGGGGACAAACGTCCAATACACGAGCATATGGAGGGACTCTTTACATGCCAATCTGCCAACACTTTTAAAGGGGAGTTTCATACTAAATTCTAAGTTTTATGTCTTGGAGATTTAAAAGACAGTAGTTCAGATCCCTAAATACAAGGCTTCCCTGCTGAGCCACGTTTCAGAATGGACTGGTGGCTGCAAGCCCTGAGTCCTCCAGATAGACACCAACTTTGACAAACATTGAACCCTCCAGCAGGAGACTCACAGTTTCTGACTGCTTTTGAGATCTGATTTGAGTTTTTAACCTATGGAAATGGGTACTGAAAAAAAATGGCCTGGTTTTCTCCTGTGGCTGTTTTTAAGGCTTGATTTTTAAAAGTCATTTTTTTTTTCTAAATAAAATGTATGAAGACCGTGGCAACGGCTCTGGTGGGCTCCAAAGTCTTCCAAAGCTTTGGTTTCAGGCTTTTCAACCCTGCACCTCTCAAACTGTGCAACGGAGAAATCGTTAACTGGTCATAAATAATAAAGAGAACATGATTCAGAAAAATGATCTTCCATCTAGGCTCACGGCTACCTTGAGAATAACCAGTCTGGTGAGGCTCACTGTGGCTAAGACAGAACCGCCCACTGTCTCAAACAGGTGCTCCATGGGATCTATATTTAGAGTTTGTGATGGTAAAGTAAGAAAAGCCTTGGTAAGTAGAAAGATCCTCCCACCAGTCCCAGGAAGTTCTCTTCTAACTTTTGAGTAAATTTTGGTTTCTGTGGCTGACTAATGCTTTCATTGAAGCAGCCATAATTCAAAGGACCAATATCTCAGGGAAAAAAGAGATGGAAGAAAAAAAGCCCACAGAAGTTTGGCATCAAATTGATCTGTAATGTATTTATTGAATCTTGAACAGGCAAAATTTAGTAACTAATGAGAAACAGTTTAAGCACAAAGATATTCTCTGTCTCTATTTCTCTGATCCGCACATGCATGTGTGTGTGTGTGTGTGTACGTACATGTGTGTGCACATGTGTGTGTGGCATATGCACATGTATGTGTCAGATGTTATTGTTTTTGAGACGCTCTCCACCTTATATTTTGAGACTTACTGAACCTGGAGCTCATTGATTGGCTATGCTGGCTGGCCAATGAGCTTCAAAGATCTGCCTGCCTTCTCCCTGCCCCCCAGCATCAGTGAGTACTGCTGTGCCTAGCTTTCCACAGGTGTTGGACTTCTTAACTCAGGTCTTCCTATGCTTGCCTAGCAAGAACTTTACTGACTGAACCATGTACCCAGCTCTCAGGATGGAACTTCTGACAGTCCGTGGTGCTTGAGGGAAAAAAAAATATTGGATTTCAGAAACTGCCAAAGAAGGACAAATACGCTTTCAGTTGGGACTTCCAGAAGTCACACTCTTCCTCCTTAGCTTTCCTGAGATGAAAAATCAGACAAAGACATCTAATGTCACTACTCTGAACATTAAATAGAGGTCCTAGATCACAGGAGAAGAAAATGAGTAGTTAGATTAGAAAGGGAGAAATAAGCTGTCGTTGTGTTCAGGAAACTCAACGATCATTTACAGTCTATTATCATTCATAAGGGACCGAATACCTTACCAGTGCACAGATCTTGCCATCTGGGGTGTGGCATGGTGGTAAAACTTGCCTAGCATGTGTGAGGTTCTGAGTTTGATTACTAGCACCGAAAGGGGGCAATCTTTTGTGTTTTTATATACTATCAATAGTAAAAAACGAATGTAAAATGGAAAATTAATTATATAAACTGTAATGACATAAAAATAGTCAAATATTGGGTTAGTGGGGACTTGCTGCCGTGGCTGACGTGACTTCAATCTCAAGGGCCCACACGGTGGGAGAGGAGCGCCAGCTCCTGAACTTTGTTCTCACACAACAAATCAATAATTTAAAAAAAGTTATCAAATATCTAGCATTGTGTCTCACAAAAAAACGTACAAGACCTCTATTTAGATGTGACTAAATTAAAGAAAACCTAAAGAAACCTTCGCCAACCATAAATGGAGGACTAATTAATGACCTGCCACATCTCCACAAGTTGAGCTATAGAGTAAATGTGTTGCCAATTACAGGCTGACCAGAAAATGTGGAGAAAGGGAAGTGTCAATCAAAAAAAAAAACTGTAAAATATAAACAGAAATACCAAAGTCTAAAAATAGTCATGATAGTCTTAAATCAAAGCTGATTTGAAGAACCCACCCAATTATTTGTCAGTATTAATTACAAAATGATAATGATGAATTCATTGTGCCCCTTGCACAAGGAGAGATATACCTACAAGAGAAGCATAGCAGAAATCAGAAATAGACTCCAGTGCAGCAAATTGATTTATGTTCAAGCTGACACCAAGCAAATTAAACAGTGCTGTCTTCTGCATTACTCATGCTGGATCAAATGAATGTCTATACTGAAAAAAAGAAATCAGTCACAAGCAAATCATGTGTCTGAATCTGAAAGACAGAAAACCACTAGAATAAAACATATGAAGGAAGCCCCAATGCTGTGGGGCAGAGAAAGATGTAGAAAGCCCTGGATGCGGAAATAAAACAACCTACAAGCATACTAACAAATCATAATTGAAAAGAGCATGTAAAATTAGCGAACTGTCAAATAATACTTGAAAGGCAAGGTAAAGCAAGGAGCAAAGGGCTTTGACAATCTATGTAACCATAAAAGGATACATAACTAAGATGTGTAAAGAACTGTTGTATAAAAAAGAGAGGGCTAATATATACATAGCAAAATTAAAAAGCAGATATTTTACAAAGAAGGTTTACAAACATCACATAGATATAGGAACAAATGCTGGAAGCTACACACACTGATGCCAGAACAATCATCAGAGTCACCGGTGTGAAAAAGACCAACAACTAGGTTTGGTCAAAGTCACAGACAAAAGAATTTCAAATTTTGCTGTTTGACTTGGAAGCTGATGTGCTAATTTCATCTCTGCTACAAGGATAAAATACCCAGACAAAGGCAACTTAGGAAGAAAGAAGATTATTTCAGTTTACAATTCCAGGTTACAGTCCGTCCTTGTGGGGAATCAAGGCAGGAAATTCAAATGCCAGTCACAATGCATCGCAGTCCAGAGCAGGGAGAAATAAAGGCATGCGTGCTGATCTGCGTGCTGGTTAGCTGCTGTGCTCCGCCTGAGTTCTTCACTCCATACTTGCCAATCCAATATAAACAATCCCTCACTTCCCAAGTGATACTAGGTTGAGTCAAGTTGAAAATTAAATCTAACCATCACAATTAGCAAAGGCCCCTTTCAAAAACCAGCACATCAACAAACAGAACATATATATTTATGTCCTGTAATCTGGCAATTCCATTTCTGAAAAATACTTGTTAAAATGGCAAGTATTTATGAAGGCTGATCAAGCAAATAGACTTGACCCATTATCACTGCCTGAGCAGCTTGGAAACATCATTTACAATATCGCAGAAGTTACTGTTTCATTGTGGAAAAGTTGTACAGAAATTTTGAAAACTAAGATAAAATGGAAAATTTCTAAAAAACCAGAACTTTTCAAAAAATTGCATAAGAAGAAAAGGAAATCAGATCTGTCTTGTAATTAATAAAGGTATTAAATCCTTAAGAACTCTCCTACAAACGCAAGCCTTATCAATGAATCTCATCAAATATTTCTCATTTTGAGCAATCAGTGAAATTTAAAAAGAATCTGCTTGGCCTTCCTTGTTTGGTCTTTCTCTTTCAGAGGGAGCAGCTCTATGTCATTGGAGCAGAAGATTCTGACTCTGTAATGAAGAACACAGCCACCAAGCCAGGAGCACCATCCACCAAGCCAGGAGCACCATCCACCAAGCCAGGAGCATCATCCACCAAGCCAGAACCAGCATCCATCTGTACACAATGAGATGCTATCTGCATGTGGATCTTGAAATGCTTAACCACAGGGCAAAATGTGCATGGTGTGAGCTTTGGTCACACAGAATGAGGTGTGTCAGAGGTAGAAGTTTGGATCACAACAAAGTGTATTCCTTCTATAAACTGAAGAATCGAAACATGTTGTTGAAGTTTGATGGTATATGAAATGAAAGTTTAGAGGAGCATTTTAAATTTACAGAGGGAATCAAAACCAAAGAGAAGCAGCTGAAAATATCATCACTGAGAGAGGAGCAAAAGGAGATAAAGTGCCATCCATGAGCATGTTAGTAAATGGTCATAGAGAACGTTCAGGAGACAAGACTGTATTCATGTCCTTCAGTAACACAGAGTTAATGCCAGAGAAAGTAAAAATTAAAGTGAGTAAAATTATTTGTCTAAGATGGACAGGACACCAGATAGAAAAAGATACATGCTGAGTAATTATTCATTTCTATTACTAATACTTTCTCTACAGCACCTGGGAGGCAAAGGCAGGTGGATCTCTGTCAGTTTGAGGCCAACCTGATTTACATAGTGAGTTCCAGGACAGCCAAGGCTACACAGAGATAACCTGACTGAAAAAACAAAAAGGCAAAAACAAAAGAAGAAATAGTTTAATATACATATGTATGTATGTATGTATGTATATATGTATATATATACATGTAAACTTTGTATACAATATTTAAGAGAGCATTTAAAACAGAAACTCCAAGTTTGTGTGGAAGATGTCCCCATGTTGTCAACCTGTGTATGAATTTAGAAAGATCTAGAATTTTAATTCTGCAATTTGGTGTCTAAAAACTAATCTTAAGAGGAAAATTGGAGATTCTAAGAAAGCCTTATGCATTTTAATAAATAGGGATGTTTAAAATGAGCACAGATGAGCTGGTTATTGTAGCAGCCACACCCTCACAACAGAAAAGGATTTCTCAGGTGTTCAGAGCCAGACACTGTCCAGGCACTGGTGAGAAATAAATAGTAAAGGGGTAGACTAAGCTTAAGTCCTCATTGACAATGAAGAAAAGTGTTTAGGGCTGAGAGAAATCTGTCTTATTCTTTGTGTGTGTGTGTGTGTGTGTGTGTGTGTGTGTGTGTGTGTGTGCATGTTTGTGTGTGAGCACACTCCTGTGCATGCCATAGCACACCCTGGGGGTGTCAGTCCTTGTCTTCCGCTTTATATGAGACAGGTGCTCTTATTGGGCACCTCTACATACAGTTATGCTCGCTGAACTCCAGCTTCTGGGGACTGTCCTGTCTCTACCTCCCAGCTCACGCAGGAGTGCTGGGATTACAGATGCATGCTCCCACAGATGGCTTTACGTTGTGGGATATTTTGATGGTACTCTGACACTCTCAAGATTGACAAAGGAGTTTGAATCCTCTGACTAGCAGTAGCGGAGCTAGCTACTAGCTGACCAAAATTAACCATAGAGGTTTTGAAGGACCGAGAACATATAAAGAAACACGGGAAGTAGTAGGGAGGGGCTTATAAAGATTCTCGGCCCTTTTGGATCAAGGAAAGAGAGAGAAAGGAGGTCTCTGGTCACTTCTCCACCACTTCAATGAGCAATCAGATTCTTTCCCCGATATCTGACTCCCGAGTTTTTATTGGTGAAGAATAATTAAATAAACGCTTTAACTTTACATGATTTCTGGGAGTTTGAACTCTGCTCCTCACACTTTCCTCACAACTCTTTCATCCCCTGTAACATCTCCCCGGCCTGAGAAATCCGTTATAAATATAATTCTGTAAAACCACTATGTGAAGGGAAGAAAAATACACAAACTTCTACAACTGGTTCTCCTCACAGTTAAAGGAGTGATGTTTGTTTTCCTCCTGATATTCATTATGTTTCAGCTCTCTTACCATGATCATGTACGACATTAGCTGTGTGTATGTGTGTGTGTGTGTGTGTGTGTGTGTGTGTGTGTGTGTGTACACTTACAGGATGTCATGAGGACTAAATAAAATAAAGCCTGAGAGCTTGGCAAGGAGTCGATAGCCAGCACTTGTCCATCTCCCCCCTTCCTAGGCTCAGGATTGATCTTGGCCTTGTGGCTCCCTCTTCACTGTAGACGGATGGTTTGCTCAGTTGCCACCACTTTTATTTATTTATTTATTTTGCTTTTCTTTGTACCACGTACATTTTAACTTCTAATTAAATTTGCTATGCTTTAACTGGATATCAACATGTAGAAAAATGAAAATAGATCCATATCTATCGCCATACACAAAACTAAAGTTCAAATGAGTCAAGGACCTCAACATAAAACCAACCACACTGAATCTCATAGTGGGAAGTACACTTGAACACATTGTCACAGGAGACCACTTCCTAAATATAACCACAGTAGCACAGACACTGAGAGCAACAATTAATAAATGGGACCTCCTGAAACTGAAAAGCTTCTGTAAAGCAAAGAACATGGTCAACAAGACAAAATGATAGCCTACAGACTGGGGAAAGATCTTCACCAGAAAGATCTACATCATAAAAAGAAGGCTGATCTCCAAAATATACAAAGAACTCAAGAAATTGGTCCTCAAAAGAAAACCCAATAAAAATGGGGTGCAGACCTAAACACAGAACTCTCAACAGAGGAATCTAAAATAGTTGAAAGACACTTAAGAAATGTTCAACATCCTTAGTCATCAGAGAAATGCAAATCAAAACAACCTGAGATTCCATCATACACCTGTAAGAATGGCCAAGATCAAAAACACTGATGACAGCTTATGCTGGAGAAGTTGTGGGGTAAGGGGAACACTTCTGCATTGCTGGTGGGAATGCAAACTAGTACAGCCCCTTTGAATGTCAGTGTGGTGATTTCTTGAAAAATTAGGAAACAACCTTCCTCAAGACCCAGCAATACTGCTGTTTGGTATATACCCAAAGGATGCTCAATCGTGCCACAAGGACGTGTGCTCAACTATGTTCAGAGCAGCATTATTTATAATCATCAGAACCTGGAAACAACCTAAATGCTCCTTGACTGAAGAATGAATAAAGAAAATGTGGTGCATTTACACAATGGAGTCCTCCATAGTGGAAAATAAATAATGACATCTTGAAATTTGCAAGCAAATGGATGGATCTAGAAAACATCATGTGGACTGAGGTAACCCAGACACAGAAAGACAAATATAATATGTACTCACTCGTAAGTGGCTTTTAGACATAAAGCAAAGAAAAACCCAGCCTTCAATTCACAACCCCAGAGAACCTAGACAACAAAGACAGACATATATGGATCTAATCTGCATGGGAAGTTGAAAAAGACAAGATCTCCTGAGTAAAATGGGAGCATGGGGACCAGGGTAGAGGGTTGAAGGGGAGAGTAGAGAAAGGGAGGGGAGTGGAGAAAAATATATAGCTCAATAAAAGCAATTAAAATGATATTCCTATTATTTAATGGGTTACCTATTACATTAGTGAATTCCCATGGTTCCAAATAGTTTAGACCTATAAGAGACTGATCTTCAAGCAGAAGTACTTGCTATAGCATGTCCAATCATTCAACAGACAGCTCTGTGTGCTAACAGAATTGATCAGTACTGTTTCTATGGTTACCACTCTTTCTTCATTAAAACTAAAAAAAAATCTCCAAATTTAGCCTCCTAAAAAACGAGGTGGGGATTTACTGATCTCTGGTGTCTTATGTTCATGACCCATGACTAAAAGGACACCATTTTTCCAAAATGACACAGAAACCCCAGTTTTCAAAGTGTCCACATGCACACATACACCTGTATGCCTAGTAGAAACTTGCAACCTATGATAGCCTAATCTAAAGCTTTTATAATCCTTAGACCATTGCTTTTACATACCCTGTACGTAAGCAGCCTGAGAGAGTCCCCCCTTTCCATCTAAACCCTTGAGTCTTTTGCTTGTCCCAGGCACTTGAGGATATGGCCTAGAAAGTCTTGATTCAAGTTGACTTTCTTCACCTCTCACTTGATTACATCCTAGTACCCTGGGTGTCTTAGTGAAAACTCACGGGGATCTTTGGAGAAACAGACAGGTGTCTGAGGGGCAACGATTGCTTTCTGTGGTGGTTTTGGTGTTGGAACACAGAGAACAGTGGAAGGGGTGACAGACAAGCATGACTGTGACAACAGAATGGAGTGGAGATGTGCAGCAAGGAGGGTAAGTGAGTTGGAAAAGAATCGCCAGTGCTGACATGGGCATTACAAGCTCCCAGACTAACTTCCATTGAGCACAATGCCCAAGGAGCATGTTAGATAGTTTACACATTCCTCTAAGTCCACAAAACTGGGTCATCAACTTCTGCTATCCCTTTTCAGGCTAGCAGAGAGTTGGTATTCCTAATACTGGAGATTAGCGGTGTTCACATTGTCAAGGTCTACCTACAACAGGCTCACGAACAACACTCATGTGTGTGTGTGTGTGTGTGTGTGTGTGTGTGTGTTCACATGTTGAAGTTAAAACAGGTTCTAAAGTCAAATCCACATTTTTATTGGGGCATATACTGTCATTCTCAGGAATTAGGCATGATTTTTACCTGTGCCCACCTCACTAGGACAAGAATCACACAGGGGCAAAATTGGCTCTCAAAAATCTTCAAAGGGACAAAAATCAGGGGACAAATGCAGCAAGGTGTGATAGTAAGGGTTTGGACAAGGAGTCAAGACATTGTACTGAGACTAACATTTTAATTTGTATTACTTTTCCACGGAGAAAAGGTTCACAATATTCCTGGAGATATATTACACAAAGCATTTAAGAGGGAGAAAATGAAACACCAGCTTGGCAGCGGCAGAGCACGCACAGCTGGGAAAACCGGGGCATAACTCCCATCAACAGGGCAGAGAGAAATCACAGCATACTCACAAGGCAACGTAGCCCCACAGAAATGCTCAGAAAGCACCGGCCATTGTCAGCTGTGACAACGGGGATAAATTTCACTTGGTGGGCAGAGAGGAACAAAACATTACATATGCAACACCCTTTATATGAGGGCCAGGGAAACTTGTCTATTCTGGTGGAAGTAAGATAGGGTGGCCGTCCTTTCCCCAGTAACCACTGTTGGGTAAGCTGACTCTGGTTACACGAGAGCACTGTGTGTGAGCTGCCCTTTCCTAGCTTAAGATCTTTCCGTTTTTGTTTTGTTTTTTGGGGGGGAGGGGGTTGGCTTAAATGTAATTTTTAAAACTCTATCTGGTGGCTGCAGAGATGGCTCAATAGGTAAAAAGCAGTCTCTTGCTGAACCCACAGTTTTTCAAAGCTGACCACAGTGGTAGAGCCTGTAATGGTAATGTTAAGGACATGAAGACAGGATCTCTGAGGCTCACTGGCCAGCCGATCCAAATTAATTGGTGAGCCCAGGCTAGGGAGATCACTGCAAGTGGTAAGATAGAAGCAACTTATTCATACTCCATCACTGAAGGAAGTCAGCACAGGACTCAGGCAGCAACCATAGAGGAACATGTTTGTTTGCATAGTTTCGGGTTCATGCTTAGCTTAATTGTGTAACTCAGGACCACCTGCCTGCCAATGGCACCATCCACAGGGGCTTTGTCCTCCTATATCAGTTAATTATCAAGACAGTTGCTCACAAGCGTTCCACAGATCAATCTGAGGCAGTCTGTCAGTTGAGATTCCCTTCTCAGGTGGCTCTAGGCTGTGCTAAGTTGACAAAACTAACTAGGACAGAGACCTTAATTAAAAGATAAAATGGAGGGAGTCTGAGGAAGGATACCCCGGGTTGACATTGGCCTCAGCACACTCGTGCACAGACCCACAGAAACACATACACACACCACACAAACAATACACAGATATTCCCTCTCTCCCTGCCCCCATTGGTTGGAATCCATTAGGTGCATTGCTGTCTCTAAGTAGTAAGGTCTCTGATACCTGTGAAAGCCTGTGCTTTACTGGTGCTTCTTCCCAGTCTCTGAATTACACTGCCCTGCGGGCAAAGAGGCCTCAGTCAGGCCTTCTTGCTTCATGCCTTGCCTCAACACGTGGTTCTCCACTCTTTCTTCTTCAGGTTTTATTTAACTAATTTCTGTGAATTCCCCTGTCTTCCATTCACTTTTTCTTATCAGCTGCATTTAATTTGGTTTAAATTAAATGGCAAGTCAGTTTAGTCTCCATCATTGTGTTCAACTTCTGCTGCTTTTGTTTTCCTGTGTTGTGACAGGTTTCGTTGTAGCCCAGGCTGACTTCAAACTTTCTATACAGTTGAGGCTGACTGTCAACTCCTGATCATCCTAGCTCACCCACAGTGCTGGCACCAGGATGTCTGTCACCACCCCTGGAGCTATCATCTTCCCTTTTAACATGGTAAATGAATTCTTTCAGGTCTAACACCTTCCATACCTAGAGGACCTAGCATGGGTGCATAGTTCTAATATTTCTGATGAATTTCTTTCAAGATGTGTTCTTTTCTGAGTGTTTGAGAACTTTTCATGGATTGTTCTGGAAAGTTATCTATGTGAGGATTCTTTGAAGTTGAAGTTGAGTCCTCCATGGTTGCCCTTGCTTGGTTCTAAATGGCGCCAAGCCACAGCCTCTGTAAAGCGAACATCCAGCCCAACTGCCCATGACACACAGGCCTTGCGGTTTAGACTCAGGGTTACATATTCCCAGAGTAGAAGGGTTTATTTCCCCACTCCCAGTTCACAGCAGACACAGGCTTCTTTACTTCCTGTCCTTTTCTGTATTTCAGGCCTGGCTGTAGAACTCGAGCCTTCCCGGAGCTTTCTCTTTAGATGCCCCCAGGAACAGACCTAAACTTCATCTTCTGTCCTCACAACTCCACACAAAAACAGCAGAAACTTCCCCTTCGCAGGGTCCACTCACACTGTCTGGGCAAAAGTGCGCTTTGGTGTTCCTTTACCTGCCAGGATTGCTGCTTTCACTGCCTACAGGCTGCTATGTATGCACCTTTAACTTCAGGCCAGCTTGGGAATGAATGTGCGTCAGTGAGTAAGGGTGATCTCTTCAGTGCCGACTGAGTATGTTCAGGTTCAGCCAGTTTCATCCAGAGAATCTTGTCTACCATGCTCCTCCAGAAAGGGGTTCCCCAGGCCTCCCATGCTCACTTGAAAGGGTGTCTAAGTCGTAGAAGGGCTTCAGATTTAAATCAGTCCAAACGCTCTGCAGTATTCCCGTTGCCGGGGCAGTGCGAGGTTATAAAGCAATCATCCTTCCAAATGCACAGCGTGGCACCAGTCCGAGCACTGGTCAGAGTGAGGCCACATTCCCTTGAAGCAGCCTAACCTGCAGGACGTGATTTGCTGATTTACAGGGTTGGATGAAGACCATTAAAGTTATTGTTCTAGCTTGTTCTATAAGTTACCTTTTCATCGCCTCCTACCCCATTCCTGTCTCCCACTTTCCACATTTCTATAAAACTCCCTGGTTTGGAAATTCCACGTAGTGATCAATAACAGCATTCCTAAGCACAGCAAGACCGAGCAATGCAGCCAGCCAGGCTCCTTTCCAGAACTGGATTTTTCTCTTCTAGAATGAATTTTTTTTAAAAAAAAACAGTTATTTTGTAGTTAGAAGTCTGGCAGGTAATCACATCAGAAAATTAAAAACATTAAAAATTTATATTTCATCAAAGTGCTCTTTGCAAAAGTCAAGGATGTAATAATGATATTAATATTCTTTTAAATATGTTTTTCCTTGTTTGCTCCTCTGGATGCCTGTGTACACACTATCAATCCATTGCATATATTCTGGCTTGACCCATCAGCTGTGCTACAATGGATTACATTCCGCACTCTGTGAACAGATCAAGGCTGTTTGCTGGGTTCGGCCTAATCCTCCGAGCACTCAAGACTCATTCAAACTTCCCCAGTGGAAAAGACAGGTGACCTGTAAGCCTTTTGCTTGTGGCCTCCCTGAAGCTAGACTTCTCTCCTGATCTGCACCTTGAGTGAGGTAAATTATGACCTAAACCCTGATCTGGATGGGTACTAAGGCTAGCTTTTCTCATGGCTTTTGTCCGCACAGTTCTTCTGTAGGTCAAGTGTCGTAGCTCTGTCATTTTGCTATCTGTGCTTCAAAGACTGGGAAACTCCAGACCCATAAAAGGGATTAATGTTTCCAGAGCCCGGCATATTCATTGCTTTGTTTTGATTATTACATGTGTATACATGCATCACATTACAACAGTGTACCCCTTAAAGATGCACAAATATTATGCCACATGGAGTAAAATCAAAGAAAAAGGCCTGGGGAGACGGTTCAGCGGGTAGGAGAACTTCCTGTCCATGCATGAGAATCTGAGTTCAAATCCCTATTACCTATCTTAAAAAGGGGGAATGTGTGGTTTCATGCATATTTATAACTATTGCTTGGCAGTTGTAAACAGGAGGATCACTAAGGCTTGGCTGCCTCCAGTCTAGCTAGCTCCACATTCAGTGAGAGACCCTGTCTCAGCTGAATAAGACAGTGGTATAACTGCCCTGCCTGTGTGTCATGGACAGCTGGGCTGGAAGCTCAGTTTAAAGCGGCTGCAGTTTGGTGAAATTTAGAACCAAGCAAGAACAAGTCCCCACGGAGGACTTCAACTTCAAAGAATTCTCAAACACGTAACTTTCCAGAACAATTTATGAAAATTCCCCAAACACTCAGAAAAGAACACATCATGAGTGAAATTTCTCAGAAACAACAGAAATATGTACCTGCGTCATGGTACCCCTTCAGCAGCCCGGGGTCAGTGGATTTTTCACATTTAACCTAAGTTACCAGTAGGAACTGACTATGGTGAGAGAGAACCCTATGAAGTATAAGCATCTGTTATTTAGTTACCTCTTTGAATCTGCACAACATTCACAAGAGGCATGAAGGAGAACTGAAGCAGAGGGGCATCCAGGATCGGCAGCTTGGGGTCCTGATGGTGGGAGCCCTGTTCCCACGCTCTCTCACTGAGGGAACCGTGTCCCCAGTGTTTTGTTTTCACCTGTTGTACAGTTTTTCATTAGGTACCACGCTCCGAAGCTTTAAAAAGTGCAGAAGAACACACCTTTAATTCCAGCACTTGGGAGCCTGAGGCAGGAGGATTGAAAGTTAGAAACCAAAGCCAACTTAGTCTACACAGCAAGACCTTGTCTCAAAAAAGAGGTATGCTCAGTGAAGCTCCAGAAGCCCTGGGAGTACCCTTGCCGTGCCTCGGGAGCCCTGGGAGCACCCTCGCTGTGCCTTGGGAGCCCTGGGAGCACCCTCGCTGTGCCTCGGGAGCCCTGGGAGCACCCTCGCTGTGCCTCGGGAGCCCTGGGAGCACCCTCGCTGTGCCTCATCCACATGCGGGCTTCTCAGGTGCGGCCATGCTGCTGCCTGCAGAGCTGCTGCATCATTTCAGGGTTGTACACTGGGCACAATCGCTGCAGGGCAGCTCTTGTGGAGAAGAGAATGAAACAGCTGAATAACATGTTAATAAACATGTTATAAACAAATCACATCCATGGTGGCTAAGGTTTCTGCAGCACCTGGCAGTGGAGACCACATCATCAAGTAGACCTGATTTACCTTAAAGTGTGGAATGCTTTCACTATGTTGGTTTTACTACCATTGGCATAGAGTACTGGTTCTCTCTGGAATGTAGACCAGAATCTAGGACTCTGGGAAGTTCTTTCTCCACTGCACCAGGCTGTGCTGCTGAGAGGCGCTAAGGAGAGGCCTCTGTCGTCCTCTCATTAGGGTTGCTGGGACCTGTCTCTTGGGTTGCTCACTTTCTGTCTGCCCCAGATGCTATCCTAATGACAGCTCTACCTTCCATCTAGAGAACAATGTTCTTTGGGGATCATCTAAGTTATACATGCTTTGTCTAAGAGAACTGTACAAGGGTTTTCCAGTAAGCAATATTTAGGGAAAGGCTGGCAGAAATGTTTTAGTTAATTGACGATTCTGGAAAATAAGTTTGACATCATCGTCACCATCTAACTGATGTTTAAAGTATTGGGGTTCTGGATATAATACAAAACCATGTGTCATTCATGGACATAAGCAGGCTACAAGGGCTAGGGAGGTGGTTCAGTGGATAAAGGGCTTGGCACATGGTGTAAAGAACAGAGTTCAGATCCCCAGTACCCAAGTAAGTGATGATCAGGTGAGGCAGCATGCTTGCAATCTCAGAGCAAAGAGGCAGAGATGGGATAACTAGAGCAAGCTGCTGGCTGGACTAGTCAGACCAAGGTGCTCTGGGTTCTAGTGAGAGACCCTGCCTCAATACATAAGATGGAGAGCAATCAAAGGAGGTACCCGATGTCAGCTCCCAGCCTCTGTGCACATGAACACATATACATGCATACACATGTAAACACATCAGCATGGGTGAGATGTGTTTAAGAATGTGTTATAAAAAGCACATGAGGAAGTAGGCAACGCAGTGAGGTGAGTGATAAGTCAGGAGTTGCTGATGGCCAGCAATAAATTATTATTTGATGAGGAAGGAATTTTGGGAAGCGTAGAGAAAAGAAATCAGTCACATTAGATTTTATGACAGCTGAAGACAGAATGTGGCGTGAAAAGGCGCACACTGCAGTTGAATCCAGTTCTTCATCAACTTGACTACTAATGGCTTGACTCCTTGTTACTTGGGTAGAGGTAGAAAGGTCTAGAGGGAGGTGTTGAGGTCACTGTGGGTGTGTGTGTCCCTGGTCTCTTTCTCTTCCTCTTTCTCTTTTGTTTCTGGGTCATGAAGTGAGCAGTCTTCCTCTGTCAGGCACTCCCACCATGATCCGTGACCTCATTCTTGGCTCTGAGGCAACAGTGCCAATGCCAACAGGTCACGGGCCCAAACCACAGAATCTGAGAGCCAAGGTAACCTTTTCTCTCAATTCTGTTTTTCATAGTTAGAGAAGTAAAACCAACACACCAGGCGACCGTGATATGGGCTAGAGTCTTGGGACCGATCATCGGCAGGAGGGCTAGAACCGTCAGGACCTCAGAGGTCATCCTGTGGGGGAGTTTGGAGGTCTTGGAGGTGCCATACTATGCTCTGGTACTCTTGGACAAAGTGGGTCCCATCCATAAACCTGACTCAAGATTCCAAGGACCCGCTCTACTCCAGATGAGCAGGGACGCATGTGTTGGCTTTAGAATAGAGGTACAGGCATGAGGTGAGCAGACAAGGGGGTGTGGTTACAGAGGGAATCTGACTGATACAGAGGGCTAGAGCACAAGTATGTTCTAAACAAGATGCTCAGCAGAAGCAGGAACATGGATGACTTCCAGGACACTGCCTAGACAATACTGCTTGGATTTCTTTCAATAGGGTTATAAGGGCTTTGGGTGGGAACAATCAGCTTTGAGTGCTGAGGAGAAAGAGAGACAGCAGAAGGAGCAGAAACTCAAGTCAAACCATTGTAGAGACAACACACCGGTCACCTCCGGGGTTGGCACAACTGGCTCGAAGGTCTGCAAGGAAGGTGTGAGAAGCAGGCCAATGAGAACAAACACATGAATGGGCAGGAGCAAGCAGCTCCCAGACAAGCTTTTTTTCTTTCTCCCTTTTTAAAGATTTACTTTTAAAAACTGTGTGTATGGGGGAGATAGATAGATAGATAGATAGATAGATAGATAGATAGATAGATAGATAGATAGATAGATAGGTAGATAGATAGATAGATTGATAGATAGATAGACGGATGGACAGACGGATGGATGGAAGGATGGATGGATGGGTGGGAAGTGCTAAAAGGCTAGAAGAGAGTATCGTATGCCCTAGAGCTGGAGTTGTGAGTCACCTGACTTGGGCACTGGGAACCGAGCTCCAGTCCTCCGGAAGAGCAGCAATGGCCTGTAACTACTGAGCCATCTCTCCAGTTCCCCAAATTCTTGAAATAGCACAGCAGTCAAATCAAATCTCACCTGAACTTGTACCAAATTCATCCTGTGGACTCAACTTCACAGCTTGTCATAGCCAATGTGCCCAAGACTCAGGAAAAGAGCATCCAAAGACTGAAGACAACAGTGGCAGACCCAAGACCAAAAACTCTGCAAAAATCAGAGGAGGGGGTTCCAAGAGGAATCACAGCATCACCAGGCATGGCCCTCTGTGGAAATGCATAGGACAGGTGCCCGAGAGACTGTGCAGAGGAGACACTCCTCCGACATCCTGACTCTCTCGAGCAAGCAGAAACAATGCAATGAAGGCCAGCTGACCAAGACTGCGAGTGCACACGGGAACGGCATGGCCATGCAGACCAAGGCTGCGAGTGCTCACAAGAACGGCATGGCCATGCAGAAGCCTGTGTGGAAGGCAAAGAAGGTGAAGGCAAAAGAGCCTTTTAAAGTCACAAGAGCACACCAAAACAAGGGACAGATCTTTCATGCCGCAGTTATGATGTCATCTGAAGACACAAGGAGCAGACAGAAACAAAAGCAGCAATCTCTCTTCTCCTATCCATGTGTTTAGAATATTCCTCCCTCCAGCCTTGGAGAAATAGAATCTTTCATAAACAGGACAAAGCCTAGAGTAAGTAAGGACTGAACTAGACCTAATGAGCAATTTCATTTTCCCCAAGAGCACTTAGGTACAAAGTGACTTTGTACCTAAACCTGTACCCCCCAACCTTCCCTCCAACTAGATGCCTGGACTTTGTCTGAGAAGGGGCCCACAGCGTACCACATCTCAGAACCCTTTCTGTAACTCGCCAATCTCAGAGCCATTCTCTTCCAAACCCATTTACAGCCTCTTCCTGGCAATTCCCTTGTTCGGGAGCCCCAAGCACTAGTACTAGGCCTTAGACTTACAGGTTCCATGACCCGTTGGAGGAACTATGCAAGATTATATGTGCACACAGCTTCCTTTTCTCTGGCAGCTTGGGAAGAGAGCTTGCAAAAACTTTCAAGGCTGGCCTATCACCCACACGTGGGGGCTGAGTCTTTGGGGCCAGTTTTTTTTTTTTTAATCCTAATGTGTGGTCATGGCTGGAAGGGCAGAGGAGAACCTTGGGTGCCAGTTAGTGAACACATCTGGTCCATATTTACCATGATTCATTAGACTTTAGGAGAATCTTTAGTTCTCCTCCCACATTCCTATCTGCAAAGTAAGAGCACAAACCTGGCCTGGTTTAAGGTATTTTGTTAGCCAACATGGTGTTCTGATTTGAATCTGAGATGTGTCCCTATTCCCAGCCCAGATGCATCTTTTGAATGGTTGTTCCTCTGTTCTTCTGGGCACTCTTTTGGGAGGTTGTGGAGCCATAAGGAAGTGAGGGTCTTACTGTGAGTCAGTAGAGGACACTCTTTGAAGGTTCTAGGTTAGCTTCCCTGTCCATTGCAGTGTGAATAGTCTCCAGAGCATGCTCCTGCTACCATGTCAGACCCAGCACAATGGGTTGAGACCCTCGATAGACTGTGAACTATATGCATAGATGCACACATGTGCACACACTTGAATGTTCATGTATAAGTATGCACACACTTTTTTATTAACTTTACACATGCTAGGGTCATTTGAGAAGAAGATTCTCCACTGGGAATATGCCGCCACTAGACTGGCCTATAGGAGCACCCAGTCTACTGTGGAGATTGCCACTATGGGTCTGTGGTCCTGGATTATGCAATAAAGCAATCTAAGAAGCCACAGGGAATAAGCCAGTAAGAAGCACCCCTCCGTGGTCTGTGCGTTAGTCCCTGCCCTCGGGTTCCTGCCTTGAGTTCCTGCCCTGACTCTCTAGATATTGGAATACTAACCCCTTCTTCTCTAGGTGCCCACCTGGGGTCCTGCAGCCCCACACCAGCTAGGGACGGCTTCATATGTGTCCATTAATAACTACATAAATAGGAATGGCACAGAATTCTTACGTTGCAGCATAGCCTTCTCCACAGTCTTGACTGAATTCCTTCTCTGCATAGACTGTTTCTCACTTACTGTGTAGTTAGTCACTCCTTGTGATAACTGTCTGTATTTCTCACCAGCAGGTAAGCTGCAAAAATTCTCATCCCAACACTAGAACACAACAGGCATTAAATAACTATCTGCTGGGTGCCAAGTAGACTTATCTACCTCATATGCTGACTGTGTGCCTACCCCACCGTCAGCATGTGTTAGGAATTCAGGGGTACATCAAAACTTTGTTTTGTCCCCCAATTAATTAAACAAAAACCAAGTTGCCTTGCAGTTAGCAGTTAGACTGGGGTAAAGCAGGGGCAGAGAGGAGTAGGTGAGCCCAGGAGCAGTGTGGGTGCTGATAATTGGTGTCTGCCACAAACTCAGCAGTTTTATAGAGGCAGTCACAGCTACCATTGCTCAATTCCTGTTTTTCCTTGGCCTTTTAAGAAAGTAGTGAGGGATGGAGAGATGACTTAACAGTTAAGAGCACCCGTGTTAGGTGACTACAGCCATCTGTAACTCCAGTTCTAGGGATCTACTACACTTTTATGGCCCTTGTGGGCACCAGGCATGCACATGGTATTCAAATATATACCACACAAAGCACTCATACCCATAAGATAAATAATTTTTAAAAATTAAGAAAGGAATGAAGCTGCTGAGGCACTCTGGTATTGACTAGGTAATTGGAGCATTGCTTTAATCCAGGAGAAGGGACGGGGAGAGAAGAGTCTCATGTCTATGGTCTGCTATCCAGCCTTCTTTCCTTGCTGCTCTGGATACAGCACAAGAGTCCTGAAAAGATGGCCTAGTGGTGGTATCAAGCACAGAAGGAAGAGCCTTGCTTCCCATGGGCCTGGATACTCGCTTTTTCAGACAGACACAGTTGGCCCCAGGGACCTAAACTGGGCCCCCAACCTCCACTGTTCTCTCCAACTGTTCTCTCCTCTCCTTCTACCTTGAGATAGGCATCTCACTGCACTCCAAGGGCCCAAGGGAGTTGTAAGACTTCCTGAGACAAGCTACTGGCAAGTGTGAAGCCAGGATTCAGAGTCCTGGCTGAGGACTTTGTCTGGTTCCTGTCTTTCTCCAGCTGCAGAAGCTAATCTACGGAGCCCTCATAACCAGATAACTGGAAACTGCTATCATGGCACTAGCACAAGAGACTCGGACTTCCCCCTAGTCACCTGAAGTCTGAGGAACTTGCCATGGTTGCACAAGCCACAGAGCAAGAGGGACCCATGTCTGATCACCTCATTATAGCACTGAGTCTCTGCTTCAGGCTTGACAAACAAGAGCTGGACCTTCCCCATCTGAGTTGGAGGGCGGTGAGAGATCTTAAAGAGTAGATTACAACTTGGATTGACTTTGAAAGGGTGGGAAGCAGATTGAAGGTTCACTGTAAGAGGGTTTTGAAGGTGAGTTTTCTTGACCCAGCCCCAGAAGCTTCTGGGATGTGTACCGCTTACAGACTGAGCAACAGGACAGCATAGGCAGAGGCTTTGAGAACAGCCTGCCACAGGCTGACCCACAGTGGGCTGTGGGCTGCCTAGATGCGGTAGCTACTGCCAGTCTTTGGCCCAGGGCCTTCAACGTGGGGAATGCTGGAATAGGAGTCACCATGCAAATGTTACCCATTCCTGCTGATTGTGGACATAGCCATAGGCTGTCCTTCCCGGCACTTCACTTTACACGGGACTGACTTTGAAGATTGTGTTTGTCCCTGATGTTTGCATCAGACATGGTCCAAACCTGTTCCTCTTGAGCCTTAGCTCTAGGAAAGAGCAGCGGTCCAGAGCTGTTTACTGATGCATGGTGGCTGAGCCCTTGAACCTTAACCATGACTCAGGCATCTTATGGGAAATTCAGGGTGCTTCTCTACACAGTACCGACAGGCACTCACAGAGTCCGGGAATACCTCGCACTGCCACCCAAATGCTTCCTCTCCTGGGAGAAGGGGGAGGGGACCTTTCCGAGTTGAATGTTTCTCACAGTCACACACCAGGTGTGGTGCCTTCCACCTCACTTCACGTGTTCCCACAGGACATCTGCTGTGGGAGGGATCACTCTCACTGGGCAGAGACTAAGCAGCTCAGATCACACAGCTCAACAGAAGCAAGATTCCACTAGATCCTTATAACCACGTGCTGTGTCTGTGGACCTTGTGGATTGGTAGCCCAGATCAACACACACGCATGCGCGTGCACACACACATACACATTCTCTCTCACATAGAGAGAGACAAACATACACACATGCACAGAGACAGACAGATAGACATAGACACACACACAGACACACACACGCACACACAGATAAAGAGACAGACATAGTCAGACACAGGCACACAGACACACACACAGAGGCAGAGACACACACACACAAACACAGACATAGAAAGAGACAGACACAAACACACATACACCCACAGACACAGACATAGAAAGACACACACACACACACACACACACACACACACACTCATGCCTCATGCCAAGCCCAAGGTGAGTACTTAATTAAACTTGTTGTGTGACTGAATAAATTAATGAATGATATCTTTTTAAGTTAACACTCACTTTGCCATAAGCACTTCTGTGTATCTGATCATTCATCCACTTCCCATTAATTAACAGTCCAACACCTCTTCCAGACAGATAGGTGTCCCTACTACACAATTGCTTTCATGTGGAGTCTAGCAGATTTAGACTTTAATTTCATTCTTTTCCACCTACTCCTTGTCCTGTAAGTCACTTTTTGTTGCAAAATTACATGTAATAAAATACCTGAGCAAAACAACCAACGGGGAAAGCTTTATTTTAGAGTGGTTTCAGAGGTTGGTCCGTGGTCACTTGGCTCTCTTATTTTGCAACCTGTGGTGGGGCACAAGCATCATTGTGGATGGGCGTGAAGAAGAAAACATGCTTCCTTCGTGGCTGCTGGGAAGCAAAGAGAGGAGAGAGGCAGCAACCAGGACAAGGCAGACCCCTCAAGTCACGTCCCTAGACCTACTTTTCCCAACTAGGACCAACAGAATCCATTCAGCTAGGAAGTCATTGATATACTGATCAGCTGATGAAGTTAGCGACATCCTGATTCTGCCTTTCAATAGTGCCACCAGCTGGGAACCAGTCATCAACACGGGAGCCTTTGGAAGAAATGTTCCATGTAAGCTTTAACAACCCAGTCAGACCCCACTATTCAGGTCAATGATGACAGGATTGCTAACCTGGAGAACCTCCAAATCACTAAGCTGGAAATAGATTCTGAAATCAACAAAGGTGTGAGATGCAATCCTGATGCCGCTATTAACAGAGAGAGGAATGCCTTGTACGTGGCCAGCTGCCACCAGCATCATCCATGCACTTAGGAACCAGAGAAATTCTGAGCATAACTTCACCACCTCAGGAGCCCCGTGCCCTTGTCATGAACATGTACCCTATTCACAGTCCACCATGTCAGAGGTCGCCCAGTGCTCAGGAAGCCCCAAATTTTCACAACTCAAGTGTCAGCAGAAACTTGTCCTTCCCTTCAAAATAATCGAAAGTATAAAAAACTCCAGTTTGGTGAGCCACACATCACTGGCAGGCTCTTGTACTGATGGAAACGTAAAATTGTTCAAATGAATCAGATGCCTTAGAAACTCTTAGTCTGCGTCCTATCTTTTCCATTGCTGTGATAAACACCTTGACCCAAGGCGGCTTCCAGATCACCTGCCTTCATTGAGGAAGTCAGGGCAGAAGCCTGGGAGCACGGCCTGAAGCAGAGACCAGGGAGGAACCCCACTTGCTCTTCCTTGTGTAAACACTGATATAAATGTATGGGCAGTAGAAATTAACTAACAAAATGAAGGGCAAAGAAAAGCAGTCTTAGGTGTCCCGTGAGTTCTAGGGCCACAGCTGAGCCCAAAGGACTGGTGTGTACTAAATTTGGAGCTCATTGTGAAAAAGAGAAGAGACGCAGTGGAAACCAAAGAGAGGACATTTGGGAGATGGTGAGCAGAGCAGACATCTTTCATGAACTGCTGCCGGAAGGGACCGCCAAGCCTAAGTTCTGAGGCAGGATTTTCCTATGTAACCCACGGTGGCCATGAATCCCAGTCTGCCTCAGCCTTCCAAATGCTAAGATTATAAGTATGAAGCACCATGCCTGGATATCAGACATTAAATATGCTAGACAGGGTGATACTGTTCATACAGATCTCTAAACAAGCACTAAAAACTCTTAAAAGAAAACACTGAGCCATCATAAAGTCGCCCCAGTCTTCTAAGGAAGGTTTTCACAGGACTATATGCATAGTGCCTGAATATAGTGGGTTTTTTCCCTATGATTTTCAAAAATGTCCTTACATCTTCAGAAAAATAATGATTTATGGAGATAAAACCTAGGTCCTTATTAAAACTAGGACAACATTTTCATTATTTCAGAACGGATGTGAGATCCCAAGCATGTTTTCTGATGCTTGCCTTACTTGCTTGTGTCTGTCATGTAGAGGGGGAAAAGTGACACCCCCAGCTCACTTGGATACTTTGAGAGCATGTAGACAAATGTTTTAAGGAAATGTAGTGTTAAATAAAAACAGGTGTATGATGACAAAAAGTTCTCCCCACAGACCTGAGCAGCCTCACTGTACTCAAGAAGTCCTAATGACTCAGGAAAGGGCAAATGACACCAAAATGAGAGCCAGACTGGGAATGTGGAGACCGGAGAAATCCCCTGAAGTCAGTTCCCCTTGGCAGCACATGCAAATGGACTGAAGATGAAGATTTTAGAAGTGTTGTCTCAGGACTGGCAAGGAGGCTTGCTCTGTTCTCCCACATACTTTTCCTGGCTCTGGATAGGCACATCTGGAGATGGGTAGTGGTTTGCTGGTGAACTGTTGGCAGTGGCATATCCAAATGAAAAAGAAAGACACTGACTTGTGTCATCTGCCAATTTCCCTGGTGTAAATACTCCCACAATAGCTAATTCACACTTACCAACATGGTTTCACCACTGTTATGTAACGTTTCCACCTTATAAACAGAATAGAAGTGAACATCTACAGAAGCCTGTGTAATAATAAAACCCATCAAAATAAGCCAAGGGTGACAAAGAAGGTCGCCTGAGCCCCCTACCAGTGACCTACACTGGAGCAGGCTTGAGCCAGCGACCTCTGCCAGATCAGGTCCAAGCAAACAACTTCAATGGGAACAGGCCCAAATGACCCCCAGTATTTCAGAGTGACCCCTAGGAACACCAAATAACCTCCAGAAACACCGAGTGACATCCAGGGTGACTGGAACCATGGCCCTGACTGCACCACAAGGAGCAACCATCTGAACCTTGGATCCACTGGCACTTGGAAGACTGATCATCAGAGACATAGCCACAACTACACCAATCAGAGAAAAAGATGGATAGACAAGATAAGAACACACTCAACACCACGAAGAGCAACATGATACCAATAAAAACAGTGGCCCTACAACAGCAAAACGTGAACAACCAAATATAGATAAAGCAGAAGAAAATGACCTAAAAATAACTTTGGGAGAATGTTTGAAGCCCTTAAAAAGTAAATGAAAAAATTTACTCAAAGAAATGGAGGAAAAGACAAACAAAAAGTTGGAAGAAATTAACAAATCCCTTAAAGAAAACCAAGCAAAAGCAATCAAACAGATGAAAGAAACTAGTCAAGACTTAAAAACCGAAATAGAGACAATAAAAAACACAAAACAAGGATATTATAGAAATGGAGATTATGAACCACAAGCATAAGCACAAATAGCAGAATACAAGAGATGGAAGAGAAACTCTCAAGTGCTGAAGACACAATAGAGGAAATAGACTCATCAGTCAAAGAAAACATTAAATCTAACAAAAGCTTAACACAAAATATCCAGGATATATGGGACACCATGAAAATAAGAATAATAGGGGTAGAAGAAGAAGAAGTCTAGCTCAAAAGCACAGAAAATATACTCAAAATCGTAGAAGAAAACTTTCCCAATCTAAAGAAAGATATGCATATGAAGATACAAGAAGCTTGCAGAACGCCAAATAGTCTGAATCCAAAAAAGTCCCCTCACCACATAATAATCAAAATACTAAACATACAGGAAAAAGAAATAAGAGCTGCAAAGGAAAAGGCCAATTAACATATAAAGGCAAACCTATCAGAATTACACCTGACTTCTCAGTGGAAACAATGAAAGCCAGAGGGTCCTGGTCATTAAGAGACCACAGATGCCAGCACAGACTACTATACTCAATAAAACATTCAATTACCATAGATGGACAAAACAAGATATTTCATGACAGAACCAAATTTAACTAATACCTAGCCACAAACCCAACCCTATACAAAGTACTAGAAGGAAAACTCCAATCCAAGGAAGTTGGCTTATCCGCAAAAACACAGACAATAGATAATCTCAGAGTAGCAATTTCCAAAGAAGAAACACACACACACACACACACACACACACACACACACACACACACACACTAACACCAACAATGAAAACTAAAATAACAGGAGATAACAATCACTGGTCATTAATATCCCTTATAAATGGACTCAATTCACTTATAAAAAGACACAGGCTAACAGATTGGATACAAAAACAGAATCCATCCTTCTGCTGCACACAAGAAACACACCTCAACCTCAAAGACAGACATCACCTCAGAGGAAAGGATTGGGAAAAAATATTCCAATCAAATGGACCTAAGAAACAAGCTGCTATAGCTATCCTAATATCTAACAAAATAGACTTCAAACTAGAATCAATCAAAAGAGACAAAGAAGGACATTTCATATCACTCGCAGGAAAAATCTATAAAGAGAAAATCTCAATAATGAACCATCTATGCCCCAAATACAAGGGCACCTTCATGTGTAAAAGAAACACTACTAAAACTTAAATCAAACTTTAAACCACACACACTAATAGTGGGAGACTTCAACACTCCACTCTCACCACTGGTAAGGTTTGCCAGACAAAAAAATTAACAGAGAAATAATGGAACTAACAGATGTTATGACTAAAATGGACTTAACAGACTTTTATAGAATATTTCATCCAAACAAAAAACAATATACTTTCTTCCCAGCACCTCATGGAACCTTTTCAAAAATTGATCACATACTCAGTAACAAAACAAGCCTCAACAAATATAAAATAATTGGAATAACCCCATGTATCTTATTGGATCACTATGGCTTAAAACTAGAATTTAACAGCATCACTAATTCCAGAAAGCCCACAAACACGTGGAAATTAAACAATGCTCACCTGAATCATCAATGGGTCAAAAAAGAAATAAAGGGAAAAATTAAAGACTTTCTAAAATTCAATGAAAATGACCACAAATTTATGGTACACAATGAAAGCAGAGTTAAGAGAAAAGTTCATAGCATTGAATGCCTACATAAAGAAGCTGAAAAAAATCCCACACTAGTGAGTTAACAGAACATTTAAAAACTTTAGGACAAAAAGAAGCAAACTCACCTAAGAGAACTAGACATCAGGGAATAATCAGTTTGAGAGCTGAAATCAACAAAATAGAAACAAAGAAAACACTACAAAGAATCAGTGAGACAAGGAGTTGGTTCTTTAAGAAAATTAACAAAATAGACAAACCTTTATTCAAACTAACCAAAAGTCAGAGAGAGAATATCCAAATTGACAAAATCAGAAATAAAAAGGGGGACATCATAACAGACATGGAGGAAATCCAGAGAGTCATTAGGTCATATTTCGAAAATTGGGAAACATAAAGGAAATGAACAATTTTCTGGAAAAATATCACTTAACAAAGTTAAACCAAGATCAGATAAGTAAATTAAATAAACCTATAACTGCTAAAGAAATAGAAACAGTCAGGGTTATTTACTTAAAGGGAAAAACTTACAGATCACCGTCCTAGACAACAGCCCTCTGCATGTCCAGGAAAAGAGTCTGTTAGCTGGAAGCAGAGTCCAGAGCAAGAGGGGACATCAACCTGCCAAATATTTTAATTGTGGTAAATTAGGACACCCGAAAAGGGATTGCAGACAAGGAATTTCTAGGAATAATACCTCATCTGAAAAAGTGGCAAGGATAGAAAACCTAGACCTTGAGGTATATGTAGGAGGTGTGGTTAAGGATGACATTGGACCAAAGATTTCAGTTCAACAACAGACAGACAAGGCAACCTGATACCACTGGGAAACTCCCTGAGGAGCCAATCGCAAGCCCTCAAGCTAAAAGTGGCCCAGTCATTCCCAGTAACCATAGAGGACATGTCACACAGGAAAATTAAAAACTCTAGAACTTTCTGTGCAAGACCATAAGGTTCTAAATGATGGCTCAAATTTGAAGGATAAGTCAGAAATTCAAATAGGCAATAAGAAGCATATATTTTGACAAACCTCTATAAATTATCAGAGACCAAAGCTGAGAGTACATATAAATGGAATTGTGATTGTTGGCTTGATAGACACAGGAGCAGATGTGAGTATCATCACTCCAGAATCTTGGCATCCAAATTGGTCTTTTCAAAAGGCAGATGTTCAATTACTAGGAATTGGAAACATATCTCGAGTTAAACAAAGCACGAGATGGGTTGACTGTATTGGGCCAAAAGGCCAAAAAGGAATGCTAAGGCCATATGTAGCTGATATTGCAATAAATTTATGGAGCCATAACCTGCTACAGCAATGGAATACCCAGATTAACATTCCTGAAGTCCCAGGAACTCATAATTCTGGGAAAGATGTAATGAGGTACTATGCATGAAGGTCACCAGCCATTCAGGCTGTACAAGAACATAAAGCAACTAACAAACTTTAGAGGTACTAACAGCCCTACCTTTAAAATGACTAACTGAGAAGACAATATGGGTTAAGCAATGGGCTTTAGCTAAAGATAAATTGCAGGCTTTAGAACAATTGGTACAGGAGCAGTTTGATGCTCGACATATTGAGGAGTCAGCTAGCCCTTGAAATTCTCCTGTGTTTGTTGTAAAAAAAAAAAGAAATTTGGTAAATGGAAAATGGTGACAGATCTAAGGGCTGTCAACAAGGTAATTCAACCTATGGGCCCTCTACAGTTTGGAATTCCTCTGCCTTCTCTGTTATCAAAAGGATGGCCTCTTATAGTTATTGATTTAAAGGACTGCTTCTTCACTATACCTTTACAAGAAAAGGACAGAGAAAAATTTGTCTTCACAGTGCCTACTTATAATAATTATCAGCCTACTAGGAGATACCAGTGGACTATCCTCCCACAAGTGGTGTAGGAGGGTCTTCTTTCTATGTGTTGCTTTCATTGGTTGAATAAAAGAAAACTGCTTTGACCTTTTGATAGGGCAGCCCTTAGATGGGTGTGGTAGACAGAACAGAATGCTGGAAAAAAAAGGCAGTGTGGCAGGTGCCATGGCTCTCCTCTCCAAGATGGATGCTGGTTAGACTCATGCCAGTAAACCACAGTCAAGTGGCGATACAGATTAATGGAGATGGGTTAAACAAATATGTAAGAATTAGCCAAGAAGAGGCTAGATATAATGGGCCAGACAGTTTAAATGTTTAAATGAATACAGTTTCCGTGTAATTATTTCAGGTGTAAGCTAACCGGGTGGCCAGGGGCCAGGAACACAGCCTGCCACCCTCTTTACTACACACAGGGGATGATCAATAGCCCAACCTTGTGTCAACACTTTGTGAGTCAGCCATTGAAAATAATAAGTAGGCAATTCCCTAAGTCTAAAATTTATCATTACATGGATGATATTTTGCTATCTGATTCAAACATAGATACCTTAAAAATAATATTTGAGAAAGTAAAGATAGTTTTGCCTAAATGGGGATTACAAATTGCTCTCAAAATGATTCAAAGAGGAGATTCTGTTAATTACCTAGGTTACAGATAGGTTTATAAAAAATTAAAACACAAAAGGCACAAATTAGGAGAGACCAATTACGGACTCTTAATGACTTTCAAAGATTGCTAGGAAACATCTCCCAACTAAAAAAAGCTCAGGACCAGATAGTTTCAGTGCAGAATTCTACAAGATTTTCAAAGAAGAACTAATACCAATACTCCTCAAATTCCACACAATAGAAACAGCAAGAACATTACCAAACTCTTTTTATGAAGCTACAATTATCATGGTACCCATATCACACAAGACATTACTAAGAAAGAGAATTACAGACCAATCTTACTCATTAACATTGATGCAAAAATACACAATAAAATACTGGCAAACCAAATCCAAGGACACATGAGAAAAATCATCCACCATAATCCAGTTGGCTTCATTCCAGAGATGCAGGGATGGTTCAACCTACAAAAATCTGTCAACATAATCTACCATATAAACAAAATGAAACATAAAAACCACACGAGTATCTCATTAGGTGCTGAAAAAGCCTTTGACAATATACAACATCTTTTCATGGTAAAGAACTTGGAGAGAGCAGGTATACAAGGAACATACCTAAACATAATAAAGGCAATATACAGCAAGCCAATAGCTAACATCAAGCTAAATGGAGAGAAACTCCCAGTGATTCCACTGAAATCAGGAACAAGAAAAGGTTTTCCACTCTCTCCATATCTATTCAATATAGTTCTTGAGGTCCTACCTAGAGCAATAAGACAACAAAAGGAGATCAAGGGGGTACAAATCAGAAAAGAAGAAGTCAAACTCTCACTATTTGCTGATATGATAGTTTACATAAGTGAGTGACCCCAAAAGTTCTAACAAGGAACTTATACAACTCATAAACACTTTCAGTAATGTAGCAGGATACAAGATTAACTCAAAAAATTAGTAGCTCTCCTTTAAACAAATGATAAATGGGCTGAGAAAGAAATAAAACAAATCACCATTTACAATAACCACAAATAGCATTAAATATCTTGGAGTAACTCTAACCAAACAAGTGCAAGACCTGTTTGACAAGAACTTTAAATCTTTGAAGAAAGAAATTGAAGAAGACATCAGAAAATGGAAAGATCTCCCATGCTCTTGGGTAGGTAGAATTAACATAGTAAAAATGGGAATCTTACCAAAAAGCAATCTACAGATTCAATGCAGTGCCCAAAAAAATTCTTTACAGACCTCAAAAGAATAATACTCAACTTCATATGAAAAAGTATAACACGAAGGGGCCTACTTGTTGGGGTTTATGTCCTGCCCGGTTCCCCACAGCCAGCAAGTCCCAAAAAAAATCACACAGAAATCTCTGTAAGTTATAAAACTGATTGGCCCATTAGCTCAGGCTACTTATTAGCTCTTGCAGCTTATATTAACTCATTATTCTTATCTATGTTAGCCACATGGCTCAGTACCTTTTCCAGCAGGGCAGGTCACATCCTGCTTCTTCGGTATGGGGACAGAAGTTGGGGAAATGGGCTTCCTTCTTCCCAGAATACTCCTGTTCTCCTTGCCCCACCTCTACTTCCTGTCTGGTTGACCTGCCTATACTTCCTGCCTGGCCAATCAGCGTTTATTTAAAATATGATTGACAGAATACACACAATTCTCCCACACCAAAAAAGCAAAAACTCCAGGATAGATAAAACAATTCTGTACCATAAAAGAACTTCTGAAGGCATCATTAATCCCTTAGTTCAAATTCTACTACAAAACTATAGTACTGAAAATAGCCTGATATGGGCATTAAAAACAGATAGGAGGACCAATGGAACCAGGTTGAAGACTCAGATATCAATCCACACACCTACGAACACCTGATTTTTACAAGAATCAAAATATATAAAACAAAAAAAAGAAAGCATATTCAGCAAATGGTGCTGGCATAACTGGATATCAACATGTAGAAGGATGAAAATAGATTCATATATATCTTTAGAATGCAAAAGGATCAAAGACCTCAAAGTAAAACCAACCACACTGAACCTCATAGAAGAAAAAGTGGGAAGTACACTTGAATGCATTGGCACAGGAGACCACTTCCTAAATAGAACTCCAGCAGCTCAGACATTGAGAAAAGCAATTAATTAATTGAAACTGAGAAGCTCCTGTAAAGCAAAGGACATTGTCAACAAGACAAAACAGCAGCCTATAGAATGGGAAAAGATCTTCACTAACCCCACATCAGACAGAGGGCTAATCTCCAAAATGCACAAAGAACTCAAGAAATTGGTCATCAAAAGAAAAAAATAATTCAATAAAAAAATGGGGCACAAACCTAAGAACTCTTAATTGAGGAATCTAAAATGGCTGAAAGACACTTAAGCATCCTTAGCCATCAGGGAAATGCAAATCAAAACAACTCTGAGATTCCATCCTACACCTGGCAGAATGACTGAGATAAAAAAAAAAAAACACTGATGCCAACTTATGCTGGAGAGGTTGTGGGGTAAAGGGAACACTTCTGCATTGCTGGTGGGAGTACAAGCTGGTCCAGCCCCTTTGGATATCAATATGACTATTTCTCAGAAAATTAGGAAACAACCTACCTCAAGACCCAACAATATTGCTGTTGGGTATATATCCAGGGGATGCTCAATCATGCCACAAAGACATGTGCTCAACTATGTTTGGAGCAGCATTATTTATAATAGCCAGAACCTGGAAACAACCTAAATGCCCCTCGACTAAAGAATGAATAAAGAAAATGTGGTACATTTACACAGTGGAGTCCTCCAAAGTGGAAAATAAATAATGACATCTTGAAATTTACAGGCAAATGGATGGATCTAGAAAACATCATATTGAGTGAGGTAACCCAGACCCAGAAAGACAAATATCATATGTACTCACTCATAAGTGGCTTTTAGACATAAAACAAAGAAAACCCAGTCTATAAATCACAATTCCAGAGAACCTAGACAACAATGAGGACCCTAGGAGTGACATACATGGATCGACTCTACATGGGAAGTAGAAAAAGACAAGATCTTCTGAGTGAATTGGGAGCATGGGGACCATGGGTGAGGGTAGAAGGGGAAAGGAAAGGAATGGAGGGGAGCAGAGAAAAATATATAGCTCAATAAAAACAATAAAAAATTAAAAATTAATCCAAAGTGATAAGTTTAAAACATTTTGCCATTTTCAAAATATAATTTAATTATAATGGGATTTAACTTAGAACAATGGCCATGTCTAACACTGGCTCTCAAGAATGTTGGCACTTGTAACCAAGCCAGTGTTTTTTGTGACATTACCTTCACTCCCTGATAACTTCCTCCCTAATCAACAACATTCAAAGTAAAAACAAGAAGGACTACTAAAGAAATAGAAGAAACATACATAGATATTTTATAATATTGGACTGGGATAAATTTCTTAACAAGAAACCAGAGGAGAGGAAAATAAACGGAATTAATAATTTACAACCTTTTATGAGATTTTTTTACAAAGTTAAAGAAAAATCTCAGAATTAGAGAAAATAAGGCGTTAACCATCATATTTGGAGTCAGGGAGGTGGCTCAATGGCTTAAAGTACCTGCTGTGCAAGCACAAGCCTCTAAATTAGAATCCTCAGAACCCATTTCCCCGGGGCGAGCTGAGAAAGGAGCGCTGGTAACATGTTCTTTGTCAGTAGGAAGGCAAAGAAGAGCAGGGGTTAAAGCTATGGCAGTGGGCGTGGGAAGAAGGCAGGACCAGCAGAGACTGGCAGTGAATTTATCAGATAGGAAATGTGAAAGAGAAAGAAAGCATTGGAGGCTGACGAGATGTCCCAGGGAGCAAAAGCAGGACTCACAGAAAAGCCAGATATATCGTGTTTCTACAATCCGAGTCTCCTATGGGAAGAGGGGAGGAGGCAGGAGTGTTCCTGGAACCTTGCAAGCAATGAAACCTGGTCCGTGCAGCCATAGACAAGAGACCTACAGCAAAGGGAGAGACGTGGCCTGACTCCTGAAGCTGTTCCTAATCACATGTTCACATCCACAAATGTGTGTAGGGAAACAAATGTGCACACGCACGCACACACACACACACACACACACTCACGCACTGTGGATTTTGTTTTCTCGGCCGGCACTATTGTCTGGTGCCACCCCTGCTCCAGAGCTCTGCTTCTCCTATGACACAGTCAATGTTCCTAGGCTCAGCAGCTAGAGAATTGGCTAACCACTCTCAGATGGGCTTACCACTTTCAGAATCTTGAACTGAGGGCTAAGCTGCTAAATTTTGTTAGAGAAGTTGAAGATATGATAAGAGAGTGTAAAACATTATCTGGTGTCCAAAGCTAGGAGCTTAATGAGAAAAGCGGTCTCTGGGAGCTAGGTCAGAGCTTTGTCAGAGTCTTTGGGTTCGGCTGTATCTACACAACCAGAACACACCAGTCCTGACACATTCATGGCATTGTTGTTTGCAGACTCAATAGAGACTGCAGTATGTTGTGATTAAGGATCATTCACGCTAAGAAACCTTTGGACAGGAAATGGTGTTGTTTAGTCTGGGGGAAATCTCACTTGGTTATTACCGAAGCAACCATAAAGGCACAGCCGGATCCCTGACTCTTCCCCATGTGTGGAGAATGCTGAATGTCTTACTTTGTTGGCAAGGAAATGAAGTGAATCATGTTTGCCAAAAGACACAAAAGGATGAGAGAACCTTCCTTGCAGCATGGTTATTGTGGTGGTCTTCCTGCGGAATGCCACCAGTATTTCTTGCCAGTAAAACTCAATTCCAGACATGGTCAGCTGTTCCTCGGGGAGGCTGCTACGGGCTCCTGGGGACCATCAGAAATATGTCTGGATCAGGAGTCCTTAAGTTGTTTCAGAGAGTCCAAGAACTTCTTCTAAAGTAACACGGAGGGTAACACGCAAGTACTGCCAGCAGTTCCCCAGCCTTGCGGAGCACAAAGGCCTTCTGCAGGGAAACTGAGGCCTCTGAGTACATCCTTTCCCCCTTGCTCAGGACAGGCACTGGGGATCCTGCATGTGGGCACATCGGATCCCCAGCTTCCAGCAATACTGGAGTCCCATCTACCTTTGTTTCCCTTCCTTCTCTTCCCCTGCCTGTTCCTGATTGGACACCTCCTCTCCTCCTTTCCCTTCTTATTCTTCTTCCCCCTCTTCTGTCCTGCTTCGGTGTTCCCACAAGAAGAGAACAACAGGCTGCCTCACAGAACAATCCAGTCACATGCCTTGGGGCAGCTGAGAAGGTCCTTCAACCTAGAGGGAGGGACAAAGGATTGTCTCCAGTACTGGAGACAGTGAAATGATGTGGACCAGAGCTTCCCCAGCTCTGCTCAAATTGGTCCAATGAGGTTCTGACAGGTTCAGGTCCTCAGCCCTTGTAGCTTCTGCCCAGATGCCCTCCTCCCACCTTTTCTTCCCAGCCAAACTGTGCCATGCCTTAAGGCCATGAACTCTGTCTTAAGGGACTAATGGGTACATAAAGAGGTCCCTGAAATTTTCACTGCTCTGGGATCTTTCTGACCCCCTCTGAGCTTCCCTTTTTCACCCACAGGAATGCTGCCTCTGCAAACACCGATGCCTTTCCCTCATCCATCTCTAGTTTAAACTCCTCAAAGTGGAGGAACAGGTATGCGACCACAACCAAGGCTTTGGACCCAGCCAGCACAGGGAGACCTCACTTCAGCATCCAGAAGAAAGACTCCAGAAGTGACGAACACACACACACACACACACACACACACACACACACACACACTCCCCTAAATACAGACATATTTTTAAATAAAATGTGTCAGAGTTTCCACTAAAGAGTTTTATTTCTGTTGGCAGTTAGTTTTCCAACATGACAAAAAAAAAAAAAAGGCAAATGCCAATCCAATCATGTTTCCCTTTACTCTTCCTGCTTTCTCCCCTCTAAAAATCCATGTTGGCCATTATCCTTGGAGGCAGACTTTCTAGGATGTATGTACCAGAGGCAACCGCTGACCTTGTGACATCTCATGCGGTAGATGCGGCTCTTGATTTCAGCACGAGGCGACCTGCCCTCCATGGACACAATGGTTCTCCATCTCTGACATCCACTGTCTATTTTTTTGCTGATCTCATTATCTAGATGCTGAAGCAAATCACCTGCCCTCCCATTGCCAAGCTTGGAGCGCTACTGAGGCCAGTCCGTCATGCTCGGGTCCTGGTCATGGCCGTTAAGATCCATGTCTGTCCCTCCTCAGTTCTAGTAGATGTAACCACTATCACAGAGACAGGCGCTGTTGGAGAAGTGAAGATGGCAGAGTAATATTTGCAACGTTAGCTGGTGCTCCTTCCATAGGTACGTGAATACGCAGACCCAGACCTGTGCTTCTGTCTCTAGCCCTCCACATCTGAGAGGACACCTTCCCTTCTTCCTGGCTGTGGCCTCACTTCCCTCATCACCACAGTGCTGCTCGCACCTGACAGGTCATGCGAGAGAAGCAAACCTGCATCGAATACAGGTTCTGTCACAGAGGTTTGCCTAGCAACACAGTCTCTCTAACAAAGCCATAGCAACCTTTGTCTCTAGCTTTATAAAGCCACACAGCCATTAATCTCACCAGGACATTCAAAAGATAGTTTGCCAGCAAAGAGTGATTTCTATCCTGAGCATTGAAATTGAGCTACTGAGTTGCTTTTCTCCAGTCTATACAGATCTAGTAAGGCAGACAGACAGAAAATTTTCATCTGAGTTGTGGGGCATATCTGAAGAGAATGTTGGGTGGACGAAAGATAGGCTGGGAAAATTGGATGGTGGGTTCTGTTTGGTGGGGACCTGTGTACCCTTGGGCAAGTAACTAACTGCCCAGGGACTACTCAGCTCAGCATTTTCAGAATGAGGAGTCACTTCACAGCAATGTCTTGGACTTGCTAAAGGCATAGACTTTTTGAGTCTCTGCTGGGCACTGAGTCTCTACAGTCGGGCTCTAGACATGTGACTTTTGTGCAGGTAGAGAGACTGTAAGAACCAAAGGCGGGAGGGGACTGCAGCCCTGAGCCCCACACCCCCAGCTTGCTCAGCAGGACGGAGTCCACACCTTAGGAAGGAACATTTTCCCCACAAGGAAATCCCTTTTATTTCTTTCCAGATTTATTTTCTGTCTCTTAGATTTAATAAAGGACCAAATGCTCCCTCCCTTTCTACAGGAGATTCTTTAAACATTTATTCTAACATACTTTAAAACTGTTTTTTGTTTAGAGTTTGGGAGATAACTCAATGGGAAAATGAGGACCTGAGTTCACATCCCCAATATCTCCATAAAAATTGGGCAATCTGAACCTGGATGTGGCAGTGCCTGCCTACAACCCCAGAGCTGATGGACAGAAACAGAAAGATCCCATGGTCCTCCGGCCAGCCAGCTTAGCCACAGTGGCCAGACCAAAGTTCTGTGAGAGATGCTGTCTGAAGAAATAAGCAGAGAGCAATGGAGGAAGACACCAAAGCAAGCCTCAGGCCTCCATATGCTCACATATGGAAAAGCACAGTCACACATACATACGCACACACAAAGTAAAATGTAATATTTAGTATTTATATTTAGATGTTCCATTGAACTATAGCATGTCACTTTAAACATTAACACATTATGAACATTATGGAGTACAAACTATACACACACATACATATTTGGTTTTTCAAGAGAGGTTTTCTCTATGTAACAACCTTGGCTGTCCTGGAACTCACTTTGTAAACCAGGCTGACCTTGAATTTAGAGATTTCTTCATGTTGGGACTAAAGGCATGCGCCACCACCACTCAGCAATAATAACTATTTTAATGAAGATGTTATTCTAAGAATTTAGTTACTGAAAGTCTTGAGTTAGTATTTTGTGGCAGAAGTAAATCAGATGCATTTTTGTGTTGATTTTGAGTGCTATTTGATTTAGTGTGCTCCACAGATATGGAGATTCAAGTCCAAGTGATTTTAAAAAATCATAACTACAAAATTACTTAATAGTTTTAAGTTCCATTTACTAATTGCAGCTGTCTTACCAGCTAGTAGATTTCTGTTTTTTGAATGTCAAGTTGTTGTTATTAGAAACTAACTGGAATATAGGATATTTTAAATATTTCTTATATATGGAAAGCATGATAAAACTCTTTAAAATTTCTTCTATGAGTTTTTGTATGCAAGTAGAAATTTTTGCACTGCCCTCAAAAACATAAAACATAAGGATTTGAACTGCTGGGGGGAAGTCATTAATAGTCTTAACCAGCTGTGACGCTTGTGGCTCCATAGTAACCAAAATGGCAAGATATGCTATGGGTCCAATAGTATCAAGTGAGCTGCAGGGTTAATCAACTGCTTTCTGGTTGGATTTAGGGCTTATTTCACAGGAAGAATCATGTATCTGGTGTCATAAATCTGGCCAAAACCCATGGTTGATAAGCTCACAGGTCTGGGGGTGAACCTACCACTGCCATTTTGCTAAATGGATATATAGTTGCAAACTAACATCTGAATTATTATTTATGTATCCAAAGATTACTGCAGTTCTCAGACATCACAGAAAACTTTCCTTATATCGTGAGTGGCAGTTACATAGAAACTTACAATTGGTCAAAGTACAAAGAATGAACATCTATTGAACATTCAGCCATAAAAGGGACATTGTATCACCCCTTCCCACCCAAGGCTCAGGGACATTGTAGAAGGAGAGGTAGAGAGACTGTAAAAACCAAAGGTGGGGAGGACTACAGAAAAACATTGTTCTCTATACTCCCAGGAGCTACAGCTGCCAGCACAATACCCAATGACATTTTAGCATAGAACAGGGAGGGCCTCGTCAGCCCTGACCCTAACTGGGGACCTGTTAGCAGGTAAATCTGTTTGTTAAGGGTGTGGTCCCTGTTAGACTGACCACTCCCGTGAATGGTCCTACACCCCTGAGCATAGGGGAAGCACAAATTGGGCTCCATGGATTACTTTTTTTAAAAAGGGTACCTGAAGTTTGAAGGGGAAGGAAGGTGAGCAGTGGATCTGGGAGGAGTCAGAAGAAAGAATGGGGATGAATATGATCAAAACACATTGTACACATGTATGAATTTCACAAAGAATTAATATGATATATGTTTATTATGTTTCTGTTTAAAACATCAATTAGCAATTCCCTGCAAATGTTACACTTTCTCACAGCTAGGGTCTCATGAGTTCCTGCCCCTTAGTTGAGGAACTATTTGCAGCTGCTGGGAGAGGGAGACAGTTTTCTTCATGAAGGTGCTCCTAATAGTATAGCTGGTACCAGTGGACAGCCCTACATGTGTGCACACTCAGGCAGTGATAATTGGACTCACGGGTTTTTTTTGTTTTGTTTTTGTATTTGTTTTTTAAGAAGAAGAAAGACATGAAATTGAAAGAGTTTGTTCTGGAGGGAGTTGGAGGAAATGGAGAGTGGCTATGATTGAAATACACATTATATGAGTTTGATATTTTAATTTAATTCATAATACAATTTCTCCAGAGATGCCTCAGCCATTAAAGGCTAGACTCACAACCAAAAACAAAAGATGCATGTTTAAATGATTATTTTCACCCTTGTTTTAACAATTTTCTCACTTTTATCTCAAATTGCAAGGCTAAACCATATTTGAACATACCTGCTAGATACTAGGCACAGTACTGTACCAGGCTTTTTCTTTTAGGCCACTAACTAGCTACTAAATCATGATACGGAGACGTATTATCAATTTTGAATGCTCAGCCTAGCTAAGGCTCATTTCTGGCTAGCTCTTTTAACTTAAATTAATTTCTTTCTCTTTTGAGACTTTTGAACTTTTTAGCTATTTTTCTGCATATGTCTGAGTCTGCTGGCTATTGTCTGCCTAGATAGCCCTGGGTATCTCTCTCTCATTCATTCTCTCCTCTCTTCTTCTTCTCTTTCTTCTCTAGATTATATTTCTCCTTTTCTCTCTGCCTGTCAGCCCTGCCTGTCCCTCTTCTGCATAGCTGTTGACTGGCCAGCTTTTTATTGGACCAATCAGGTGCCTTAGGCAGGTAAGGTGAAACAGCAACACATCTTTTCATAATTAAACAAATGCAACAGAAACAAATACAACACATCTTTACAGTTAAGGTTATATTCTATAGCATAAACAAATCAGCACATCTTTACATAGCTAAATATTCCATAACACAGTAAAGATCAATAAAGTTGGAGCATGCATATTCATGAGGGAATACTGAGGATCCTAGGCTTAGCACTGTCATGTGACCTTCTAGGAACTGATACAAAGCTCTCAGGACTTTCCTAGTCACTCTCTGTCCCACTAAGATTTTACTCTAACTTGTCTATTTTGAAAACATAAATACTAGCAGAATGTAAAATGGACAAAACCACATGGAAGCATGCTATGCCCCAAGGCTTAACTTTGTTACAGTGATGTTCATGTGACTGACTGTAGGTCTGTGTGTGTGTGAGGGGGTTGTTTCTGTGTGTTTTCTCTCACATTTTATATGTTTAGCTCTGTAAACAACTGTGTTTGAAGATTGTGCTTCCACAGAGAACCCTTCAATCCACATTCCCTTTCCCCCATCACTTTTATATTGTACTGGGGCACACAGGTGCACTCAATGGGATGTGTTTCACGGAGACCTGTTGGCCTGTCCTGTCCTATCACTCTCGGGTTTTTTGTTTGTTTATTTGTTTGTTTGTTTGTTTGTTTTGAGACAGGCTCACTAACTGTCAATGTTAGTTAGCTTCAGATATCACTTGACACACTTCTTGGGAAGAAGGAACTTTAGTTGAAGAATTGCCACCATCAGATTATGTGTGCTGTGGATTAATCCTTCTGTGCACTGTGAAAATGTATTGCTCTCATTGTAAATATAAAATGGATTGACCAATAGCTAGGCAGAATTTTTAGGGCAGAGAGGATGCTGGGAAGAAGAAGGGTAGAGTCTGAGGAACATCGAGTCAGATTCATAAGGAACAACATGAGAAGTTTATAGATGAACCTTAGAGCGGCACAGAGATTAATAGAAATGGATTAATTTAAGTTGTAAGAGTTGGCTGGAGACAAGCCTAAGTGATTGGACAAGCATTTATAATTAATAATAAATTTGTGTGTGATTATTCAAGAGTGTTTTCCAGGACACAGAAAGATCCTCCTACAAATGACACCCAATGTGGAGCCTGAATTGCCACATAGAGTCTAAGAAATTTAAAACAAAACAAAAACCATCATTTAAGTAAGTTTGCCTGCCTCAGCATGGGCACTGGCATCCCATTGCTGGGGATTGATAGTTCCTGGTTAATAAATGCAGCTCTCGGCCAAGTCCGTAGAGCTTAGAGCTCATCTCTCAGAGGCTAAGGAGCAAGGTGAAGCCAGCCACCAAAGCTGAGGCAGAGGTCCTAGCCATGCTGCTTAGCAGTTTAAAGACTCGTGTGGTCATAAAATGATAAAGATATGCAGTAAAGACAGATTCAGATGGAAAAAAATAAGACTAATGAGTTACAATGTGTTTAACAAAGGCATACACTTAATAAAGAAAATAAAATGGGTATAGAGAGTCATAGAAAGAAAGAAATAACTTAAAAATAATAAAGTCTTTAAAGAGACAGGAAAAGTAATATCAGAAGAAAAAGACACATAAGACAGGAAATACACAGAGTGTCTGGATCCTGTATGTTATTGTGTTGTCTTTAAATTTTTTGACGGCTAATGAGTGAGTGATGGCTGCTAAGAGACATTTGATTATGAAAGCTGATGAATTAAACCAACCTATTTATTATTATAAAAGTATCTTCACTTCAAAATGGAAGTAAAGAGATATATAACTTTAGGGAAGAGGTGTAGGCAGAGACTGTTCCTTCATTCCCAGCCACCCAGACCCAAATAATCACACAGAAACTTTATTAATTACAATTCTATTTGGCTGCTGTCTCAGGCATATTCCTAGCTAGCTCTTATGTCTTAAATTCCCCCATTTCTATCACCACTACAGCTAGATTTTGGTGTCTTTCTGAGTCCACCTACTCTCTCCCTCTATCTCTTCCAGTCTGGCTATATTCTGCCATGCCATTAGGCCAAATCAGCTTTATTCATCAACCAATAAAAGTAACACATATGCAGACGGATATCCCACATCAAAGAGGTTATGTTTTTATTTACATAGCTAATGAGAATCTGTGGATTTGTTACAGGTTGATATGGCTCAGGTTTGATTGGGGAAGACCCCTTGACAATTCTGACTACAAACATAAAAAAATAAACATAGAAGAACTAATAGACATGTTTATGTATATTTTACTTGCTCAAACATAAAGCAAAAAAATTGTCTTTGACTGACACACACACACACACACACACACCTTTAAAGGTTTATGTATTTTCAGAGCAAGGGGACCAGGCACCAATAAAATTGATGGCCCAGTTGATGGCCCAGGTGCTCCAGCATCCAGAAGAGCTCCAAGGCTGTTGACTGAGATGATGAACTGCTCTCACAGAATACTATAGCTAAGACTTAACAATTATCCTGGTTTTCTCAAGGTTCCCCCAAAGATGCCAGCACTTCCAGACCATAAAAAGCAGTCTAGAAAAAACAATGCTCATATTTCTAGAAGATGTGGTATGGATGTTGGTTATCATTTAAAGGGTTTAGCTATAATTTGTTGGTGGTCATAGTCAGAATAAAGACTAAGACAAGAGTTAAATTCAAAGATCTTTGTCTAAAGGAAAAAGGGGGATATGATATAGGAATAATGAGATAAAAGAGTAGGTTATTGAATCTACTACAACCCCCCCAAACAACTATTAATCTCAAAATATTTTACATTGATATAGATTTTGATTTATTGATACAAGTTTAAAGTTAATTTTGCTATATTGTATGCATGTTTCTGCTTTTGTTTGGGGTATGTGTAACTCATTTAAAAATTTAATGTATAATTTAAAGTACAAGTTAGGCTTTTTTCCTCCAGCGTGCTACCGACGGTCCTATTGTCATCATGGGTCGCTGCCCAGCCCGATGTTACCGGTATTGTAAAAACAAGCCGGACCCAAAGTTTCGCTTCTGCCGAGGTGTCCCTGATGCTAAAATCCACATCTTTGACTTGGGATGGAAGAAGGCAAAAGTTGATGAATTCCCACTTTGTGGCCACATGGTGTCTGATGAATAAGAACAACTCTCTTCCGAAGCTCTGGAGGCTGCCCGTATTTGTGTCAACAAATACATGGTAAAGAGTGTGGCAAGGATGGCTTTCACATTCGAGTGAGGCTTCACCATTCCATGTCATCCGAATCAACAAGATGTTGTCCTGTGCTGGGGCTGACAGGCTCCAGACAGGTATGCGTGGTGCCTTTGGGAAGCCCCAGGGCACAGTGGCCAGGGTTCATACTGGCCACGTCATTGTGTACATCCGCACTAAGCTGCAGAATAAGGAACACGTGATTGAAGCTCTTCGTAGAGCCAAGTTCAAGTTCCTGGCCGCCAGAAGATCCACATCTCAAAGAAATGGGGCTTTACTAATGCAGATGAATTTGAAGACATGGTTGCTGAGAAGCGACTGATTCCTGATGGCTGTGGGGTCCTCCTTTCTGTTCGTATGCCAATACCATGCTAATTTCAGTACTGTAGCTCTGAGTAGAGTTTGAAGTCAGGGACTGTGATGTCTCCAGAAGTTCGTTTATTGTACAGAAATGTTTTTGGCTATCCTGGGTTTTTTTTTTGTTTTTGTTTTTTTTTTTTTTTTTTTGCTTTTCCATATGAAGCTGAGTACCGTTCTGTGAAGGATTTTGTTAGTTCTCTTATTTCTCTGTTCATTTTTTGTCTGACTGACCTGTCCAGTGGTGAGAGGGGGTATGTTGAAGTCTCCCACTATTAGTGTGTGAGGTTTAATGTATAAGTTTTAGAAGTGTTCCTTTTACATATGAGGGTACCCGTGTATTTGAGGCATAGATGTTCAATATTGAGATTTCCTCTTTATGGATTTTTCCTGTGACTAACATGAAATGACCTTCTTTGACTCATTGAATGATTTTTGCTTGAAGTTTATTTTGTTAGGTATTAGCATAGCTACACCTGCTTGTTTCTTAGGTCCATTTGATTGGTATGTTTTCCCCAACCCTTTACTCTGAGACAATGTCTGTCTTTGAGGTTGGGATATTTCTTATATGCAGAAGAAGGATGGATTCTGTTTTTGTGTTTAATCTGTTAGCCTGTGCCTTTTTATATGTGAGTACAGTCCATTTATATTAAGGGATATTAATGATCAGTGATTGCTACCTACTATTAATTTAGTTTTCATTGTTTGTGATGTTAATTTGTGTGTTTTTCCCTTCTTTGGGATTTGGTGCTATGGGACCATCAACTGTCTGTGTTTTTGTTGGTGTAGTCAACTTCCTTGGGTTGGAGTTTTCTTTCTAGTATTTTGTGTAGGGCTGGATTTGGGACTAGATATTGGTGAAATCTAATTTTGTCATGGAATATCTTATTTTGTCCATCTATAGTAATTGAAAGTTTTGCTGGGTATAGTCTGGGATGGCATCCATTGTCTCTTAATGTCTGTATAACACTTGACCATGACCTTCTGGCTTTCATTGTCTCCGATGAGAAGTCAGGCATAATTCTGAGAGGTATACATTTGTATGTTACTTGGCCTTTTTTCTTTGCAGATCTTAATATTCTTTCTTTACTCTGTATGTTTAGTGTTTTGATTATTATGTGATGAGAGGACTTTTTTTTAATCCAGTGTATTTGGTGTTCTGTAAGCTTCTTGTATCTTCATAGGTATATCTTTCTTTAGGTTAGGAAAGTTTTCTTCTATGACTTTGTTAAATATATTTTCTGTGTTTTTGAGTTGAACTTCTCCTTTTTTATATCTATTTGACCTTTTCATGCTGTCCCAAATTTCCTGAATATTTTGGGTTAAGCTTTTGCTAGATTTAATGTTTTCGTTGACTGATGAGTCTATTTCCTCTATTGTATCTTCAGTGCTTGAGATTCTCTCTTCCATCTCTTGTATTCTGCTGTTCATGCTTGCTTTTGTGGTTTCTGATTATTTTCTCATAATTTCTGTTTTTAAAATTCCCATGGCTTACTTTTTTATTGTCTCTTTTTCAGTTTTCAAATCTTGAACAGTTTCTTTCATATGTTTGATTTCTTTTTCTTGGTTTTCTTTGAATGATTTGCTAATGTCTTCCAATTTTTTTGTTTACCTTTTCCTCCATTTCTTTAAGGGAATTTCTCATTTCATTTTTAAGAGTTTCAAACATTCTTTTAAGTTATTTTAGGTCATTTTCTTATGCTTCATCTTTATTTTGTTTTTCAGGTCTTGCTGTTGTAGGGTCTATAGGTTTTACTGGTGTTGTGTTGCTCTTTGTGGTGTTGCATGTGTTTTTACCTTTTCTACTCATCTTTGTCTCTAACAGATGTGATTGGGGCTGTCTGAGATACTGTTGAATAATCTAGGTGCCAAAGAATCCCAAGCTGAGATGGCTGATCCTCATGGTACAGTTAGTGCCACAGTTCTAGTTACCCCGTTGGTTATTCCTGTTCCTGGAGATAGCTCAGTGCTCCTGTGCTTTGCTCTGCTCTCTTGGAGCTTTCTGTCTCAAGCCTACTTTGGCCTAGGTTACCAGCTTTGATCTGTTTCTGTAAATCCTGGTCTGGATCCCCTCCTGCAGAAGTCCCTGGCTTGGAGCTGGTCCCACAAAGGTTCCTGGCTCTGGTCTGCTGCCTCAGAGTTCCCAGGCTCGGGTGCACACAGAACCTCAGAGGAACTGGCTCAGGCTTACTCACTCAGAAGTACCAGACTCACACTCAGACCTGCAGATGTTTCAGGTTCCTGCCTATTCTTTTTGATGTCCCAGACCAATGCCTGGCCCCCAGAGATCTCTGGTACCTGCCTACTCCCTAGAAGGTCCCAGATTCACACCCGGACTGGCAGAAGTCCTGGCTCAAGCCTAGTTTCTGGGAGGTCCGAGACTCACACCCAAACCCACAGGGGCCTGGCTTAGGTCTACTCCCTTGAAGGTCCCAGATACATGTCTGGACCCTCAGCAGACTCTGGCTCTGGCTCACTCACTCAGCGGTCACTCCCCTGTACCTGTTCCGGTGGACATCGCTGACTGTAGATCAGGTCGCTGACCCAATCCTGGTCTGCCAGTGTCTGGGAACGGATTGGCTTCTGGCTTCTGCTCCCACGGAGCTTGTTTCCTCTGGCCCACTCTATCCTAGGTAGCTGGTTCAGTCCCACTCTTTTGGAATTTGTTGCTCAAGGCAGAGTTCCTGTCTCACACTGACTATGACCTAGGTTTCCAGCCTTCCCTAGGCAGGAATTTCAAGGCAGAAAGAATATTGGGAAGAAGAGAGGAGTATGAGGTGTCCAAGCCAGGCCCCAGACACAGAAGAAGCAATGTGGGAAGTGCATAGACGAGGTAAATAAGCCTCAGGGCAGCACGTAGGTTAATAAAAGTGGGTTAATTTGTTATAAGAGTTGCCTAGGAATAAGCTAAGCTATTGGTACAGCATTTGCAATTAATAAGTTTCCGCGTGGTTATTTGGGAGCAGCTGCTGGAACACAGAAGAGTCTGCTTACACCTGTAGGCATGTCTGTGGGGCAATTTCTTGATCACTGTCTCCACCTACCATAGCACCGAGGTTACAGGTCCACACACGGTCACACCTGGCTTTTTATATGAATTCTAGGATCTAAACTCAGGTCCTCGTGCTTGTGAAGCAAGAACTCTTGCCATTGAGCCATCTCACCAGTTCTATTTCTTTCCAGTGACAGGAAGTCACTCAGGTATAGCTGTCCTCAGGTATAGCTGTTCCCGGGCAAGCCATATGCCTTCATGAGTTTCATGATTAAAGCACAGCCTGGCCACTCAGTGTTGTGCTGGAAGCATCTTAACTTTGTTAATCCAACAACAATTCATTCCAAAATGACCACCCATTGATGGTTTTGCCTTACATCTTCCACAGAATTTTCTAACTGAAGCGTAATTTCAAATCTTTGCTATTGTTTTATATAAATAGTTTCTTGGTTTTCACTGCAGTGTTTTCTCTACTCATGGAGTTGCTATAAAGAGTGACTTCTAAGTGTGCATAAATATTTCATACAAAGTTTTAGAATCACAGGATGAGAATCACACTTTATATTTTAAATAAAACCAGAGGCTTACGTTTATGCTTGGAATTCCTTCATTTAGACCAGGGAACATTTGGAAACAATAAAGGGTGTAAAAAGCTGAATTTCAAAGAGCTTTAAAAGAATTTTTTTATTTGAAAAAAAAGTGAAGTTTATAGAAAGAATGCAAAGATGGAATAGAAAATCTCCACACCCTTCACACAGTTTTCTAATTCTATTTCTGTTGCCTTGACAAATATTCTGACCAAAAAAACAATACAGGAAAGAGTGTCTGTTTGTCCTACAAACTAGGTCACACTCTGTCACCAAAAAGAAGTGAAAGTAGGATTTCAACCAGGAGTCACATCATTCTGTAGTGGAAGACAAGGAGAAATGGATGCCTTATGCTGCCCTCTTGTTTTCTTTCATCTAGCTTTCTCCTGTATGGTACAGTTCAAGACCCCTTGTCTAAGGAATGGTGTTGCCCACAGTGGGCTGGGTCTTCCCACATCAATTAACAATCTCCCACAAACAAGCTTATAGGTCAAACTAATCTGAATAATTCTTCATTTAGCCTCTTCGTAGGTGATTCTAGGTCATGTCAGTTGAAAGTTAAAACTAACCAGCACACAATGTTCCATGTTATTTTTATATAAACATAATAATTTATGTTTATAGAAAAGCAGCATTAGTATAATTCTATCACCTACTTCAGATTATATTTGTACCTCTTTGATTCTTCCTATACCAAATTCCAACTTGGGACAGTTTGCTGCCAAACTATCAGTAGGTGGTTGCTATAGTCAATAGCCAATGTTACATAATGGTTTTGTGGAAATTTGTTTAGCTAAAACTAATTTTAACATTCTAGTTCATCAAGAATGAATGAAGCGCAGAGCATGTTAAAGCTGAGGTACTGGACTGACTAACAGTCAGGAGAGAAAGGCACTTGCCTCCAAGCCTGTTGACTTGAGTTCAGTTCCTAGGATTCACATGGTAGAAGGAGAACATTGACCCCTGAAAGTTGTCCTTGGATCTTTCATACATGCACTGTGGCACATACATACCTACACATGAGTAAATGTAATAAAAATTGCAAAATAAAAGGCAAACTGAGGGTGTCTTTGTGTTGTGGACTTGGGGTTTTTTTTTTTAAAGTAATTTTATTAAATTATAAAAAGTTTCCATTTACGCCCCTCCTCCCAACGCCCTCCCACTCCCCCCTCCCTCTCCTCCTCCCTCTTTGTCCCCAAGGGCAGTCAGGGTTTCCTGCCCTGTGGGAAGTCCAAGTTCCTCCCCCCTCCCTCCAGGTCCAGGAAGGTGAGCATCCAAACAGACTGGATCCCAAAAATCCAGTATATGCAGAGGAAACCAGTCCCAGTGTCATTGTCAATGGCTTCTCAGAAAGACTGCAGGCCAGCCACATTCAGAAAATCCGGCCACATTCAGAGAATCTGGTTGGATCACACGCTCGTTCAGTCACGGTCCATCTGGCCTTGGTAAACTCTCATTAGATCCGACCCCTTGTATCAGTGGGTGATAGTATCCCTCGCAGTCCTTCGTCATTTTCTTCCTCCTTCTGCTCCTCATTTGGATCTTGGGGGGCTCAGTTCGGTGCTCCAACGCGGGCCTCCATCTGTATCGCCATCCAACGCCAGATGAAGGATCTATGGTGATAAGCAAAATATTCATCAGTATGGTCACGGGCCAAGGAATGAGGGGAACACTCATCCATTGTTGGTGGGAATGCTAACTTGTGCAGCCACTTTGGAAATCAGTGTGGCGGTTTCTCAGGAAACTGGGAGTCAACCTCCCTCAGGACCCAGCAATTCCTCTCTTGGGAATATACCCTAGAGATTCCCAAACATACTACAAAAGTGTTTGTTCAACTATGTTCATAGCAGCACTATTTGTAATAGCCAGAACCTGGAAACAGCCTAGGTGCCCCTCAATAGAAGAATGGTTAAAAAATGTGTGGAACATATACACATTAGAGTTTTACTCAGCGGTAAAAAATAATGACATCTTGAATTTTGCATGCAAATGGATGGACATAGAAAACGCTTTACTGAGTGAGGTAAGCCAGACCCAAAAAGAGGAACACGGTATGTATTCACTCATAAGTGGATTCTAACCATAATTTAAGGTCTGTGAGCCTATTATTCGTGATCCTAGAGAAGCTAAATAAGAAGACGAACCTGATGAAGATTATTTAGCTATCTGCCAGGAGGTAGGAAATAGTCAAGAGTCCCAGGTAACCTTGGGTGCATGGGGGGGGGGTGGGAGGGTTGTTGGAAGGGGAGAGGGTTAGAGAGAAGGGAGTAGGGGAGGAATGGACTTGGGGTTTTTCATGAAGGTCCTCTCTTCTGTTGTACTTGAAATGAACTAACCTGGCTTGTGGGTTGAGAAAGGAAACTAACCACACTGTGTATATGAAATCCTAGAAAATCATTATCGCTTCCTTATTTTTCTCCTAATAAATATGCTTATATGTTTCTTTGGGCATCTGTAGCAGAGGTCTCACTATAGAACAGTCACAAGTGTCTTTCCTACCTAACCCCCATGCCCACATCTGTTTTGCAGATCACAGTTTTATATTTCAGTCTTATTCCTTTGCCCTGAGAATCTGCCCTAAGCTCTCACTAATATTAGTTGCATCTAAACAAGAAAAGCTGAGTAGTTTCAATGTCTTGCCCTGTGCTGGTTAGTTCTCCATCCTCCCATATTATGAGAGAATTTATTGAATTGTCTATTAAGGAAGTTGGTTGATGGGAATGAAATTACCCAGGAAGTTTGTAAACTTTGAGGGGTAGTCCCGTTTCTGAGCTGCCTGAGAAGTTAACTGAGGTTTGGGACTGATTGCACATCAGCCTCTCCCCCTGTCTAATCCTACACCCTCTCCTCCTCCTCCATAGCCTTTATTACGAGAGTGCTCGTTAATAGACAGTTTAAATTTGAGTCAGAGTCTGCGCACAGAGCTGGGGATAGGAATAAACAGTAGAGGATTTGTCTGGTAAGTGTGAAGCCCTGGATTCTATCCTCAGCAGGGGTGTGGGACAGGGAGAAAGAGAAAGAGGACAGAAAGAGAAGGCCAAAGAGGAGGAGGAGGTGAGGGAGGAAGTGGAGGGAAGAAAAATGAGAGAAAAAGGGCACTGTTGTCCAGAAAGCCACTCTCCTTGCAAATGATCAAAATCCAAGCACTACAAATATTGTGTGAAGCAAGTGAGCATGCAGCAGCAGTGCATACCTTAAAGGTTGTGTGTGAGTGTACCTGTGTGTGTGTGCAAATTTGTACATGTGAAATTATATATGTATATTCTGCCAATCTTTCTCATTGTTATAAAATTTATAGCACATGCTTTTTATTTACACTTTTGCATTTTTGCATATTGATACATAGAACTTTTAAATGATTTCCTATTACTAATGTGTGGTAGAAGCACTAGCTACATGCATGTGTGCTGTGCTCACATCTCTGCTTATTCAGTACCTACTTACAAAGTGTCTGTCATATCTTAGGCACTGTTGTAGTTGCTCAGGACACAGCAGACTGCTCCATGCTGCACTTCAAGGGCTAGCAGACTTACTATTTCTATGTTATGGGTATAAACACTGACATTTATTTAATCAAGATCACAGAAGCAGTACAGAGGGCCAGGGTCACAGTAGGCAGCTCCCCACCAGACTGTCTCCCTATCTGTAAATTATTACACTGGCCTCTTCTTGTCTTGATGGACGGTCAGGCTGCATACAGTGGAGGCTGTTATAAACAAAGCAATGCTGTTCACCTTCCCCTTATCCCTGGGTGCTGCGGATCCAGTTTTAAAAGACACTGAGAAAGGAGAATGAAGTCGGTATAGAGTCAGGTACCTGTTAGTGCCAGGTCCTAATGGAAACACTCGCAAAGGCACTTTTCTTCAACACTGGGGGTTTAGGAAATCAAAGAAGGCTGCATTCTGTTTCTAATACGAAAATCTTAGGTCAGGCTTCTACAATGCATCCCTGAGGGCTGTGCATTCTGGATGTGTGTTTGTAGATAGGGTAATACCTGGATTATCAATCCAATGAATCTCTGGTGGGAACTGGAATGTTTTTATTGAAATTACCCTGTTTGTGTTTCGGGAAGAAAGAACAGCAGACTTACATCCTGGTCTGGTTTTAATCAGAGCTCATCTTTATGAGACAACATAAGGCCGAAGGGTTTTCTCAGCTGATGGTTCCAAGGAAAAGTACTATTCAAAAGTGACACCAGCCCCTAAGTCTGAGAAGATGGATGAGAAGAGAAATGTTGTACATACGGGAGATGTAGGAAATTCCAGGGGCGTGTCACAGGGAGGCGGTGAACCTCTGGGCTCTCAGGCTGGAGTAATCGCCACATTTATTGAACAACTGAAGTTCACTTTGGAGAAATCAGACATTCCCACTTACCTAAGTGGGAGTGTAACATGCTCACACTGATGGAATTACAGAGGCCCCACCGCTCCATGAGCCATCCGCCCTTCAAACAAACATTTCATTCTCCTAGAGAATCTTCATGTTCTGGCCAAAGAGCCATCACACATTAGATGATTCAATGTCTATATAATTCACAAGTCTCTACAGATATTCTTGAAATTTCTTATTTTCATTTAATAGGATATTCTACTAATGGGAACTTGGCATGACTTCAGGGCCCCTTGTTGAGATTTTAATCCATTTTGTATAGTGCTGGTGATAGTGGGAACCATAAAATCGCAATCTTCCACTAAAGTGCAGGGCTGTCAGTGGATTTCTGGGTAGCGCTGTTCCCTGTTCATGCTCAGTGAAATGCATTTCTCATTACCTACGAAAATGGTCCAAGTACATGTTAGACCAGGTGTGCTACCGTCACTGTTTCCTGGAGTGCTCACAATTTTAAACTCATCTAGTCTTCTTTATGTTTTTGTTTGAATTTTAACTTTCTTTTCAGCAGCTGTAATGATCCACTGTGGAGAATAATAACTAGCAAGAGACAGTCAATAAAAGTCCAAAGAAAGGAAAAAGTTTGAAAGAAATGTGATTCACCAGGAGGCAAAGCTCAGCTCCCCTCCACCAAAATGTTCACTCTTACGTGTGTTCTAGAATGATTCTTTTGTACTTATTTATGCCAGTTTCACAGAAAGAATCATCTCACGAGGGCTAAATGAGTAAACCAAGCATCCCTGTGAGTTTGTCCTTGAGTTATGCACGTCTATTTTCTTAGCCCCATTGTCTCTTCTCTTTCCAAAGCAAAATTTGACATTTTTATGTGACTAAAACAATCCCACATAAGAATACCTGAGGATTTAGATCTCCAGTGGCCTCAGCTTACACATTTTAGTTTCCTAAATCTACTGTAAGAGAAAATAAGCACCAGAAAAATTAAAATGTCAACTGTTTTTCCATTATTATACTGCATTTCTCTCTTTTGCTATAAATTATCTGTATTTACTGGAGTGAAGGCAATCACATTTTTCCTGTTGCTTAAATCACTGTCTACAGGGGGTGGTGAGAGAGTTCACTCACTGCAGAGGTACTCCTCCTTTAACTGAATGAATGAATGCATCTACTCTAGCAAGATTGTATTTATTCATCGTGTGTGAGTATATGAGTGTGGGCAGGTGGGAATGGCTTGTATGAGGTCAGACAAGAGCCCAAGTAGTCTATTTTCTCCTTATGCCACATCGGTCCTGGGGCCTGAGCAAGGTTTTCAGGCTTAGTGGCAAGCACCTTACCTGTGGAGCCGTCCCATTCATCCAAGAACTCAAACCCTTCTTGCTTTAGTTTCCTGAGAGCAGGACTACAGATTGCGATACTACCCCAGGATAAACAGCCCTTTCTGGATCCTGGGGAGCCTAGCAGAGGAGTACAGGGCTACTGCACTCCACTTTTCCAGGTAGACTTTTCACTATATACCTGAAATAATTACACAGAAACCATATTAATTACAATGCTGATTGGCCAGAGACTTTAGCGTATTCCTAGCTAGCTCTTATTTCTTAAATTAACCCATTTCTATTAATCTGTGAATTGCCATGTGGTTATGGCCTACTGATAAGGTTCTGTTCGGTGTCTGGTGACTGTCTCCTCCAGTGGCTACATGGTGTCTCTTTGACTCTGCCTACTCTCTCCTCCTCTGTCTGCTTGGAATTCCCAACTTGTCCTATTCTGCACCGCCTGAGGCCCAAAGCAGCTTCTTTATTAATCAATGGTATTCACAGCATACAGAGGGAAATCCCACATCAAGTCAACATTAAAGGCTAACAATAGAAACTAAACAAATTATACACAGAAAAACAATGAAAAATGGAAGAACACCTGTGAGTTGGGAGCGTCCCTGGTGCGGAGTGAATGGAGTCTCTAGACCTGGAAAACCAAAACTCAGAGGAAATTCTCTCAGTTCAAAAGATTACCAGTGAGAAATCAGAGCAAGCATCCTGCTGCCATGGTGAATGGATGAATATCCAAGGAAGGAATGCGGCGGTAAAGAGGTGTTTCTGAGAGCCAGGAGGTAGAGGAGGGTGTTCTCTCTGGAGCCTAGTTCAGTGTTAGGCTAGATATTCCAACTAGGTACAGAGACAAAAGAAGAAGGTGGGGGGGGAGGCAGGGAATGCAGGAGCAAAGTCATTCAAATTGGAAAAGAAGGGAAGCTACTTTTACTCACCAATGACAAGGAGTCTACAAAAGAGCTACCAGCCCAGCACTGACAGTTCTAGAATGTTTGTGGGATTCAAAATGAGCAGCATCAACTCAGCTGCTGAAATGTTTTCAATCCCATTCTCAGGGCCTAAGAACGTGGGAACCTTGGAGGTGAACTTTGCAAATGTGGGCAGGATCTGTGTGCTTCAAAAAAAATGGAGGAAATGGGAGAGAAACAAACAAAGGGAATAAAACAGCTGGAAGGATCAGGTGATTCGGTACGGATGCACCAAGCTTCCCAACACACTCTTAGTCAGATAGCCACGCTGTAGGCAGCTACAGAGCATTCTCAGTCAGTAAAATGCTCATTGCGCAAGTGTGAGGCCCAGAGTTCAAAGTCCAGCATCCACCTAAAAGTCAAGTGCTACAGTGTGCATGCCTGCAGTCCTACAGCTGGGGAAGGGAAGACAGGAGAACCCCAGGAACTCATGGTAGCAGGCAGTCGGTAAGCTCCAGATTCAGTGAGAGACTGCGTCCGAGGGCAGGTGGAAAGCAGCAGAGGAGGACACTGGTGTCAACCTCCAGCCTCTGCCTGCAAACATGTGGGTGAACACACCTATATGCATGCATGCACACACATATACACAAAAAGTTTTTTGATTGTAATTAGTACTCTGATTCTAAAATTTACAAAGAAATGTTAAGAATACAGCAAACAAAAAATGAAAGATAGAAACAGATTTTGTATTTTCTAACTTCAGTTTTTGTTTGTTTGTGATTAAGATACTATGGCATTGTATAATGATAGCGAAAAGCTGATTTAACAGAAAAGAGCAATTAAGAACGGACGAGCAAGGTATCTCTGTGTCAAGACGGACAGCAAGTTTAAAGCAGGGCTCAGAAGTAGATCCATACCTACAGGCTCAGCTGATCTCAGAAGAAACATAAAGTGACTTCAAGAAGGAAGAATGATATTTTAACTAGTGGAGATTAAATAATTAGATAGACAACACTGTGGGTTTTAAGTGACTCCCAAGGTTCTTACGCTACAGGTTTGAAAGCGAGACTACAGCACTCCTGGCCGGTGCTGGAGCCAGCAGGAGGCAGAACCCACTGGAAGAAACTCAGAATAGTTAGGACTGTGCCTGAGGGGACTACTGGGGCACAGTCACCAAAAAACCCCACCTCTCTATGTCTGATCCTGTTCTGACTTCTTTCCATGATGAACAGTGATACGGAAGTGTAAGCCAAACAAACCCTGTCCTCCCCGAGTTGCTTTGGTCATGGTGTTTCATTACAGCAATAGAAACCCTAAGCACACCATATATTTAAAAATGCAGTCAAATACATTAGAGATCCAAGTGTAAATATTAAAGCTGGGCTGGGGAGTTGGCTCCGAGAGTAAAGGGCTCTGCACGAATGAAGACAAGAGTTTGGATCCCTAGGACCCACATGAATGCCAGGTGGGTGTGGCAGCCTGGCTCTGTCCCAGGGCTCAGGTGGCAGATATAGAGCATCCCCAGAGCAAGATGGTTCCCTGGACTAACTGAATCTTTCAGTTCTGGGTTCAAATGAAAGACTTTGTCTTACTCCCGTAGTGAAGAGCAACTAAGGAAGACATTTGTAGACAACTTCTGGCCTTCACATGTATTATGCCTGTATATACAAATGCCCACACACTAGCAAACACACACACACACACACACACACACACACACACACACACACACATATATATATATATATATATATATATATATATATATACTACACATAAATACATACAATAAAAGAACTATACAATTTGTAGACAGACTTAAAGGAGAAACTTTTTGTGAACTTGGGTTAGGTAATGACTTCATCATCTTACATCACCATAAAAACCAAACCCCTTATGAAACAAAACTAAAGAGTAAATTGCATTTCTCTTACAAGTTCTGCACAGGAAAGAATGAAACTGAATATAGATTATTTCCCACCTGAAAAACAAAAATGACCACCATGATCTGAAGCTGTTGCCAGCCTTAGTGTGATTGCTAAAGGTGCCACAGTCTCAAGTCCAAGTCAGTAATTCAAGTGATTGAGTTCAGAGTGGCTGTCGGTGAAGAAACATTTGTTAGGTGTGGACAGAGAAGAGGAGGGCCGTGAGGAACTTAAAACAGAGCAGAGAAAGCCGGTGGCCTGTAAGGAGGCAAGGGCTCACTTAAGCTCTTCGCCTTCCAAGGAGTAAACAGTGATGGATTTGGGATTGATGTCAGTCTCAAAGGAAAAAGATTTGCTGTAGAAATGAAGCTAATGAAAATATTTCAATAAAGTCATCCAGTTTGCAATGATTCCCTGACAGAAAATTGAAAGAGTCTGGTTATATTCTCAGAAAATAGAAGGAGAAGCTTGGTGGTGGTAGCGTATGCCTTTAAGCCCAGCACTCTGGAGGTAGAGACAGGCAGATCTCTGTGAGTTTGTGGCCAGCCTGGTCTACAGAGCTAGTTCAGGACAGGCTCAATAGATACAGTGACACACTGTATCAGGAAAAAAAAGAAAGAAGGAAGGAAGGAAGGAAAGAAGAAAGACAGACAGACAGACAGACAGACAGACAGACAGACAGACAGAAAGAAAGAAAGAAAGAAAGAAAGAAAGAAAGAAAATAGAAGGGGATAGATACAGGGGAAGATCCTGCACTTGAGGCTGGGTGCATCCCGGCATTCTTTCTCCCACAGACTCAGTGGTGCTATTTTCCCCAGTTTCTGTGCTTGGCTCTGCATCCAAAATAGCTACTTTTCTGGCTTCAGAAAAATAGGTGAAGCTCCACCTAAATCAGGAGTTCTCAGAGTTTGGCTCCCAAGGATGACCCCTGCAGAGCCACTCGGCCACTATGTGGGCTTATTTCTGTCCCTGTGATAAAATGCTCAGACCCGAAGCAACTTGGAGATTAAAGGTTTTACTTGGGCTCACAGCTCCGGGTTATTGTCCATTATAACAAGGAAGTCACAGCAGCAGATAGCCACATCACAGCCACAGCCGAGGGCAGAGGAAATAGCTGTGAGCCTGCTTGGTGCTCAGTCAGCTCCCTCTACTCTCATACAGTAGGATGGGTCTTCTTCAGTGAATTGGATTTTTTAAAAAAATGATTCTTTACATGTGTGCCCATGAGCCAGCCCAATGAAGACAATTCCTCTTTGACACTCTTTCAGGGTCTTTCTCGACTGTGTCATGGTGCCAGTTGCGAACAGCCATCAGAACAACTTCTTAGTGGTACACACTACCTACCCTCCGGCCAAGCAGAGTGAAGCGCTCTGCCACAGCAGCCTCCTGCCTGTAGGTGTTGGTACATTTGATATCTGGAGCTTCAATGAGCATATTGTAGCTGTGAAAGAGCAGACCTAATATTGCAGAACAAAATTATCATGTTTTTGTACCATGGAATTAATCAACCATGGTGACATTTTGCCTCTAGTGTGATTGCATGAATAAGACAGCCAGCACCCACCTTAAGTAAGATATGCTGTTCCTTGTACCTGAAAGCATCCTCTTCTCCAAATCATTCCTTTCTTCTCCATAGTGCTATAGATAAAGGAAACATGATTGCATAAATGTCCAGAAATTGACAAAAAAATGAAAACAGGCGTTTTACCCTGCTTTCCTGAACCCCAAGAGCTATGCTCTCAATCCTAAAGCAAGTGTATTTTGAGCTTACCTGATTTATATACTCTTGCTATGATAAATACTTTCCTCACAGTTATGCAAGATATTACTTAATAATAGATCTAAGTATGACATGGACCTTTCCAGAGGTCAATACACAGTCTATCCAAGACAAGACTCAATGATTAGAGGATATTGGGGGTGGGGAGGCAGTTCCTCCAGTAAAGCACTCTCATGCAAGCATGAAGACCTGAGGTCCATCTCAAGTACATACATGAAAAATGGGCCATGGTGGTTCTTTGGTTGTAATCCCAGTGCCAGAGACACAATGACAAACAGATCCCCAGGTCTCCCTGGCCAGCCAGCTTAGCCTCAAGTTTACCAGTCCTGGGACAATGAGAGACTCTTACCCCTCTCCATCCCAAGAAGGAGGAGGAGACACAACCTGGGTGGACAAAGATAGATGAGAAAGAAGATAGCCAAGGTTGTCCCTTAACCTCTATGTGCACAAACACACATGTGCATGCAGACACACCTACATGTACCTGCACACACACACAAACACACACGCGCGCGGTAAAGAGAGAGAGAGAAAGAGAGAGAGAATATGTAGGGAACAATGTTCAGAGGTGTGACTGCTCTTGAACTTAGCTTTGGCAAGTTAAAGTTGCAAGTAAATTTGACTTTCCATTAAAACTCCTTTCTGGACTGACCACTTACACATCCACACAGCTCTTGGCATCTTCCTCCTCACAGTGTGCATTGAGTGGCCACACAGCATGGGCATGCCTCCTCCCCAGATCACTTTCCTGAGAAGTAAAACACCAAGGCAAAGGCCTGGATGGGTGAGAACACAAGAAAAGAAGTTGAAGGCGTTCTCTGTTAAAAATCTCACAGGCCTACAAATTGCACTGCTTGGCCCTGGAGCAGTTACAAGGGAAGGCAGAAAGCTGGACAAAGAGCCAAATCGATCCATCTCTTTGTGCAGCATCTGGGCTTCAGACGCCTTGGAGTGCCGGCCTGTAAGAAGGTAGTTGGGTTTGCCATCCTGCTCCAACAGTCAGGAAACTGGAGCTCAACAGGACTGACAGCAGAACCCTTCCCAAACCAGCCACCCTCCAGTGACAAGTCCCTATCTGATGTAAGGTGATTGTGTCCCTTGAGTCCGATCCTCAAAGAGAGAAGGGGGCAAGCAGACTTTGTGAGACCAAAAGCAGACCTGCAGGATTCTGGGGATTAAGACCAACCCCTTTCTTCCATTGCTCTCAAAGCCATTAGGGAAAACAGCAGCATATGGACCCCAGATGTTCCTAGCTATCCCTCTGGTCTGCCCCGGAGCATAGACCACAACAGGAGAGGAGGAACCCCATGCATCTGGCTAGGCACCAACCCCTGGGAAGATCCAAGAGGCTCAATTTTTTTTACTGGGCTTGAGTCCTGCAGTCAAAGTCTTTGCGATTTCCCCGTCTTTCTCCTGGCCAGCCCTGCCCTGTGAGAGTGGAGTAAGGGTAAAATGCATTCAGTCCAGTCATCAGGTGGCACAGGAATTGTTCATCCAATGGCCTTCTCTCATCAGTGCTTTGGGGCCCCAGCAAAGCACTGTGACCTTGCCTGGGTCTAGATGTGAAAAGTTGAGGCGCTTCCTTTCCTAAAACTGGCTACCAAGAAGTGGGATAGTGCAGTTGGTCAAGTGACTTTTAACATCCTAATGGCAGAAACACAGTTGTATAGTTACCAAAACCTATTTTCCAGCATCCTTTGCAATAGATAAGGCTATAGGGCCAGGTTGTAACCAAGGTCATAGGGGTAAATGTAACTGCTATGCTTTCCTGCCCAAAACAATCTCCGGCCATCTTAACATCCTTTTCTCCTGTCTACTGTTCCTATGCAGAGACTCCAGCTGTGAACCCCAAAACACTAGGTGATGGTGGAGACACATTATTTTTTTATGAATGAAAGTTGAAATTTTCATTGAAATCCCCTTTGGAGAAAAGATCAGTATTAAGTATTGCTTACCCTAGCCAATGTAGGCTGCTGATAAATCCTTGATAAAACCATTGAGATGGGATCTAGGATCCCAGAGAGGAAAGGAAAGGGTGACAGATTGGCCAACACATTAGAGGGATGACTTTAGTGTCCAGGTGACACGTGCATTCCCATCCCAAGACCCCCCTCTGTGAGCTTGTCTGGATCTTCACATGAGAGGTTGGGGCTCCTATCTCAGCAACTGCTGTCAGTACCTAAACTGATTGATATGGAAACATATTAAACAGAATAAGACACCTCAGGATCCTGAAGACATGGGACCAGACCAATGACTATCAAGTATGGTCTCTTTGGAGAGAGGCAACCATGTATACACACCCCACAGCGCCTCTCCTAATGGCATGTCTGCTGCCATTGGAGCACTGTGTGCTCACTGGCCCCAACTCACTCCACTACATGCTACTGCCATATAGAGAAAATATTTGACAGAAGTTTCTAGAAATTTGACAATAATCTTGAAATCTGAAATGCTATTGCCTGTTAGGATGGGGAAAAACCAAAATAAATTTTTATAAATTAGAAAAATCACATTTTGACAATTTGTGCTGAGGGAACTAACTGGATTATGTTTTTTCTCTGAAGAAAATATTAAAAAACCAAGCACCTCACGGAGCAGTGTTCAGAAAGTACAAACAGCAAACTTGCGGAAATACCATCTGTGGTGTCAGACAGTTGCTCCGTCCACTTCAGAAAGCCTCCATCAGCCACATGTCTGATGTGGCTACTTCTAAAGCAAAATGGTTTGTTTTGGCCCTCATTTGGGAATTTCCACAGCAGGACTGGGAAACGCCATCGTGAAGGCTTGAATAGAGGTCATCATGGCAGAAGCCAGCGGCCACAGCTCGAGTCAGGACTAGAGAAGGAGAAAGGGGCTGAGGAGATGACTGTGTTGGTAACATGTTTGCCTCACAAATGTAAGATCTGAGTTTGATTACAAGAACTCATTAAAAACCCAGGTGTGGTGGCTCACACTTATAATCAAAGTGACAGGGAGATGGGGGAGGAGATGTGACCAGTGGAGCTCCCTGTTCATCTCCCACTTGAAATCCTAGACCAGTGAGATACCCTGTCTCAAAGAGAAGGCACCAGAGATTGTCTCCTGACACTCACATGTGTGTACACACATGGACATACATGCACCATACTGACATATATACTTATGTGTGCACACAGAGAAAGAGGAAACGTGTGGTCCTATCATGTCTTCAAAACCTGCTTCTCATAACCTAGTGAAAATCCAGTAGACCCCAGTCCTTTAAGGTCCACAGCGTCCAAACACCACATCCTAAAAGCTCGTCTTTACCACGGACGTTTGGGGTGGATAGAAGCTATCATCCAAGTCACTGTATGATATTTATGGTATTTGTTGGCATTTTACAATTTGTAATTTGTTTTTTACTTCATCATTCTTTTTAAAAATCACACTAAATTTCACAATTTTAATCTGAATAGTTTTTCTTTTAAAAAGCCTCAGAACTAACCAAACAACAGTCCTCATAAAATCTGGGTGGGGACAGTGAGATGATTCAGCTGGCTTAGGTGGCTTAGACACTTGCCACCTAGCCTCATGACCTGAGGCTGATCCCCAGGTCATACGTGGTGGAAGGGGAGAACTGACTCCTTAACACATGTCAAGGAGAACTGACTGCCACACATGTTCTGCATACATACACACATACACACACGCACTAACAAATATAACTTTAAAAATATGGTGCCCTCATGTCTAGCAATACCCGACCTCAGCATCCCTGGAACCAGCAGCCTGCAGTCTAGAGTCTCTGGAACATAGCTTATCTTGCCGGTGACTGTATTAGAGTTCTCTACAGAATCAATACATGATTTACCTGTCTATCTATCATCTGTCTGTCTATCTGTCTGAGTAACTACCTACCTGTCTTTCTATATCTAATACTGACTTATACAAGAAGGTAGTAGAATGGTTTCTGACTAATAGAAGCTGACAGTCCACCAGTGACCACCTGCTTGTCACAGAAATGAGTTCTCAGTGCACAAGGCTGGTGCCTCAGTAGTCTCAATATAATGATGAAGACATGGAAAATTCCTGGATGGTTTCTGGTCTTCAATCCATGTTAGAACCCCAAGAAGCTGTGTTCTGATGTCAGTGAGGGATGGTGGCATCAGTGATAGAATAGAGGACACTCCCCAGCAGACAGGGCAGGCAGGCAGGAAGGGAGGGAGGGCGGGCAGGGAAGGTGGGCAGGGAGGGCAGGGCAGGGAGGGAGGGCAGGCAGGGAAGGCAGGGAAGGCAGGGCAAGGATGGCAGAGAGGGAGGGTCAGGGAGGGAGGGCAGGGAGGGAGGATGGGCAGGGAAGGTGGGCAGGGAGGGCAGAGAGGGAGGAAGGGTCAGGGAGGGAGGGCAGGGGGGAGGGTAGGTAGGCAGGCAGGGAAGGAAAGCACATTTTGGCTGCTCTTAGAAAGTTTAGCCCACTGTTGGAGAGAGCCTTACCTTTGTTAACCCTTCCTGACTCAGCCACCACAGATTGGTAGAGAGTAAGTGTCTGCTATTAATCCAGTGTCCCCATGTCCTCACCTGAGATGGTCTGTGAATATAGATGAGTTGATACTTTTTGAAATACACAGTCAACCAAAAGAAGTAAGGAACACAGAACATCAGGTAATGGAACACCAGCAAAATAATTTCCCGGGGACCAATGCAAAGGAGTAGAGAGAATACTGACAACTCAAGCATATAATGGGGGAGATCTGGCAGGTGGAAGGCAGGCAGACACAGAGAGAGGGCATGGAATTTCGTAGACAGGGTGAGGAAAGGGTGAATGGGGATATCTCATTGGAATCAGGACATTTTCTCGGGAAATTTTCTGAAGTAGGGAAAGAAAGTTGTTTAAAGTTTACTCAGGAAATAATGTCTGATGACATCCCAGGTCTTGAGAGAGGAGAGGGCATCTAAAATCATGAAACTCAGAAATGCCTAAATAGGAATGCCAAAATACCACACCAAGACACACTGTAAGCAACAGTCAAAAGAAAGGGGACAAAGACAACCTGGGAAGCCCCAAGAAAACAGAATATAATTGTATGATATTAAGTCAAATCTCACAGCAACAATAAACAAAAATGGACAAGACATGAGCAGAACAAAAGCAAATCATTACCCCAGGAGCCATCAGCTAAAGAAGACAAAAGAGAAAGAAACTAGTCATGGTCAGGCATCCCATCACTCAGGAGCAGAGGCAGGAGGATGTCTATGAGTGAGAAGCCGAGTCAGAGCTACGTAGTGATGTCCTGTCTCAAAAATGGATGAGAGAACAAGAGCAGATTCAAGGGCAGTGCTAACAAGATGGCCTTAGGGATTCATTATCATACGGCAGTGGTGTGAGGTGCGAGTGGCATAGACTCCCTAATCACACGACTAAGAGTGACTGAATGAGTTAAGAAAAGAAAATCCAGTGGATTTCCTAATGTTATATATATATTAAACATATAATAAAGGGGTGGAATATGTCGTCCGTGCAAATAGCAGCCAGGAGAAGGAGGTTAATAACCCTATAATTATGTCTTTAGAGACAAATATGGTCATTCTGTAATGATAGAAAGATTAAAAGACACAGTAATGATTACATATATGCAACCAACATCAGAACACCTTCATGGCTAAAGACCTGAAGTGAGAGACTGATGGCAATACAGTAGGGTTGGAAATTTCAATACCCGTGTTCAATAATGGAGTATTCAGAAAGAAATGACTGGTTTGGACAAGACTGCTGGGCTGACAAGATGGCCCAGTGGGCAAGGTGCTCATGGCTCAGCTTGATGACCTGCTATCAAATCCCAATACCCATATAATGTGTGCCCATTAATTTCTATCAGCTAGACACAAACTAGAGTCACCTTGGAAGAGGGAATCTTAGTTGAGACATTGCTTCTGTCCGGTTTTCCTGTGAGCATGTCTGTGGGGCACTTTCTTGGTTGCTGACTGATGTAGGAGGCTCTGCCCACTGTGGGTACTGCCATTCCTGAGTAGGCAGTCCTAGGCTGTGTAAGAAAGCAGGCTGAGCTGAGTGAGCCAGTAAGCAGTGTTCTCTGCCACTTCTGCTTCAAGGTCTTGCCTGTGGCTTCCCCAGGTGTTCGACTGCAACCTATCAGCCAAATAATAAACCTGCTCTCCTCCAGGCTTGTTTGGGCCCGTGTTTGATCATAGCTAACTAGGACATGGTGGCAGAATAGTCTCCAGGACAAACCGCAGGGTAGGTGACACAAGAAGCAGGCCTTGGCACACTGCTGGGGATCAAAGACCCTCTGAGCACCTTTGAAAGAGATAGAGATACCAATAAACGACAGCAGAAAATGGGAAATTTAAAGCTGCATAAAACAGAGTGACAAACTCTTGATAGCCCTCACTTCAAAGAAGAAATCAAAAGGAATTTTAAAATATCTTCAGACAAACAGAATAAAAACACAGCACACAAAAGCTTGGGATGCCACAAAAACAGCGTACAGAGACTCTAAAAACTGTCTCTAAACAACCTAACTTTACACCTCAAGTAATTTAGGGGGAAAGAAGAACAAATTGAGCCGAAAGTTACTGGAAGGAAATAATAAAAAGTAGAACAGATGCAAATCAAGTGGAGAATAGGGTAGCAGAGGAATCACCAAGGCTAAGAGTTAGGCTACTAGGGAAAATGCTAGGGTGCTGCCTGCTCCTGCCTCAGTCTGGCTGGTTCATCACTTCCAGGAGAAACTGTGAAGCCAAGCCTGAAAGCTACACAGAAGTAAGTGTGTGGTAAATGCAGTTCAATTATATGAGGGTTTTCTATTTTAAAAATTTAAATCCACCAAGTAGTTAGCACAGAAGAAATAGACAAACGCTGAGAAGTGTACAACCTATTGTGGCCAAATCCTAAAGATACAAAAAGCCTCATTCATCAATGGCAAAGAAATGTGGTCGGTAATCCACAGCCTCCAAGCCACAGAACAGAAGCATAGATGTGTGAATCCTTAGGGCTGATGAACAAGATTACTAACAAATTCACCTACACATCGAAAAAGAGTACGCCACAACCATGTGGGATTTATCTCTGAGAAACATGGCTGTGCCAGCATATACAAATCTATTAACTACGCCATATTAACAGAAAGAGAAGAGAACATGATAATCTTAACATTTATTTAAGAAATCATTTAACAAAGCTCAATTTCTGTTCACAGTAAAAATTCTCAAAGTAGGTACTGAATGAGCTGATCTCAATTCAGTACAAACCACTTACACAAAGTCACGGCTAACGTCAGTGAATGCTCTCCTGTTAAGATCTGGTGCAAAGCCAGAATGTCTGCTCTAGCTGCTTCTATTTAACGCAGTTCTGAAAATCCTAGACAGGGTGATTAGGCAAGAAAATTTAACCAAAGGCATCAAAATCAGAATGGAAGACTTGATCTCTCTTTCCAAGTGTCATGATTCTATGTAGAAAACTCCACAGACTTATTTAAAGGAATAAACTCTTGGAACTATGTTCATGGTGATATCACAGGCTGCAAAAGCAGAATCTCAAAGGCAACAGTGCTCCTTATATCAACATTGAACTACACAAAAAGCCGATAGAGCAAATAGCCCCATCTATATTAGAAGCTAAAAATTAATTTAGGAATACATTTAACCAAGAAGATGAATTTTTTTATTTTACTGGCAAATATAAGATGCTGAAAAGAAAAATGAAAGAGTACAATTTAATAATAGTATCAGGGCTAGGGAGGTGGTTCAATAAGCATAAGGGCCTGAGTGTGAATCTTTAGCATCTACCCAGAAGACTAGGCATGTCTAGAGTGACTGCAACCCCAGCATTTGTAAGGGTGGGGACAAGCGGAACCTGGAAGTTCACTGGAGCCTGCCAGCCTCCAAAATGGAGAGCTTCTGGGTTGCTAAGAGACCGTCTCAAGGCAACACAGCAGACGGTGATAGAAGACGACATCCAGTTTTGTCCTTTGACCTCTGTATATCTACACACTCAAATCCATGTACCACGCACACATACACAGCATAGAACACATATTCTACACACCTATATAAAAGAATTTACATTGCCAAGTGTCCACACAAAACAATATATAGTCAATGTAATTCCTATTAAAAGCATGGTTTCAGTTTTCAAAGAAACAGAAAAGATACCCCTAAAATTTATGTAGGATTGCAGAAGATCCCATTTAGTCACAGCTATCTTGACAAAGAACAGAACTGTTGCCATCACATCCCCTGATTTCAAACCATATTCACAAAGCTACAGAAAATGCAATCCATGTCTTGGAGAGATATCTACAGCCTTGGGTTCATTATAGCATTGTTCACAAGAGTCAAAACATGAAAACAACCTGTGTCTGTCAATAGAAAAAGAATAGAATAATTACCAGACTAATATAGAAAAGTATATACATGCAAACATTTGAATATAAGCACACACGGGGATCCTGCCAGTTGGAGCGTCACGGGTGAACCGGTACGCTCTGTGAAGTGAGGTGACACTGAGAGACATTCTCACGCATGGGTCCTAGAATCACGTATACAGAGCAGAGGCTAGAATAGCTGCTGCCAGGGACTGGGGAGACAGTGGTCAAAGGACAGCAAGTTCCAACTGTGAAGCGCGATTAATAAAAACTCACAGAGAGAAATTGGGGTTCAGCCTGAAGATCCGAAAAGCAAAGCAGCTAGCCACTGGCTCTTACCTTGATGTCAGTCCAAAGTGGAGGTCCTGCCTCCAGGAATCTCAGAATGAGACTGTGTCTAAGAGCTGTCGCCTCCCGTTTTATAATCCTCTCTAGTTCTGGGATTAAATATGTGCACCACTGGGATAAAAGGCGTGCACCACCTGGTTTCTATGACAACTAGTGTGGCTACTGGGATTAAAGGTGTGTGTTACCACTGCCTTGTCTGTAAGGCTGACCAGTGGCTCTCTGATCTTCAGGCAAGCTTTATTTATGAAAATACAAATGAAATGCCAATACACATTTGTGTAGGCTATACAAGTTCTAGATGTACATGGTGGTGACTCTAGCTGATAATACTGAAGTTTATGCCTGAAATTTCCTAAGAGTATATCATATATTTCTGCCACACTAAAAGATAGTAAACATGACAGACTCATTAATTAACTTGACTTCCATAATTGTACATACATATATAAAATAATTGCACATGCATAACTGTACATACATATATATATTTAAAATATACATATATAAAATACATAAGTATATAAAATATACATATATAAAATAATTGTGTATACATAATTGTGCAAACATATATAAAACATTAACTCCTTTCTCAAAGGACTGTCATTTAAACTTTGACATAGACATTTTAGAAGAATGCAGCCATTTAATTCAGTGCAATTATTTATTAATTCTTTAGAGGATCTTGCAGATGGGCTATTCCCCTGGATTTCTCTAATAGAGTTTAAATAAAGAGGAAGCAGGAAGGACTGACAGAGACAGAAAACAAGACAGTGTGACTATGGTGACAAAGACTGCCGTGCAATAAGCCAAGTCGGCTGCTGCCAGATGCTAAAGTCTGGGGCCTGGGTGACCCCAAAGTGCCCTGGTCCAGCCTGCCCTGTAGACATACACTGTCCTGGTGAAAGCAGTTTGAACTTTCTACTCCTAGGGCTGTTAGAGAAAATTGTGTGTAAAGCAGCCCAGGAAACTCCCACGTCTATTTGTCAACCTGCATCCAAAAGCCATGCCTCTCTGCACCAACAGCTCCGGACCTGTGCTGTGGCCACAGCCCCCTTGCTGTACTGCTCTGTCTACTTCTTGCCTCCTTTGCCACATTCTTTCCATGACAGGACGTCGAAGTGCCTATAACATGCTGCTGGCACCCCTGCAGTGCTGGATTTGCATAGCAGTGCCCAAACTGCCCCAGAGAACAATTTGCAGGAGGAAAGTTTTTTCAGCTCACGGTTCCTGGGGCTTATCCTGTGTTCACTTGGCTTCCTGTACTTGTCATGATGGCAGCCAAATGTAGGGGACAAGGTTCTTCACTTCACAGGGAGCAGGAAGCAGAGAGGGGAAGGGATAAGAATCAGGATTTCTCTGGAAGGAATAATTTGCACAGTCTAATTTGTCAGATAAGCCCCATCTCCTAAAGTTTCAATGACACCTAAGAATAGTGCTACTAGGTGAAGAGAAACAGTCAGTAGCGTTCCTGTAGGGAACAAATCATAATCAAATCATAGCAGCCCCTACCCATGTCCTTTGGTTGGCCTGGTGCTCACGTCATCGAAACGGCTCACAGCAATGAGACCAAGAAGGTGGGAGGCAAGGGCTCCTTTTTTTTTTTGTACATTCCTCTGGTTACGACTCCATCCTTTCCTGCACAGGGCTGGGTATTTCTTTAATAATTCATCAGAGCCAACCAAGACTCATACAGCAAAACTCAAACCTTCCCCAGAGAGCATGATTCGTATCCATTTACTCATCTCGTTTACCCCCAATGAGAAGCAGAAGATGGACTGTTGATTCTAGAAGCTACTGAGTCAAGAGGCCTTCAAAAGTTAATGGATGACTATGTGTCTGCAGTGAGTTCTGGAGGATTCCATAGAGTCTGGTCACAGACTCCACAGTGAGTCAGAACACAATGGTCAAGTGTGACCGTGCTGAGAGAACACACTGAAACAGGAACCAGCAAAAGCCTGCTTGAAGTGAGCTCCTTCAGCAGGGCTGGGAGGAATGTGTTTGCCAGAATACAGAGTTGATTAGGAGAAGTCAAGGCACTGCAGCCCCAAAGCCCAGGGTGGCAACCATATTATAGAGCAGAGGCCTGCAATGTCTTCTGTAAAGGATCAACTATAAATGATTTTATTATATTTATTTGTGTGTGTGCTTTTGTGTGTGCACACGTGTGTGTGCTCACGTGTGTGTGTGTGCACGTGTGTGTGTGTGTGTACATATGTGCTGAAATCAGAGAACAACTTTATGAAGGTTCTCTCCTTCCACCATGTGGCTCCCAGGGATCAAGCTCAGATCTTCAGGCTTCGAGGCAAGTGCCTTTGCCCACTCAGTCCCCTCACCGGCCTCTCCATGAAAACTAGTCAGGCTTTGCAAGCATGCAGACTCTGTCCCAGTAACTTCACTGTAGCACAAAGTGGCCATCAGTACTTCAGAAATGAATAGGTATGGCTGTGTTTCAATAAAACTTTATTTAAAGGAACAAGCAGTGGCCAGAGCACTAGCTGAGGAAGTTCTAGTCCATAAAAACACCACTGGAGATTTGTGAGAACTTTACATGGCCTTGCCGATGCTATGTGTTAAGAGAGTAATCTGAGCATAGGATGACGAAAAGTGGAAGAGGGGCAACGGCGCATAGTGTGGAAAAGGTCGGAGATGGAGTGTGGAGAGCAGGGCTAGAAAGACCCGAGGGCTGCAAGAGGATGAACTGTAGGAACTGGGATGTGGGGGTGCTGAGGGTTCAGGAGCAGAGTCTGGATGCTGAGTTTGCCTCCTGGCGCACTCTGAACTCTACGCACTGAGTAAATGGTCAAAGAGGCCATCCAGCAGTGCGGCCAGACAGCTTGTCAAGCCCCTCTGTCTCTTTTGTGTCGGGTGTCCCTGCAGTGGAACTTGGGCTGACACAGGCTCCAGTGTGACCCCCAGGCTTCCCTGCAGACAGCACCTGACTCTCTGAGTCTGGCCAAGCCTGGGCCCCAGGCAGAGGAGATGGAACATCACTGAGCTGCTAGACATTCCGGCACACAGCCAAAGCAGAACAAAACCAGCCGGGTGAGAACCACAGAGCCTGTGTGGGGGCCAAATGGCTTTCTAATCATGCTGCTCTCCAGACAGGACAAAACCGTCTCTCCAGCAGCCTGCATATGGAGCCAGGAAAATGAGAGGAGGCCAGGCATCCAGCAAGTCCAGAGCAAAGAATCTTGTTTCAAAGCTCATAGATCCCCTTGGTCTGGGTCAGTGGGGCATGGAAAGGGAGGGGGCATCTGTTATTCCTGGAATATTGGGGACCTGTTCTACAGAGCTGAGCACTCTGAGATGGAGCAGGTGGATGCCATTTCCTCGTGAATATCCTACCAGCTCTCTCTAGAACTTAACACAACACCCTCCTGAAAATATAGTATGAAGGTTAGGTTTGGTTTGGTTTGGTTTGTTGTTGCTGTTGCCTGTGTCTCTGATGCTGTGCACGCTGAAGGAATGGCCTGAAGAGGAGCCAGCTTAGGCTTGGTCCCATTTCTGTTCCACAAAGAGGAGGTTTACTAACTGGTTGCACATTTTCTTGCTTTAGTCTAAGTGTTCAGGGCTCGCAGGTGCTGAGGATGTTGCTTTGATATTCTGTGTGCTTCCTTGTGACTCTATTTCAGAAACATGACAATGGGGAAATAGTCCTGATGCAGAAATATAATTGCAATGTTGCCATTCAATCAATCAGGAAATGTTAGGTTATACATCCAGAGTTGTTTTGAACATGACTGTAGTCATGCGGTTAAGCTCTTCACTCTCTTCGTATGCTATTAAAATTTTTAAATAGTAGAATTATAGGCACCCAATTCCAGATTATAAATATGAAATAGGAATACCTCTATTTCTTTTTATTATTTAATTTTAAAGATTTTTTTTTACTTTTGTTTATTGAATTGCATGTATGCATGGGCACCCTGTGCATGCCTGATGCTGTGAAGGTCAGAAGAGGGCGTTGAAACCCTTAGAACTTTAGTAAAGACAGTTGTGTACTGCCATGAGGGTAGTGGGAACTGAACCCAGGTCCCCTGTAGGAATAGTACAGCAGTCTTACTTGCTGAGCCATCTCTCCAGCACCCTCCTCAACCATCAACTTTTGGAGGAATTAAATAACTTTAATTGTGCTGAAATAAATGTCAATAATGAAAGCACACTGTCCATGAGTTAGTTTGTACAACAGTTAAAATGCTACACTGATTTCACAAACTTTGAGGAGGTGGAGCTGAGGTTAGAGAGGTAGTTGTCCTGAATAGTGGGAATGATTTTTCTGAGATAGGGTCTCACTGTGTAACAAGGCTGGCCTCAAACCTTCCATGTAGCTCAGCTGTTCTTGAACTCACTTTGCTCTGGCCTCTGCCTCCCAGGGGCTGGGACTACAGGCATGCACCCGCACATCCAGTTAATTCTTGGATAGTTTGAAAATTATTCTACTTTGCTCAAAATGAAAAATGAGCCTGCTGGTGTCCAGTCTTTAGCCTAGGCCCACACATTCCCAGAGAAGAGCACCCTCACCATTTCAAGGTTCCAGGATATGTATGCACTGAGATCTCTGCCCTGTCTAGGGGAGATCTCAGTGTGATGAAAAGGCCAGACGTGAGTCACTATGGTTTCTTCCCTGTCGAGGAAGCAAGTGATGAAGGAAGGGGAAGCAGGTAGAATTGGTTTTCATGCAACGTTCCTTCTTTCTAGGAATTGATTCTATTTTCTTTTTACTTCCTGGATGCTTCAAACTCAGGTTGATTTTACGAAGACCTGAGGAAGGCTTGGCTGGGCCAAGAGCAGCCATTCAGAGTCTTCTGCTTGCCATGGGCATGGGTTTCCTGTATTGTGAAGCGAAAGATTTACTGTGCATAGCTGAGTGACTGCACCTACCTCAGGAGAATGTTAACTGGACCTCACAGCCACTGTGGCACTGTGCCAAGGGCGGCAGCACACTGCAGGGTGAGCTGAGCATAAGTCTAGCTTTGCACATTGCTGGCCTCGGTGCCCAGAGAAGCTTGTTAGCATAGCGCCATCTAAGAGAAAAGGGATAGTAATCCTCCCCCCAAGAAACCTTCGTCATAACCCTGCACAGCCAGTGATCAGAAAATCATCAATCCATAGTCCAGGAAAGTGGTAGCAAGGCTTGTTGTGATTTAGAAAAAGCAGTACGAGAGAGAAAGATGCCATGTGACAGAACTCAGGTAGAAGTTCCTTTTTTTTTTTTTAATTGGGGAAAGTGAATGGGAAAAATGGGGAGGGGAGACCAGCCTCTGGTAACAGGTGTAGCAGAAGAGAAAGAAGAGGAGAAGAGAGGAAGAGAGGGAAAGAGAGAGAGAGAGAGAGAGAGAGAGAGAGAGAGAGAGAGAGAGAGAAGGGAAGTGGGCAGGGCCCTTTTAAAAGGAAACATAGTGAATGTGCACAAGAGTTGCTCTTAGTGGCTGCATTGAGCCTGTTGGAACCACAAGGTCAGGTCAGTACAGATGCCTAAGCACTAACAAGTCTCTGTTGTCTGTTCATGAGCCCTTTCGTGTGCCTCCAGATACCTTCATCCACATTAGGGACCAACAATCTCCAGTTCCCAGCCTCGTTCCCCTGTTCCACCACGAACTACCTAGAAAGCCTGATCTCGGGCAAGAGTCCATGAGGAATTAAAGTCTTAATAGGACATGTTGACAAAGAGTTTTTATACCCTGTGATAGAATTCAAAAGTTCAGTTCCCTGTTTAAGGAAACCACAGAAGAGAGCATATGAGGGTCTTTATGCAGGTGCTCCCCAGCTCAGTCCTGCAGTATTCTCATCGTGGGCACAAACCGCAGCAAAAGAATACACTGATTTGGGCATGGGATACACTGAGTACCTGGAGAGGTGGCAGAGAGGTTAAGAGCACAGGATGTTCTTCCAGAGGATCTGGGTTCAATTCCCAGTGTTCATAGGAGGATCTATTTATCATCATTATTATTATTATTGATTTTTATTGAGCTCTACATTTTTCTCTGCTCCCCTCCCTGTCTCTCCCCTCCCCCTCTCCCTTCTCCTATGGTCCCCATGCTCCCAATCTACTCAGGAGATCTTGTCTTTTTCTACTCTCTACTTCCCATGTAGATTACATCTATGTAAGTCTCTCTTAGTGTCCTCATTGTTGTCTAAGTTCTCTGGGATTGTGATTTGTAGGCTAGTTTTCTTTGCTTTATGTTTAAAAACTACTTATGAGTGAGTACATATGATAATTGTCTTTCTGTGTCTGGGTTACCTCACTCAAAAGGATGTTTTCTAGCTCCGTCCATTTGCATGCAAATTTCAAGATGTCGTTTTCCTTTCTGCTGTGTAGTACTCCATTATGTAAATGTACCATATTTTCCTTATCCATTCTTTGGTAAAGGCGCATTTAGGTTGTTTCCAGGTTTTGGCTATGACAAACAATGCTGCTATGAACATAGTTGAGCACATGTCCTTGTGGCACGATTGAGCATCTTTTGGATATGTACCCAAAAGTGGTATTGCTGAATCTTAAGGTAGGTTGTTTCCTAATTCTTCTGAGAAATTTCCATACTGACATTCAAAGGGGCTGTACCAGCTTGCTCTCCCACCAGCAATGCAGGAGTATTCTCTTTTCCCCACAACCTCTCTAGCATAAGTTGTCATCAGTGCTTTTGATCTTGGCCATTCTTAAAGGTGTAAGAGGGAATCTTAGAGTTGTCTTGATTTGCATTTCTCTGATGACTAAGGATGCTGAGCATTTCCTTAAATTAAATGTCTTTCAGTCATTTTGGATTCCTCTGTTGACAGTTCTCTGTTTAGGTCTGTACTCCATTTTTTATTGGATTATTTGTTCTTTTGAAGATGAATTTCTTGAGTTCTTTGTATATTTTGGAGATCAGAGCTCTGTCTGATGTGGGGTTGGTGAAGATCTATTCCTATTCTGTCGTTTTGTCTTGTTGACCACATCCTTTGCTTTACAAAAGCTTTTCAGTTTCAGGAGGTCCCATTTATTAATTGTTTCTCTCAGTGTCTGTGCTACTGGTATTATATTTAGAAAATAGTCTCTTGTGCCAATGCGTTCAAATGCATTTCCCACTTTCTCTTCTATGAGGTTCAGTGTGGCTATCTTTATGCTAAGGTCTTTGATCCATTTGGATTTTAATTCTGTGCATGGTGATAGATATGGATCTATTTTCATTCTTCTACATGTTGATATCAAGTTATGCCAGCACCATTTGTTAAATGTGCTTTCCTTTTTCCATTTGTTATTTTTTGCTTATTTTTCAGGTGTTCAAAGGTGTGTAGATTAATATCCGGGTCTTTGATTCAGTTCCATTGGTCCTCCTGTCTGTTTTTATGCTAATACAAGACTGTTTTCAGTACTGTAGTTCTATAGTAGAGTTTGAAATCAGGGATTGTGATGCCTCCAGAAGTTCTTTTATTGTACAGAATTGTTTTTGGCTATCCTGGGTTGGTTTTTGTTTTGTTTTGTTTTGTTTTTCCATGTGAAGTTGAGTACCGTTCTTTCGAGGTCTGTGAAAAATTTTGCTTGGCATTGTATTGAATTTGTAGATTGCTTTTAGTAAGATTCCCATTTTTACTATGTTATTTCTACTTACACAAGAGCATGGGAGATCTTTCTACTTATGATAGTTTGCATAAGCAACCCAAAAATCCTACCAAGGAATTTCTACAATTCATAAACACTTTCAGTAATGTAGCAGGATACAAGATTAACTCAAAAAAAAATCAGTAGTCCTCTTTTACACAGATGATAAATAGGCTGAGAAAGAAATCAGAGAAACATCACCCTTCACAATAGCCACAAATAGCATAAAATATCTCGAGTAACTCTCTAACCAAACAAGTGGGAGACTTGTATGCCAAGAACTTTAAATCTTTGGAGAAAGAAATTGAAGAAGACTCTATAGGAGATCCTTAACGCCCTCTTCTGGCCTCCATGGGCACTGCACACATGTGGTATATAGACACACAGGCAAGCAAACAACCCCCCAAAAAGAATACTGTAGTTCGTCGAGAAGAGAGTTGTACAGGCGACTCTGGTTCCTCTGGGTTTGTTCTAGTGTGTTTTGTGCTTTGCACCACAACATGCATCCTTCAGAAGAAGAAGGGGAATGAAGATAATCCTGAAGTTTCCCTCCTCAATTCTTCAGGAGGTGACAGAAACTTCTAAACTAGCTCTAATTCTCTTCTCCAGCCAGTCCTGCAAGGGCTGCCTCTCCCTAGCCCACTTTCCTGAGAAAGGAAGTGACATGCTGTGATGTGAGGTTTTCCCTGGTGACATCCATCCATCTGGCCACAGTAGGGGCTCATCTGGGGCCCATACAGCATGTGCCAAGATCAGCAAAGATAAGATCTCAGTACAGAATTCTCCCATCCTGGGGGGTGGGGGCTGATGTGAGGAATCTGAGCCCAGCTTTTGAGATCTTTGCCCAGTGGGGGCCGATTTGCTCTTAGAAAAGCAACCTGGTTGATCAGACAAGAAGAAACAAGCCAAGGTCACAGCAGAAAACCTTTGAAGCAGTCCCATCTGCCTCCCCAGAAGGCCAGTGCATCCACAAAACATGGCCTTCTACAGGAGTCTTGCTCTGTGACCTGTGAGAGGAGACTTTCCTCTGCGCAGCCGCACACACAAGCTTCATTTCCCACCAGCTGATCTTGAATGAACAATTCTGAACAGAAAGCTATAAACCATCCTACTGGGTATGATAAATGCTGCCCTGATCAGATGTAGAGCTCTGGACCTAGTGCTGCCTACCGTCTTACAATCCCTCAGGGGCCAAAAGCAGACATTCTCATCAAGAACACCTATGTGCACTCTGGGATCCCCCAAAGAGACAGTGAAGCCAGGATGTGGTGATCCAGATAGCTGGATATCCCCTGGCATCTCTGTCCTTTATCTGGTCAGTATTAACAGGCACATGTCCCTGCAACCTCTGGAAGAAGTGTTTGACCAGGGTAGAGAGTTGTGGAAAGACAGGGAGGTCCCAGAGGCATCCCCCAAAAATACAGGCTTAACTAGACGGTGAAGATCCTACTTTCGAAGCCATGGCACACCTTGGTTATAGGATATTGGCAAATCAATCTGCACTGACAGAGAAACTTCCTCCCTACTGGCTAGCTTTCCTACTGCCAAAAGATGGCAAACCACAGAAGGATTCTTTTTACTAGTGATCCTTTCTTAGGGCTGAGTTTTGCATTCTACAATACCAGCCTGCCAAGTAAAATGTGCTCGTTGGTGCAATAGTGACATGATTATTATAGAGGTTACCAAAAACACTTTCTGATTGGATTTGAGTCCTGCTACAGGAGGGAATTCATGCCCAGTACTATAAATTTGGTCAAAAACTCACGGTCAAGGAGACCATCAGCTCTGGGTGTGGAGGAACCTACTTTTCCTTGTTTGCTAAATGGTCATGTTGCTATGATTTTCTTCCAAACATTTATTTTTGCACCCATAGATTAGTGATGCTCTAAGCCTCAGTCACAGCAGTTTCTTTTTGTAGCAGACAGGCTGTTTCAGAGACTCATAGATAGTCAATGAATGGAGAATAAGTTACCATGTGCTCACCCTTGAATGGGACAATTATATTAACCTCCCCCAATCCTGTCCAATCTCAGGGAGCATCTCCAAAGAGGAGGCTGAAAGAATGTGGAAGCTGGAGTATGGGATGGAGGGTGTGAAACTGTGACATGGACATTGTGCCCATGAGCTCACTGCATTGTGCTGTAAACCAGACAGGAAAACACCATCATCGGATGAGGGGAGCTCCCAAGTTACTACCACTAGCTGAGGATCTATTGGCCATTGATGGCAGCTCCGGGGTGGATGGGGAGTCCTTTGTCTTCGGATGCATAGTTACAGTTAAGTTTCTCCTACTCCAGCGGATGGCCCTACATTCATTCACATTCAGCCAGCAAAATTTGGACTTGTGTGTTATTTAAAAAGAAGAGGAAGAAGAAGAAGAAGAAGAAGAAGAAGAAGAAGAAGAAGAAGAAGAAGAAGAAGAAGAAGAAGAAGAAGAAGAAGAAGAAGAAGAAGAAGAAGAAGAAGACAAAAGAAGACAAAAGAAGACATAAAGTTGAAGGGGGTGCTGGAGGTATTGAGAGAGATTAGGAGTAAATGTGCCAAAAAAACCCACTGCATATATGTATGAACATCTCAAATGAATAAATGAAAACATTGTTTATTGGAAAGATTCCTGCTCATTTGAAGACCCAGCTGTGCCTTCTTGTTTGTTAGTTTTGTAGAGCACAAGTTAGTGGGGTCCTCTGGTTAGCCTTAGACTGCTAGAACCAGTTCCATTATCAGAAGGCCTCTCCCTGTCTTGTTCTAGCAGATAACTGACCTGCTCCTCTCTTCCATATCAGCCATCCCCATGGTGTGTTGGACTAGGTGTTTCATGTGTTAGTCTCTGTGTGCCTCAACCTCCTTCCCATCTGCCTCCCAAAATAAGAGCAGAGAAATCTGAGGAACCAAGGCTACACCTTACCCGTCCCCCCTGGCAGATGCTTCTGTGTTTATTCTCCCCTCCTCCCAGGAGGGCTATAAGTGGAAATTGTTCATTTGAGCAATCTCCATTTCTTTTTGAAGGTGTCTATCCTCTTGCTGCGAACTGTGCTCAACTTTTCAACCAAATTGCAGGGGATGGCTGCAAAGGGAGAAACTAGTTTGCATTCTTCAAATTAGAGGAGTGCAGCAAAGCATGCAGTCAGAGACTTAATACCACCAAGTGGCACCGGCTTGGGCCCTTAGGGAGGCTGCTACATGAGACTTAATGATGCTGGCATCCCAAAGATGAAAAGGGAGAGCTAACGGCACCTACAAAAATAGTATAAATCAGTATCCAATATGTGAACATTTCAGATGAGCATCTTTCTTAGCTGGTGTTAGAGGCAGCCACCTCAACTCTGGCCAGCTCCTGGCCACCCTCAGTTTAAAAGAAAAGGAAGACTCCGAAGCTAAGCTCTGCCTTCCCTGCGGTGCTGACCACCTCTGCAGCTGGATTGCTGCCTCCACTTCTTCAGTCAACGCAGCTTCCTTGGAACTCCTAGGCAAGCAGAAAACTCCGGAAACCGAAACCATGGAAGTTACCAAGTTCCCAGAGGAGCTTGGACGACCCAGAACCTAAACCCAGTGATAACTGACCAAATGACAAGTCAGGAAAAATGGTCTTTGGCGAGCAAGCATTTCTGAGGTCTAGGCGTGGTTTCACTTGACCCAGGACACTTGGATTTCAGTTTGGTGGGGAGCAAGTAGCAGTTGAAATGTGGAAGATAGGGGGTGCAGTTTTCTCCCCAGGAGGATGGTGCAAAAAGACTGTCAATGCCCAAAGTTACAGCAAAGGGGATTAAGGCCACTGCCCTGGTCTGCCCCGCTCCCCTCAGGCGGTTTGAGGTCCCCAGGGACTCACTCTCTTGGCAGCCATGCCACTGGACAGCTAAGTCACAATATTTACCACATGCTTTGTCCTCCAGAAGCTCAATCACAGACTTGTAGTGACAGAGATTTTTAATTGGGCTAGCAAAGTTTTATTGTTTTTCATAAGTCCTGATGGCCCCTGTTTCTAATTAAAAACACATGGGCAGAAGATGGCCAGCTCCTTCATTTTACCTCTTAGTAAAAGAATGGTGGCTTAATAGTAACTCAGTTTGCCTGCCCCTGATTTCTAAGCAGTGATTTTCTGTGTGAATGTGTGTGTGTCCACACACATGTGTGTGTCTGCACGTGTGTGTGTGTGTGTGTGTGTGTGTCTGCAACCCCAAGATTAAAGAATTATCTTTAATGGCTTTTAAACTGTATTCAATGAGGCAGGGTCTCTTAAACCCAGAGCTCACTGATACACTCTAGTCTTCCTCGACATCTGAGGACCCCATGTCCACCTTCTGAGGTTGGAAATACAGGCAAGCTACCATGGCCATCTGGCATTTTTGTGGATTTCTGAGGGTTCCCAATTCTGGTCCTCAGGTTGGGCAGGAAGAATTTTAACCTTTTAGCCTTCTCCCTAGTCTTGGTGGACAGTTTTAAACTGGCCACCTAATCTCTCTGCAACCTGAGAGGAGTGCTCACATCCCTGTGACCTGTGAGGGTTTGCTGCTTGCTAAAATTCAGGGGTAATAAAAATGCTGGCAGAGCATAGCTCTGGGCTGTCAGAAGCAAGCCCCATCCATCACCATATGCAAATGTATTCCATAACACTTCAAGTCCTCAGCACTAAATTAAGTAACTGCAAAAAGCTTCGTGAAATAAAAAGGAGGAGGGTCAAGGAATGGCTCGATCTAATTCATGGCTTCACTACCTCACAGGGATTGCTTTTCTACTCGGGGTAGAGCTATGGCTATAAGTAAATGTGCTCCAAATTGCACATACTCACCTCCAAATATGTTCCCCAAAGGCAAACTTAGGTTGTTTCATAGACAGTGATTTGTGCCTTTCCTTTTCCGCCTAAAATCTTTGAATGTATGCACACGTGGTTCAATGCCTATTTCACCTGTCCAGATGAATTAAGGTGTTAGCCAGGACAAGAGACTTTTTGGTCTATAGAGGAGAAGCTGACACTGACTGAGTACCTTCCAAGGGCCTGAATGTTATAATGTTCGTTAGATCCACACAGGCCCACGAGCAACAAAATCACCCCCAGTCGCATTGTAGAGAGGAAAGTGAGCTGCAAAGAGATGAATTTACCTAATATTATGCTGTTTGCAAGTGACAGTTCTAAGACATGAACCTCAGCAATGTGACTTCAGGTGAGTTTTACCCATATGTCATCCTACCTCTGGGCTTCCTTTGGTAGTCTGGAGAACCACTTCCAGGCTGGAATTCCACTCCACATGCCACTTGGCCTGGCATCTATAGCCACTCAAATAAAACAATTCTGTCCTCCTCTGTGTCCACCAATCCTGTCTCACTCCAAAACAGTGGGTGAGTTTTTCAGAGAGCAGGAAAGATATGCCCGCGATCTGCGCTGCATGGCCAAGCATCTGAAGAGGTGGAGCATCTCTGCAAGCTTTTCCAAATGTAAAGGACAGCCCTGGGTATCCAGAAGGGATTATGTTGTCATCTCTTCCTTGGATTAGCTTTAATCTCTCACCACCCACCCATCCTCATCCAATCACACACTCCAGGAAATAATCAGAAGCAAGGAGACTATATCTTTTCTTTCACAGAGCCCACTGGACCAAGATCGACTCCTGCTGGGATTCCAGTACCTTGTATCCTGAAACAGAGCTGGTCCAACTAACAGTAGCAGACCTGCTAGATAAGCAGGCAGAAAGGACACTGGCATAGAAGGCAGACAAGTCACATGTCCACTTGCCCAGGTCATGGGGGAATCATCAGAAACAGGCTGGAACTCTGGATTTTGTCTGCTCAATCATAAAGTTACACGGTAAGTACTGTGTTTCTTGTGGTCGTGGGCATGGTTGTACATCTTTGAAGACCCCACCTCCAGAGCAGGTGTCTGCCCCATGGAAGAGTCATCCCAAACCGCAAGATTCCTCTGGATATTTACAGCTGTCTTCCCCACCCCGTGTGTGTGTGTGTGTGTGTGTGTGTGTGTGTGTGTGTGTGTGTGTTTGTTCAGCTTAGCCATAACAAAATCGTTAGGAAGAGTTTTGCTCTGGGCCTCTGCCCTCCAGCAGCACACAGCCCATCCACCACATCCTGCCTCCCCACTTCCTCCTCTCCTTTCCCAGCTTGACTGGGAGGAAGGCTGAACTGATATAGCTGCTTTCCTGGAGCCTGGGAGGAGCGTGTATTCCTGAGTCTGTACTTCTCTGCTCATCTATTTTTAGACGGGTTCTGCAGACCTCTCTGGGGGCTCAGATGGATGTCTCCAGTGAGAATGGTCTGAACCAGAGATGAGCTATGACGCTGTGTGTCTCCCTGATCAGGCACAGTCCAATCAACTTCTGCTTCCAAGTCAAGAGGAAGAGAAGTAAACAGAATGTGGCAACCTGTCCTCCCTAAAAGAACAAGACTCTCACTCCCTGCTTGGCAGCAAGCCCTGGAAAGTGCCTGAGGTTCTGTGCTCTGGGAGCATGGGGAGAGTGTCACACGGAGTGGCCAAATCCTTCACAGCCAATCAGAGCACTTGGACCAGGACTGCCCAGAGAGCTGCCTGTTGACCCCTACCCCCCCACCCCCGTATTCCCTCCATTAATTCCCTGCTTAGAGCGTTACACCTGCCTTGCTCTCTGGACTCCAGAGTTTTGCAGCAGCCACTTCTGTGGGAGTCTCCTCGCTGCTTGTTCTGTGTCTCTTGAGATGTAGGTCTAACGCCACCATAGCCGTTACCACCTCAATACCATCTTTATATAGCTAGGAGAAGTTGAGGGACGAGAACCCCATTGTGGCCATCCATCTCTACTGCACGTGTGTTCCAGAGGATCGTGAGAGGAGTACGGCAGGCAGGGAGAGTGAGGCTGGATCAGCTTATGGGGAAGTAAAAGCTGAATCAACAGGAAGGGGCAAATGACAAAAAAGGGTTCTAATCAAAGCCAAGAAGCAAAAAACAGCCCTAAGTAGGAAAAACTAAAATTATAAAACTAACTATTCCTCGTTCCCAGTCTTATATGTACGTATAAAACCTGTTAATTTAGAAAACTTCATGAATCATATCAGTTCAAGAGACTTACTGTAACTAAACCTGAATTGGTTGAGCCAAATGTTACCCATCATCAAATATTGAAAAATTTCTCCTCTGTCTTGTCATCTCTATCAATCATATCCAGGAAGACTATCATACCTGAAGTAATCAGGCGTGACATTTAGATTGAAAAAAACCAAAATCCACAAGTTGGTAACAGGCACTGTATGAGGCGAGCCAGTCCTTGTCTCTCAAATGCTCTTCTGATGACACTTCTACAGATGCCTGCGTGGCTCACTAGAGCTCAATCACTCTCCATTGGCCGAGCCAAGCAGGGTGGGTCACCTGGTGATCAGGATGGACAGGCAGGCACAGGGCGGCCTAGACTTCTCGGCTATGTCTTTCTCATACTTGAGGATACTTGGTGACAACTCCTCCTGCCACAACTCACACACCAACTGAAACCTCCTCCTGCAATAGGTGGTGAAGGGTGGTTCTTCCTCTGGGGCACCAGCCCGCATTTGCTCTCTCTGTCTAGACTCTTACCCATCTCCCCTTCTAGGATTCAACACACCCTATGAGCACACTTCTCTGACTGCTTTGTCAACCACACACACCCAAGATGACCAAGCTCATCTAAGGTGCTCAGGGCTCCCTACCCTCTGTACACTGAGAGTCTATTTGGAGGTCTTCACAGAAGGGAAGTCACAGGCATGAGGTGTAACTGTGGCGACAGACCTACAGTTTAGAAGCCAGTGAAGAAACAAGGTAGCTTTTGAGTGCAAGTACCCAGACAAGCGCTCAGAGAGGGCTGTAAAGATGCATCTGCTAGCAGCTGACATGGGAGGAGGGCCAGGGAGGCCTAAGAGCCAGTTCTTTAGAGGTGAGCAGGTGGTCTTTGGCATGAGCCCAGAACTACTGTTGCCTTGGCAGAAGAGGGGCCCAGAGCTGTGATGGCCAGCACAAAGGACCCAAGTTCTTAGGAAGACCCCAGAACAGTGCCTCATAATGATCTTATCAGAATTGGTACATTTTTGTTGGTGGTGGTCTACATGCTACTTTCCTCTGAATCTGAGGATTTGGGCCTGGAGGAGGCAGGCACATGTGACTTTTGAGTGCTCTCCAGCTGATTTAATCGGTATAACTACCTGATGGTGCGTGCCTCAAAGTAATTACCAGCCAGGTTGTATGTATGATTCTGAGGTCAGAAAGCAGATTTTCTATTTCATACTAAGCATTGTTCATCATATAGAATATAAATAAACTAATTTATTAGTAGAAAGATGAAAATGTACATTCATATTATATATCAAATATAAATAATATAGATACAGATTTAAATTATAAATACATACAGAATATTTATAATAAATATAAATTATTACCGAATAAATGAACAGACTTTCTGTGTATTGATTGATTGAATTAAATAAGGTTGACTTAACTAATCAGTTAGTAGGTAAAAAAATACGATTGTTCAAGACTGACAGAATTAGGGAACATGTACAGAAAGTAGAAGGAGATACTGGGCTTTTATCTAATAGATTTTAAAGCCAATCGCTTCAGTTACTTGTCCAGAGCAGTGGTTGAATATGACTAGACTAATGCTATTTTACTGACAAGTGTGGCTGGGCACTACTTGTGTCACTGAGTGAAACAAGGATTTGTGTCAAACGTCGAAGATGAAAGTATAAACCAAGCCAAGCACTGCATGTAACTCTCAATTAATTATATAATCTGAGGCTTGACTATGGCTACGGAAACAATGAGAACCATAATTACATGTCCAAAGTCCAAAATGGAATCCCGCAAGTGTTTGACATGTGAAACATAAGGATGATGGAGTGGCTCGCCCATCAGCATGACCATGGGGCAACCCTGGCGCGTCACGATTCCAGCTCATGGAGTTTTCATTACCCCTTTCCTGTGAGCTGGGGGCTCTTGATGGATGTGAATTGGTTTCTGAATTCAGGCTGGCCTGCTGTCTTCAAGACTCAGATCTGTATATAGAACAGCCATGCAGATGAGCATGGGCCTAGGGCCAGACAGAATTAATTCAAGTCTAACAGCAATCAAGTGAAAGGGGTCTAAGGGCCCAAGAGAGGCAAACATGGCTGGCAGGAATAGCAACATACGCCTTAAGCTTCAGTGCCTCACTGCCCTGTGATGTGCTTTTCTCTGTGCTGTTGAGGAAACTTGAAATGTAGGAGGAAGTGGCAGAAACATTTCCAAATATTTATACGATGAGAGGGGCTCATGTCAGCAGCTGGAGCAAGGTGCTCAGCGAGCTCTTCTTGGCACTGACTGGATCTGGTGAGGACTTCCACACTTGCCCAGTGCTCGACTCTCTTGGAGCTGGACACCACTAGCCGCATGGGTCAGTCTATAACTGAAGGTGTTTGCCCTTTTCCTCTGTCGGACTCTAGTCTCCAAGCTAAGGATGATGCCTGTCTTGCCCGTTTCTGAGTTCCAACATGTGACTCCATGTCCACTAAGCGCTTACCGGTGCCATGAGTGGGGACGCAGCATGGGACTCCTGTGCTGGCCTACAGGAGAGAGCCAGCTGCCCTTCTCAGAGCCGCCTGCTGCTGTGTAGTTCTGTCTCTCACCGCCCTCCTCTTCTCCCAGCCCCCGCAGTGATATTTCCAAACAAGAAGATGTGTCAGGAGTTTATTCCGTTATTACACACAAAACTCATACAAATCTATATAAAGAAACAGCCTCATAGAAATAGGAAATATTTTTTATAAAGAAGGTATTTACAAAAGGACAATAAGTATATTAAAAGATATTAACTCTCAATAATAAATATACAAACAAAATAATCAAGTGTGTGTTTGTATATCATGCCCATGTACAAAAATAAAGAAAACATGCTGATTATTTTGAAAAGTGAGCGATAGTTGGGATGTAAGCTGCCAAGCTTGGGAATAGCAAGCAGCATGGCTTAGGTGCATGCATAAGCCCCTCGCCCAACAAGTCTGACTCAGAGTTTACATGCGCACTTTTAGGGAGGCGAAACTTATAACTGTATTCTAAAACTGGCTCTTTCAGCAGGTAGGTGTACACAGCTTTATTCCGGTCTCCAAGTGTGTGCATATACCTACAATTACACCCCTACACCCGTTCTGAATCAACCAACAGTTCCGCTTTTCCATGGTAGAATACAAGTCCATTAAGATGCTCCTCGCCTGGAGGGTGCAGTTCAGTGGCATCAGGTCGACTGAGTGCTGCTCAACCATCACCGCCATCCATCTCCAGAATTGTCATCACCTCCCCCAGCTGAATTTCAGTCCCCATTAAACACAAAGTCCCCGGGCTCTGACCTCTGCCTAATTCCTGCCAAGCACTATTCTATTTTCTGCCTTTATGAAGTTAGCTATTCCAAATATTTATTTCAGGGAGATAAGAATACAAGAGTAAAATATGTATGCACAAAAGAAATATTCATTCACTCAAAGTGCATTCCTGAGGTCCTACTATGTCTCATGTCATAAACAAGAGACATGAGGTCACCTGACTTACACACAAGTAGTAAGGAGAGTGAGCCATAAACAAACATGCAAATAGAAAGGCATGAGGTAGGGTGTGTGTGTGTGTATGTGTGATGTGTATGTGTGTGTGTGTGGTGTGTGTGTGGATGTGTGGTGTGCGTGTGTGGTGTGTGTGTGTGTGTGTGGATGTGTGAGGTGTGTGTGGATGTGTGGGGTGTGTGTGTGTGTGTGTGTGGTGTGTGTGTGTGTGTGTGTGTGTGTGTGTGTGTGTGTGTGTGTGTTTGGGTGCCTGTGTACCACAACTTGTGTGTAGAGGTCAGCAGACAACCCCTGTGTCAGTATTTATCTTCCACATTGTTTGAAATGGGGTCCCTTTTCCATTATTCGCTGCTGAGTATGTAAACCTAACAGGCCCCAAAACTTGCAGAGTTTCCATCTCCATGCGCCATCCCCCTATAGGGACTCCAGGGTTACAGATGTGCACTACTGCATCCCACTTCTGTGGGTTCTGGAGGTTGGAACTTAGGTCCTCACCACACATGGCCAGTGCTTTATCGACTAAGCCAACTCCCCAGCCCAGGATAAGGCTTCTGTAGGAAATAAAGGGAGTGACGTCAGGGGTCTCCCAGGAACCATTTGCAAATAAGAAAAAAACTCAGCAACTAAGCACCCTTGCTAAGGCAGAGCTCCCTGGGCAGCGTGTGGCGGTGCACAGCAGAGTGAGGTCCTTCTCAGAACCAGCCCCATCCATTCGCTGTGCCCTTCGTGGAGTGTGCTCCTGGAGGAAAGGACTCTGACCTTTCCAGGACAGGAGACCCTTTGGCAGAGGCACACACCAATGCTCCTTTATCCTGAGAAGGAATGTACAAGTGACAGTTGGGAGTGGTTGATGTCCCACCCTCCCGAACAGCAAAAGAGCAGCAGTGTGACCAGCGAGCTGATCTAAATCTTCTTGTTGTGGTTTTATTTTTGTTCTGGCAGGCTGAGAAGCACTGGGAAAAAATTACAATATATGCATGGGAAATATATTCTCTAACTGACACACCAGGGGACAGACTGAAGCAGGGCGGTGGCCCTGCTGTGATAGGGCTGAAATACTTGGAAAAACTGAAATAGCACCAAGGGCCTGGCCTGCCCTCAGCCCAGGCAGGAAACTCAAGGGTAATATAACACTTTGTTGTTAAGTAATGGCATTGGAAGAAAAGCGTGTTCAGGAGGACTTTTGGCTTAAACTGGGAATTTTTGTTTCATTTGCTTCCAAAAAGTACTTTTTTTCCCTCCCTAAAGTTCTTAACTTGTATTTCAAAAGTCCTTGTAGCTACATAAACATGATCTACACACAGTCTGGTTTTAACTAAAGCTGTGCATTGTCGAATATGCTGAAAAGCAAATTCGGGACCTCGGGTTTGGCCGCTGAACTCCATGGCGGCAGCTTTTATTACAGAGACTTGAAGCACATTAGAGAGCGGGCTGCTGCCTATGGCTGTGCGCCCTTGCGTGGGTCAGTTGACCTCAGATTATAAAAGGGAATAATAATAGTACCTATTCAACAGAGGTTTGTGAGGACAAAACTGAAGACCGCGAAGGCTAGTAGCACAGGGCAGGGTTTTCTTCTTATTTTCTATGGTATGTGGCTGGGTCTGTTCCTCCTGACTCAGGGTAGAAAATCAAACTTGAGTGTTCTGCCTGAGTGACTAACTAGTCTGTGGTGAACCTACCTACTTCTCCTTTGCCAGGAAACTGAGTACTGGCATGACCTGAAGGACTAGATCATCTCTGGATAACTCCGCTGAGGACAGACAGATGCGAGGGAAACAGCTGCAGGAGCTCGGGAGGAGCTGCAGCGACAATGGAACTGTCTCCAAATATTTGAAGGATAATGTCATATGGAAGAGAAATTAGATTTATTCTGTATGACTCTATAAGTGGAGACAGATTTCAGTTTTACAGACAGAAAACTTTCATCAAGATACAAGACAGCCATGGGCTGCTGCTGCTTTCCACGACGGGGCATTCTTATCTCTAAGGATTCCGTCCCAGAACAGCAGTCTCCTCTGTGGAAACAATACAGAAAATTCAATGTCAGAAGATGGCTGTAAGAAGCAACCTCCAGTGCCCCCCCCCCCTACACACACACAGATCAGGGAGGCTGCCCTTCAGGTGGCTATAAAATGAAATGTTTTGCTCACAAGAAAGCAGCCATGAAGAGGCGCAAGTCACGCACATAGGAGCATACAGGTCGTGCTAGGGTAGTAGTAATTTTAACCTTTGATAGCAACTGAGCGTCATGCCACGTTTGAGCGGGTTACAGATGAGAGTGCTCATACTTTACTGAATGTGGTTTATGGGTGCCTGCAGACACGGGGCCATGGGAAACTGAGCCAAAATCTTAGGCCTTAGGTTACATTTCAATTTTACTTTCTCCTCTGATTTTGACATAAGCAATTTGAACTTGCACCCTTGACCTGCTCACTCCTCCGCCCCCATCTCTTCCTCCTCCTCCTCCTCCTCCTCCTCCTCCTCCTCCTCCTCCTCCTCCTCCTCCTCCTCCTCCTCCTCCTCCTCCTCCTCCACCTCAGTTTGGATCAACTGCTTTTGAAGTCTAATGTTAAAGCTGCTCAACAGATAAACAGGAAACTGATATTTAGGTGGGAGTTCCCAGGAATTTTATACCACTGACCGCGGAGGCCAAGACAGAAAGGAAATAGGAAAAACAGCGTAAATACCTGAGTGACTAATGGTTGCGCAGCTCAGCTGGCTTTTCTGAGCATTTAATGGGAAGTTTCTTACAGGGGGAAACATCCTTGTATGTTTGGGGACACCATGTGGCACCGGAGGGCCAGATTGTAATGTTTACAGCACTGTGTTTCCTGCAGTGGTCACCGCGAGGCAGAAAGCCTTTCTGGTGGTCTAGAGAATGCATTTGCATGCGTGCTGCAGATCCTGTCCTTGGCACTGTGGTTTCTAGGCCTCTTCAGGCTTCGGATTGTTCGGGATTGTAAAGCCACCCCTCTTCTGGTTCACACGGAGAGTGCCTAAGAGGATTTAGAGTCGAGTGTGCGTATTTGCACTGCCTTGTTCTGAAGAGGCAGCTGGAGCGCGGGCTGGCCGGTGCAGCCTACCGCGGGTCCCCGAGGACCCCATTGTCCTCCGAGGGGCCGCGGCGGGGCTCCATTGTGCACGCAGCGGCCTTTCTCTCCTGCCCTCCGGCTCCCCAGCCTGCTGGCCGCCCCCGCTCCAGACAGCTCTCTGCAGCCTGAGATCTCCCCGCCACCGCATTTCTAATGCAGAGCGGCTCCGGGCTCCTTGCTGGCCATCTGCACGCTGAGATTGACAGCAGCCCCCGAGGTCAGTGTCTCTACTACTCTACTCTGAACAGCAGGCCACCCAGGCCTCGCGAGCAAAACAGGGACATCTGCTCCTCTTAATTTAGAGCACCGGTTCTAATTTCACCAGAGCCCCTTGCTGAATGCTGTCCTGGGGTTCCAGGAGCTGCCCCCACCCGCAGCAGAAGACTGCCCGCTGCTGGCACTCCACTCGGGGAAGAGCAGCTGAGAAGGCGGGGCCGGCTTACTCTCTTGAGCAGAATGACGTCGTGGTGGGGGTAGAGTAAGTGAGCCAGACCCCTGAGCAAACATGCTGCCAACTAGGAAACATCTTAGCTGGGAAAAGTCTTGTTCTGCTAAGGAGGCTGGGATGGCTGTGGGGACAGCCCCTTCTGCTCTAGGAAATAGACTGTGGGAAAGAACAAAGGAATGGGCAGAAAAGTAGAGGCCAGAGAGCCCCTTCTGATCCTTCAAGTGCAGGTCCTTGGCCTGGTAGTTGTAAAGAGAGCATTTGTGGTCAAAGCTAAACTTCTGTCTGGTCAATTGGCATCAAATTGGAAAGCTGGGAAATACAATTTAAAAGCTCTTTTACTCCTATCTCACCCCAGTCAGAAAGGTTTTGTCAAAATACCAAATAGCAACAAATGCTGGTTAGGATGGAGGACACTTGCATACTGCTGGTGGGAATGTAAGTTAGTCTAGCCACAGTGGAAAGCACTGGGGATTCCTCAAACAAGGCAAAGCCCTGGACCATAGGACCCAGCTTTATACCACGCTTGGATACAGCAGACCTCCATACCAGCATAACAGGCTTTGTTGCATATTCTGTTTATTTCAAGATAGGGTTTTTCTGTGTAGCTGTGCAGCCTGGCCTGGAACTCACTTTGTAGACCAGGCTGGCCTCAAACTCACAGAGATCCTCCTGTTTCTGCCTCCCCAGCACTAGGATTAAAGATATGCTCCACCACTGCCATGCCATGCTACATTTAAAAAAAAAAACTTCCTTAAAAAATACTTAAAAACAGGGGGAGTATTTGATAAGTGAGTGGGAACAGAAAGCAAGCAGGGTAAATGAGATCAAAGACTATGATACATATGCCGAAAATGGCACAGTGAAACCCGTTCATTCGAATCACACAAATAAAGTATCCTGGGGGCTGAGGAGAGGCTCAGGGTGAAAACACCTGAAGCACTGTTATGAGGTCTGAGTGTAAAACCCTGCAACCCAAGCAAAACCTGGACATGGCAGCATCCGTGTGCTCCTGTGCTGAGATGGGAGGCAGAGGAGGCTCCGAGGCTGAGGGCCAGCTAGCCTGGAGAACATAGATCCTGTTTCAAACAAGGCGGAGGGCAAGGAGCAGTTCCTAGTGTTACCCTCTGTCCCCCACAAGTGCAGGCACACACACACACACACACACACACACACACACACACACACACACACGGGCTAGGGGAGAAAAGCAAAAATGAAATTTAGGCAGTGGAAGAATGTACAAGGCTCCCTCAGTTTTATACCTAACACTGAAAAGCAAAATCCGCTAATCCATCCCATTTCATATATGAGCACAAGGGTGGAAGATCTATCCCTCTGTTGAGTATCCACCCTAGACTCTAAGATCCCTGGAGACAGACCAGCACCCTCGTCACTCTGTGTCTACAGTACCTGGGCAGATACTTGAGTCTAAATTAACATGGGAATGAAGAGAGGCTGTGACCACTGGTGGTCATGGTCTCCATTTCTGTGTGGACCCAGAGTTGGATCATCATCACACTGTCCCCACTTTTCCTCATGCCCCCTTTCCTCCCTGCATTCCTTCAGACACTACTTTGTGCCCTGCATGCCAGATATGGGTAATCATGGCAATCAAGGAAGGGCTCTAGCCTTCACATCCTCTCCTAATGGGAGGTGCCGTGCACATGTAACCAGCTTGCTGGCACTCGGGGTGATGCTGACCAGTTACAGAGTCACTAGGAAGGTCTTAAACTAGCTGCTAGGAGAAAGAGTGCCTAAGTAGGGGCTACGAGGTGAGGAGGGATTCTTTGCACACAGGTCCCTTGCCTGCACCCCCACCCTACCCACTATATCTTACTCCTCTGTAAGCTCCCCCTTCATCTCCTGCCCCCTTTCCAGGCTTCAGGTAAGACACCCTTCCCTGCTGCCTTGCCTAGGTAAGGTTCTTCTATTTAGTGACCCTGTAGCTCCTTTGTGCTTATTTGATGTAGCGTTCACCACACATGCAGGCTCATCTTCCTCATTTCTTTGCAAATATTTTGAGGCTATAACCAGCCATTCTGTTATGGAAAGAATCACCACACCCTGGCACAGGGCCTTAACCCACCATGCTTCCTGATGTTTGTTGAGTTGATGAATAGTTAAACTTTTCTTCAGCCAATGAGTATTGTTTGTGCTGTGAGGGCAGACTGCAACTGGTCTACTCCAGGTACCAGCAGGGGCTTGTGGAATAAAACAGACATTGTAAACTTCCTTGTTTTGCAGAATGTTTTCATCAAACATTCTGCAGCTTGGTGACTTTTCTTCTTCAGAGTGAATATGAGCAGGTACTCCCTGTAAAGGAACACCCGGCAAATATGTTTCTCAGCTGCAGATGTCACCTAACCTACAATGAACTCAGGTCATGCAGTGTCCTGCACGGATTGTTTCTGTCCAAGAGGCACCGTTAACATTCTGCAGCTGGGGACAGGGTAACCACACACTCTTTGTCCCAGCCCTTCAGCCCCTGGAAGGTGGGGAAGCTGCTGGAGGAGAGCTGGGCAAATCAGCTTGTCAATAGAAGGCTTAGCTCCTTCCCTGGGCTTTGTTTAGGTTTGTTGTTGTTTGTTTATTTTTTATACCACATGAAAAAATTGTTTCTGTGTTTTCAGCAGTGAGAAGATTGAGGCTATAGAGTAAGAAAGTATGATTGATACAGTAGTCCCCCTTACTCCACATGGAGCACATGCCAAGTCCTGCACCCCCAGTGGATGACCGAAGCCTTAAACAATACCAAATCCTGGATGTACCAGGATTTCCCCATACATGTGTCATAGTTAGCTTCAGCTGTCCACTTGACACACTCCTGAGAAAAGGAGACCTCAAGTGAAGAATTGCCCAGATTAGATTGGCCTGGCGCCATGTCTGTGAGGCATTTTTTAAAATGCTAGTTGATACAGAAGGACCAAACTGACTGTAAGTGGTGCTGACCCCAGGTGGGTGGCCCTGGGTCATGCAGGCGAGGTTGCTGAGTCAGGCTGTAGGTCGCTTTTCTTCATGGTTCTTACCACGGTTCCTACGAGAGCGACTGCCCCGACTATGAAATGATGATGTGTGATCAGGAAGTGCAAGCCACATAAAGTTCCTTCCCTTAAGTTGATTTTTGGTCATGGTGTTTATCACAATGTTCTAGTTTGTTTTATGTTGCTAGGACAGGACCATGACTACAGCTTCTCAGTGAGAAAAGGGTAAACTTTACACCTCAGAGTCCATCGTCGGTGAAGCCACAGCAGGAACCTGGAGGCAGGAACTGAAGCAGAGACCATGAAGGAATGCTGATTACTGGTCTGCTTCCTAGGCTTGTGCAACCCAGCTCTCTTGGGGGTGGCATTGCCCACAGTGGGCTGGGCCCTTCTATAACCAATCATCAGTCAAGACCATGCCACACAGATATGCCCATAGGCCAATCTAACGGAGGTGATTCTTTCATTGATGTCCTTTCTTCCTGGGTGTGTCAAGTTGGTAATTAAGATCATCTGTCACACACAGCAACAGAAATCAAACTAATACACTTACGTGTGATGATTCACCAACTGGGCACAGCAAGAGATTACCAATAACTCACAATAAAATACAATAAGTATAACGTTACACTGTTATAGAAAATGTCTTTTAAAACACATGGACTGGTCTGAGAAGATGACTCAGTCTATAAAATACTTGAGGGAAAAGATGGAACTCAGTGAGCATGACCTTTAGAATCCATGATTAAAAAATGGCCACATTTATAATCCCAGTTCTGGTAGACTGGGAATATCCTCGGACTCCAATCTATGAGCCCATGTCCCAGTGAGACATCCTGCCTCGGAAAACAAGGTGGGAAGCTCCTGAGGAGCAGCATGTGAGGCTGCCTTCTGCTCCCCCACACACATGCACAATATGTGCACATATACACACATAAAAGGACTCATGAACTGTTTGCTTCCAGAACCTTCTCTTAATCTATTGAGACCACTGCTAACAGACTCTTGGGCTCCAGCTGGAGCATGGTGATATGGAGCTTGCCTAGCATGTGCTTGGGCCCCAGAGCAGGAGAAAGGGTGATGAGAAAGGATGGGTCTCACAGTGCTGAGATTATCTCAAAGTTCTCGTATCTGTGTAGAACTCTCGTGATTGTTACAAATTTTATTTAAATGCTAATATTCATTACAAGTAAGTGCTCCACTTCCAGTCGGTTCATTTATCTCATTGCCTCTGGCAGTGGTGGTGAGGGGCCCACAAGGGGTTCCTGCTCATCTGCTGGCTGTCTCTGAGCTCTAGTGAGGTGGCTGACGCTGTCCCAGTACTCCCCAGCTAGAGACAGCCGGTCTGCCTCTTCCCCGGAACCCTGTGGGTCGGGCTCTTCCGGGACTGCTGGGTAGCCAGTGGCCATCCCCCCAGCAGCAGGTTTATGATCTGGGACCACTGTTCAACAGTAGAGACCTGCACAGTGAAAGATGAAAGAGGATTCTGCTGGTCAATGCAGCCTAGTTTGATCACAAAAGAATCAGTACTAGATTACTATAGGAAGTTGTTTTTTTTTTTTTCTAGGAGTTCCCAGTCAATATGAAAAGCATGTAAAAGCCTTCACCTAGATGGAGTTACTTCTAGGAATCCAAAGGTGTCTTGAAAATGAGTGTGGAAATGTTTTTTTAACCATGGGTTTAGAACAAAGGGCTTCATTCCTTGGACTCTAATTTTTTGTGCAAGGGGTTAAGTTGGGCTGAGTTTATTCTACTAGATGCTTGGAGTACAAAATCTCTTTTCAGATGTGTTCTGTGATTATAACCTTAGTACCTGAACTAAGTAACATCCTTATCAAATGTTGACTGTGCTTGTAAGTAAATTCAATGTAGAACAGTGTTGGCCACAAGTATTGTGACACCATTCACCTCCTACAGGAGGGTTGCTACCAAGAGACTAGCAATTTACCAATGTCCTAAGGAGCAGGGAGGGAACTACTGAAAACCTCTTGGCTACCACCTTGGTGTGTTTGTGCATGACCTGTCCCTCTCACAACCCTCTGGGACCCCATCCTGTGCACAGTGTGTTAGAGGTTTCCAGAATCTTCCCTATAGTTGCTCTGAGCCTTATGGGCTGGTGCATTGCCCACCTCCGTAAACATTTAAGTTGCAAATCTTAGGCAGAGGCTACTTAAGTGCTCCTGGATACGTGTTTTCCTTCCCTTCTCCAGACAGACAGTCCTGAAACATCTTTCATATAGTCTCTCAGGCAGTTCTTAAAGAGCCAGGAACCCTCGGTCAGGAGCTTCGTCCAACTTCATAACTCATCCTCATATTGGTTTTCCAGCCTTCTGTGCCTCATCCTGCTGTCTCCTACTCCTACTCTCTGGACCATGCTTCCCAATAAATATTTGTTCTGGGGCTTTTGTCTCAAGATCTGCGTCTAGGAGGAGGCCAGGAGAAGCTCAATTTATTATTATTTTTTAGGAAGTCACAGTGTTTGCCATCACACCTCCTCGTCTAAGTCAGTTTAATAAATACCATTAAAATAAAATAGTTTACCCTTCATTTTGCTTTGTGGGTCTCTACCCCATTATGTGTATGAAACAATTCACAGGTGGAATAAGCTTCCTGACACTGGAACACAATGTCAGAGATAATTAAAAGAGGAAAAGGATGGGGTTGGGTCCCTACAGTCTTCTTTGAGAACATGCCCCTGTGACATAAAGGAGGCCCTGTCTCTTACACTTGTGCCCTGAGAACCAGCTAGCCCCAGGTATACTAGGATGGTGATCCTTTTCCCCTGCTCTCAGGGCCCTGCTCCAATCAGCTCCGTGGACTTGTCTGGTGATTAGCATCTAACCTGGTCAGCCTTGTCAACTTGATAGATCCCAGAGTCATCTGAGAAGAACATCCTCAGCTAGAGTATTGCCTAAAACAGATTGGTCTATGGACATGTCTGTGGGAGATCATCATGATGATGAATGGCTGTTCCCAATGGGCTTCTCCCTGGGCCTGGAGGAAGGGGCACCCTCGTGGTCTCATGGGGGATCCTCACGGGCTTATTTGAGGCCTACTAGAAACTAAACAACACTACAGGGGTAGCTCCCATTCTCTTGGGTGTTCTAACAGACACCGGACACCAATGAGGGGATGCAGGGCAGAATTGCGAAGACTAGCCAGGAACTCAATCATACCACTCACTGGGGTGCTTGGAAATGGACAGAAAGAGAGGGAGATTTTCAGAGAGCCGCAGTGAACAGCTGGAATCAAAGTCACTGTGTTAGACCTCCCAAAACCACCAGGAAAGAAGCATCCATGTTCCAGCTACAGAGAAAGCCACTGGAAATATGTCCCCCTGGGAACAACAGCCTATAAAATATGGGTCAATAACAAATGAGATGATTTATGTTTTCAAGATGATAAAACCAAAAAAAAATGTTGGCCATAAAAGTAATCCATTTAATTAGTACCAACTATATGGTTAATGAGGGTCTTGTTAGCTGTGACCTGGTTTTGACCAAGTACACGTACATATAAACAAAACGAATTCTTCCTGAGAGTCCTGCATGCATTCAACCTGGGCACATCCCTTGTCAGATCCCAGACTTCCAAGCCTGATGTCCCCCCTCAGTCACTTCATAACGAAAGAAAGCCCTGTCTCAGAGCCTAGCAGATGCAAAGATGCCTCAGTGTTTTGACTCATGATCAGAATTTTATCAATATAAGAATTTGTGGATTCATAGTTTTATTTCCAGAATCTTAAACTTTGTGCTTTTTTATATATATACCTGGCTTGCTTTTTGGCCAAGTCTGTTTGAAACTGACCTGCACATATTTAATAATTCAGATGTAGGCTGAGCTCCACATTCCATAAGCAACTGTAAAAACTTACAATCACAGTTTGAATTTATCCAGCTTGATGGATTTTACCTAAATTGGGATTTCATATCTATCCAACAGTAGCTTCATAAAGTCAGAGATCAATATATGAAGAAATGCTATGGAAACCACTAGTTTGATAGCTAATTAAAATTATAATATATAAAAAAAGAATTCGAACAGAAGTGTCCTGTAGAGGTGGACAATGCAGTTCTCAGAAGACAGGGGTTATTAAAAGAAAATCTCAACACCAGGTATGGGAAGCCTTCCTACGAAATTATCCAACGCCAGGGGAGCCCCAGAGGCACCCGAACAATGCAGGCAATTGCCACTGCTTTTTTTTTAATCCATTATAACTAATGGTAAGACTGTTGCCAGAGACAACACTCTCTTTGGATAAAGGGCATAGAAAAACCAATCTTGACTGACCAGGAAGCGCTCCCTGCTGGTTAGCTCACGTAGCTGGGCTCTGCAATGCTGCGCAGGCTTCCGGGAGAGAAGTCATCAGCAGTTTTACCCAGCACCAAACTGGCATGCCCTGCAGCATGTGCCCATTGGTACAATAGCAACAAGGGTATTACGGTATTTCCTAACCTCTTTCTGATTGAATGCAAGGCCTGCTCCACAGGAGGGAATTTCATGGTTGGTACTATAAACCTGGTCAAAACCTGGTCAAAAGCCAATGACTGAGACTCAGATCACAGGCCCTTGGAACAGGAAGGAGAAACCAACCGTTGTTTTGATAGATGTTCGTGCTGTCAAACTGCCTTCTGAAGACTTATATTTATACTCAGAGTTGTATTTTGCTCAGCTTGGTTAAAGATGCTTCTTTTCGCAATGGGTAGTTCTTAATGCGGAGATTCATAATTGGCCCAAGGGATGAGGAGAAGTTGTGAGTGCTCAGCTGTGGATGAATCACTTACATCAACCTCTTCCCGGTCAAGTCTCAGAAGCATTGCGAAAAAGAGGGCAAAAAGCATGTAAGAGCTAGTGGACGTGCAAGAGAGCTGTGACTCCCAAGTTCTGGACGTGCCGTGCTTGTTATACATATCAGCTCACTGAAAACATGGTTATCTTCACAAGATCTATGCAAGATCAAGTCAGTCAATGTTCCGGATTAGCTGGGGGAAAGGGGAAGCTCTTGGCTGTTGGTGGCTGCTGAAGAAGGGAGAGACATTCTCCTTTAGGGGTATGGCTAGTTGTAGGTTACCCACAGCCCAGTGGACAGTCCACACCCATGCACTTAATGGACAGCACTGACTGTACTCAGGCTTATTAATAGGAAAAAGGAAAGAAAAAGAGTGGAGAGTTGGATCCGTGGTTAAAAGCACGTTTGAGATGACCCAAATTCGGTTTCCAGCACACACATCAGGCAGCTCACAATCGTTCATAATTCCAGCTCTGGGGGACCTGACACCCCACCCCACACCTCTTTAGGTCTCAGAAGGAACACTGTACACACATATGCAAGCACATACAGACATATATGACAATAAAAATAAAATAATCCTATCAAATAAAAAGGATATAAAGTAGAGAGGGAAACAGTGGGGGCAACAGGGGCAGGTGGCAGAGGTTCTAGTGGGTGGATATGGTCAAAATACAGTGTATAAAAGTAAAAAATTTTCAAAGCCAAAGGAATTGCCACATACCCTGTTATCATCTACTTGGTCATATGTCTGCTTAGTTGGGCAGGGGTCCCTGAACAAATCAGACGTGTAGTCTGCTTCTACTCCCCTGTATGAGGCTACATCCTGAGATACTGGGAAAAGAATCCTTTCGTGGGCAGGCTTAGCAGATAAAGTCACTTGCTGCCAAGCCTTACGACCTGTGTTTTATTCCTCGATTCATATCACAAAGGGAGTGACATGATTCGCATGGAGTCTTCTCTTACACACACAAATAAATAAAGGTACATTTTTAAGAGAATTTTTTTCCATGACTCAAAGTTCATGTAAGGACATAGTTGAGGAAGCCTCTCCAATGGGTTCATACATCCCCCAGGCAGGCACAGTGCCGTGGAAACTGGTAGGAACATCTTGACTTTTGACATGTATGAAGAATGAAGGACCCTTGTTTACATATGATCGTTCTAAGACAAGGGACCTTGCTTTTCCACTTTAGCTCAAACCCCTCAGCTGTTTTATTAGAAGAGCATGTAAGCTAACTGATTCTACATGTTGTCATTGTATGTGGTCCCTAAACGGCCACACCTCAAATACAGCTAATTGCATCTCCCATTTTTCTTTGATTCCCCACCTACATCCTTCCTAGGTGGGTGGTCTTGTCAGTTTTATTGATCTCTAATTTCAAAAACTAACCAGACAAACACTTCACTTTCTAGCTGTGATCATGCCTTACTTGTGGAGGGTCACAGAGGCAGGAGCATGGGAGTTGGCATGGAGGCATGAGGACCCAGACAGCATGAGAGAGTGACTCAGCCCAGACCCTGTGAGGCCTGAGTCAGAACACGCATTCTCTGGGCTATGTGCTTTCTCGATTAGGTTAGGTTGTCTCCTGCAGGCTGTCCTCTCAATTGATTTAGCCCATGCCAGGGGAGGAAGGCTAGGAGGCTATTGCTTACCTTCTGTGTTTGTCTTATCAACACACGGTTGGGTGTTAGAGTATTTGCAGAAGTATTTTTCCCTCTTCCCTTTGAAAACATTGAAATTTCTCCTGATTTTTTTTTATTAAAAACTCTCCTGTTCAGAAGATTTTAAGCAAATGCCTCCGTCTTGAGCAACTGTCATAGTCCAGGTTCTGTTGCTGCAGCGGAGCGTCTGCGGCTGAGTAGCTCAGAAGGAGTGGAGGTTCAGTTCTCACAGTTGTGGTGGCTGAGAAACCTAAGAGGCTGGCACTGGCCTGTGGGGACGGCCTTCCTTAGTGTCACAGAATGGTGGAGGACATCACATCACCGTGAGGAAGCGTGCAAGGCAGGAAGAAAAACTGAGCTGAGCTCATGATTTTTATCAGGAACTCAGTCCTGAGATAAGCAACTTAACAGCCTTAAGCCATTCAAGGTCTGTCTTCTTACAGTTCAGCACAGGGACTGGGAGGTGGGAAGGGGCTTCCAAACCACTGCAGCAGTTTTGTCATCGGCAACTCTGGCCGTTTGATGGCCAATGGCTGCCTTCTTGTCCTCCCTTCTCTTGTCAGACCAGATTTAGCTTCTTGTGTCTTTGTAGGTGGAACAGCGAGTGGCCCCAGCCTGGAAGCTCTTACTCGGGGGTCAGGCTTTTCTCTGTGTTCGAGTCACAAGAATCTTTCTCAATCTTCCGTGTGTCATCTCTGTAAGAATCTAGAATGGGTCTCCTTCTAGTGAAAGACCTATGTGAACAGAAACACATTCTTTCTTTTTACTGCTGTTTCCGTGCCTCTGGGGCAGTGGTGGCAGGAGGCTGACCCTGCGCCTCTGTTGACCGAGTCGGTGATTGCTGCCTCAGGCTCCATGCTAAACTCTAAACATACAAGAAGACACTGTGCTAGGCAAAATATGTCTGCCTTGCAGAGCACCAAAATCAAAGATGCAAGGCAATGTGGAATTATTGTCCAACTATGTCGTTTCAGGATTATGGGATGTGTGTATTGAGTGAGGGTCATTTGGGGTGGGTGTCAGCATCAAGGAAAGCAACCAGGAGGTGATGGCTGTGTGGTTTTGAAGACGGTAGGAATTTATCAGCACATCTATATTTCAATAGCTGTTTGTTGTCTGCTTCCCTTCCTGCCTAAATTCTTTTAACCTAAGTTCTCTGGACTCCCCAGCCAGGTCTTTAGTTCCAGGAAAGCCAACCTACTCTTTGTAGCCCCAAGGACCTATTAGATATGGTCTAGACCCTTTGGGTCCATTGTAGCTCATCTCTGTGTCTCATCTCTACTCTTGCTCAAACCCACAGAATCCAGGCAGCTTCCCTGATGAACTACTCATAACACTCATAACACGAGCTTTCAGTGTGTGCTGCTAATGACCTACCTAAGTCACACTGGCAGAAAATATGGTCTGGCTGTCTATAGGTAAAAATAACACAAAGAAAAGTGTCAGGATCCTCCTCTATGCACTTCCCTAAAGGCAGAAAATGGTGTGCTCACGGCACTGACTATCAGCAGGGAAGTCAGCCCAGCAGTGTCTGCCTGCTTTAACCAACGTTCTTCCTGTCTCCACTGCCACTGTGTCAAGGGGTCCTGTCACAGTTATGTCAAGAAGACTTAGTTCTTTGTGGAAATTTAGTGCTGCTTTAGTGTACTTGGATAGGAGAAATATAGAAAGAGCTTAAAAACTACTGGGAGATTTTTCTATTTTAATACTGTGGGAATGTGTCCATCTTTGTACTTCAATAGAATAGTTAAGGAGGGGTGGATCTGTGAGTAAGAGTACTTGCTCTACAAACACAAAGACCTGAATTTAAATCTCTAGCACCCACCCACATAAAAGCCATGTATATCTCTAACCCCAGTGTTGAGGGTGGAGACAGGAGGATCTCAGGAGCAGCCTGACCAGTCAGCCTAGCCAAAACGTCAAGCTTCAGGTTCAAGTTCAGTGAGAGACCCTGTTTCAGGGGAATAAGTTGGAAAGAGACAGAAGAAGACATTGTCTTTTTCTGGCCTCTGATGCATGCACACACACCGTACACACACATGCACAGATCTCTCTCTCTCTCTCTCTCACACACACACACACACACACACACACGCATGCATGCATGCATGCACACACACAACAAAGAAAAGAAAACCTAAGTAAGCAAGATAATAATAATCTTATACTTGTGTATTATACTGTAGGACTCACGTAGAAACTAAATGTCACTTCTTTTGAGACACCTTGCTGAGTCCTCAGAGCTCAGAGTTGTTGTGGCCTCGGTCTACACTCATCGCATCTCCGCAGACCTCTAGTGCAGCATATGTCGTGGGGGAATTATGGCAAAGCTTCCATCTCTGACTCCTAAGCAGGCTTCTTCTTCATTTACATGCTTCTGTGTTCTGCCTCATCATTGAACTCAACTCACTTCAGGGATACTCAGACAAATGAATGGCGTTTCTGTATTAAGTATTTGATGGAACCTCTTGTATTACTTTTTTGATATGATAAAGAAACACAAAGCCAATGACTAAAAAAATATTTACAGGAGAAAATTTAAAATTTTAGATGACGTTTTCTAAAAATTTCCTTCAAAATCTTTTATTTTGAACAGATGACAACAAATGGAAGCTAGTCACCTATCTAACTATCTGGGCCAGCATTTTTGCAGTGATGTGGAATTAATGGATCCCGGCCTTTCCATAAGAGCTTGAAAGGAAGTGGTATCCCAAGCTCAGAAACATGTGGAGCAAATAGTTGCTATGTGAATTATGGAGTATTAGGTAATTCTCTGGGCATATTCTTCCTCATCCTTAAAAGTTAATCTCTGAGCTATGCACTGTAATAATAGATCTGATTGAAAAAGTATTTCTGGCACTAATGCATAATGCATAAAATATGTGCGTACAATCTGAAGGCTGAAAAATAGATCATTCTTTAGGGTCAAAGAATGATATGAAAGTTCCTGCCACTTCAGAGGAATGGAGCATGGGTATCTAAGGGCTTAGCTGATTTTAAAGACTGATTACCAAACTGTTCGATGAAATATGAATCCTTACTATAGCAATCCACATCCTATTTCAGGGGCTTCTTAAAGGAACAGGCTTGCTAGGTAATGCCAAGCGTTAGACAGTGAGTGGAAACTGAGGTTGAACAGTCCCTTTTCTATTGGTTACTAAACTAGACTTTAATCTCTAAGAAAAGCTTGAAATGATAAACAAAACTTGGTATCCATGGTAACATGCATAAGAAGGTAATTACTTTTCTTTATATTTTTCAAATCCCAGAGTTTAATAGCATAGTATATGCATTGCCTCAGGCCCACAGTTCCTGCAGTTGGTCATTAAGAATCAGAAAATGCCCTCTTTACTGGTCATTATTACTAATAAAATGCAACTTAAAAGCCCTACGAACAAAGGAGCTCCGTGTCAGCAGGAAGGAGGAAAGGTGGGAAAGTGGGAAGGTGGGAAGGCAGACCTTGACTATATGGGGTCTTGGCATAGACAGCAAAGACCCTGGAGCTTCTGGCTCAAAAGTCAGGCGTGTTTCCTGAGAGACACATTCCCCAGGAAGCCCTTTCAGTAGTGATTAATTAGACTCAAGAGAAATTACTCTGTTTTTTAGGTGAGCAGACCAGAAGGACCTAAGCCCATGTCCTCATAAGATCACCCAGCTTCTGTAGGAATTTTACAGGAGCAAAGAATTCTATACCTGCTAATGCCAGAGCCATGGTTCTCAACCTGTCACAAATCCTTTGGGGTCACATAGCAGATATTTACATTAAGCTTCATAACAGTAGCAAAATTACAGTTATGAAGTAGCAACAAAACTAATTTTATGGTTGGGGGTCACCATAGCTTGAGGAACTGTGTTAAAGGGTCACAGCATTAGGAAAGCTGAGGATCACTGTCTTAGAGTTGGGGGTCACCATATCGTGAGGAACTGTGTTAAAGGGTCACAGCGTTAGGAAAGCTGAGGATCCCTGTCTTAGAGGCTCACCCTTTGTTATATTTACTTGGAAATCTGGGCTTGTGTTATTATTTCTTTTCCTAAGAAAGACAACAAATCAGATGCTTGTGAAGACACAGAGGGGGATTTACTTATTAATCTGTCTGAGGGTCTTTCTCCACCTGCAGAGCGTTGGCAGTATTTAAGAACACCCGAGAAACTTCAGCCCAGTGGAAACCAAAACCTCTCCCCTGGCTGTAACGGTTTCTTTCCCAACCCTGGTACACCTGCGTGGCTCACAGCACACAGGTGCCAGCCTCGGGATTTCACCTGGCTGCCTCGGTAACACTGTCCCCAGATGACCTGTGAAAACCAACCATGGAATCTGTGTTGAAAGCTAGAGCAGCTCTAGGAGGCTCTAAATTTAGACTGTCTTTTCCTTCCAAGAGAGAATTTGTTTGTAAATCAGTTTTTGGAACAGAAAGCAAACATTTCCCCATAGAAATACTAGAATGTGGGTGTGCAGCTTTAGCCGCAACGTCAGACTCTACGTGGGCAAAGCGTTTCCTCGGGGCCTACCTCTCCGGGCCGCTCAGCTGTATACATTAGGCACTAGATACTCTTGGGTGTTGCCATCAGCAACTGAACCACCGTGTGCAATGGTTTCCTAGGGAAACAGTCAGCTTGTTCCTGATGGGAAGAACTGCCCAGCTGCTAAAGCTTGGTGGCCAAGAGAGATTGCCTTGGTAGTTCTGACAATGCCACCCAGAAGCCTAAAGGGTCAGATTTTTCTGCATAAGGGACATTCTTAAATCTGGTGTTTGTACTTTGGAAACTGCCAGCTCTTAATTTAGAAAGCATGACAACTCAGTCAGGCTAACGGTGAACTCTGTGCAGTTTAGACCAGGAAGTTGAATAAGACAACATAAACAGTAAAGCAAAATTAGAAGGCAGATTTATGCAGAGATAGACCCTGGGACCAAGTGCTTCATAACAAGGCCGTTAGTAAGACCAGCCCTTCCAGCCTCGAAACATGGTAATGAAATGTATCTGGAATGGAAAAAGTAACGGAATTCAACTGCAAGGGAGATGCCAGTTCCAGGAAGTCTGCAAGGGCCACATGGTAGATACTCAATAACCTCCAATTCTCCTCCTTCCTCTTCTCTCCTCTCTTCTCCCCTCTCCTCTCTTTTACTCTTCTCTCCTCTCTTCTCTCATTTCTTCTTTCTTTCTTCCCTTCTGTCTTTCCTTTCTCTCCCCACCTTTCTCCCACCCGAAGTAAGCTGTGGGTAGTGAGTGATAGCTCTCCTTCATAGACAACTCCTCTGGTTTATTTTGTCCCCAGTGGCAAAAGAGGAAGGATGTTTCCAGCCAAAATGAGGATTGGTGGAGAATAAGACAGGAGGAGCCAAAGATGGAGCCATGGGCATGAAGAAAGGCAGAATTTTAAGGGGTTGTTAGATCAGGAGTCCTTTGGGAAGAGAGAAAAATCCTAAGTTGTAATTCCTGAAGGGAGGAATTAATTCAGCAGGCCAGAAGGAAGACAGAGCTCGGCTAGGAAAGATGCATTAATGGGTGCCTGGACTCTTCCAGAAATAAACAGAAGAAAATGAAAATTCACACAAGGAGGCTTAGTCTCCAGCGTTTTAGGAAAGAGCCTGTAAGTTCCAAGCGGAACAGTGACTGTGGGGCTGAGCAGGACTCTCTCCAGTTGTCAGTTGTCTCCTGTGTCCCATTGGTCTGACATCCCAAGGCCAGAAGAGTCTCCGCCACTCTCTGACCTCTGCAGGAGTCATTTACTTTTCATTCTCCTCACTTCCATTTCGGGTTCCTTTAGAGATCTTGGTTTACATCCTCCCAGTTCGGGTCCTGTCCTTAAGGAATCTTACTGCCAGGCTAGAAGTTCTCAGTCTCCATTGGTTAAAAATGAAGAGGAATTCAAACACTCTGTCCTTTGCCGTCACGCCTTCTGGGGGCGCTGTGTTCCATTTGTCACTACCAAATAAAATGGCAGAAGGGGCAGATATTTTTAAGCCTCATAGAAGCATTTTCAAATGCCAATTAAGAAAAAGCATGATGTCCTAAGTTATTTACTCTGCACTCAAATTTAAAAAACAGAAAACAACAGAACACAGTGATGCTATTGGAAGACAAAGAAGAGACAGCAGCTTAGTGGCTGGGAGAGACCGCAAGAGTCACTGTCCTGGGCCTGGGAGCCTGTCCTCCATCTCACGTTCCCGTGCTCCAGGAACAGGCTCAGCCCTTGTGGATAAATCCCTTTCAGAAAGAAAAGCTTCAGGACGATGAGCTCGTCACCTCCTCCCGCGTGCGATGAGTGGAGAGAAACAGGAAAACACATTTAAAATAAGACACATTCCAATGTGATGAGATTGCTGAACAAGGGCCTTACTTGGAACCCTACACCCTGAGATGCTTGCCACTGTGGTAATGCTTTTTCTTGTGCCACAGTGACTTCCCAACTCCTGCTGTTTGAAAAGCATGGTTTGAACAATATACATCACAAAAATGTACCGGTCTGTGGAAAGCTCAGGCCAGAAAGCTCCTGCTCGGATGAGCACTTCTTGGGCCTTCCCTACCAGAGGCCTGTATGTCTTTCTCGGTTACTTAAGGACTTAGTTCATTTCACAAGATTCAAGCTAGGGATAACAATGCACACACTATCTTTCACTATCTTTATTAATGATAGCACCAGGGAAGCTTTCTATAAAAGCTCGGCAGAAGAAGGCGGTTCTGAGCCACCACATGTCTGAATCCCAGCACTGTTTTGTGTGCACATCAAGTTTGATTGGGTTAAGACGTTTCCCTTGACTCTTTACTAGCACTGAGCATAGACTCCTTTGAGGGAATGACTTCAACACAGTGCAAATGATATATCTCAGGCCACTCCCCACTGACTTCCATTCCATATCAGCCCATAAAGTGGGCTAAGCAATTTTCCTCCAGTTACTTCCATTTCATGTGAGTCTCCCTAGTGGAATCAGTGAGGTTCCCTCTGTCCATTTCTATTCCCAGTCGGTGTCTGAAGGATGCTAGCATTTCCTTCATCCACTTCTATTCCACATGAATGCTGGGTAGCCTTCCCTTTGCTTCTGGGGGTTACAGAACAGCAGAAGAAAGTAATATGGTCTCTCTCAGTCAAAACAACTTGAGAAACTTTTGTAAAGGTTAATAGTAAACACTCCTGCAGCTTTTGCTGATGCTATGGATTCTGTCAGTTACTCAATGTGACCCATACCCCTAAGCTTCTGTAGATAATGCAGAAATGAACAAGTGTGCTGGTCACCAATAAAACTTTCTGTACAGAATCAGGCTGTGGGCTGGGTTTGTCTCGCCAGGCTGCAGATTGCCAGCTTGCCTTTGATCTAGTCTGACTTCCTCATTTTACAGATAAGAAAAAAGAAGCCTAGAGAGACTAGAATCTTCCAAAGTTGCTTGCTGGCCAGGGCAAAGCCAGATCCCCTACAGCATCAGAACTAAAATCTAGCTTTCATTCTACCATGCCACACTGGCTCCACCTCATACCATACATTCATTTGTCCTGTCTCTGACATAAACGAGTCAAGAAATAAGATATGAAGAAAGTTGAAAGGAAATTATGCTTGTGTTTTATTCAACTCCTTCACACAAACTATTTTGAAGGAGAAATTTTATATAAAACCACTATTTGTTTACTCCTTCAACCGTCATTATGCTTCAGAGGAGCAAAAAACTGAGATTATTATGCCAATCTCATGTAAACTCCATTTGAATAAAGCAAACAGAGTAGGATTGCTAATTCACCAAAAAACTGTTACCCTCCATCTCAAGTTCTTAGCGTGGGACTCTGGAGTTAATGGCTTCATGAAGCTCATGCAGAATGCCCTGTGTCCATTTCTCCTCAAGGCAGAACACATTTGTAATCCCAAAGCCTACAAGGTTCTTTATTGACTGCGAAACGTCCCATTTCCATCCAAGCTGCCTGAAGAGGAGAAAATGAAGAGGCTCCAAGGGATAAAGTCCCTTCTTCACAGGGTCTTCTGTGGCTGCTCTGCAGAGGGGAGTCAGTTGTCCAAAAGCTACCAAGAGGGGAATAAAAGCACTCATGGCTTAGCTGACACAGAAGCATAAGCACAGCCTTTGGGATGATCGCAGCATCAGCATGCTAGCAGTGAGCAAAGACATAAGTCAGACTCAGAAACCAGTGGGAGAGTGTGGGTTTGGCATCTGGAAACTCAGTGACCTATTGCTACCACGACAGAAAGAAAAATGCTTAGACTAAGTAAATGGGGAGAAGGCCTGGGGTTGTGGTGGCTGCTGTTTGAATACAAAGCTGAATGCAGAAGGAAGGAATAGAAACTCCCACACACCGGAAGCAAAGAGTGAACCCAAATAAGAATGGGCAGCTTGAACTGCTGCCACAATGACCCAGAAAGCAGACACCTAGACTTTTAGTCCCCATACACAGATACTGTCCACTGCAGTGAGGAGTGAGAGGTCTCAGGCTAAAGCCCAAACCCTGCTGGCCGATGAGAAGGGATGCAGATATCTCTACAGTAGCCCTGATAAGTCTTAGGAAAGTTGCTGCATAACCCAGGACCCTAGGAAGAGAAAAATAAACCACAGTTTCCTGATACCTCTCCCAGGCTTCAGTGCCCATCCTAGGTGGCCTCTGCTTTCCCACTTTGCCTAACTTTTCATAGTCAAGTAGGATCTCCACAGCAGGTACCCTCCCCACCATGGTCTCCTTGGATACTATACTTCAGGATCTGTTAAGTCTGAGAAGCCTGCAGTGTGCAGGTGAGTGTCAAGGTAAGCTTCTTTGGCACAGGGTATTAGAAAAGCTGGGTATGAAGAGAGAATTGATTTCACAAGCCTCTTACTCTGGGAACCTCAGAGAGATGAAGGTTTAGAATTCTGCAGAAATTTTGGCAGTGCACGCTAAATGCCAAGACCAATGATGCCCTTAGCTGAAGTGGTGTGGCTGTATCCTGGCAGACAGGACTCTTACTAGCTCCAGAGGGATCCAGCCACCAGGAGAAGCTGGAACACGCTCTGTTTCCTCTGCTTTCCCAACACATACACCATCTAAAGCTGGATCAGCAGGGTGTTTCAGCTGTGGGACAAAGTGGGGACCTTCATATCGTCAATGATATGTGTCATCTAACTCTCCCATAAAGCATAATTAATGCCTCTTAATGAAGTGACCCTGAGTTCTGTAAGTATGCAGTCCATCCTCACAGTGACAGTCTTAGTAACTTCCAGAAGATCCCTTGGAAGATGCTCAAAGGCTAGCTTTGGTTTAGTAGGGAAAGTTGAGCGACCAGTTCTCTACCAGACCCACAACCTTGGCTCTGGGTACCTGAGCAGACCTTCAGTGACTGCATCCCAAGGTCAAATTTGTCATAAAGGCATTCTTTCTATCTTTATAATAGTACAAAATTAAAGGTTAAAAAATATGCCCACTGAAGAAGCTATCTCAAGTGAAGGATTATGGGAATAAAATGGTTTGAGTCTTTACTCCTGTGATGAAATTATAGCAAAACCTGTCCAGTTTTCTCCTCAAGATCCCCCAGAAAGCAGACTGTTTGGGAATGGGCCACAGTTTTGGTGTGTGCATAGAGATGTGTATTGAGGCCTTCCTGAAGCCTGGACCTTAGAAGGCAGAGGGAACGCAGTCTCTCTTTTTCTGAATGCCATTAGGGAGGCAGACTCATGGCAGTAGCAAAGTGATTCATTCATCAGTCGTGTGACTTTGGAATCTCAGTGTTTCTATGCCCCGCTCTCCTCTTCTGTGCAATGAAGAGACGAAGAGGTTCTCTGAGTAATTTTTTGAGGATAGATATCAAGCTATGAGGCCCTTACCTTGAAATAAACTAAATTTTAGCCAAGGGAACCTCCCCCATCTACAGAGTCAGCACACATTATTAAACACCTAAGAGATGAATCTCTGCTAAATTCCTGGGGTAAAACATCCTTTTAAGGCTCTGTGGCTGCCGGGGAAATATTCTCATACTTGGGCATTTGTAATCAAAAGAACATACTTTTAAGAAATAAGAACAAGAGGCTGGGGAGTAGCTCGATGGGAAAATGCTTGCCTGGCTTGTGCAAAACCCAGAGATCAGCTCCCAGCACTACAGAAGCAACAATAGGAAGACAGGCAGGACTTGGGCGGGCTAGGGGGACAGAGTAAAGCTCTTCAGTCTGCCCTGGATCCAGGCTGTCCTGATGCATGGAGGAATGATTAGTGCCTGGCTCAGAGTCCCCGGAAAATTGAATAAAATGACTCATGTAAAAGTGACCGCCCAGCACTTGGCTTAAAGTAAGAATTCAAAATGTGTTGGCCACGCACGTTCGGGAAGCTCTCGCACACAGTGTCCTGTCTCCCACTCAGTCTGACTCACCACTGAGCCCATTTTCACAGGTGAATAATCAGGAGTGATGAAGCTGGAGCTGTCAGATGCATTGGCAGCCAAGCCAGGCCCTAGTTACAGAGCACCAGGGCCCCATGTTCTCCACAAACCACTCTGCTCCTCACTTCCTGACATTTGGAGAGCATGGGGCCCTCAGGACCTGTTCATAAGACTACACTATCTATTGTGTGGCAGGACTTTTCCCCTCAGCAAGTATCCTGGAATCCTGTGGAGGCTTGGGAGGGTTGTTGTTGTTGTTGGTTTTGGTTGTTGTTTTGGTTTGGTTTTGGTAAGTGTTCCTGATGAGAAAGAGCTGTTTCAGGATCCCACAGGGTGTCCTCCTCCAGACTCACCCCTGCAGGCAATCCCCAGTCATCCTCCAGACTCACCCCTGCAGGCAGTCCCCAGTCCCCATGGCCAGAGGGAAATCTGCTCAGTACACGGTGTAGGGTGTGCATGCCTGTCTCAGTGCGTAAACGGAGGTCAAGGGCAACCTTGGCTGTCCTGTCAATCCTTTCCTTCCACTTGTCCAAGACAGGGTCTCTTTTGTTGTTTTCCACTGTGCATACCAGGTAGCCAACAAGCTTCTGGAAATTCTGTATCTACTTTCCTGTTCCCAGTAGTTCTGGAATTATGGACACCCATGCTACCATGTCTGCTTTTATTGGGGTTCTGGGGATTTGAACTCAGGTCCTGAACCCCCTCCCCAAGTACCCCTGTAATATGTTTTCAAGTGCACTGATTAAGGAGCCAGCCACTCTTCTGCAGAACCCCACAGAGCAGTCATTTACAGTACTGTTTATTCAGGTTTTAACTAGAATTTTTCCCTTCCTTTTTCTTACTTGATTCTAATCTGTGGAACTCATTACCTCCTGTTCATTACTGCTGTGACCTGTGACTCAGTGCTTCTCACTTAACATTATGAAATACACTGATGAGCAGTGTGACCCAGGAACCTGGCTTTCCTCTGTTTTTAAACAAACAAAATAAAAACATGAAGATATAGTTGGGAAGTCCCTACAATGTCTACAATAGTTAATCCACCGTTGGCTCTTGGAATTTCTGAGGACTTCGAGGTTCCGATCGTATACACAGCTGGGCCAGTTTCGGAGCAGCTGGGCAATGTTGCATGCCCTGAATGGTTGACACACAGAATTTTCCTATCCATATGATTTTTTACCAAAACCCTGTGAAGTAGGATGGTGGTTTTTAGATAAGGAAATATAGCCTCTGGGTGATTGAGTGACTTGCTTGAGCTCTCAGAGACTGGTGGGTTTTCTGACTTCGGGTCTGGGGCCCACTCTGCTATGAGTGTCTCTGCCGACAGAGGGAAATGCAGGTAACCAAAGGTTCAGAAGCCCCAGGAGAGCTTCTGCAAGTGTCTGGGGAAATTACCAGACAGCTATTGGAGCAGTTTACTGAAATTTAGATGTGAGCATCCAGTGGAGCGTGGCCAAGTGAGGAAGGTGAGCGCGGGAGAGGTCCTCCCACTGACACAATCTCAGTTTCCTTACTTGGTTCTGGACTTGGACTGGAATGAAAGGTTGAGTTTTCATTCCTAAGGGCAGTAAAATTGTAGGTGGGGTTCATACCTGTAGTTCTAAGACTTCAGAGGCAGAGTGATATGTTGTCTATATTCTGTCAATTATGTTTTAAATAAATGCTAATTGCCCAGTAGCCAGGCAAAAAGTATAGGTGGGACAACCAGACAGGAAGTAAAGGCAGGTCAGGGAGAACAGAAGAATTCTGGGAAGAGAGAAGGTCCCTCTACAGTCCTGCCCAGACACACACACAAAAAGATGTGACCTGCCCTGCTAAAAAAGATACTGAGTTGTGTGGCTAACATAGATAAAAATAATGGGCTAATATAAGAGTTAATAAAAAAGCCTGAGCTAATGGGACAATCAGTTTATAACTTATGGAGACCTCTGTGTGATTTCTTTGGGGCTAAATGGCTGAGGGACCCAGTGGGAGAACAAAAACCAGGCAAAACAAAAACCCAGACAACAAATGGCGCCCATGTGGACAACTGCATCCTAAGGGGAGCCCATATGATGAGTTCCTGCCAGGAAGGAAGGAAGAAATGAGGTGGGTAGGAATAGGGGACATTGGAGAGGTCCACAGTCAAGCTCTCTTTGAATACCTTCTTCCCTGACCACCTATGGTCCCTGGGCCTGCTGTGCCCCTTGCTCTGGGATTCTGCCCCACACTCAGGCTCTCTATGCTCATTGGACAACATCCATTTGACTCTCTTGCCAAGTGAGCTTTCTGAACTCAGAGGCACACACCTTTTACTGCCTGCAAAGGTGTTTTACTAACTTGAGTTCATGTCTCTGGGGACCCGTTGGAGCACAAGCTCACTGTGAGCCAAACAGCACAGATGCAACAGCTGAACGAGCATCCTGGAGAAAGCATTACAAGCCTGGGCGGAAGTCAAGGAGCGGTGAGCAGGCCCTGCCTCCAGCTGCAGACTGGAGCATCCCCCAGGTGAATCTAGCAAATTGTTCTAAAATTGTCCTGAATGAAGGCAGTGCTCTGTCAGGCCCAGGGACATGCTCATTCATGGGTACATTTGGCTGAAGATGCTGTGGGGTCCTGAGAAGCAGCTGGAAGAAGTGAGCGTTCAGAAAAGCATGGGAAGGCAGAGGTCATCTCCATGGCAGGAATTAACACTTCACCTCTGCACTTTTGAGTGAGACCATGCTCTCCTTCACTTTCCACACTTCTACCCCCTCCCCCGCCCCATTTCTGCAGCTTTCACTCCCAGAGATCCCTGGGTAGCAGACCCTGCCATGTTTCCTTTCTAAACCACTCTGATGACTCCCTTGTCTCTCAAGGCCCTGCAAGACTGCCTTCCTCCAGGCATTATCTCCTTTTACTTTTCCACTCCCACAGCCCCTCAGCTGCCTGCCCCTCCACTAGCCAGCCTCTGGGCTTACCTCCAGCCTCCCGCTCATTTAACCCTCTGCTGAGAATGCTTCTCTTCAGGAAATCCATGGGTCCTCAGCTCTTTCAGATCTGGAATCAGATTCCCCTTCCTAACACAAATCACTTACTGCATTCATTGTCTTCTTCCCCTTGGGACCAGGGACAGCCCTGTCTTGCCCACTGATAAATTCCTAGAGTACCCGGGGTACCCGGCACATGGTTCGGACCCAGTTCACACTGAGAAGATGGGCTATTCGGTGGAGGGGTTATATCAGTAGGCTGGTACCAAGCAACAGCCTCAGTTCCTCAGTGTGGCTGCTCTGAGGTGCCCAATGTCCCCTTCATGTTAAGCATGCAGGCTTCTGAAAGAGGGGAGAGACATGCAGGGGAGTCTGGCTCTTGTTACACCAGCTGAGAGAATTCTTCTTTGGCAGAAACCACACCTGAGATCTGCTAAGGCAGAGGCTCCAGGGTCAGCAGTCACCCGACACCTTGGAGTGGAGCAGTGAAGATCCTTCTGATCCCTCTGCTACTCAGGACGGGAGACTTCCCACCTCAGCAACCCTCGTCAAATTGTCTCTAGCAACTCAACAAATCAGTTCCGGCTGAGACTTCATGGCTAGCCATGGGAATGTCGGGCCAGAATCAACAGCACAATCTAGTGCAAAGGGAAAATATGAGAGCCTCTTGTCCACAAGTTATTAGTTCAAAATGGCAAGAACAGATCCTGAAAGCCACTGACAGGCCTTGTGACAGCACAGACTACACACTCCTAAAGGTAGCCATGGCCAGAACCGACATTTCATAGATGTTCCTGCCAGGAAGTCACCTAGAATAGGTGCAGATAACTTCTGTTCAAGATGGGTGTCAGGTTTCATCTAAGGAAGAAGCAGAGAACACAAATACTGCTGGGTGTGATGGTACATACCCATAACCCCAGCACTCAGGCGGTGGCCAGAGAAACAGGAGTTCCAGTTCAGCCTAGGCTACGGGAGTCCAGCCTAGGCTACGGACACCCCATCTCAAACAAAAGCTGAAAGAAACCTTACGGCACCAGAACTATGTCGTCACCTCTATTAAGGATGTCATGTTGCAGGATAGACGTGGTGGTCAAAAGCCAGTGACATCAAAGAACCAAAGGTGGCATTAACAGTCAGCCTGGGTTAGAGTCTGTGGCAATGAGCAGCCCAACTTTGATGTCATCTCCATTTGGAAGAGTGGTCAGAGACCAGCAGGATACAAGAAGAAAGAAAAGGAAGCTTCCAGAAACTGCAGAGGACAGGCTGAGGTTGAAGTCTGTGGTTGTGGCTATTATGCTAAGAGGCCCGGCCTTTCCCCATGAGTCAGCGAATGGGGCATGTGGTTACTTTATTGTCAATGCTTGGTAGGTATCCATGGATACCATGTGCTGATGTAGATGATGTAGTGAGATGGTCGTTTACAGTTTACAGTTTTGAGAGTGCTTTCCTGTGTATAATGATTTGGGTCCATCCTGTCAGTAACCCTGGAAGGTCAACAAATATCACTGCCCCCCTCCCCAGACAGGCACTGACTGCTCACTGGGGACCAGTTGGAATACAAACCCACTGTGACTGTCCAATGGTTGACAGAACTCCATTTTCAGTCTTTGAATACAGAGGAATTTGGACTCAAATTCTGGAGGAAATTTATCTTCTCTATAATGTTCCCGTCACCCTTGGCTACCATCAGTCCAGAGATTATGGCCCAGTGCAAGCCAAAGCATCATTCAAAATGTCAGCAAGTGGAGGCATCGCTTCCAATATCCCAGCCTCCCACAGCACTACCAAAGGGCAACATGAGTAACTGGGGTTGCAGAGCGGAGGCCCCTCCTTGGAAAAGGATGCCTAGGGGGCAGAAAGTGACTCTCCATACAAATGTCACATTACCACCGTAGGGGTCATCAGAGAAAATCAAGTTAATGGCAAAGAAAAGATGAACAAGGGGCCCCTGTCCTCAGTGAATATGTATCTTGAAATGGCCCATTAGCTTTTTATCAGGAGTCCTTTGAAGTGCTGTTGGTTTGATGCCTGAAGATGTGTGCATTCTGCCAAATTGCATTACTGTGAACACCTAACTCCTCTGCACAAACAAGTACCTGCAGATGCAGCCAGTGGGCTAATGTTAACCTAAAAACTACCTAGGGCAATTAGTCCTTATAATGAAATACTCTCCTGAGGAGTGCATTTCTTACAAAAAGAAAAAGGAGTGTGTCTTAAGCTCATCTCCATTTGAGCACCAACACATGTCAACAACAGCTGAACTTATTTTTTTTCCTCTTCAAATTCTGCAAAAATTCACTCCCAGGTTTACTTTCTGTGCCAAGTTTTAGAGCTGAGCAAATTTTTATGGTCTAGTTATAAACCCTAGAAAAACAAGGTTTGTAGGAAATGTTGACACAATCGTAACTAAAGTGGTGCTAGCTGACACCTTTCTATTTTCAATTTGGGGATTTCTACTAGGAAAATATAAATGCTAATTCAGCAAAGGAAGCCAACTATAATAAAAAATGCCATCCTCTTCCTGTTTACCCTGTGAAGGGATGCTTCAGAAGACGCAAGGGCAACGTGGAGGTGAGCTAGAATAAGGACACTCAGATGTGGGGCACCTGCAATGGCTCAGCCACTGGTTGGGCACCTGCAATGGCCCGGCCACTGGTCACCTATAAATGCTGCCCAGGAATGCATGCTGTCACCATGAGTCATGCTGCCCATTGCAGCTCAGCCAGACGCTGAAAGATTCCAGGTTTCTGCACCAAGGTGTCTACCAGGCACTCACTGTGCACTGCTGAGTCTTCCCAGGTAAAATGAAAAGCAGATTTCTCACAAACAGATAGGGAAAACCATGAAGACGGTGGGAACAGGAAGATGGAGTGGCAGCAAGAAGGGATCGCTGAACTGGGTGACTCATGCAGCTTGGGCTGTGACCAGTAACATCAATCTGACCTGGAAAGTCTGTTGAAAGAGCAGGAGAAAGGCCAACCTCGGTCCTCATTCTCTGGCCTTCTCAATAGCCTCGTGAGAAGCACATGCGTTCCAGGTTCAAACTTTGACTTTCTTATTCTGAAACAGGAGAAGGTAGTGGAAGGGTAGATTTGATCTGGGTTCAGTGCAAAGGAGAGGCACTCATCAGTGGATCATAATGAGGAGCAAAGCAAGGCAAGCTGAAGTAAATGTTTGAAAACCCTCAACTCCACAGACTAAACAGCTTTGCTTCCCGGGGAGCCAGAAGGCCGCTGTCTCTCCAGGCAGCCCAGTGATGGCATGTGGCTCAGGCAGACCATGCTGCCTCCCCAGGTCCTGCTGTTCTGTTGTCATGTCACATGGAAGCCTGCTGTAGTGAGGAGACATGGACTTACATGCCCCGCTTAAGAAGAAGGTTGTTTTGTATTGAGTAAAGTTCTACTTTGGAAAAGCATCTCTAGAAAATGAAGAAACTTTCAGTTGATGGACAAATGGCTAGCACAAAGGGATAAGTATAAAGACAAAGATAAACTTCCCCTTAACATGTATGGCACTGCTTCCGGGGCTCCTGAAATGGGAACACATTGCTGACAACTTTGCTTTTGAGTGAAATTTGAGAACCTATAAAAAGGCCACTGAGTTACACCCCAATTTCTACCAAGTAAATCCGACCTTTCCCAGTCACAAGAGACTATTAAGTTCATACCTTCATAAGCAGGATGTATTTTGGGTAATTGGGGTTTTTACGTCCCACGTTTCTAAGCCTGTTGGCAACATTTCCCAGAGTACTTTTAAAAGATTTCACAAGATAGCTTCACAATTTTGGCAAAAACCAACCAGCAAACAAACAAACAACAATAACAGAAAGTGAGGCATGCTTTAAAGCTGGCCTTCTGCAGACCCTGCCTGTTCGGGAGGTTGAAAGGAAGACAGTGAGTTTCTGGATGTACCTGTCAAGGCTAAATGATTGTTCATTTCCTGTGAGCTGGGAATAATGTAATGACATACAGCTGGGGAGCAGGGTGGGGCTCCTGCTTTTCCTCTTCCAGCAGCTGTGTTCCTTACCAGCTGGGAAAGATTACCATATGAATGTACTGGAAAACTGAGGAGGAGGGTCAGAAGGAGCATTATAGGTGTCAGCAATGTCTTCCTTCAATGTTCCTACCTGAACTAACCCCGATGGTATTTTAATAACACACATGCGCAAACATTCATTTACTTTAAAATGAGGGGTTGTGGTGGGTACAAGGAGGGGTTTACAAAGCCTCAAACACTCTTTCTGTGGAATTGAACTGATTGGATGTACACCGCTATGATTATGTATGCTAATGACTGGTTGAGTTTGAAAGAAATAGTTAAGAATAATAAGGTATTTTCACTCAAGAGAAGTGGATTTGTATCAGAGTGTCTACGCCTTGCTAATGCAGCCATTACCTGCAACAACAACAAAAAAAACACAAATTCAATACCAATTTTAAAATTAGAATTCAGCAAAACGAGATTCAGGGCACTTATTTAAATGCATGCTTATGCCTTTTAGTATAATAAATTTTGTTCAGTGTTTCATTAGCCCTTATGCTACGCCTCATGGCTAAGTCAGATATGAAATGCGTAGAGCTGCAGCCAACTTCTCAAACCTGGCGGCTCCCATTCTAAGCCAGCACGTGAGCAGACAGAGAGGAGGTGAGGATGGGGAGAGGTGATGTGCAGGTGGCCAGGTCTTCTGCTTCTCCCGGCCAGGAAAGCAGGAAAGGAGAAGTCACAGTGTGTGGGGGGGGGTGGGGGGGGTCTGCCGATGGAGTCTCACAGAGCATTGCTTCTTGACCTTGACCTGTGCAGGGGGTCAAGATACCTGAGACCTGAAGGAGAAGAGAGGCACAGCTTCCTGCTTTGATCTGTTTCTGAGGGCTTTAACCCCACTAGGCATAGGAATACCTGTAGAGTTTAAAACCTACAAACCAGGTCCCACCAAAGCTGGAATAAAGTTTGAACAATTGAAGAAAAAAGAAACGAAACCCTAAGCTGGATGAAAGCCAAGGCGAAGCTGCTGTTGGAAATGAGCGAGAGGTAAAGCGACAGGATTTCGTCTGAGTCTTCCAGGCACGCACTGCAGAGAAGGCACTGCACGCCCTGAAGGTCTAGTGACTCGGTTGCAGTCCCTGCCACTTGCTGCAGTTGCCCTAGCACTGGACAGGCACTGGCACATCCAGGAGGAGGCTGTCTTCACTCTGTGAGTGCTAGGGGGCAGGCGGCCTGAGAATTGCCACCACATTCTACAGGTCAGGAGGAGTGGACTGGGAACACACGAGGACGAGAGCCTGACCTTACACCTCAGCACCAGTCTGAACAGCTGGGCGTGGCAGCACCTGTGTGTCACCACAGTCCTGAAGAAGCAGAGCCATGCTGATCCTGGAAGCTCCTGGCCAGCAGGTTCAGTGAGAGATCCTGCCTCAACAAAGAAGATTCATAGAAACTGAAGAACACACCCACTGTTGACCTCTGACATCCACATACATGTATACACATTTGCTTGCACACATGTGAACATATACACATGGACATGTGGGAGAGAAAAAAAAGTACTCTCCATCCTCCTAAATCCCCTAGATGTGATCTGGTGGGCTCACTCCTTTTTCATGTCCTTTCCCCAAAGCAGTTACTGATAGATGATAGCTACCCTGAAGCATATTGGGGCCAGGATGCAGAGGGTTTGGCTCCTCACATAGCAGAGAGGGAGCCCAGCAGTTGACTCTCTCTCTTCAAAAAATAGGAGGTTTGGGTTTCCTTAGGCCCCGAGTCGACTTGAATCCCAGCATGCTTGGTGCACCTTTTGGCATTCCTCATATAGGAGCTCTTTTCTGAAGTTACCACATCATGTCCTCCATGCCTAGATACTGCCTCCTGGGACTCCCCAAAAAACCTGAGGAGAGGGGTGAGGCTGCTTCCTTCACAGGCCTCATCAGGCAAGCCTCACTGTGGGTGCCTCCCTGAGGCCTCTTTCACATTGCAGGCAGCAAATGATACCTAGCTTAAGGAAGGAAGGAGGAAACAAGAATCTCCCAATATGTCTGGTTTTATATTTTTGCTACCTAAACAAGTTTTCAGTGGCCTCAATGTAATGATGCCCCCAAATGCTCTGATGGAAAGAAACAGTGGTCACAGCATTTGGGACTGGTGACTGTCACACTTCACTGAGAGAAGACCAGCTCAAGAAAGACCTGCCTATTTGTGTGCGTGCCATGGGACAGGTGCAGAGGCCATAGGACTAATTGCTGGAGTTAACTCTCTCCTACCATGTGCATCCCCGGGATCAAACCCAGGTTGTCAGCCTTAGCAGCCAGAGCCTTTACCTACTGGGCCATCCTGCTGGCCCTGGTATCATAAGCTTTTACCAAAGTAACGATTTATTTACTGATAATTTCAAAAGTCATGTACTTCAGAGAATTATTCAAGATGCTGGATGCATATTGGCGTTCCTAAAAGATAAAGATTTAGTCATTTTGTACCATTATTTGAAATGTTGGACTTGAGTCTATGCCAAGTTACCATTGTAATTGAAGTCTATGCCAGTTACCTAAGCTGTTCTCAAGACTTTTCCCTTGAATTCTGCCAGCATTCCAACGCATGCCTGCCAGCCAGCCATTTTCACTAAGACAGCCTCCATGTGCTTGCAGCAACGCATCATGCTCACCAGGTGATGAGGTGCCTGTCGCCTCTCTACAGTACACTGGGGTAATTAGTGTGGCCGTTTGTTTCCGGTTAGAACCACAAAAGAGGAGGCTTAGCAGGGTGCCCTCAGGACAACTGTGAGTTCACAGTCATGGATGGATGTAGTGGGGCGCCCTCAGGACAACTGTGAGTTCACAGTCATGGATGGATGTAGCGGGTCGCCCTTCAGGACAACTGTGAGTTCACAGTCATGGATGGATGTAGTGGGGCGCCTTTCAGGACAACTGTGAGTTCACAGTCATGGATGGATGTAGTGGGGCGCCCTTCAGGACAACTGTGAGTTCACAGTCATGGATGGATGTAGTGGGGCGCCCTTCAGGACAAGCTGTGAGTTCACAGTCATGGATGTAGTGGGGCGCCCTCAGGACAAACTGTGAGTTCACAGTCATGGATGTAGCAGGGTGCCCTCAGGACAAGCTGTGAGTTCACAGTCATGGATGTAGCGGGGTGCCCTTCAGGACAAGCTGTGAGTTCACAGTCATAGATGTAGTGGGGCGCCCTCAGGACAACTGTGAGTTCACAGTCATGGATGTAGTGGGGCGCCCTCAGGACAACTGTGAGTTCACAGTCATGGATGTAGCGGGGTGCCCTTCAGGACAACTGTGAGTTCACAGTCATGGATGTGCTGGCTTCCTCACTGCTTCGCAGGGCGAATTCTATGATAAGATGTAATTTCAGATGGACAAAACCGTTCCTCAATTGTGGTGTACTGTAAAAAACAATGACATTTAGACTCAGAACTTTCGCATGACGCTATTGAGGAGTTTCTCTGCAGAAGATTCTCTCTGTATTTCTTAGCCAAACTGTTTGTTCCTCTTGTTTTCAAACAGATGGACATCTTTCATTGTCTGCTGACTGAATCCTGCAGAGACGGGTTAAACAGGAAGGACTCAAGTTATGGTTTTGTCTGTTTCCAGCGAAGCACCAGAACATTCGTGAATGAAACCCTCTAAGAATTTGCTGCTTACTTCTTCTATGATCTCCCTTCTGTGCTCACTAACCTGTGCTTTGGGACCCCTCAGTCAGTCTACAATCCCAAATTTCCAGTTGCTGACTAAGCATGATTCCTCCAGTCTTTCTGCCTCTTCCAAAATCCAAGTGAGCCCAATCTACAGTCTCTCTTTAGTTTTTACATTTTTTTTTTTTGAAAACAGGGTTTCACTCTGTAGCTCAGACTGACCTTGAGTTTGCTATCTTCCGGCTCACAGGTGAGCACAGCTCTTACAACTACTACCCATTCGTTGGTTTTGTTGCCATTCCTTGCTTGTTTTGTTTGTTGCTTTTGCTTTAACTTATGAAAGCACCATGTCTGAGTTGTGGCAGGAAGCAGGACGTGACTGTTCTGAATTCTTACACTGTCCTTGTGAAGGGACACCTTATCTCTCCGGCTTCCATATGTCATTTGTCTCTGCTTATCTTGGGAGCAGAGCCCTGGCGCCCTGCCTAGGACCATGTGGGAGCCAAGCAGTTTCTCTCTTGGGGTCATCGTTTAGCTCGTTGTAAGCACCTAGTGGAAAATTACTCTAAACATGTGTGCTGCAGAACCTTCAGGAGAGTGGCTATGGAAGCCAGCTGGAAACAGAACAAGCCATCACCCCTCTGCAGACAGCTCTGTGAGGTGGATGGGACAGCCATGACCTTGCATGTAGAACCTTCAGAGCCTGTTCTGGCAACATTCCTCGCCTATGTTGTATCCTTCACCTTTCCTACAAGGAACATGCCGTAAAGGACTTCATTTCCCAGGCACCCTTGCAGATGAGGACAGAATGTTTTCAGCTTTCAGCCTGTGACACCCATTGTTTCTGGGCTACCTCAAGGAAGAGTTTCCCCCTTTACTCCCTATCCATAGGTGCCTGAGCCCTTCCAACCAGTTCATGTCCTACTAGAGCCTGCCTTGTCGTGTTGGTGAGTGGGAAGTAAAATAGCAAACATTTGTCAAGTTGACACAACAATATACCAAGCAAAAATGAAAAGACCAAGGTAGAGTTAAGTCTGGCTGCACACACACCCCCTTGAAAGAATGTAGCTGTGTGGGAAGAACATATTTACTCTTATCAGTATTAACAAGGATAGATTTAATATTTTGATAGAAAATGTGAGTGTTTCATAATTACAAAAGAGACATGGTCCTTGCTCAACTTATTAGCTCAGGTCAGTGATCCTTTCAGTCTAGCGCCTGGAGGCAGGTCAGCCGGGGCTACTTAGCAAGACTCTGTCTCTCACATGCATGTTCATACTCTGTATCTGCCTCCCTCCTCCCTCCTCTAATTCTTTTGCTTCTAGGGATTTGGAGAGGCAGGAGAGGGGCACTTTCTGTTCCTCTGGACTAGATAATTTAATGTGAAAGGCACACAATACGGTAAAGGATTGGGATGGCTACACACAGTAGCACAGGCTATGCATTGCCTGCTTTTCAGAGCAAGTCATGCATATTAGCCCTGGTCTATGGTGCCTCACTGCCAAGCATGGCCTGCACAACCACGTGGTATTAGATCTTTAGACATCTTTTCTCTCGACTACGTTGAGTAGTGAGAGGAGAAGGACATGAGAATACACAGTAACACCACCTGGCCCAGCCTAAAGTGGTTTCTCAGAGGAAGTTACTTCAGCCGAAACTTGAGAGTAAGTCAGCTTAGTTAGCCAAGAGAAAGGAAGAGTTACCAAGGAAGGGGATTTCCACGTCCTAAGACCAAGGATAAGGGATTCTGAGGTCGAGATAAGCAAGAAATGAGTAGTGTTTGAAGGCTCCTGTTGCTGGCCTCCTCCTGTCTTTACAAACCCAGATCAGCTGTGTTCAGGGCTTATGGGTTTCAAGCTGTTCTCTAAGTAGCCCTCGTGACATCTGCTCGTCTGGAGCATGTGATTCAAAAGCTCTGGGAAGATCCCCATCTCCAGACAGACGGCTCCAAATGTCGACTCCGATTCCTGCCACCTGTTCAACCTGATCAAATGTCAAACATTTTGATTCAGACAACCATAAATCTGGTTGTGATACTTCTCTATTGAAAGCTTTTAAATGCAATACTTAAGGTATTTATAGACAAAATGAGCTGTACTGTTTGAGAGAAGATTGTAACACCTTTATATGAGCAGGGACAGTGATCTTTCAGAAAGTAGTAACTAATTCTAAGCTGTCCCCGAGCACAATCAACTTACACAGAGTAAAGTGTTATGCAGAAAGTGTATGTTTGCACAGACCAAAAAAATGGGTAAGTGGGTGAAGAAATGGGTAGGTAAAGAGGTGCTGGATACATCAGTAAAGAGATGCATGGATGGGTGAAGGAGGGTTGAAGAAAGGGGTGGATGGCTTATTAGCAACTCTTTGTTGCTATGGCAAAATACCATGACAAAAAAAAAAACTTAAAGCAGAGTTCATTTTGGCTGATAGTTCTATTGGAAGAGGGGGAGACAAGTCAGCCTAGTGATCGGAGCAGAAAGCCGACAGAACACATTCCTTCACCTACTCACAGGAAGCAGAGAGAACAGGAAGTGTAGCCAAACTTACGTTCCCCCACAGACAAAAATCCAGCACCCAGTGGTGTTCCTCCTTCAGGAAGGCTCTACCTTCCTAAAGTCTCAAACAGTGCCATCAACCACATAGAAAGCATTAAAATACACAAACCTACAAGGAACCATTCCCATTCAAACAACCAAAGTAAAGAGAGAGAGAAATCTCTAGGAGGCATCATAGCTAGCTTCAGTTGTCAGTTTGACACACCTGTAGAGAAGGAACCTCAGTTGAAGAACTTCTCTATCAGACTGGCCAGTGGGACATTGTTTTGATTGATGGTTGGTGTGGGAAAGCCCAACCCACTGTGGGCAGTGCTAGCCATAGGCAGGTGGGCCTAAGAAAGACAGGGAGAAAGCCAGCAAGCACCTTTTTCCCATGATCTCTGCTTCAGTTCCTCTTTTGTGTTCCTGGCCTGACTTTCTTCAGAGACAGACTGTGACCTGAGAATTGTAAAATACAGTAAGCTCTTTCTATCCCAGTTGCTTTTGATCATGCTAGGACAGAAGTTGGTATTGATTTTGTGGTGTTGCTGTGATGAACTTGACCATGTTGTTTTGGGTGAGGGTCAATGTGTTTGGATCTTGGGGCTGGAAATGCCACTGAGTGCTCAGAGCTTAATAAGCTCTCTATGGAGTCTTAGAAGATAAGAATATTGAGATGAATGCAAATGATGGAGGCCTGGCTTGTGAAATTTCAGAGAAAAGCAAAGAACCCATCAGGAAAGTTTATGTGGTATATTTAAATTCAGAGTCTGTAGAAGTGAAACCTTTGCTTTAGTGGGAAAATAGATGCTGGTCAGTTGAAACTGAAAAAAAAAAATCAACTGTGATTAATAAGAGATCAGTATCCCTGAGTGACATCTTCTGGGAAGTATTCCCTCAGGGGCACCAGCACACAGAAGCTGTGGTCTACATCTTAGACTGGTATGCTGTGGAAAAGTGATCTTGTACCCTGTCACTTGTATCGTTTTAATAAAACACTGATTGGCCAGTAGCCAGGAGGAAGTATAGGTAGGGCAACCAGGCAGGAAGTAGAGGCAGGACGATGAGAACAGGAGAATTCTGGGAAGAGGAAAGGCGCAGTCTGCAGTTGTCACCCAGACACAAAGGAAGGAAGCAAGATGAGAATGCCTTGCTGATAAAAGGTACCAAGCCATGTGGCTGACACAGGCAAGAATTATGGGTTAATGTAAGATGTAAGAGTTAATAAGAAGCCTGAGCTAATAGGTCAATCAGTTTGTGATTAATGTGGACCTCTGTGTGTTTCTTTGGTCAGAATGGCTATGGGACCGGGCAAGACAGAAAGCTCTGTCGACACTGGCAGCTTGGTCATGTGCAAGAGTCTCTCATATGATCCAGATTTGGATGTCATGAAGAAGTCATGGAAAACCACAGAAACTTAGCTCAACAACTCATGGTTGGAGTCCAGGAAGAAGCCTGGAGAGGCCATTGGTGAAGACTCAGCCTCAGTTGCAGTGGAGACTTGCATCTTCAAGGCGCTGTGACTGTGGGATGTCCACCAAGGATAACAGTGTGGGATGGAACTATCCTGTGCCTAAGAGACAAACTGTGTGCTGTGGATGGCAGAATAAGGGAAGTCTTGTGGAGCCAGAATCATGAATAAGTCCCATATGTTGGACATTGAGCTTTTCACACTGTGGAATATAAATTTTCCTTTGAGTGTAACTGTGCTCTGGTCATTCTCTCTTAGAATAAGAAATATTTAATTTGTTTTTTATATTATAGGACTCAGTTATGAGACTTTGAGCTGTTTTAAAGAGACATTAAATTTTAAGTAATTGAATAAAAAAGACTGTGGGATTACATGAGTTGATAGATGGGTTAATAAAGGGGTGGATGGATGAATAGGAAAAGAGATGGATGGACGGACGGATGGATGGACAGATGGATGGATAAAGGAAAATTGATGGAGGAAATAGTTGGTCAATCCTGTCCTGCTCATATCTCTCCATTTAACCTACTCCTAAGAAGTGACTGGCATCCAAGTAGAATAATTCATTATCAGTTTTCTCAGATATCAAGGTGTACCATCTCAAATCCCTGTAACTTGTCACTAAATTTCAGTTTATTATCTGAAAGAGAAAACTATATGCATTTGAAAAGGTGTAAGCCCAAGACCATTTGCTACAGGATGGTACACACTATCGAGAACTGCAGTGCCCTAGGGTGTCCATCACTAGAGTGCTTCTCATCTCAGTCATGAATTTCAAGGCACTCTATAATACTAAGTAGTCTGAAAGTGGAAATAGGGACTCTCATTTTATCAAACCTGAGAAGGGATCATTTTAAGATGCATTATCTTTTCTTTCTACCAATTTATTTTTCTCCTGCAGCAGATTTATTGTTGACAACAAGAATAAACAAGGCCATTCCTGTACAATGTTATTTAGAAATCCCCTGAGGGAAGCATTCAAGTTCCTTGTTTACAAGTTATGCTTTGCCCATTGCTATATGACACAGTTGAGAGAAGCATTCTGCTACAATATAGTCAAGGTTGTATCTCCTAAAGTTTCCATAACAGTGTGGTCTTAGTGTGTAACCAGATGTGTGTTTAGTACTCATATTTCAGCTTTCCTTGTATTTAAGGCATAGTATAAATTCTCATATATAGTCTTCTGTAACTTTAATATGCTTTCTGTTTCTATTCCAGACCTGTCATTTCTTTTTAAATGATCACCAGCACAGACAGGTTATTTAATGGAAACTAATCTTTTATCTATCAGACTCTGAAAATTCTGACCATTATTCAAGTTTGGGGTCACATATATTTTTAGTTATTTATTAGAACAGCAAACCAATTCTGGGTATGAATATTATATGATGTTACTAATACAATAAGCTACAAAATGATAACTTAAATCAATAACAATTAATTTATTTTCTCATAGTTATGAAGTATAGGAATCTAAAATTGCTATCACCTCAATATACTCAAGAAACCAATGGATAAAAATTTATTAATTAGGGAAACTAATTTTATTTCAAAATTTTGTCTCCTGTTTTTACAAACATATTTTCCATATGTTTAGTCTAGGTGTGTGTGTGTGTGTGTGTGTGTGTGTGTGTGTGTGTGTGTGTGTGTTGCGCTCATATATAACACACCTTGATCAAAGTAATTCAGTAACCTCTTCTATCCCCTTGCCCTTCTTTTTTATTTATTCCCATCCGTCATTGGTCCGCTTTTACTTTGATGTCCTTCCCCACCTAGAGTTTGCATTGGAGGGAGCATGCGATACTGGTCAGTCTGGCATGTTTGGCTTAACAAGATGATCTCCAGTTCCACTTAATTTCCAAAAACTGATCTGGACATTGTTTATTTCTTTGTTTGTTTTTCTTAATGGCTGAATTACACTCCCTTGTGTTTATGCAACCCCATTTTCTTGATCCTTTCCTCCACTGGAGGGCACCTGTGTTGATCATAGCTTGGCTGTTGCCAACAGTGTCCCCATCACAATAACTATGGGAATACAGGTAACACTGACTTCATTTTCTTCAGGTATATCCAGGAGTAGCATAGTGGTGTGGGATATGGATGTGTATATATACATCGTGGATGGTGTGGTAGTTTGAATTTTAGTTTTTTGAAGACCATTCACAGAGACCCCAGCAGCTCACACTCCCACTAGCCAAGTTTAAGGATCCCTGCTGCCCTCCCCTCTTTCAGCATTTGCTGTTTGTTTTCTTGATGATGACCATCCTGACTGGGGTGAGATAGAGTCTCAGTGTCATTTTGATTTGTAGTTCCTCGGTAGCTAAGGATATTAAACATGGTTTGTGTATTAATCGGCCATTTATATGCCTTCTTTTGAGATATATCCATTCACATCATTTTCCCATTGACCAATCAGACTGCTTAGAGGAGGTTGTTGTTTATTCTTGGATGTTAATCTTCTGTTAGATGAATAGCTGGTAAGGGTTTTTCTCTCATCCTGTAGGTTGATTCTTCTGATAACTGTTCCTTTTGCTGAGTAGAACTTTTAAACCTCATGCAATCCCATCAATGTTTGTATATTTTTATGCTGTGTTGTCCCTGTGACACCAAGAGCACATGAAATAGAAAGGGCCCACCTCCCATCAGGCTTGCAGTGACTTAGAACTGACGGACTCTAAACTCCAACTTTCCGGATACTGCTAAGCCACCTTGGTCCACTCTAGTAAACTTTCCCCAGGATCCTTTCTCAATAATTTTATTCCTAGGTGTTAAAAGAAATCTTACGTCTTGGTAATAGATTCTCCTGGGCCATTAACACCCCTCTGCCTGGGCTGATGCTTGTGTGAATGTGCACACAGTGAACACTGCCTGGCCACACTTCATTCCCGTAGACTCTAAGACACTGTTCAATGACAAGAATGTGGAATGCTTATAAAGTAAACCAAACATTAAAATCAATGAAATATATTATATAGAGAGAAGATGTTAAGAAGTGATCAAAAGCAAGTTTGAGAATAGTATGTGCAGTGAAGACTTTAACCCAGTAGGTTAAAGTGTATTCCCACATATATTGTGTCAGGTTAAAACGTATCATTGGATGCGATATCTATCCAGATACTTTCAGCAATCATCTGTCGTTAGTGAGACTGGGGTATTTGGCTTTGTTGGTGTTTTTCTGTATAGTTAGCAATCTTTGCAGTAATGATATAGCATGTTTTAAAATGCAATAAATATTTATAAATGATGTGAGAGATACTATTTATGGATAATTGGGCAAAACAAGCGTTCTATTTCTTTCTTCTCACTCCCTCACTCCTTCTCTTCTTCCCTCTTTCTCTCTCTCTCTCTCTCTCTCTCTCTCTCTCTCAGTGTGTGTGTGTGTGTGTGTGTGTGTGTGTGTGTACTATTTATAAATTTCAAGAGGTTGATAAGGGCATGAAAGTACACTCACACTGTCGATTTCCCTATCACAAAGTGTAGGATCTGAATTTCTCTCTAGGACCCTTGCGGCTCTTGGCAGCCCACTCATCCTCCTCTGTCTAGTGTGTGCCTGACATTTGTGTGTAAAGTTAATATATGAAGCCACCCTGACCAGAACCAAGCATTTCCTCTCCCTGTTTTCCATCACATGGCCCTGTTTTCACTTCCTTCGGAGTCCTAATGACTTTAGAGACTCACCTCAGTTAAGCACATGTGCCTCCTTTGTGGTCCATCTCTTCATGTGAGCAGGATTCTTGACTGTCATGGTAACCACTGTCAGTGTGCATAAGCTAGTTTTCCTTCTTGTAAAAGCAACTGCCAAAATGGGATTGAATGTGAAGGGACAAAATGTCTGAACCCAGTGAAAGGGCAAAAGGAGTGGGAAGGACCAAGGAAGAGCAGACTGTAGGACAGTCTAGAAAGGTCCTCAACTCATAGCCAACTTTGGGGTTTCCCCACTGCAGGAGCAGCTCGGCACCATTCCCTCTGCTGTGTTCAATCCTCTTCTGGGATCCCAGTAGCTCTAGAATCAGACACAAAGTAGCTCACAATTCAAAAAAGTTAAGGACTATTGATATGAAACATTCCCCCAGGGAATATATCCATACTTCATTTTTTAATTAGTTCTTTATACTGAATTTGGTCACAGTATTTTTACTTCAGCCTCCTTTGAACACTGGCATTGAGAAATTGCCTAACAAAACGCCCTTTTCACTTTGAAGATGCTCTCAGGATTCTGATCACTAACGCTTTACAAAGGGAAAGTCGTTCTCCTTAGTTCCAGTACCAAGGAGAATCTCTCTGCTAGACCACACCAGGTTAGATACTTCTCTAATTAACAATGTGGGCCAAAATGAAAGACGTTTGAAATCAAACTTGTGACCCATTTTCTAGTGATTTCAACACATATTTGTTCATGTGTAGCATGAGGGCCGGCTTGTTGGGGTATCTGTTCCCACCTGGTACCCCATAGCTGGCAAGTCCCAGAGAAAATCAACCACACAGAGATCTCTATAAGTTATAAAGCTGATTGGCCCATTAGCTCAGGCTTCTTGTTAATTCTTATAGCTTATATTAACCCATTATTCTGATCTATTTTAGCCGTATGGCTTGGTACCTTTTTCAGCTGTCAGCTCACATGTTGCATCTTGGGTGGTCTGGGCAGGAATGGCGGAGGGAGCTTCCTGCTTCCCAGAATATTCCCAGTCTCTTTGCTCCACCTCTACTTCCTGTCTGGCTTTCCCGCCTATACTGCCTGCCTGCCCAATCAGCGTTTTATTAAAATATGATTGATAGAATATAGACAATTCTCCCACATCATATTTGTGTATGCTATTTCATCAAATATTGATAATAGACCAGCCTTATTTATGCATTGATCCTATTTCCCTACACTTAATTCTCTTGTCCCAAATTATGACATGTTTGTTTTTAACTTTTCTTGTACTACATATATTTTAATAAGGTAGGATATACATTTGAAAATACAGTTGGTTATAAATTAACTGGTGAATGTTTTATTGAATGCTAAGCATGGTGACATCATTGTTTAACCCCAACCTTTAGACAAGTGGTTCTCAATCTTCCTAATGTTGCAACCCTTTAATACAGTTCCTCGTGTTGTGGGGACCCCCACAAAATTATTTTCATTGTTACTTCATAACTATAATTTTGCTACTGTTGTGAATTATAATGTAAATATTTTTGGAGCTAGAAGTTTATCAAAGGAGTCGCAGCCCACAGGTTGAGAATCTCTACTTTAGCTGTTCATCCCATCTACTTTTCTCTGTTCTTTGTTTTCTCCTTGATTGTTCATTGGAGTCCTTAGAACTTTTTATGAGAAAGGTTTACTTAGAGGCCTACTTCAGTAGAGCTTTCAGATGTCACCCATTCATACAGGCCCAATTAATCAACGTTCATAACAAAATATGATGCTCAATTGAGTCCCTCCTTTACTCCACCTCCAACATCCTCCACTTTCATTTTCTACTTCATTTATTTCTAAATTGCTTGTAATTTTACATGTACAGCCCTCTTATCATCGGGGTTTGGGGGAGGGTAAAGATATATAAGGAAATCTGTAGCTGAATTAATGTCTAAGAGACTTTTCAGTCTTTTTCCTCCACACACACACTTTAATGGAGATTTAAAATATGAACTAAGATTAATGTATACAGCAGAGAATGCCAAAGAACAGTTAGAATTTGTCTTCCTAGAGAGCTGAGAATAGAAAATCTCATCACAGACAAAACTTGCTCCGTATACTGATACTCAGTATATATTTAATCAATCAGGAAAATCAAGTCAGAACCAAAATGCTTTAAAAGGCAAGACTGTTTCAGTCAGAAATAGAATGGTTTCCATTACTGGACAACTAAATCGGTTTATTACTGAAGGGTAAGTGTGTTTGGCCACTGAGACATTAAGGAGGAATTCAGAGAATTGAGGTGTGGGTCGTTCAGAATCCATGTGTTATTAGAACGAGCAGACATCTTATTTAGAATGATTGATGGCCCCTGCTGAGATGAGCAAGTGTGGAAAACATATGCCACCTGGTTTTGTGTTTTGGCTGCCAGATGGTGCCTCACCCCACCCCGCCCTGGGCTGCCCTCCCTCCCACCCATGTCAGTCCCCTCCTTGTCCCAATCCCTCTCCATTCCCTGTAATCCACTCTCCACTCTGGCGGGGGGTGTGGAGTGATGTATGAGGCCCAGGTGTATTTTAAATTTTATTGAATAAAACAAAAAGCTTAAATTTAAATGCTTTGTTTTCCAAGGCATATTTTTAATTAATTAATTAATTAATTTGTGTGTGTGTGTATGTGTTTGTGTGTGTGCGTGTGTGTATTTGTGTGTGTGCATGCACTCAGGCATGTGTACATGCGCAAGTGTATGGTCACCCACTTGCCATGGCACATGTGTGGAAGTCAGAGTTGCTTCTGTACTTTTACCATGCAGGTACGAGGATTGAACTTGGGTCATCAGGCTTGGCAGCCTTACTCACTGGGCAACCTTCCTGGCCCTCAGACATATGAGGACATCTGAATGCTCACTACCATATAGTTATCTTACCTACTAGAAGATCATCTTTCTATCTTCAAAGCCAAGACATCTCCTGGAACGTAGTAGTCATGTAGCAAATGCTTGTTGTAGGAATGAATTTTAAAGAGCAAAAACATGATCAACTCATCTGACAACAGGGAATGAAACAAAGTGAACTTGGGGCAGTCAGAGTTCTGTGACCCTGCAGGCCCATCTTAGCCTGGATCCATGGCTTTGAGTGTCTCCCCTCTTCCCATAAGGACAGAGTGACATCAGTGGTGTTGGTCTGGTAAGAGTTGCCCCGCTGGCTTTGTGCCACCACCTGCCTTCCATTCCTAGCACCCGGATCATCATTTAACTGGTCTTAGAGGGCAGGCTTTCTTTGAGGGGCAAACTCTTTTACTTGGAGTCAAATATCCGCTTTTTTCTATGTATAAATTTCTATTTTAAAGCTGGGAGTGATACTGCATGCCTTCCATCCCAGTACTTGGGGAGATGGAGGCCGGAGGATCCAGACTTTAAGATAATCCTTGGCTATATAGTGAATTCAAAGCCAGCCTAAGACATATGATGCACCATCTTAAAAAAAAAAAACTGAATAAATTATGTTTTATTATGAGTTAATGTAAATACATTGTGAAGCAGTAAAGAAAATAGAAATTGAGCTAGGGATGTGGCTGCTTAGCGAGGTAGCTAGTCTCCATCCCAGCACAGAGAAAGAAACATGGATGAAGGGAAGAGAAGACAAAAGCTCCTAAGCCTAACACTCTCTGATACTGATACAACCACTGTTAGAACCTGACAACACAAGCCAGTACATTTGTCCACTGTTACACGGGATTGTATTCAGTACACATACACTTTACTCCTTAAGTTTTTCTCTTTCCTTCCTCCTTCCCTCCCTCCTTCCCTCCTTCCCTCCCTCCCTTCCTCCTCCTCCTTCTCTTCTGTCACTCAGGAAGACAGAAACATTAATTCCATAGAAGTTGTTTAATCTAAGGGCTGGTGTTCTAGTTTTTCTGTTTCTACATGTCATGACCCAAAGACACTTAGAAAAAGAAGGCCCTTGTTTAGCTAATATTTCCAGGTTATGATCCATCTGTTGGGGAATATTATTTTCAGATGTGTTACTTTTGTTTATGTTGCATTTGATTAACTGTAAAGCTGTAATTTTGTTTTGTTGTTTTGTTTTTCGAGACAGAGTTTTTCTCTGTGTAACAGCCCTAGCTGTCCTGGAACGCTCTTGTATACCAGGCTGGTCTTGAACTCACACACTCACAGAGATCCGTTTGCTTTTGCATCCTGAATGCTAGGATTAAAGGCATGAGCCACCACTGCCTGGTGAAGCTGTGATTCCTTGCCTATTTAAAACACCTGATGGTCCTAATAAAGAGATGAACAGCCAATAGTGAGCCAGAAGCAAGGATAGGCAGGGCAAGCAGGCAGTGAGTATAAAAGGAGAAATGAGGAGAAGAACAAGGAGCAAGAAAACAAAGAGAGGAGACATCAGGGGCCAGCCATCCAACTACACAGCCAGCCATAGAAGAAGAAGTAAAGAAAGGTATACAGAAATAGAGAAAGAGAAAAGTCAAGAGGCAAAAGGTAGTTGGGATAATTTAAGAAAAACTGGCAAGAAAGAAGCCAAGCTAAGGCTAGGCACTAATAACTAAGCCTCTGTGTGTAATTTATTGGGGAGCTAGGTAGTGGACCCCTAAAAGATCCAAAAGAGTAAAACATCTCACACAACATTCATCGTTGCGGAAGTCAGGGATCCTTCCCTGACTTCCTTCAAGAGAGGGAAAAAGCTGCTTTACTGGCTCTTATGACACAAGACCACCAACTCGGGGAATAGCACCGCCCACAGTGGGCTAACCTCTGCTATATTAATTTTCAGTTGAGAAAATATCCCACTAACATGCTCACAGGTCAGTCTAATTAATTTCTCTACCGAGACTCCCTCAGAAGAGTTGGGGTAGTCAGAACCAGGAAGTTTGGTAGGGAAGGAGAGAATGGCGGCTTAGACCTCTGGGGAAAGAACAGAGAGGGGGCAATATGGGAGCACCTGTAAAGACAGCCGCATTACCAAGTTCAAAGCCCACCTACAAAGCAGTGCCTCTACTTCCTCCTCTTGCCTTCAACCCACGGAGCCCCCTAAAGGTGGAATCTAACAGGGAGCCAGCAAAGAGATCTGATAGGAAAGGTTCCAGCTCTAGCTCTTCAGAACAAGGTTCCCAGGAGGAAGAGAAAGGATTTTTAAGATGAAAGCAAGTAACTTAGTAGCCAGCCTATATCTTAAGTCTGTGTCTGTCACTGCAAAGCACACATTTCTAATGATGGGGTGTATTTCATAGTGATTTCAAACCTTACTTACTTAGCCATTCCCTGTGTTAGACCTTCACATTCATGCCTGGGCTTTTGCTTTTGGAAATAAACGTGTCTTGAGAATGTTCCACATTTGCCCTCCTGTTCCTTCCTTCCCTCAGGGCAAATTCTCAGAAGGTCAATCCCTGCATCAGAGGGCATGAAAAGTGTCGCGACGCCTCCGATTGCCAAATTGCTTTTCAAACCAATTGTTTCAATTTGTGCTGTCGCCAACAGGACATGAAAATGAAAATGAATTTGTTAAAATTCACCACAGTCCCCAGACCTCTGCAAGATTCCAGACAGTGCATTGAGTCCTCAAAGCTTCCCATCTGACCTGGGAAGCAGCCACACACACACACACACACACACATACACACACACACACACACACTTCTGTGTTCACCACACAGCAATCAGGACAGTGGCTACATTTGGCTAATGTTCTAACCTACAAATTTACAATTTTGGGACATGTTCAAAGTCATTTTTTTTTAAATTCAGGCAACTAGGTTACAAAACGTATTTTATTTTTGGGCAGGAGTTCACTGTGTAGCCAGTTCACTGGCTTCCAACTAGTGATCGTCCTGTCTCTGCCTCCTGTGTTCAGAGACCACAGGTGTGCATCACCACTCCTGGCTGAGGAGACTTCTGTGTTGGCTCTTTAATTTCCCATTTAGCTCATGTGGCTCAGGGACGGACTATTTAAAGGAGTCCTAGTCAGTCTTGGACTAATATCCCCAATTTCTCTAAGTCCATATGAATAGCTTGTATAGGCTGGGAGCTGTTAGCTGGTGATTTTGGGGGGGGGAGAAGCATGATTTAAATATGAAATTCATTTTAACTGTATTTCCAAAAGTACTTGAGATAGAATGAGTAAAGATCTCTGCCTTTTAGTTTATATTCTCTTTATTTTTAAATATTAAGAACTACAACCTTAATATATTTAAGTTTTAAAGATTTTAGTGATCTGAAAATGAAAGATTCTAATCTATGTTCTTGAGTGTGTGAGAGTGCGCAGAGTTTGTATCTGTGGGTTTTTTTCTGTTAGTGTGCATACATGAGAGAGAGTGTATATAGGTATGTGAGTGTGAGAGTGTTTGTATGTGTGATTTTGTGTCTGTTGGTGTGTGTGTGTGTGTGTGCGCGCGCGCATGTGACCAAATTTTGAATCCAGGAACTCTCACAGGTTAGGCATGTACTCTATCACATTCATGTCTCTCTTATCATTTTGAGACAAGGCCTCACTAAGCTGTCCAGGCTGACCTTGAACTCACTCCGTAGCAAACACAGTCCCTGAAACTTCAATGCCCCTGCCTCACACTACTAAGTAACTGAGATTGGACGCAAGCAGGTCCAACCCTCAACCCAGCCATAATGCCTTTGGATAGTGGCTTTCTAAACTAATGCCCTATGTTTGCTGTCCAGAGGAGAAGGAAAGGCATGTGTGTTTGTCAATTATTTTGACATAGGCAAATTTTGTAGAATGTTGTTTATAATAAATAAGCATATATCTTTTTATTCTATAGCTTTATAATGTTATTTGTATGAATAGATTGATTAGATCAGAAAAAGATGTCATCGCTTTATGATTTGAATCAAAAGATTTTCTGCTAGGCAATCGAGATGGCTTATGGGGAAAGGGCCACCAAGCCAGGTAACCAAGCTTGATCATCAGGACCCAGACGGTGGAAGGAAGGACAACCCTCAGCTGCCCTCTGACCCACATGTGCTCCGCTTCTCACTGTTGAGCACCTGTGTGTAACACATAGACACCTATCATTTTAACGTTTCAAGAGACATGTTGTACTTAGAGTCAAACATGGTAGCACATGTACTTGGGAGACTGAGGCAGAAGGATCAGCAGTTCAAGGGCAGTCTGTATTAAGTAGTGACATCTGCCATAGCTTCACATATAACTCTAAGTAAAAATGTATCTGTATTCACAAGCTAGTCCTTGGAGGGCTAAGTTCTGCTAATAAATGACCATTTCCACTTCCTTTAATTAACTTTAATAAGGCAGATTCCATGTAGCAGTTTGTCTCCTCTTTCTTCCCAAATTTATGGCTTCTAATTTCAGTGCCCCTCATATTTATCAAAACCATGAAAAATAATCACACCCTTGTTTTATGGGATTGAGGGTGCCTAGGAAGTTGTTTCGTTGTCTCCTTCTTGGTCCTTTGGGTTGTGAACTGTGGCGTGCTTTTCTTATTGTCTTGGAAGGGTGTAAGGGAGAAGAAAGACCGACAGAAGCGTCCGTCTCTCTGCAGCCTGCACGTGGCCAGCAGACCTTGCCTAGTGTGAGGAGAGTGAGGGCCTGGAATGGGAACCACATTTTATAGCCACTCTGAACTGACAAGTCAGTCAGTAGCAGAGCCCAGGGAGGCAGGAGACACTGCTGCCACCAGCCTTGAGCTTCAGTACTGACAACCTTACTCCTTAATGTGGATAAAACAAAAGATGAGCACTCAGAACCAATCCTGAGGGCCACGTGAAAGGCTATAAGTGCGTGCTTGAGGAGAAGGTGGCGCTGGAAGCAGCAGAAGCGCCTCCATAGGTAGCACCTGGAAAATGTAGCAACTGCCCTGCTGGTCCATGGGGGGGCGCGGTGAGCAAGGAGCAACAGTAAGTCAGAGCAGGGTGACAGAATCCAGGAGAGAACATGAGGGGTTTACAGAGAGGGCACCATCTGGTGGCATCTTTGGAGGTAGAACAGAGGACACCCAATGATACTCTCTGAGAGCAGAACAAAGGCCATGACAGGGTGGGGTGCAAAGAGTCTAATCCACTAAAGACAGTAGAATTGAATACAGTAGTTAATTTGCAGGCTGCTTGAACCTGACATCTTTGGATGGTGTCATGTGAGTCAGACGAGGGAGGTGGGGAAAGGAGAGTCACAGTCCAGGTGGAAAGACAGGCCACACTGTGGAGAGGCTTTGTGTCTGTGTGGGACATGGGTTGCAAGCCACGGGGCAGGTTGATAAGCACGTGACCAGATATGAGTTCAGGCTCTGAAAACAGACTTGGCAGGAGGCTCCTGCGGCCAGTCTGGTCTGCCCACACATCCCTCTGGAGAAAGTGAGCGACCAAGGCCCACTGACTTTTCTGGTTCATTCAGTCAAGTCACACTAAAGGAATAATTGTTCCCGTTCTACCCCTCGCTCTTTTCTCCAGCTGCATCCTGTCCTTTTGTTTCCACCCCATAACTGAAGTTACGCCATACTTCAACAGTGCATCCTGGGAAACCAGCACACCCGGCCTAAAGCTTGCCACCCCTTAAGTGGTTACGATTGATCCTTACTAGCAGCTCATCAGGGAGGTGAAAAGTCAGACACAGTCAGACACGCGTGAACTTAATCCCCAAGTGCTCAGACTATGACCCTGCGAAGTGGCCTTGGGCAAAGTTACAGAAACTTTATCAGGTTCTTTGTCTTCACCCGCTAAGTGGAGACAGTGATGTCTATCCGCAGGCTAGTTCCAGGAAAACAATCCATCTCTTACAGACAAAGGTGTTCACACTCCTGAGATTCAGGCGAGTCTGTGGCAATCACTGCTGCTGTTCACAAGGCAGGGGAGTGGGTGAGGAGGTGAGATAACTCTGCCCCCAGAGAAGAAAGCACTAAGGACAAAGCAAAGATTTCTGGTAGTCAGAAAGCCAACCTGTGTAACTTCAGCTTTGTGTAGCCCGTGGGAGGTATAGCAAAGTGGTCACTTTGCTACGTGGCACTGACCAGTAGAACTCCTGGAGCTTATGCGAATAACTTCATTTTCAAGAAGTTTTGTTCCAAGAAGTATCTTCAGTGGAGGGACTGAGCCCAGAGAGGGGCTGATGTTCTCATTACAGAATTCCCTTCCTCTCAGACTTCAGAAGGTAGGTATCAAGTTGCCCAAGGCATGTCTTTCCCTCAGATAATTAAACAGTATAAACACCGCACCTTAGACGACCTTAGAAAGGCACATGTTAAAAATAATAATAATAAGCTGGTGGGGTCAGCCCCACAGACCTGCTGAAAGTCCCTGGCAGTTCCCGTGCTCCCAGGCTACAGCCTGAAATATTTGCCTCAGTCTATCTTGATGGCTGCTTCCTTTCCCCACCTGTTCCTGATTGTGGAGGCCCTGGCCCTGGCCTTGCTTCCTGCCCCTCTGACCCTGCAGGCAGATACTGTTTCCGTCAAGCTGACCCCAGGTTTCCTTCTGCAGCTCAGCTTCTGAATCTCCCCAGTGCCAGATCCCACACCAGAGGGCCCTTTTAGTTCACCCCGCCTCCAGGAAGGGACCCAAGACCCACAGAATCCTTAATCCTGTAAGATCTGAGTCAGTTTAAAAATAAAAACACTGCAAGACTTGAGCACGTAGGTTTGGTTATCAGTGTGAACAAACGTAAACACTGTGTCACTCCAAAAGGCCGTGTGCACAGAAGGCTTGACCTTCTCTGGGTGCGCACACGCTGGATAGCAGACTTCACTCGTACACAATCAGAGATTAGTAATAGGAAGTAAAGAGTGGCATGTCGGGATAAGCCAGTATTCAGAGGGAAGCCACGGTAGCTAGTTGATTCAGAAGGAGCGGCGGAGTGGTGATTTTGATGTGGGTAACATGGCGATCCAGTCCTGCCCTGTAATGGCTTCCCAAGGCCCTGTGTCCACACACTGGAATACACGGCAGTCTCGCCTCCTGTGCAGATGAGGGAAACAAAGACTGTCCTTTTTTCCTCTTTATAGATGAGGAACGTGAACTGGGGCTGCTCACACTTGTGCAAGGTCACACTCTGTAAATGTTCGGGCTGGGATCTGAGCTTTGGTCATCTAGCCCCCAGCTGCATGCTTCCAACACACACTCTGTCCTGCTTAGTTTTGTTTTGTTTTGCTAACTTCATACAAGCTAGTGTTGCCACAATTAAGAAAATGTCTCCATAAGACTGGCAAGCCAGTGAGATATTTTCTTAATTAGTGGTTGATGTGGGAGGGCCCAACCCACTGTGGGTGGTGCCACCCCTGGGCAAGTGGTTTTAGATGTCTAAGAAAGCCGACTGAGCAAGCCATGAGGAATAAGCCAGGAAGCAGCATTCCTGTCCCTCCATGGTCTCTGCATCAGTTGCTGCCCCAAGTTCCTGCCTTGAGTTCCTGCCCTGCCCTCTCTCAGTCAGAGTTGTACAATGTAACCAACCCTTTTCCCTCCAGTGCTGCTTTTGGTCATGGTGTTTTACCACAGAAACAAAAACCTTAACTAGGAACCCTACATTACACTGCTCCTCAAAAGAAAAATGTCACGCTGACGTCTGCCCACTGTCATAAGTGTTTAAAATAGTTTTAAATTAAAATGTATTTGCTCCATTTCTTTCCTTCCCTTTTTGCCCCCAACACATCTCATGTCCTCTCCCTCCGACCTTTCCCGTGTCCCCCCTTACTTCCTTATGGCCTCTTTTTCTTTGATTATTATTGTTACAGACATGTGCATACATATTTAAATACAACCTGCTGAGTTCATTTACTGTTATTTATATGTATATGACTCTCAGGGCTTATCACTTGGTGTTAGGTAACCAATCAGAAGGTTCACCCCTTAGGAAGACTAATTCTTCCTCTCTCAGGACATCCTTTTACCTGTAGTCCTTTGTCCAGTGATGGGGCCCAGTGCAATTCTCCCCTTCCACATTAGCGTGTCTGTTGGTGCTGTCTTTGTTCAGGTCTCGTTTAGCCAGCCATACTGCTGTAGTATCGTGGGCGTAGCTTTCCTGTCACCTCAGAGGACAAATCTCATGGCAGACTTCCCAGTCCTCTGGCCCTTACGAATTTCCTGCTCCTTCTTCCAAATGTTCCTTGAGCTTCGGTGCAGGAATTACATTGTAGATGCATCCACAGGGGTTGGTACCCAGCATCAGTTACTCTCTGGACTTGGACCGCGAAGGATGAGAGCTACACTCATCTGTGGCTGCAAGGGTAAATATTTGTTTGGCTTTGTGTTTTACATGTCTGCTTGCTGTGTGAGATTTTTCAAGCTGGGAGTGAGTTGGGTGGACAAAAGCAGACACCGCTTCAAAGTGACTTCTGTTTTCAAATGTTGAAAGAACGAAGCAGTGGGAAGTCAGAGGCGCAGGGAAATGAACCAGCGTTTAGTACCAGCAGGCCAGAAACAGCCTGTTATAGTCAGCCTCAATGTCTGGATACCTAACTTAGAGAACCCTAGAGCTACAGAACCTGATCTTCGCCAGAATCCTCAACCACTGCGTTTTCATTTTGCTCAACTTTACAGAGAGGCCACTAACAACAAACTGTCCTGAGAACCTGCCTTGTCTTTTGTTATTTTTGTTTTATAGAAACTACAATGGCTGAAATTTGTTGCTTCTATGGCTATGACCCATCTCCTGCATCCAAATAATCTTGGCGTGAGTACATTTAGACACCCCCACAGCTTCCGGATTATCATTGGGACCCTGCTTACCTAATGAGAAGTACAGATGTGTGATCCTGAGGCAGTCCCAGAAACACTGGCTCTGAAGAGAAAAAGTCAAGAATAATGTACTCTCAAAAATGTTTGGTCAAAACACTTTTACTATTGATCCAAACATACTATATTTTATTAGTATAACGAGAAAAATAATAGTTATGAGAAAAATTTTGTGCTTTTTCTATATGACTATTTCTCAGACAGATTATCGTGGGCCTCACCTACTGCACAGCCCGGCATTCTTTCTTTAATAGGATTGAGACTAGAGTTACAGAAACCAAGCTGGGAACATCCCTTGATCATGTTCACATATGTCACTGCAGTGCAGCAAGGGAATATTCAGGCAAGTGGAGAGAGGGGTCCATTTTTAAGCATCTATATTTTTTTCAACATTTACTTCAAAAACTATGTTGAGTTCATTTGCACACTTTTGAGTCGTGCTTGCTGGGAGGAAATGTTTGCATACTTCACAGGTCATACTGACACATGAGTTTGTTGAGACACCTCCTCTGGGAAGATCTTCTCTGTGGGCTCCAGCTCTGAAGACCATTCCAGACTGAGCAAGCTGACTGAACGAGCACCACTGCAACACTCTGAGAAGTGACCAACCCAATCCAAAGCAAATAACTCCCTTGCCTCCACATTCCTGAGTGGCTAGGCATGCCCTTCCTACTCTTGGATGCCTACAGTTCCTAGTCATAGAGTCAATTATGACGAGTGTGAGCCAACAGACTGAGTATTTCCTTTGTGAGCAGCCCTCTGAAGTGGGAGCAGCACATGCGCCTGTCGTAGCCGGCAGCCTCCTGCGTTCTCGCCCTCTGCTTGTCTTGGTGAATTTTAAACACTTCTCTGTCTTTTCTAGAAGGTGTCATAGAGAAGTGGGTTCACTAAAGACCCCTGAGGGTTGGTGTTCCTGTTATGTGAGTGTGAAATTCCCCCCAGCTTACTCATGCTTTGAAAGCTTGGTTCTGGATTTGTAGAATTATTTTGAAGGTTGTGGAGCTGTTAGAAGGTTGATCCAGGCTGTAGAAGTAGGTCACTAAGAGCAGGCCTTTGCATATTAAGCCTGCCCACAGTTCTGGTTCAGCTTTCCGCTTTCTGGGACACTTCAGCGTGAGGTGTCTGTGCCATATCCTCCCACCACCATGAATGCCACCGCAAGCAGCTGCCCTGCCACCACGCCTTCCTCGCCACAAGACCCTGAAAGACCTCTGGACCAAAATACACCCTCCCTCCATTCAATTGCTTTTGTTGTATATTTTGTCTCAGAGATGAAAGGTAATGAACATAGTCACCTATCTGCAGCACCTGGCAGAACCTAATACACGCAGGTGTTTGAAATTGATGCTGGGATGAATGAAAATAAACAAAAGTCCCATGTGCCTGTTTCCTTACCAAGAGTGTCTGTTTAGCCCCTCACAGTCTCACCTCACCCAGCTCTTTCCCATTCATGGCTTCTCATTTGGCCTTTCCAGATGGCATACCCTCCGCCACTCTCCCACTGTCCAGGACATCCTCCTTCCACGGAGAGCTATTGACTTGATCCTCATTGGCCCCCATCTACCATCTTTCTACCCACATTTCACCCTGAAGAGCGTGCTCTTCAAGACACTTCCTCCTCTGGCACCAGCAGAGACTATGGTACGAACGTGGTCCTCTTAGAAATTTTTCTATCATTTATGTCTTTGTCATTTTTTTTCTGTTCCAAATAAAAAGTAAGTTCTTTAAGGAAGGGCAAAAGACCTTGCCTTTTACTTGTTATGAGTGTGATCTGTTGTCCATTTTCTGTTGCTAATAACAAGATGATACAGACTGGATAAGTTAGAAAGAGAAGAGAATTATTTTGACCTATGGTTGTCATCCAAGATCAGGAACCTCAGAGAAAGCCTTCTTGTTGGCAGCCCTGAGGTGCTATAGGGCCTCACATGGTGAAAATGGGATTGTGTAAAACTTACCAAACTGAGTTTTCAGGAAATCCATCCTGAGATAACTCATCAACTGAATAGACTGATCCATTCATGAAGGTGTAGCCCTGGTCTCCAGCCCACTTATTAAAGTTCCACAGTGGGACTCACCATATTCACACCACAAAAGAGGCTGACTATTAATGTAAGATCTAGAGATGTTTCGAATGCTCATGCAATGACAGAACCTTAGAGATGCTGGAACTGTGCTTAAATATGAAGTGCTGGTCGTTCCGGGAGTCAAGTTGTTACCTTGTTTCTCTAGAGACCTCAACAGGCCTCTGCCTCTTAGAAAAGTGGGATTTAGTGGATTTTGATGTCTTACGTTCTTACGACATTAAGCTATCAAGTATAAACACATTAATTTAGGCAGAGATTGCAAAAGACCGCTATTTTTTTTCTCCAGAAATGTGCAAGGAAAAAGAATTCTTATTTTGCTAGACGTTTCCTACCTTTTCAAACTCTTCCAAATTTCTTCAGCCTCTGAGCCCTTCCCACCCTCCCCACATACACACAGATGCGCCCTGTATAATAGAGTGTTCAGTGGTCAAAGTTATATGATTTATGACTGCAAATCTATTTTTTGTAATGATTTTCTACTTTAAAAGCTAGTTCCAAAACCTCCACTCCTTCTCCAATGCACTGACTGTGGTAATATTGTAAATCTCCATTCTCATCCTGGGAACCTCATTTTTATTTGATTTTATTGGCGCTGCTCTATTGGAACGTGTATTGCTTGGGCCCCTGTGGAGAACTGCGCAGGTGTGCGGGAAGCAAAGCATCTTTTGTTAATAGATGTTCACCCTGGGAGCTCATGAAAACACTGTCATTCCAATTGCTTTTATGAAAATTCTGTGAATTCCCATGTTGTGAATTTCTAGCCAAGCCCGGGAGACCAACCATCCTTAACACAAGCCAAAGATATGATTGTTGCAATGACCAAAATAAACATTCTACTTGCTTTCTCACAAAAAATAAATTCACATATTTAGTTGGAATATTTAAGTCATAGAAAAATCATATTAACATTGAGCTTGACTCTTCTAACTGAAATGGCATTAACTCTTGGTGAGATCAGACCACAGAAAGACGATTTGGCTTTCCTGGGCAACTTTTCAAAGCATGAAAGAGGACTTAACTATCCTTTGCTTGAGTTCAGAACGGCTTGACAATTGGCCAAGCCCATTCCAAGTCATCTGCATAGACTTATTCTTTAAAACCAAGAGAAACGGGGACAGGCATTGCCCATGCCCAGCCCAAGTCATATACTAACACTTTAAAACCAAGGGTGTGTGGACATGGACCCTCCACCTCTTAGGGGAAGACAACAGTATCTTCGTCTTCTATGTCTTCCTACAGCCTCTTGGATCAGCTGCCACAGCAGACCTCCGGGAGGCCAAGTCATACTTTTCCTCTGGGTTAGGACCAGACATATATGGTGTTGGAAGAAAAGACATAGCTTGGTATATTACAGTATGTGTCATTAGAAAAAGATGCCAGAATGCTTTATTTAAAACTCTGTTTTCTCAGGTTGTGTTGCCCAAGTGTATTTTGGCATGGACAACTTCAGCTTCAAAAATTCCAAGACGTACATTGAGTTTCACATAGCTGAGGCTATTATATTTGGTTGTGTGCCACTAACACCTTTCTCTCTTCTTGCTTACTAAGGAGTGAAGTGATGACTGAATTCCTACTAAAAATTTTGCTCTCTTCTCCTTGCAAACCACAGGGTCTGTTCCTGATAGGCTCATCTGTCTGTTCCAAAATGACAAGCGGAGTTGAGAGTGGAGTGGGGCCAGTGGGTTTCCTAGATGAGGCCTTCACAGTTGGAGCTTTCACCATTGCAGGAACAACCTTCAGGAGGCGGCTCTGAGAAACTTGCCAAATCGTTCATACTTGGCTAAAAACCATGGACTCTCAGGGGCGTATCCTTCCTCCACAGAGCGGTTGAAGATGGTTCCATAAGAGCTAAGCAAGCCTCCTTTCTGTTTTCAGGATGAAGATGAACTCTTGTAAAGGACCCATGACAGCATGCTAATCTTTATGCCCACTCAGTCATGCTGAAGTGAAGGTAACCTCCAAAAAGATACTGCCTTAGCAAACAGCTCTTGTGGTTTCCTGTGCTGCTTGGCACCTGGGTAGAGAGGAACCCAGGCATGAGTTATTTTCCCTCAACTTCCCCCACAGACTGTCATGAGGGAACTTCTGTACCTTTTTTAAGTGTAAAAGTTTGGTTGTCCTTGCCTCTGAACTAGTCTTGGAATACAGTTCTGTTGGAGAAAGCCAAGTCTGGTCCCCCTTGAAGATTCCAGCCCTTGCAAATTACCTGAGCTAATGGACACAGACCAAACTGAGTACAGTTGCCTGTGCCCAGTGACATAACCTTATTTTTACAGTCATATTACCTCAGCCTTTCATTGTTTCTACAAGCCATGTTGAGATTTAATTTGGGCCCCTTAGGCATACAGGCTAAGAATATTAGCTAAAAACTATTGCGACTAAGAAAAGTAGTGTCTGAAAATCAGTGACTGTATGAAATCAGCAGAGAAAGAGCGAGGCCGTCTGTTTCTCACAGGTCTGTTTCTCACAGGTGCTTAAGGCCTCACACCTAGCAGGCCAGGTGTGGTTTTGCACGCCTAGAATTCAAGCAGGGGGACTTTAAGTTCAAAGCTACCTATGCTGCATTGTGAGACCTGTCTCAAAAACACAGAACAGGACCTGGAAAGAGGACTCAACAGCTAAGAGCACATTCTGCTCTTGTAGCAGACCCAAGTTTGGTTTCCAGCACCCGCATCTAGCAGCTCACAAATACTTATAACTCCAGCTGCAGCGGTTCCTAAGCCTCTGGTCTCCAAGGGCATTGGCACTCAAACATGTATGCATGTGACATACACATTTACTAATAATAAATCTTAAAAAACAAAATAGATAAAAAGGCAAAAAATATTCCACTACCTAAACTGACCCTAAGTGATTATTGTTGAAATATGCCAATAAAACGGTTTGGTTCCTATGAGGTGATGTATGGTGAGTGAGGGTGGGGCATGCGTCAAGAAGCTGTTCCCAGGGCCAGTGTTCCCAGAGCCAGTGTTCTGCCTAAGCCACCTACTCACATTTTCTTCACAGGCAGCTGATGGACCAGAGAGCAGCATATCAGAGTGAGGGAATAGTCACAGTGCAGATGCCCAGCACAGGCATGACCCAGGTAAGCCGTCTTCATTTCCAGAGCAAAGCTGGAGGAATGCATCACCCTCGCATGGAATCTTCCTGAATATCTATTGATGTGGGATTCCCCTCTGTATACTGTGAATATGTTTTATTACCATTGATTAATCAAGAAACTGCTTTGACCTATGGAAGGGCAGAATGTAGCCAAGCAGGCAACCCAAACAAAGATATATAGAGAGAGTAGGCAGAGTCAGAGACACCATGTAGCTGCCAAAGGAGAAAGATGCTGGAACTTTACTGGTAAGCCACAGCCTCGTGGTGATATATAGATTACTAGAAATGGGTTAATTTAAGATGTAAGAACTAGCTAGCAACATGCCTGAGCCACTGACCAAACAGTGTTGTAATTAATATAGTTTCTACGTGATTATTCAGGTCTGAGCGTTCGAGACAGTAACATGCACCCTATGTTTACATCATGGCTGACCCATTATATCTCCTACTCCAGGCAGATCATAGGAAGAGGGAAGCAGCTTCCCTGAGTTCCATGATGAGTGGTCTGTCCTCTGGAAGGGAACCAGGAAGCCAGGGCTTTAAAGAGAACTCCCACACAGAACAGGAAAGCCAAGGCCAGGGCTGGTTCCACATGCGACTGGGGAATGGAAGACACTAATCATGACATCTCTTTTCTCTGGCATCTCAGCCACAGGAAATAGCATTGCTGACCTCCCTATCCTAGACCTGGGAGGAGCTAGCATTCTTTAGCTGGTACCTCTTGGTGCCAGCCTCTCTGTCCATGGTCACAGACATTTCAGCCTAGGATTTGTATGAAATATACAAATGCAATGGTTTAGGTGAGTCAACCCACGTTTATGCCCTAGTTATTATGTAGCTGAGGAAGAGACTTGGTCAGTCGTCCTCATCAACTTAGACCATGAAACCCAATATGGACACGTTCAACAGAACCGCCATATGTGGGCTGCCCATGTAAGCTGCAGCATTGCCAGGGCATAAATTTCAATTTTTTTTTATTATGTAGCTAGGTGTGCTAGGTGCCTTATACTTATATTAATGTTTATCCTGTTATAAATACCATTGCTTTTCCAGACTCTATAATTCTGGGATATAATGGGATTACTGTTTTTGTTTATTGCCTGAGCACCTAAAATCTTAAATAAAAATTAATAAAACCCAAACCTGTGGTGAGCCTCCAAAATTCATATGGAGAAGGGAGGAGATACGTTGTGGTGCTTGTTAAAGCACAGACTCCTGGGCCATACTCCCAGAAACCCTGGGTTAGTGGTTCTGGGAGGAGTTGAGAACTCTAACCTGCTGACTTTGCGCCCAAGGTGGCAGGGGATGTGACGGGAGACACACTATCCTAAGATCCATCCCTTTACCAGACCCCATTATTTAATTAAATGCCTGCCTTCAGTTAGACCTCGCCTATCCAACCTCTTAAAACTGAGTGAACATGGACTCCTGAGCCCCATCTATGGATTCCTAGTTGTCGCTGTCCCTCATGGCTCAAGAACTACCTCCCACGGGCCTGGGTCCTTGTCTTTACTATGGCAGCCTTTGTTTTCTCCATTGGCCTCACCATCTCATCACCTGAAACTAAAACTGGTGCCCTGGAGGTTTCTACATAAAGAATGAGTGATGTATATGCATTTATATTTCTTCTGAAAAATCCCTTCTAGTTCTAAAACAGGAATGAATGTAGACCGACTTTCCCTTAGGCAAAGACTCTTGGATCTCCCAAACCTCTTAGACAATGCAAATCACTCTCGGCCTAGTAGATGGGTCCTGGGTATTTTCTTGGGGTCGGGCAGAACCATCGAAGGGTTCATTCTCCAGATGGCCTCCCTGCCCCCCATTAGGGTTCTTTCCTTTATATCAATTAATTCCTTTTCTCTCAAAAATTCTTGGGTTTACTCCATTGCTTTGATTTTCAGTGCCTCCACCTGTTTTGTAGGATCAAGATTTCCTTACTTCTCTGGCTCCTAAGCCTTGGGATCAGCCATAAATACCCTCCCACTCACTGAAGTAAGCCACAATCCTTTAATCCTTTTGAAGTTGGAAACAGCTGGAAACAGGCTGAGGGTAGAAAGAGCAAACAGAGACCTGGGGATGTTAAATCTCTCTGGCTACTTTGTTCCATCAGGAATTCGGCTGCATAATTGTGGTTGGTGCTTCCTGGATGTTCTGTATTCTGGGAAGCCCCTCCCAGGTCTACCTCTTTGAATCCCAGGGCTCATTCTCCTGGCTTTCTCTCTACTCCCAAACACACCTTCCTCCTATTTTATTTTGATATTGACTTCACTTCATGTCTCCTCCTCAAGAGAGAAGGAAACCAGAATGATATTAATGATGAATCCCAAGTATCCCAAGAAAGTTTCCAGCAGAAATAGACTGTCCCTTCCAGAGTCAACCTTTTGTTCTAAGCCAACAGACAGCCTTGATCTCCGTGCAGGAGGGAGGGCTGTAGGAAAGGACAGCAGGATATCAGGGCTGGAGCAGGAGAGAAATGGCTGATGATGGCCCATCCCAGAGCTCCACCACGAAACTATACGCTGTCCACCTTGCTTTCCTTTTCTCCCAGCTTTGGCTTTGAGAAGCACACTCACAGGAGACACCTCTGAGTCTGTATCTCTACCTGTGCCTCAGGAGGCTGATTCAGGGGTTCACCATTAGCCCAAATATAACCGTGCATCGTCCAGGAATGAGGACAACATCAGAGGCAGCATTTAAAAGGCAAGTCAATGGAGAAGGCCCAGCAGCTTAGGAGCTGTGGCACCCCACCCCCTGCACCTCTCATGGCCTCTGCAAGCGACCTTTTTCTGTTCTTTAGGTTCCTCATTTTAACCTGGGGTGCTAAAAAACAACATGAAAAGCATTACTGTGAGGATTAAGTAGACTAAACCGTAAATACCAATTGCTTTCCGTGTATCGAAAGCTCACTGTCTATAATTTGAGAACTCATCCCACTTTTTTTGCTTCCAGCCACTTGATTTCCCCATTCACTTCTTGGTTCCTAAAGATTCTCAGCAACTTAACTCAAATTCTAACTCTCCTTCAGATGGTTGAAAGCAAGTGGATTTGTCACTGTTCTAAACCATTCCAACCCAATTCAATTCCATTTAGATAATCTAAAATGTAAATCAAATCATACATAGATGATTGATGGGAATATGATTAGTAATATCAGCAAATTGACCTTTTTTGTCTGGGCAGAAGGCCTTGTCACGGCAGGATCAGAGCACGACCATCATCAACTAGGGAAAACAGTTTGGAGACCACATTTGCCCTATAAATAGCATTTTTAGGGAAGAAAACTCTTCATATGCAGGATAAGCACCTTAGGGACATAGAGCCCTGCCCTGTGACTTTCACTTGATGACTAAGGGCTATTGCAGGCTCCAGCTTCCCCCACCTTCACCACAGCCGCAGATCTCCCTATCTATCTCAATGGTCCTGAGCATTTGGTCAGCATGAACAGCTAAACTAGGCTCTTGGGGTTATTATTCCAGGAACCAATTTTGTTTTTACACTGCTCTGGTTGCACAAGTTTTGTAGTCTTGGATGGTCTGTTCCAACCTTACATTTCCTAAACTGAGTTACTAAAGTGACGGAGTCTATGTGTATAAGAGTTGACTAACTTCACTTAGTTTTGAAAGAAGTCTTTAAGCAGAAATACTTACATGATCATTATTACCTTGAAGACATGTTTCACTGTATCTAGATTGTCTTAGGTATTATTTAGTCTTAATACTGCAAAGAAAACCTAAGTGCTCATTTGTTTGGAAGGGGGGCTCTAATAACCCTGTACCCCAAGCAGCACAGAGCCAGGGTTACCTGGTTACTAAGAAAATTTGATGACCCGACATCGATGCCAGTTTCTCAGCTGCATGTTTGTGTCATCAGCCTTTCCGTCACTTTACTTAGGCCCTGATGCTTTGGGTTTACGAAAACAAAAGAAGTGATTTCGGTTCACAGCTAGGGACAATCCCGTCCAGCAACTGATCACTTAGCCCCACTGGGTCTTGGCAGGCAGACAGACCATCATGGCATGGAAGTGCGTAGGCCCTGTGACCAGAAACACAATGCGTGAGAAGAAATAACCAGGGTCCCATAATCCCTTTCAGGATACCACCCAATAACCTAGGACTCCCTCCCAATCTTAAACACATGGGCCTTCAAGAGACACCTAAGATGCAAATGATAGCAATTCCGTTGTAATGACCTGTATGTTCACTCTCAGTCTCTGCCTTCTGTGCCTCTCTCTATCTCTCAGGCAAATTTTATTAAACACCTATTTTTCAGTGACTGCTTAATCTGCACTGTTGTCAGTACGACCCGTCATGCTAAGAACAATAGAAAGAAGGGATGGAAGAATACCATACCATGAAGTTTGAGAACTTGCTTAGATGGTCACTTGTTTGGAGAGTTCACACGTACAGCCTACCTTTCCTTAGGATAGATTTTGCCCAAATGGTGGCATATAAAAACCACAAAACAGAAACAGCAACAAGCACCCCAGTTGGCATGAGGAATATAGCTCTTATTATGAAATACCAGTAGAGCAAATCCTTGTCACAGTATCTTTTATACAGTCAACACATTCTCTTTCTCTTCATATACACATTTATGTTTATATATTACAAACAAGTTTATTTTGTAATAAATATATTGTTAGTAAAAGTAAAAGCCAATTAACTAATATAAAAATGCTATGTGCCAGCTGTTTTTCCAGGTGTTTCACAGTATTTACTGCTTACTTCTCAACTCACCCCCAGAAGATAAGTAGTCTTCTTTTTTTTTTAAAAAAAAAGACTTATTTATTTTTATTGCGTATACATCATTCTGCCTCCATGTATGCCCACATGCCAGAAGAGGGTGCCAACTCTCATTACAGATGGTTGTGAGCCACCTTGTGGTTGCTGGGAATTGAACTCATGACCTCTGGAAGAGCAGCCAGTGCTCTTAGCCACTGAGCCATCTCTCCAGCCCGATAAGTAGTCTTCTTATGTTCATTAGAAAATTAACTATTGCTGTGTGTGTGATCACACACGTGCGGTGAGAGGACGGCACTATTGGTGTGTGTGATCACACACGTGCAGTGAGAGGACGGCACTACTGCTGTGTGTGTGATCACACACGTGCAGTGAGAGGACGGCACTATTGGTGTGTGTGTGTGTGTGTGTGTGTGTGTGTGTGTGTGTGTGTGATCACACATGTGCAGTGAAAGGACGGCACTCTTGAGTTGTTTTCCTTTACCAGGGATTCAATGCAGGGCACAAGGGCTTTACCCACTGAGCCGTCTTGCCAGCTCCATTTTTTTAAGGTTTTCTATTTGCATGACTGTGTGTGTGGTATGCTTTTGTGTAAGTATGTCCACATGTGTGTAGGTATGTGTGTATGTGTGTGTACGTGCAGGCCAGTGGCTGACCTTGGGTGTCTTCCTTGATTACTCTCCATTCTATTTACTGAATCGGGGTCTCTTACTTGAACACTGAGAGATTGGTCTAGACAGCTGGTTTGCTCCTCCAGCCTGTCCTACCTTCTCAACTCTGGGATCACAAGCAGGCACCCAGGGCTAGCCTGCACTGACATGGGTGCTGGGGGTCTCAACTATGGTCTTCACACTTACTTGATGAGTATTTTGCCCATTAAGTTATCTCCCCCAGCCCTACATTCAATTTTCAGGAAAAGAAACTGAGGCACCAGAGAGCTAACATGCTGAAGGTCATACTGGCAGTTTGTAGCAGAGTTGACACAGACAACCAGGCATGCCGGCTCAGCATGTGCCCTCTCACCATCACGTGGTGCTAAGGCTTGGCGGGACTAAGAACCTTGCCCCAAATCATGGATGCTAAGTGGTGAAAAAGCTCAAACTGAAAAGGGGCACATGGCTGATGGAACCCTCCTGAATTCTATGTTTCTCTGCCTAAACTAAAAATCGTTATTACATCATTTGTCTCTGGAATATATTTGAAGATTCAGTTAGAAAAACTTTAGTGATTTGTATTTATTACTTTTACATTTGAATATTTATTGTTTCTGAACTCCATAGAAATAAGAGTATCTGATTTACACCTGAAATCTTTTTACTGAAGACCTGAATTTAAAAGACTTCTCAAAGTCCTCAAATGTGCAAGTTCTTTTCTGATTTCTATTTAAAAGCTCTCCTGAATGAACCTGGCAGAGGACGGGCAGTTTCTGACAGCCTTGAGACAGATTCCTCACAGTTTCTCTTCTAACATTCGCCCAGGGAAGATCAAACAATTAAAAATGGAAAGGAAAGCTAAGATCAAATGCAAAAGACCAGCCTGACTCACCAGCACCTGTGCCAGTCAAAGGCTTGTACAGAGAACACTTTTTTTTTTTAAGTAAAAGTCATATACTCCCCAGCCTGAGCCAGAGCATGGCAAATGTGCCTGAGTGAGAGATGGCCTGTGTCCGACTCACCAGTTCTGCAGCTGCGATGCAGCATGGCAGAATTAACCAGAAGAGCAGACAACTTCACCAGGCAGCAGTTCCTGTTACTGTTTTTGACAGTCTCCTCAGCTGTTCACCTCTGGCCAGAGTGCCCTGGAGGAGAGGGGTAGGGTTTATTGGAAAAATAACTTAGTAGTTTCCCATGGAAGAACTTCTCTCAAACAAACAGACAACCTGGCTACAGAAGAAAAAGGGACCAAACACAACCCATTAGTCTACGAGATCTGCTCCAGATTCTACTCAGGCACAAAATAAATTGGATTCTGTATGCTATGAGTTTTAGTTATCTTCTTGGATAAAAGGTCAAAACCCAGGACCTTTCCCAGTCCAGGGCTTCCATCTCCCAAGTGCTGTGGAATTAACACGACTCTGGAGAGGACTCAAACTGCCTTGCTTGGAAAAGCAGGGGGAAATGTTCCCTCCCTTCAAGGGTTGTTGTAGAAGAATGCTTGTTTGTTTCCTGGCTGCCCAGACTCCCGAAATAATTACACAGAGACTGTATTAACTAAATCATTACTTGACCCATTACCTCTAATTTCTTATTGGCTAACTCATATCTTAAATTAACCCATCTCCATTAATCAATTGCCATGAGACTGTGGCTTACCAGGTAAAGTTCCAGTGTCTTTTCTCTAGCAGGGCTACATGGCTTCTTTCTTACCCCACCTTCCTTCTTCTAGCATTCAGTTTAGTTTTCCCTGCCTAGTTCTACTGTGCCCTATCAATAGGCCAAGGAAGTTTCTTTATTCACCAATGGTATTCACCGCATACAGAGGGGAATCTCACATCATCTCCCCTTTTCTGTTTAAATGAAAAGGGAGGTTTTAACTTTAACATAGTAAAATTACATATAACAAAACAGGTATCCAGCAATAATTACAGTTATAATATTTATATCTACTTTATCTTTTAACATAACTAAGGAAAACTATAACTATATATTCTTCAACTCCATCAAAGACTCCAGAAGGATATATTACCTAAGTAAACAGGAAGTACATTGTAAGCAACTTCCAAAACTCTAGAATTGACAGAGACATCTTGCTGCCTGAACAGTCACCCAAAGTTCTTTTGTAACATTGAGGCATCCATCTTCAGCTTACAGGCCCATAGTACCTAGCAGAATTACCCATGAAGCAGGAAATTTGAAAGATTGTTTCACCTTTGCTGTCAGTTTGTCAGTCACTTTCTTCTGTGTCCTTAGAATGTCTGGCAGACTCTTCCATGAAGCAGAAACCCTGAAGGATTGTCTCACCTTTAGGCAAGTTCAGCAGTCATTTCTCTGTGCATCGTGCATATCCAATTCATACAGCATAACATCAAGTAATCCAGGCAAGAACAATTTCTTGCCCAAATGGCTAACCAACTCCATAACAAGACTCTTTGATGCCCATTATCCTCTTGAAGTAGATTGGTGCTGCCAGGAGCAGAAGTGTCTCATTGTCATGAAAAGTCCTAACTTGACTTTTACAAGCTTGACTATTATAGATGATTATCTATTAACCTATATTTCTTAATAATACATTACATTTTTAAATGAGATGGACAAACACAATACCTTAATCAAGACCAGAAATATATATAATAAGATTGACCTTAAATTTGTATCAATAAACCAATGCAAAATATTCATCTCTACAGTATATCCATCCCCCTTTAAATGTAAACAAACATTTATAGGCAATATTTAAGAATTTGGGCATAGTTCTCTCCAAACTACTTTCTGCTTTTTGTTGAGTGAAGTATTTTCTTTTGGGGGGTGTTCATGGCAACCTTTCAGGGGGTCACGATCCATCAGACCACATCAGTCTGAGAAGGATTCCACAGGGTCTCATCCTCCGTGGAAACAAAAGAAGAACTTCTTTTCCAAAGCAACATATCTTTAGACCCTTTAAAGGTATTTGAAGACAAAATACTTTTAAAGTATATATGTTGGTTATTTAGCTCCTTCACAGTCCAAAAATTCAAATAAAACACAATAATATACGTAATCCAGATACTCTGTGTATATTCCATCTCTATGTGGCTTATTTGCTTTTACTCTTAATACTTTTTAATATTTATTTTATTATCTTTACTCCTTTAAACTATGACTGTCTGTACTCTGTCTCTTTAAAGACTTTGTTTTATTATTTTAAAACCATTTACTTCTTTTATAACTCTCTATACTCTTTTTCTTCTCTCCCAAGCATACATACATTTTTTAAAGCACACTGTGACCCATTTAGAGGCCCTTTTCATTTGAATCTGTCTTTATTGTATATCTGTAATCCTTTTCTGACCAGAAAAATTTGATTTTTTTTTTAATTAAGTCCATTCACTGTCTCTGAGACTGCCCAGTGGGACCTATCCTCACCACCTCAACTTCTGCCATGTGTGACTGGGCAGAGCGAACAGGCAGGGCCCTGTTGGCCCTAGACATGCCTGCTTAGCCACCAAGTAACTTGCAGAATGCTGTCCACAAACCCTATTTAAATGCTCGGCCTCTTGAAAGAGCCAGAGTTCACACTGGCAGCATGGCCCAAAAAGTCGCTTGCCATTTCAAAAGTGCACAGCTTTTTTTCTGCTACCACTGAATCAGGAAAACCTTTCTTAAGCTGTGCTTAACTCTGTTTTTGTTTTTGTCTATAATTCCTTCCCAAACTTTCTCAGGTTTTAAGTGAATTTTAGTTAGTCACATTGGTGCCAATTTGTAGTAGGAGACCACTTGTTTGTTTCCTGGCCTCCCAGACTCCTGAAATAATCACACAGAAACTGTATTAATTAAATCACTACTTGGCCCATTAGCTCTAGCTTCTTATTGGCTAACTCGTATCTTAAATTAACCCATCTCCATTACTTTGTGTATTGCCATGAGGCTGTGCCTTACTGGGTAAAGTTCTGGCATCTGTCTCTGGCAGGGCTACATGGCTTCTTTCTGACTCTGCCTTCCTTCTCCCAGCATTCAGTTTAATTTTCCCCACCTAGTTCTACTCTGCCCTCTGCCTTATCAGCAGGTCAAGCAAGTTTCTTTATTCACCAATGGTATTCACAGCATACAGAGGGAAATCTCACACAAGGGGTGACCTTCAGCCAGTGAGCCAACACTAGACAAGAAGTCTCTTGCTTCAAGTTAGGGCAAGGCTGTAGCAGAGCTCATTTTGGTAAGATGAGAGTAGGCTAGAAAACTTCCTCAGTTTCTTCCTCAGTCCCATGCTATATCCCTAGTCCCTTGCAGAACATTTTCTGTAAGTACCAGGCCCCTAAGTCACAGTAAAAGAATCTCCAACTCTGGCTGTATTGCAGGAGTCCAACCAAGGAGAGTGTACTGATCACAAATCCAGTCTAAGAACATTTTGAGACAAAAACATTAATGCACACAGTCTTTCTTCTTATTTTATAACTTCCAATTAGATTCCAGAAAGTACTGGGCAAGATAATTCAGGGTTATTGACATACACTGCCAGATTTTCTCCAGGAAACATTTAAATTGTACAACTTCCAGCAATGCTGAGAAGCACAGAATACAGCAAAGCAAGCAGCCCCAGAAGTCATTGTAAAGTTGACTTCGTAAATGTGTGCCATTGCTCTTCTTATTTGTATACCTTGAATTGTTACAGAGGCAGAGTATATGCTTACATATATCTCCTAGCAACACATCTCCCTTATTTCCATTGGATTTCTAATCTGAAAAGGACATTCCACTTCAGGTTTCCAGAAGTTTCAACACCACAAGATTAATCTCACTGTGTGTAAGGATTTTGTGTGTGAGGGCTTTTTAGTTCTATGCAAGACAATTCCAAGTTTCAAAACTGGGCAGAGTTGGGATTGTTTTCCTGTGTGGAAAGGTTAACATAAAGCAGATGTGGGTCTCTTTCTTCAGAATGGATTATTTGTCAGGGGATGTTAACTCTTCAACACACACACACTGAGAGAGAGGGGCAGAAATAACAGGCAATAAACTTACTTTTCATGTCTTCTTATTAATAAAAACAAATGCTTTTATTAATAACTAAGAATGACAGTGACAAATGACCTCCTTGGCCACACCCCTCACTTCATGGCAAAGTCGTCTTGCTCTCTTTATCTCACTTCCTCCCTCACTTTTTTTTTTACCCACTAAGAGCTCTGATGTCTATCTTTGTGTCGTTGGCTGTCCCCCCTTTATAATCATCTTACATGCTTTTTAAATCTTTTTTATGGTAACTATCAAGGGTAGCTTGAGAAGTTGAGACAGGAGGGGTTTGATGAAAATACAGACTGAAAAACTGTCTAGAGAGTAAATAAGCAAAGGCTAATGATTCAGGGTAGCTTTTCTAGATCTTCTTGTTTCACCTAGGAGTGTGAGGCCCTTCAGGGTTTCCCACAAATCTGGAAGTACTGATTGCTCAGGAAGAATGTCCAACTTAAAAACCGGCAAGGTATTTGAGTAGACAGTAGACACGTCGCAAAAGAAGAAATATAAAGACCTGAAAGTATATGAGGAAAAAAAAACCTCAATACTATTAGCTATCAGGGGAATGCAAGCCAAAACTATAGCGAGGCATCGTCTAACCCCAGTTAGGATGCATACTGTGAAAAGAGAAAGACACGAAGCTGCAGAGCAAGGTGTAAGCAGTCTAACTCGCTGCAGTCCTTGGTGCTCTTTGTGGCCTTCGGTTCCCAGACTTCTCTTCCTTTTCTTGTTTCCCGATGCCCTTCACTTCCTTCCTAGGCATTCTCTTCCCTTGGCTAGGATTCTTTCCTTCATGCTCCCTCAGCCTCTTCAGTTTAGCATCCTGCCCAGTGTCACCTCTTCTCTGTATCCCTTCCTGGCTGCACACTGTCACCACTGTCTCCTCTGTGACATGCATAGCTACAGGTACATGTAAATGTTAGACACCTGACAAATGCTGAGAGAAAAAAGGGGCTACGGTGTGAGTGGGTTTCCATATAAAACAGTCATGAGCAACATAGTTGTTGGGAAATGCTGTGTTAATAGGTTGAGTAAGGAGCTATGGCTTCATCGAGAGGTTACTCCATTATAAGTAGGTTTTCTACAAGACGTGACTTGCTTGGTTTGAGATAGGAAATATGAGGAGAAACGATCTCAGCTAATAAGTTGAGAATACTGTTTCAGGGAAAAAAATCTGAGAGGCATTGGAGCATTGAGTACATGGTTTACACAGTGACAGTAATCAGGTTAGTATTGGCACAGAAACGATGCATTTTAAAAAGCAATAAAAAGTAAGCAAAGAAACATTCTAAGAACTCCTCTCCTCTAAAACCAGTTCCTTTGGCTTCCTATCATCTCTAAAGTTAATACAAATAATTCTACTTTAGAATGAGACCTATTATCCTGAGATATGTGTTATGAGTGTGTATGAAATGCCTCTATCCCACAAGGTTTGTGCACTAAAGGTTTGGTGTCTAACTGCTAAATTTATCACTAAGAAATAACTAAATAATGAGGACATTGCTGTGGGACAACAGTCTGTACCCTGTCAATAGTATTCTAATAACATGCTGATTGGCCAGTAGCCAGGCAGGAAGTAGAGGTGGGGCAATTCTGGGAAGAGGGAATTTTCAGTCTGCAGTTGTCATCCAGATGGAGAGGAAGCCAGACACAGAGCTAGCAAGAGGTGGCTGCCTCGCTGAAAAAGGTTCCAGGCCATGTAGCTAACACAGACAAGAATTATGAGCTAATATAAGTTATAAGAGTTAATAAGAAGCCTGAGACACTAGGCCAATCAATTTATAATGTATGTATCTCTGTGTGATTTCTTTGGGACTTAACTGCAGGAACTGGGCAGGACAGAAACCTCTGTCAACAGGGTACTAATTTCATCATTTGACTAAGCCATTAATGACTTCAAGCTTAATGGACTTTAGGAGGGTTGAGGAAGTTAGTCAGTGGGAGCATGTATTTTGCCTTGATTTCATCCAGCCTGTCTCTTGTTTCCTGTCTCCCATGATGTGTGCTACTTTGTCTACCATACACACCCCACCACAATGCTGTCTTCTTTGTCCAACTTCAATGAGCCAAGTGCCCATGGATTGCATAGATCTCCAAAGCAATGAGATAAAAAAAATCTTTTCTCTTTTAAATCATCAATATTTGTCACAGCAGTAAAAATCCTGAGCATCACATGCACATCTGAGTGTGTTACACAGTATTATACTCAAACACAGTCTGTCATGAAACTTCTTTGGGGAGTCAAAGATGATGAGAGATTGTGGAACTGTAGTATAAGACAAGATATTTGTGTGTGTGTGTGTGTGTCTGTGTGTGTGTGGTTATTAATATCTATCCCGCCTTGCTTCTTTTCTAGCTAGAAATGTAAAAGTAAGGGGAAGACATTACAAAGAGAGCCAGTGGAAACCAGGAAAGATTGCACAAGGCTTGTTTGCTAACTTACATTTAACGAAATAAGAACTACTTTCTCTAAAATGTTTGCAAGTTGTTTTCTGAAAGTTGCAATCTAATAAATCTGATCTTCCTAAATCTCTTCTTGGCAACTGCCCCAGAAGCATAAAATGTGAGAAAAAAAATCTCCATTCAAACTTCCTTATAGAATATTCTGCCACAGAAATACTACTGGAATCTATTTTACCGACAGATTATATAATATTTTTACATTCCCCCCTCCCAAAAATTAAGTCGTAAAAAAGAAGGGAGCCATTTTAGCACTAGATTGTCTTTCTTGTAGTTAGATTTTAGGTACAACCACCTGAACTATACATGGTACACACTGACATTAATATTCATCTTTTAAAATTCCAACCATTATCAACCGGGCATAACAAGCATCAATGGAAAGTATTTGCTTTAAAAATCTGACATTACTGGTAGTTTCCTTGATATCCTGAAATAAAAGTCCCCAAATTTTTTAGTTAAATATCTTTTCTCTTGCTTTTTTTGTTTTGCTTTGTTTGGTTGGTTTTGTTGTTGTTGTTGTTTTCTGGTACTGGGGGTTGAACCCAGGGCCGTAGTGTGTGCTAGGTAAGTGCTCTACCACTGAGCTATATACACAGCCGCAAACATCTCTCTCTTTAGCTGTGATCATGAATGACTTCAGGCTAGAATAGAAGAGCTTTGTTGTTAGCATTCACATTTTCTCAGGGTATGGCAGGGCTTCTAGGACTTCCCACCAGAGCACCTTCAGGAGGCTAGGAGTAGTTCTCACAGATTGCTGGGCGGGGTTTTGGATGCTTAGCAGCAAATAACTGGTCTTATTTGTCCTGCCAAATTCCTTGCTGAGAATTCCATGTTGCTGGAACATGATTAAATGCACATTCTTATTGATTTCCCCCCCTCATTTGTTCAGAAGAATTTTGAAAGCGCTTCAAAGATATTGGTTTTGGTTGTAGCCCTTAAGGCTACAGAAACAGCTGCCTCTTTCTCTGCACCTTCAGCCACAAGTCATGTACAGACACATGGGTAGCAGCAAATTCTAGGGGCCGTCATAAGATGCATCAAAATACTAGCAGGAAAACAATGCTTTGATCTCCATAAAAGCATAGTGTGATAACATCAGGTAAGACATTCTCACGGCTGACCATAGGGTCCAAGAGAAAACAGGTCTGGATTAGCTGCTGAATGGCCTCTCACATAAATCTTAGGCAACAAGCTGAGCGAGTAGCCTCCTCAGAAGTTCCTGGCCTTATGAAGATTTCTTCTCCAGTGAATGAAAGGGTGTGGGCTAAAGAGCACAGCTCAGGGGTAGGATGCTTGCCTACTATGTTCAACCCCTGGACCACCAAAATGAATGTAACACAAAGGATACTATATACACAATATTTTTATCCATTAAAGTTTCTACTTTAAATTTTAAAAAGTATTTTATGAGTATGAGTATTTGCCTGCATGTATGTCTGTGCATCACGTGCATGTCTGGTGCCTGTGGAGGCCAGGAAAGAGTATTAGATTCCTTACAGCCAGAGTTAAAGATGATGTGAGCTGCCAAGTGAGTGCTGGGAATTGATGATTTGACCTCCAAGGTCTCTTGTGCTAGAAACTTGATTCCAAGGGAAATGGTAGGGCCAGTAAGAGGTGAGGCCTAGTGAGAGGTCCCTAGGTCATTAGAACATGGAGCGGGCAGGAGTGAGGTAGCTCTGTGTGATCATTTGGTAGTTTTTCAAATAGAGTTGCTGTAAAAGTTCAAGTGTGACCCCACCCAACCCCCTGGCTTCCTGTTTGAAATGTAACATTTCCTCAGCCTCAACTCCCTCCATTGCTATTCAGCATGATGTGACAGCCAAGAGACTTTATGAGAACTGGCTAAGGCCAGCATAAGGCCCTTGCCCCTCCAAAATTGTGAGCCACAGAAACTTCTTTACTCCACACATTGGCTGTCTCAAGTATTTCATTACAGTAATTAAACCCAACTAACAGCACAAATCATATTTAATAAGCACAGATTTATAATATCACCAAGGAAGAAATAGATAACAGCCAATAATAGTCTAACTGTATTAATGATTATTATTTAAATATAAATGGAAAGGAAATACCTCTCCTCTACAGCAAAACCAAAGTATCAACTGGATATACTTGAAAAAAGGTAATATTTATGTGAAAATCTTTTTTTCATGAAGAATACAAAACTTCAGTATATTAAAACTTACACCATATTGCTGAATGAAAATATAATATTATAAAAATTCTTTTTTTCTCAGTTAAGTGTAGTGAAGCTAGCCCATAGTCCCATTTCTTGTTAGACCGAATGAGAAAGATTGTAAGTTTGAGGCCAGTCTGGACTGCATGACAAGTTTGAGGTCATCCTAGGCTACTTAGTGAGACTCTATCTCAAAGACAAACAGACTGATCCATTTTAACATGTTCTAATGCAAGTTGAATCACAATTTGCTTATGGTATTATTTAACATAAGCACGAATTATACATCTACATATGGATCAGGGAATGCAAATTTCAGGAGAACATACAACATTCTTTTACAAAACACTACATGTTTGTGTATATGATAATATAAATGTATCTGAGCATTGGTACATAAAGAATAACTTGATTTACATCCAGAAGAATTAGTGTGTTTGCAGACTGGAAGATCATTCTATTGTCTTTATCCATGCTGGTATTTGACAGTGAAGTTCAGCCCAACAGCATATTTAAAAGAGGTATAAAGTATTTCAGCCTCGTTAAGTCTTTACTCTAAGCTGGTGTCCTTTAAACTTGTGCATATACACTGAACAAATGTCCTGTTCACGGGGCTCTTTTATAGTGAGTAGATAAGGAATTATGGGCCAACTGCCATCATCAGCATCATTAATTACTCTTCAAAACCAGCACAACAGGCTTCAAATGACTGCATCACATTTCTCTAAAGCAGCTGCTGTGAATTCAATTGAAATATCCCCCAAAGACATGGTCCCTGGCCCATAATACTGGTGAAAGGAGGAAGGTTGTAGAACTTTAAGAGATAGGGCCTAATTGGAAGAAGTTAGATTGCTGTGGACATGCTCTGAAAGGGACCACTGGAATTCTAACCCCCCCCCCGCTTCTTCTCTGTTTACCTCATGGAAGTCATAAGATACACAGCTCCCACCCTGATGTAGCTCCCACAAGCTCAAAGGCAGTGGAGTCAACCATTCATAGATAGAGACAGTAAGCTCAGATGGACCTTCCCTCCTTATAAGTTATCTTAGTGAGGGAACACTGGCTGGCATGGCAGCTGAAGGATAGTGGCTAATTGCCAAATTTATTGATACCTTTTTATAAAGAATAGGTCAGAGTATACAGTAAATAACCTGGACTCACCTCCCTCGGTGTAGGCTGTCTTAGTTATAAATAAATAAACCAAACACATATTCTTTATGTAGATAGATATCATCACCATCAGTTCTCTAAGATGCCAACCAAGGGACAGACACACCAACTGCGTCACCGCAGTGTGGTGTCTGGCAGCTCTCTTCACGGTGTACCTTCAGGACCGTGCTGCCTTCTGTAGTTTTTACAAACAAACAAACAAAAACAACCCAACTTTTTGTTATTTTGATTTTTGTTAGCTGTTTTAAAAGTTGTGCAGTTTTCACCAAAAATAAAAGCATAGATCAAAGGGAAAATTCTATCAAGCGTATAGTGGAAAATTACTTAAAATGCTTTTCAGGGTTAAAAGTGGAATTTGATACTTTGGGATATGATATTGGCAGATCGTGGTCTGATTTGTTTTGATCAACATCTCAGAGTGTGTAAGGATTACTGGACTTTAGAGATAGTCCTGATTAGAAAAAGATGGAGAGAAAAGACAAAACCAGAATACTGGAGAAATATCAACCACTACCCACACTCTGCGGTGACATCTTTCTGTTTTGGAACTAAGTCATTGCAGGTGTTCCTCTTATTTTGATTTCTTGCTGAAGAGTGTTTATCATATTTTGAGGTTACCAGAAATTGGTAGAGTACTGAAGGCTCATGTATTTCTTACAAAATTAGTTAGTTAGTTGCTAACTAACTCCTGTCTTCTTAAATGTAAAACAAGTGCTACTCCGGTGGCTCTAAATCCTCACAGACGGAATTCTAGGCTCTCTGGATGCCTGTATTACACAACTGGTAGTAATAATCTCTGCCCACCAGGGTGGCTAGAAAGCAATGCACTCCAATGCAAATATTCTTTCTATTCATATACAAAAAATTAAAACCTTATTTTCATAATAACACACAATTATATTTATAACTCACTAATATTTGACATCATTTCAAGCACCCTGACTTCCACTGCTGTTTCCTAAGTGCGCATGTGTGTGTGTGTTTTAAATATTACCTCTGAATCAGAGTAATTTTTTCATCAAAAATCTAGTTGAGTTGTCCAAATAAAATATTTAAAAAAAAAAGCAGCAAGTCCAGTGTCAGGGTCCGGTGCTAGCCCGGACCATAAGTTATTTCTCTTGACCAGACCCCAACATAAACTATCTCTTTCTGGGCCAGCATGGAGGTGCGGGAATAAAGACACAACTCACATGGCTTTATCGGGAGGGAGATTCTCCATGGTTCCTCATGATATCCTGAGTTCACATCCTGAAGAATTCCACCTCCTTTATTCTCCAAACAGCCTTTATACCAATACTTAACTGGGGGTAAATACATTAGCATTCTGTTTCCTAGGTAACCAGATGAATGGCTTTTAGTCACACCCAAAACTACCTATCTGCTCTGTGTACTAGCTGGCACAGAGGCTTGAATCAGCATCTCTGTCAAGCATCCTCCAAATTACAAAGAAGGTGCAAAACAATATCCTGACCTTTTGTTAGGTAGCGACAGCCAATCTGGAAGGTTACCTGACCATCTCAGGTGTGGCCTATGGCTTTACAGCCTGGCTGCCATACCATATAGAAATATGGGTCTAAAGTCCAGAAAACAAAATTGCTTAATTTTAAAATGTATTCTATCTTATCAGGCTATATTTTTGCAATTTAGAATTTGCAATGTCCTTAGCCCTTATTTGTCAGGAAGACAATGATTCCAACTTTGTCCATGAATATTTCAATGTCTGAGACATGTGAAGATAGGTATTTTTACATGACCGTCGAATTTTTTAATTGTTTTTATTGTGCTATACATTTTTCTCTGCTCCCCTCTCTTCCTCCCCTCCCCACTTCTACCCTCTCCCGTGACCCCCATGCTCGCCATTTACTCAGGAGACCTTGGCTTTTTCTCCTTCCTATTTAGACCCTTGTGTGTCTCTCTTAGGCTCAACATACAGTACTTTTTCCCATTTTATCTTATTTCACATCACTGTGTTACCAGAAAAAGATAATTTTTGCTCTACTTTCCCCTAAACTTTCTTGTAAACAACCTGTCCAATTTCTATAAAGATAAATTCATCTGTTTTCAACAATGCTAAAGACTATTGTCATGGTAAGAAAAGCCACTGACAGAGTAGCAGATACTTCACATTTTACCAGAGTCGGTCCCACACCTCCCTACAGTAAACTCCTGAAAGACGGGCTCTTTTCCTGGTAAGGATTTAGTCTTTGAAGAGAAAAATTATTTAAAAGAACACTAATATGACAAATCACAAGATTAAATATACCAATAATAACAGCTCTAACATTAAAATAGTCAGAGCTTAAAGTCCTGATGTTGAACTGTAACAGTGTATAATTATATAAATAAACAGATGTAAAAATAATTATTTAATTATTAAAAAGTTTTATCTGCAAGGGATAAAATTAAATGCCCAATAATCCTTAATTAATACCTTTAGAATCCCATCTTCAGTGATGAGAATTAACTTTGCAGTTTAATTTGACATTTTACAGAGTGAAAAAGTGAGATAAAAAATAAGCCTCTTGGGAAAAAAAAGAACATTCTAGGCAAACTTATTTAATCAAGTCCCTCTTCATCTTTTCCAGTTTCCCCTTAAGTTATTAGTGACCCCCCAGCCCTCTCCTTTCCTCTTTTTTCTTCTTTGTTTTAATAAACAGAATCAGCTTTAACGATCTGAGGCTTGGGTTTCATTTTGCCTCAGTGTATGTACTTGGATTTGTTACTGGTCAACCTGAAAGTTCATGATTCAAAACAAAAATGTAGACTCTATCAACAATATATAATATTTCAGCTATGACACGGAACCACATCTAACATAAACTTACAAATGCTCATTACTTATAATAATTACTCTTTTCAAATTTATTCATTCATTTCATTTCATTTCATTCTTTCATTCTAACATTTTCAAGTTTACTCATTCATTCTTTCGCTAATTCATTGGCTCATTTATTTCTCAAAAATGTACTGGGACTCATTAGGTATTGGACATCTCTACCCAAAGACACCCCAGTCAGCAGGAGGGCAGATGGGCAGCACATGCAAGTTTCAATGTTGGAAGTCAAACTATCATGTAAATAGTCCTAGATGAGTGTGACAGCACACGTGTGTAATTCTAACACTTAGGCAACAGAGACTGGAGGATTGCCAAGTTCAAGCCTTGCCCAGGGTCACAATAGGAAGACCCTGACTAAATAAAAACAAAACCAACAAAACCAACAGGTCGTAACTGTGTAGCATACTTGTCTAGCATGTAGGGGGCCTGGGATCAACTCACAGCACTGCCACACAAGAAAAAAATTTTTTAAAAAATGCCAAACACAACAAATACTCCCAGAGGAAATAACCATTCATAATCAATTATTAAACTGAAGAATGAGTGGAGGGAGTGGAGGGAAGGCCATGTGCAAAGGAACTATGGGAGACGTGCAGCTATACACCTGTGGTATGCTGAAGGACAGCCTGCAGTGACCACAGAGGAGGACATGGAACACAGCCAACCTTTCTGGGCCAAGCATCAGAGTTAATACTGTGTCTGCCGCAAGGGGTTCTGAGCAGAGGAATGCCTTAACCAGCGTTGTGATGCTGGCAGGTAAGATTCCCTAGGAAAAAGTCATTAGAATGGGGTGGGGGATTGTCCTGGAGACAGCACATGGCAGCAGGGAGGAGGAACAGCCAGCTCTGTTCCCATCAGAAGCACAACTGTTTCTCACGGGCTGTCCTGCAACTGGCTCAGCTGTCTGGAGTTGTAACACCTAGGGTCAGCAGCTAAGACGTTCTGTGACACTGAGAAGTTTCTGGATGTCTGCAATTACTAAGTAGGGTTATCCTAGGCAAGTTAGTTTCCTACATTTAAGGGAGAGACCCAACTGTGAACCATCACCACCCAACAATCCTAGCAGCCAAATGACCACTTCCATTTTAACCACCAATGGATCAGTCCTTGAAAAATTCACTGCAGCAGACAGTTTCTTTCTAATTTAGCCTTTTCTGTTTGTTTGTTATATTTCTTGTCTACATCTGAGCCTTGTGAGGAGGGTCTGGAGTGAGAAAAGATCAGATGATGTCATAGTCATTCACCAGAGAAAAGACAGTCTGAAGGCACAGGAGAAGGATGAAGAACGCTGGACAAGTGGCCGTCCAGGTGGAAAAAGAATTGAAGCAGATTGGAGTATGTATATGGTTATTTTGGTAAAAAAAACAAAAAAAATGTCCCCCCACAGGCTCGTGTATTGAACATGTGGTCCTCAGCTGGTGATATGTCCGGGAGGAGGGGAGGATATGCAGCCTTTAGGAAGTGGGTTTGGAGCCTGGCTCCACGCCCGCTTTCTGCTCTCATGGGCTCTTGCACTCTGTGTGTCTTCCTCCCTCTGCAGTCCTGAATCTCATGTGCTATGTCCCCCCGCCCCTGGTGAAATAAATCCATCTGGAACTGTAAGCCACAATAAAGGCTTTCTTTCTGTATATGCTTTTTTCAGGGTGTTTTCACAGAGCAACAGAAAAGGAACAAATACAGTACGTCAGTTAAAACTGAGACCAAAAGACAGCTGTAATGAACTTTCTAGTCAGACTCGATTTAGTTAAATTTGTAAAAAGTAACACAGTCAAGCAGCGTATTAGACTCCTGCTAGCTTTGCTGTGAATAATACCTTTGACATGTAAGTGATAGCAATAGTTGCCTTCAGCATCCTGAAGGCCACTTTGTAGGCCCGTGCAAAAGTGCAATGAGTAGGGTCAGGACCAAAGCTTGCTCTTCAGGTTATGTTAAGGCTGACATTTTCTGAGCACACCTCCTGTGAGAAGCAATGGAATCAGACTGCACACGTGAGCTGACTACCTTCCCTACACCTAACCCATGCTGCCCCTTCCTCAGATGTAGAACCGAACTCCTCAGAGAAGTTGATTTCAGACTTAACTTTCCCACTTCCACCCTTTACCATCTTGCAAATAAGTTCATTTTTGCTCTGCAAAACCTATTGTTTCAGGATTGTCATAAGTGGAGACAAAAACAGGCCTAGAGTGAGACTCTAAGACTTCTAAGAAAGCAGCTGAAGAGATAGATGGTTAAGCATGTTTATTGTTCTTTTTGATGACCCGAGTTCTCAGTTCCAGGTTGCTCAGAAATGGATCCAGCACTTCTGGCCTGTGTGCAGTTGCACATACATGCACTCATAAATAAAACACATCTTTCAAAAAAAATTCTAAGAAGAAATAAAAAGGGAAAAATCTGGGCCCTTAGGTTGGTCTAAACTTTCTTAGGTAGAACTCTAGAAAACTAACAATTTAAGAGCTGAGAGGCTGACAAGAACTAAATGTTGATGAAGATTTGAAGGAACAAGAACTCTTATACATCACTAATGAGAATGTAAATGTGTACAGTGACTCTGAAGAAGCAATTCTGAAATTTCTTATGAACTTAAAGATGTACTATGAAGTCTAACCCCAATCCAAGGTATTTACTCAATATAGTATATTTGTTTGCTAAATTTTTACTAAATATACTATAGACTAAAACATAGAGTTGGACTTCAAAATTTATAGCAGTTTAATTTATAATAAACAAAATCTGGAAACTCTAATGCCAGCAGGCATTTAAATTTTGGTATAGTCATATCATTGCATCGAGCTCAGTAATAAGAAAGTTTTGAACTCCTGATAGAATGTTTCCAAAATATTATGCTAGATCACAGACACAAAAGACTATAATCACGTGACTCTGCTACCAAAAACAAAAGAATCAGTGATACCAGGGCCTGGGGTGGGAGGAATTTCACCACGGAAGTGGCTGGGAGCTTTTAAAATGATGGGACTATTCCTCAATTTATGTCATAACTTTATGGGAGAGGTTAAGTTAGATACTGGTTGAAATTTGATTATATAATTATTATTTGTGAATTTTATGGTATACAATTTGTGTATGTGTGTGTGTTTGCACATGTTTGTGGACATCTAAGGTGCCTTCCTCAATTTCATTCCTTCTTAGTTATTGAGATAAGTTCTCTCCCTGAACCCATAGATCACCAATCTGACTAGACTGACTGGCTAGCAGCCCCCAGGGGTATTTATGTCTTTTCCTCCCCAGAGATGCTTTGTAGGAGGGTGTTGCCATGCTACCAAAATTTTATGTGGGTATCACTTGCCCAAGCTTTGTACATTGGTGCTGAGGGATCAAATTCAGGTCTTCATGTTTGTGTGTCAAATGCTTTACCACCTGAGCCATCGCCTAGCCCTTCACACATACTGATATATTTCAAAGTGTGCTAAGCAGGCATAGTGGTGGTTGAGAGGTAGAAGTAGGCGAATCATGAACTCAGGACCTGCCTGAGCTCCACAGTGAGCTCCACACAGCAAAATCTTATCTCAAAATTTCTAAAATGGGCTGGGGTACCAGGCGTGGTGGCACACACCTTTAATTTTAGCACTCAGGAGGCAGAGAGGCAGGAGGATCTCTGGGAGATGAGGCCCATCGGATCCAGGACAGCCAGGTTGCACAGTTAAACTGTGTCCCAGAAACAAAACAAAACAAAACAAAATAAAAACCAAAACGTGTTGGTGACATTACGACAGATACAAAATGAAACACAGTAAAGGATCAGCTCCCTAGCAGAGAAGGCTGGGGCTCTCCCTTCGGCTGTAGTCTCTCTATAACCTTTGGCATTTGTTGCCTAAGTAAGAACTAATAGTACAGTAGTGTATACTTTGATCAATGTCCAGTTTTGCTTAAGAAGGGTGGTCTGAGAATTAGCTGTATTTCAAAACTTTAGCTACTAGTGGACTGATAACTAGGTCTATTTTAAAGAAAGCATTCTACTTTATGAGATAAGAATCCAAAAATAATAATTAAAGACAAGATTACAAGCTTTTAAAAAGGAAAAAACTGAAGCTATTGAGGATGAGATAAGCATGTCTTCACCTGAATTCCTGTGAAAATATAGAAATTACCCACTCAATTGACTAGATAGAACAGGAATAACAAGAAAACAATGATGGGCAAGGAAATGTTTAGGCCAGAAAATGGCCTTTGATCATCCCCACCACCTGTCAATCGAATGCTAATCCCCTCCCTTCTTTATCACGTCCCTGGCCCTTAGAAAGAGTCAGATGTGCTAGCATCTCTCTCTGGAAGAATTTGACCTTCTTTGTCTGGGACCCTCCAGGGACCATCGGAAATGTCTACTGGCATTTTCTGCTTCGTGCTCACTTAAAAGGTTACTTTACCAGCACATGGGTAGAGCATATATCTCAATTCACTTAGGCTGCCGTAATCAAACACTATAAACTAGATGGCGTGTGAACAACAGAAATTTGTTCATGGTTTGAGGGACTGAGAAGTCCAAGATCAAGTTTTATGCAGATTAGGTAACTGGTGAGGGTGTGGGGGCTGAAGTGTGCATGGCACCTTCTTTCTGTGTTCTCATAGAGCAGCAGCGCTTTGAGCCTCTTGAATACGGGCACTAACCCTATATGTACCGGCTCCATCGCATGGCTTTCTAATGACTTCCAGCCTCATTCTCTACTCTGGCTGGGGAAGCAGGTGGGCTAACTGAAGACGTTCATCTCTCTTTGCTGCTTCAAATCTAATTCCCCAGTCTCATCTCCAGCTTTGCAGCTTCCTTATCCCCCACCCTCATCTCTAGTGACCACCTCTACTAGTTGTGTCCCAACCCTGGGAGGCATTCCCTGGGGACCTACAGGACATCCTGGCCAGGGAATCAAGGAGGTTAACTGCAGATCTTTATCTCTCTGTCTGCTCTGCCATGTCCAACCCACTAATCTCACCCCCAATTCTGTACAGACCTTCTGCTGTGACCCCTTCTCACTCTCTGCTCCAGGTTCCCAGATACTGATAGAATGCCCTGCTTTCGTCCCTCTTATCGGCCTCCCAGGTTCTCGCCCCAGTCATCTCTATTCCCAAGTGAGAACTCCCAATACCCAGAAACACATTTTAGCTGGCCACACCTATTAGGACCCCAGAAGAATTTCCTACCAGGCAACACACAGACAACACGCCCTCCTAAGAACCTGAGAAGAAACAAAAACCAAAGAATAAGACACCTACCCAACAAACACAAGACCAGATGTCAGCACCTAGAATTACAATTGTCCCAATACCAGAGTTCTATATATCCGTGTAAAACCACAATTAATAACAACCAGGACAATATAGTTTCACTAGAGCCCAGAAACTCTACTATAGCAGACTCTGAGTATTCCAACATAGTTGAAGTACAAGAAAAGACCTTTAAAAAGCCTTTATACATATAACAGAGGTTCATAAAGAGAAAATAAAGAAATCTATGAAAACACAAACAGCAAAAGGAAATGAATAAAACTACTTAAGACCTGAAAGTAGAAACAGACTCAATAAAAAATTGAAACAGGAAAATCTGAAAATAAAAAATTTAGGAACTCAAACGATTCATAGATGTAAACCTTGCCAACAGAACACAAGAAATGGAAGAGAGAATCTCAGGCATTGAAGACACAATAGAAGAAATGTGCACACTGGTCAAAGAAAACATTAAATCTGAAAAACTCTTAACACAAAACATTTGGGAAATCTGGGACACTGTGAAAAGACAAAATCTAAGAACAGGAATACAGGAAGGGGAAGAAACTCAAGCTAAAGGTACAGAAAATATTTTTTTAAAAAAAATCACAGAAGAAAATTTTTCTAACCTAAAGAAAGAGATGCCTATCAAGGTACAAGAAGCACACAGAACACAAATAGACTGGACTGGAAAACAAATGCTTCTTACTACATTATAATCAAAACATTAAATGCACAGAAAATAAAGAAAATTAAAAGCTGCAAGGGAAAATGAACAAGTAGCATATAAAAGCAGAAATGAGACATAACTTCTCAATGGAGACTCGAAAAGCTAAAAGGGCCTTGACAGATGTGCTGCAGACTCCAAGAAACCACAGATGCCAGGCCAGACTACTATACCCAGCAAAACTTTCAATTACCATAGATGGAGAAAACAATATAAAAGATATTTCATGATAAAACCAAATTTAAGCAATATATTCTATAAATTCAGTCCTATAGAAAATGCTAGAAGGAAAACGCCAACCTAAAGAGGTTAATTATACCCAAGGAAACATAGAGAATAAGTAATCTCAGACCAGTAAAACCAAGAGAGGAAGCAATTATACACACACACCACCACCACCACCACCACCACCACTACCACCACCACCACCACTATCACCACTACCACCACCACCACCACTATCACCACTACCACCACTACCACCACTACCACCACTACCACTACCACCACCACTATCAACACTACCACCACTACCACCAATAACAAAACAAGAATTAGAAATCATTGGTCATTGATATTTCTCAAAATCAATGATCTCAATTCCCCCAATAAAAAGACTTAGAGAATATATGTAAAAAACAAGACCTGTCCTTCTGCTGTATCCAAGAAACACACCTTAACAACAAGGACAGACATCATAGTAAAGTAAAAGATGAGAAAGGGATGATGTGGGATGTCTTACATATGTGCTGCTTTTATTGGCTGATGAATAAAGCTGTTTGGGCCAATGGCTTAGCAGAGTAAAGTCAGGCAGGAAATCCAAACAGAGGGAGAGAGAGAGAGAGAGGGAGAGGGAGGGAGGGAGGGAGAAAGGAAGAGAGAGAGAGAGAGAGAGAGAGAGAGAGAGAGAGAGAGAGAGAAAGGAGTCAGGAAGATGCCATATATCTGCTGAAGGAGAAGGACACACAAACCTTACCGGTAGGCCACAGCCTAATGCTGATACACAGATTAATAGAAATGAGTTAGTTTATGATGCAAGAGCTAACAAGGAATACACCTAAGCTATTGGCCAAATAGTGATATAACTAATAAAGTTTCTGTGTGATTATTCATATCTGGGTGGCCGGGAAATGAATGAGAAATCTCCATTTACAAAACTTATTTTCAGCAAATGAACCTACAAAACAAGCATGACTAGCCATTTTAATATATGACAAAATAAACTTCAAATCAAAAGTAATCAGAAGACATAGGGAAGGATAATACATACTCATATTCATCAAAAGTGAAATCAACTAAGAGGTCACTAAAATTTTTGTTTGTTTGCTTTGTGTGTGTGTGTGTGTGTGTGTGTGTGTGTGTGTGTTTCGAGACAGGGTTTCTCAGTAGCTATGGAGTCAGTCCTGGAATTCACTTTGTAGACCAGGTTGGCCTCAAACTCACAGAGATCTGCCTGTCTCTGTCTCCCGAGTGGTGGATGAAAAGCTTGCACCACCACTGCCCAACAAATTCTTAACATTTATGCACCAAACACAAGAGAGCCCAAGTTCATAAAGAAAAAAAAAAACTTCTGCAGCTTTAAATCACATATTGACCCTTACACACTGATAGTGGAAGACTTCATTACTCCACTCTTGCCAATAGGTAGGTCAGCCAGACAAAAACTAAACAGAGAAATGCTGAAGTTAATTCACATTATAAACAAAATGTGCCTAACAGATATTTACAGAACATTTCACTCAAAGATAAAAAGAACTTTCTCCAGAATTGACCACATATTCAGACATAGAGCAAGACTCAACAGGTGCAAGAATATTGAACTAACTTCCCACATGCTATCTGACCATCAGATTAAAGTTGGTTAACAACAACAGAAACAACAGAATGTTTACAAATCAATGGACAAACTGTATAACGCACCATGGAATGAAAAATGGGTCAAGACAAAAATTAAAAAAGAGATGAAAGACTTTCTAGAATTAAGTGAAAATGAATATGCAACAGTTCTGAACTTATGGTGCACAGGAAGTAGCTCTAAATGGCAAGTGATATTAATTCTGGAAAGTCATAGAGCAAGAGAAATCATACCCAAAAGGAGTTAAATGGCAAGAAATAAAAGTAAAACTTTGGGATAAAATCAATAAAATACAACTCCCCCACAAGAAAAACCCCAAAATACAAAGAATCAATAAAATAGAGTGAATTCTTTGAAAAAAATTAATAAGATTTTTTTATCCAAATTAACTAAAAGGCAAAAGATGGGATATCCAAATTAATAAAATTAGAGATGAAAAGGGGGATATAACAATAGACACTGAAGAAATCCAAAGAATCATAAGGACATACATTAAAAACCTGTACTCCACCAAATTGGAAATATATTACCAAAGTTAAATCAATATCAAATAAGCAATTTCAACAGATATATAACCCCTGGAGAAATAGAAACAGTCATTAAAAGTTTTTAACCCCCCTCACAAAAAAAAGCTCAGGGCCAGATGGTATTAATGCATAATTCTGCAAGTTTTTTCAAGGAAGAGTTAAAGCTAATACTTCTAAAATTATTGTTAAATAGAAACAGAAGAAACATTTCTCAATTCAGTTTATGAGGCCACAGTTACCCTGACACCCAAACCACACAGATTAGACAGAGAAAGAGGATTACAACTAATTTCCGTTATGAGCATAAATGTAAATGTTTTCAATAAAATATTTGCAAACTGAATTGAAAAACAGACCAAAAATATCAATCATAATCAACAAGCCTTCATCCCAGAAATTCGGGACTGTTTCAACATATATAAATTGATAAATGTAATCTACCATACAAACAAACTGAAAAACAAAAAACACATGATCATCTCTTTAGATGCAGAAAAGGCCATTGACAAAATCTAACACCTCTTCATGATAAAAATCTGAGAGAAATTAAGGTTCCAAGGGACATATCTCAACATAATAAAGGTAGTTTACAGCAAGCCCTTAACCAATATCAACTTAAATGGAGAGAGATTCATAGTCATTCCACTTAAATCAGAAACAATTCAAGATTGTCCACTCTCTCCATATCTATTCAAAATAATATTTAAAGCCTTAGAATAATAAGATAGCTATAAGGGATACTAATTGAAAAGAAGTTGAAATATTTATATTTGTGGGCAATGTGAGAGTATACATAAGTAACCCAAAACATTCTGCCAGGAAATTCCTACAACTGATAAACATTTTTAGCAAAGTAGCTGAATACAAAATTATCTCACAAAATCATTAGCCCTTCCATGCACATATGATAAACTGTCCAGGAATGAAATCAAGGAATCAACACCCTTCACAATAATCTCAAATAATATTAAATATCTTGGATTAACTCTAACCAAGCAAGTGAAAGACTTGTATGATTGAAATGTTACATCTTTGAAAAAAGAAATTAAAGAAGATATCAGAAGATGGAAATGAAAGATCTTCCATGTTCATGGATCAGGCTATCTTACCAAAATCAATCTACAGATTCAGTGCAATTGGCATTAAAATTCCAACACAATTCTGATGCAGGATATTTACCATACTGTGAATCCCCAAGACATTTTAAATAAATTAACGTTGTATCAGGGGACAGAACCATGGAGAGTACAAAGGACCCAGGAATGCAGATAGAGGGATGCACAAAAAGGAGCAGGGAGATACGTAGAGATTCTCAGTCTTTTTGGTTTGGGACTAGTGGAGAGATGCGTTTCTGCATGGGTCTTCTGGCCAAAAAGGTCAGCTGGTTCTTTTTGGCTTCTCTGATCTAGCAGGTCTTCACCACCACATCTGGCTTCCAAGTCTTTATTGGTAAATAGAATGATAGAGAATTAGTTGAAACATACATTTGGTGTCTGTGGCCAAGTGCTGGCAGGAACAGAAATCCAGCCAGGCCATTATCTGAGCAGTGGGGTGCTGACTGCAAACCCAAAGGGTACAGATGGACAATTGCTTTTCTTTCTAAGTTGTGTTATCTACTAAAATTCCATTCAAAATTAAAGAGAAAAAAAAATACAGACCAAAATCAATTCCTCCGAGGGTAAAAAACTATCTACAGTTCACAATTTACATGTAATTGTATCTGAATTTTCAAAATCAAAATTTTAAACTATTTTAATTTGACCCAATAAAACTATTTCACTAAACATTTCTAGAATCTGATATAAAGGGTGACTTATATATGTAATGATTTGCCAAATAGAAAAGAGATAGGCTGGCTTAATTGTTAGAGATAAATATTATATAGCCATTTAGGGCCAGATAGAATTTGATTAAGGATATATCTGGAAAAACACTGACTTTATTTCCCCAGGCCACTAAGGTCTTAGGGACAGTCAAAGCTTTGGTGACATTAGAACCTACATCCCACCACTCATCACTTTGTCTGGCAGATATCATTCCTATTTCAAATTAATTAAATACATTTGTAAAGTGCATCAAAAAACTGTGTAGTAGCGACAAATGAGTAAACCACAGCTTTGCTTAATGAGGGAGAAGGACCCACAAGTCATGAAAGTAACTATAATATAATATATTGTTCATTATTTAATTTAAGATGCCTTCAATGAGGTTCACTTACTGTCTTATATGTCTTTAAAAATTAAGCTCTGATAACCTTTCAAGGCTAAGATATATATATATGTATAGATATATATGATTCTAGGTATATCTAATTTTTAAAAATGACTGTAAGTGCTGGCATCCCTATGAGTTCTAACAGTTAGAAGGCTGAGGCAGGAGATCACTTGAGCACAGTAGTTTGAGACCAGTCTGAGCAACACAGCAAGACCCCATCTTGAAATAAACAAGTGAATAAAATAAAGTAAAAATAACACAAATATAATATAGGAGAGGTAGTACAGTGGAACAGAAAGAAGAAATGTCAAGTCTGTAGGAAAAAGCAGGGAGATATAGCGATGGGTTTAAGAATTAGGAGCCAGGGGCTGTCCATAGTTGGCACAGCAGTTAGGGGAACTGTTTGTTCTTCCCAAGGACCAGGTTCAGTTTCTAGCACCAACATGGCATGGTGACTCACAACTATCTGTAACTCTAGTTCCAGAAAATCTGAAACTCTCTTCTGGCCTCCATGGGCACCAAGCATGTACACGGTGCACAGACATACCTGCAGGCAAATACTCATCCACATAAAATAGTAAGAATTTTTCTTTTAATTAAAAAAAAAAAGGAATTGTGAGCCAGACCATTTTTAACAGGTATGCTTCTATTTGACTGCCAGAGTGTGACGTCTACACAGCAGGAACTATTTCTCATGTTTCTGGCTACCAGAGAACAGCATGGAGGTCCCACAGAGATGGTTCCTGCTGGAGACCTTTTTTTTTTGTTAGCAGATGGTTGTCTTCTTCTAGTGTCCTCACAGAAGAGACAGTCTTCCTTTTCTTATATGGCCATCATTCTCTCTGGATTAGGACTATCCTGAAAGCTTCATTTAACTGACATCTCTCCCTCACTCCCAATCTCTGTTACATGGCTTCTTTTCATTGAAACCACATCTCAGCTCCATTGTTAGAATGATCTTCTTATTTTTCCTTCTATTACCTGTTCTATAGATATTTTCTATATTAAGTTCTGAAAATTCCTACAGGTCTAAGTGTCCCATATTTCCCTTTGCAGACAATTAGTGACCTAAGAACTTTTACTACGCTCCATCTCTTGATGAGGATTAATCCTTTAACACTGGACTTTGGGGGAATATTCTAGATACAAACAATAGCAATTGTAAGAACAAGTATGTTTTCTGAGTCCTAGGGCAATAAATACTTTAACATTACAGCCCAGAATACACACATATTATTCAAGCATTAAATGGTATGATGCCAGATATAAAAATAAACCCAGAAACACACCACACTGAGGCAGAAGGATTGCAAGTCCAAGTAGTGCCTGTAGACTTCAGAAAGTTCAACACTGGCTTGGACAACTTTGTGAGACACTTGTTAAAAAGATTTTATTTTTTTAAATTTTTTTTGTGGGGATTTTGTTGTAACAAACTGCTTGTTCATTTCCTGGCCACCTAGACTTCTGAAACAATCGCACAGAAACTATATTATTTAAATCACTCCTTGGCCCATTAGCTCTAGCTTCTTATTGGTTAGTTCTTGTATATTAATTTAACCTACCTCTATTAATCTGTGTATTGCCATGTGGCAGTGGCTTATCAGCAAAGTTCCCAAAGTCTGTCTCCAGCAGGGCTAGATGGCTTCTCTTGACTCTGCCTCTTTTCTCCCAGCATTCAGTTGAGTTTTCCCCACCTACCTAAGTTCTGCCCTATCAACAGGCCAGTTTTCATTCACCAATGATATTCATAGTATACAGAGGGGAATCCCACATCACCTCCCCTTTTCTGTTTAAATGAAAAGGGAGGTTTTAACTTTAACATAGTAAAATTACATATAACAAAACAGGTATCCAGCAATAATTACAGTTACAGTATTTATATCTATTTTATCTTTTATCATAACTAAGGAAAACTATAACTATCAATTCTTCAACTTCATCAAAGACTCCAGAAGGATATAATATTACCTAAGTAAACAGGAAGTGCATTGTAAGCAACTTCCAAAACTCTAGAATTAGCAGAGACTTCTTGCTGCCTGGACAGATATCCAAAGTTCTTCTGTACCATTGGGGCATCTATCTTCAGCCTACTAGCTCATAGCATCCAGCAGACTTTCCCATGAAGCAGGAAATTTCAAAGACAGTTCCACCTATATTGGCAGTTTGTCAGTCACTTTCTTCTGTGTTCTGCAGAATGTTTAGCAGACTCTTTCAGGAAGCAGGAACCCCAATGGATCGTCTCATTTTTAGGCAAGTCTAGCAGTCATTTTCTGTGAATCCTGCATGTTCAGTTCATCAAGCAGTCCAGACAAGAACAGTTTCTTGCCCAAATGGCTAACCAACTCCATAAGGAGCCTCTTTGATGCCCATCTTCCTCTTGAAGTAGATTGGTGCCATCAGGAGCAGATGTGTCTCATTTTCATGAAAAGTGTTAAGTTCTTAAAATATTTTAAATGCCATATTCTGTAGTTTTTTTGAAAGGTTGGAAAAATGTCTATCCATCTGAAATACACCTCTTTACATCCAAAAAATGTAAATAATATGACTATAAGCTTGACTATTATAGATGATTATTTATTAACCTATATTTCTCAATTATACATTACATTTTAAATAAGCTGCACAAACATAACACCTTAATCAAGAACGGAAATATACATGTAACAAAATTGACCTCAAATTTGTACCAATAGAGCAAGATTCATGCCAATGCAAAGTATTCATCTCTATAGCATATCCCCCGTTAAATGTAAACAAACACTTATAAACAATATCTATGACCGTCTGTACTCTGTTTCTTTAAATAATTTACCTTTTTAAAAAAAAAAATTTACTTCTTTTTATAACTATCTATATTCTTTTTCTTCACACTCCCAAGCCTACATACATTTACCCAACCCATTTAGAGGTCTTTTCCATCTGAATTTGTCTTTATTCTGTATTGATAATTACTTTCTGATTAGGACTGCTTCTTAAAATGCTAAGCATTTCTTAAAAACCTAAGCTGCGGCATTACTAGGGTATATACAGCACTTTCTGCTTGCCCCACCCAGTCCAACATAATGGAAGATGTTTGTTCACTCCTCTGCAAGCTATACTTGCAGTTCTAAGTATGCAGCCATATGTTGAACCATTAAGCAGTTTGTAACATGCTGCTTACAAATTCCATTTAAATGCTCAGTCTCCTGAAAGAGCCAGAGTTCATGGCCCAGGAAGCTGTAGTTTTCAAAACAGCATGGCTTTTTTTTTCTGCTTTACAGCTGAATCGGGAAAACCTCTCTTAAAGGAGTCATGCCTCTGCTTGATTCTAGAAAACAGAACCCACCTAAGAAAATGCTGCTACCAAACCATGCTTAATTCTATTATTTTGTGTCTAGGATTCCTTCCCAAACTTTCTAGATTTTAAGTGGATTTTAGTTGGTCACATGGGCATCAATCTGTTGTAATGAACTGCTTGTTTGTTTCCCAGCCACCCAGACTTCTGAAATAATCACACAGAAACTATATTATTTAAATTACTGCTTGGTCCATAAGCTCTAGCTTCTTATTGGCTAGCACTTACATATTTATTTAACCCATCTCCATTAATCTGTGTATAGCCATGTGGCAGTGGCTTACTGGCAAATTTCCCAGCGTCTGTCTCCAGCGTGACCACATGGTTTCTTTCTTGACTCTGCCTCCTTTCTCCCAGCATTCAGTTGAGTTTTCCCTACCTACCTAAGTTCTGCCCTATCAACAGACTAAGCTAGTTTCTTTAATCCCCAATGGTTCACAGCATACAGAGTGGAATCCCACATCAGTATTATCCCTCGATATGCTTGGAATATAGCCCAGAGATAGAATGCTTGGTTAGCCTGCTGGTGAGGATAGATAAAACAAACAGCAACATACTCTTGTGTTTACAGAAAGATTCCTTGTCATTAACCTCCTCTTCTTTTTCTGACACAGGTCTTTGGCTGGTGCATAACTCACTACACAGATCAGAATGGCCTTAAAATCACAGAGATCTGCCTGTTACTTCCTCCAGAACACTAGGATTAAAGACATCTGTTACCACACCTGATCTAAATTATACTTATTCATATGTGATTAAGCAGGAATTTTATGTTTTATACTTCTGAAGATAGAAATGCATGCATGAGTCACAGAATTAACAAACTGGGTCACAGTGAGCATCTTAAAAACAGAATCACCTGCTGGAAACAGAACGGAAAGCTGTGAAGGTGGTGATACACTGTGATCAGAGTTTTAAACTGTTACATAATGTTCCTTGAACTTTATATTTCTTTCTTGGATTGTGTGGTTTTTCTTTTTTTTTCATGAAACTATACAGATCAATGATTATTATAGGTGTGGGTTATGGAGTATGGTTTCAAGTTTTGCTTCTGCTATGCAGTACCTGTAATGATCTCCTACAGTCCTGCTTGCTCAGTGGGTAAAATGGGAACAATTACAGTATATATTCAGTTTCAAGGATTAAATAATGAATTAGGGTGCTTGGCATCTAACATCCAGGAAAAATTAGCCATTGTATTTCTTTACTTTTTAAATTTCTCTCAAGTATTAGGTACTTTTTTGCAATGGTTGAATGGGACTCTACTCAAGTTGCTAAGTAGAACCAAAGGAAGTATAGTGTGTATTGAAGTAAAAGAGGCTGGACAATGATTGCTAGAGGCAGCAGATATCAAAATGAAAGAATCTGAAGGATAAAGCCACACCCCAAGACTTGAGTGCCTCAGTGTTTCCCTTGCTGCACCTGGCAGGTGCAGATGTCTATTTCCTTAAAGGTAGCTCTGCCCGCAGGTCCGCCTAATATGAAGACACCCAGTGCTAACTTCTCCCTACTCATTTAGACCAAATTCTAGTTCATACAGGAGCTCCACCAAATCTTACTGTGCTCCTATGTGAGTACGTAAAAGTAAATGTATCACACATTAAAGATATTTAACATTTTCAGTGTGTACTTCTTATTTGCTTCCTTCAAACTTCTACTTGACGTTCACGTTTCTTCCTCAGTCTTTTGTTTATTACATTTCCTTCTTTCTTGTACAAAGCAGCAACACAGATTTTTTAAAAATATACTTGTGGGACTGGGGATCTCGCTCAGTGAGTAAAGTGCTTGCTGCATACGTGTAAGGACCAGCATTCAAATCTTAAGAACCTATGTAAAACTGGATTTAGTACCTCCAATCTGAAATCCCAGTGCCCCTATACTGAGAAGGAAGGTGGAGCTAGGCAAATCTATGGAAACTCCTGCTAATATACAGCACAGCAACAAACACAAAGAACCTGCCTCAAGCAAGGTGGAAGGCCACATAGGACTCACAATTGAGGCTGTTTTCTGACCCCTACACATATGCCATGATACTCATAGGCCAGCATAAACACACACTGGGGCACACATCCTACATATACAACAAACTTGAAGCATTGGGGAAAAATACTGAACAATCAAGTGATTAATGAATATTTTTATCATGCCCTGTACTAGAAATATTTAACACATTTGGCACATAATATTCCCACTCTTCACCCCCATTCACCCCGGGGACAGGGTTTCTTTGTGTAACAGCCTAGCTGTGCTGGAACTAGCTCTGTAGACCAGTTCCTGCTCACAGAGATCTGCCTGCCTCTGCCTCCCAAGTGCTAGGATTAAAGGCGTGTGCCACCGATGCCCAGGCATATATTTCCACTCTTAAAAAAAAAGTACAATGACATTTGCCTGTAGGAGAATCTGAGGCATTAGTTAGAAGATCTCTTTTAAATATTCCTGTTTGGCTTGTGCAGCCACTGTGGAAATCAGTGTGGCAGTTTCTCAGGAAACTGGGAGTCAACCTCCCTCAGGACCCAGCAATTCCACTCTTGGGAATATACCCTAGAGATTCCCTAACATAATACAAAGGCATTTGTTCTACTATGTTCATAGCAGCACTATTTGTAATAGCCAGAACCTGGAAACAGCCTAGGTGCCCCTCAATAGAAGAATGGTTAAAAAAGGTGTGGAACATATACACATTAGAGTTTTACTCAGCGGTAAAAAAACAATGACATCTTGAATTTTGCATGCAAATGGATGGAAATAGAAAACGCTTTACTGAGTGAGGTAAGCCAGACCCAAAAAGAGGAACACGGTATGTATTCACTCATAAGTGGATTCTAACCATAATTAAAGGTCTTTGAGCCTATTATTAGTGATCCTAGAGAAGCTAAATAAGAAGATGAACCTGATGAAGATTATTTAGCTATCCGCCAGGAGGTAGGAAATAGACAAGAGTCCCAGGTAACCTCGGGTGCATGGGGGGGGTGGGTGGGAGGGTTGTTGGAAGGGGAGAGGGTTAGAGAGAAGGGAGAAGGGGAGGAATGGGGAAAGCTCGGTGGACCGGGATGGGGGGGAGGGAGGAAGGATGAATATGGGATCAGGGAAGAATATATTTCAACTAAGGGAGTCATTTTAGGGTTTACAGGAGACTTGATTATATATGGGATCCCAGGTCCAAGGAGAGATCCCCAGATTGTTCTCTGGACAGAGGAGAGGGTGCCTGAACCGGCCTTGGCCCATAACCATACTGATGAATATTTTGCTTATCACCATAGATCCTTCATCTGGCGAAGGATGGCGATACAGACAGAGACCCACATTGGAGCACCGGACTGAGCACCCCAAGGTCCAAATGAGGAGCAGAAGGACGAAGAAAATGAAAAAGGAAATAAGGACTGCGAGGGATGCTATCACCCACTGATACAAGGGGATGGATCTAATGAGAGTTTACCAAAGCCAGTTGGACTGGGACTGAACGAGGACGTGATCTAACCAGATTCTCTGAATGTGGCCGGATTCTCTGAATGTGGCTGGCCCGAAGTCTTTCTGAAAAGCCATTGACTATGACACTGGGACTTGTTTCCTCTGCATATACTGGATTTTGGGGATCCAGTCTGTTTGGATACTCACCTTCCTGGACCTGGAGGGAGGGGGAAGGAACTTGAACTTCACACAGGGCAGGAAACCCTGACTGCCCTAAGGGACGAAGAGGGAGGAGGAGAGGGAGTGGGGGGAGTGGGAGGGTGTTGGGAAGAGGGGCGGAAATGGAAACTTTTATAATTTAATAAAATTACTTTCAAAAAAAAATTCCTGTTTGGACATTGGCACAGGAGACCACTTCCTAAATATAACACCAGTAGTACAGACACTGAGAAAAACAATTAATAAATGGGACCTCTCAAAACTGAGAAGCTTCTGTAAAACAAAGGACACAGTCAACAAGACAAAATGGCAGCCTACAGAATGGGAAAAGATCTTAACCAACCTCACATTGGACAGAGGGTTGACCTCCAAAATATACAAAGAACTCAAGAAATTGGTCATCAAAATAACAAATAGTCCAATTAAAAAATGGAGTACAGACCTTTGTAAGCTTCCGCACTTTTCTGTGGACACCCGAACCTCGAAACAGGCGCGCGCTTTCCTGACTCGAGCCCACGAGAACGGACGCATGTCCTAGGGGTTTGAACAGACGACACACACACAAAGAGACCGGCTCATCTGCCAAAGAGCAAGTGGCAAATGGCAGTTTTATTAAGCATAAGTCGGGTATATATACTGTGGGGCAAAAGGACACCAGCCCCCCATCAGGATCAAGGAAAGAGAAAAGTCAGGGGGCCGCACCCAAGGTCAGAGAGCAGCTGAACAGAGAAAAGAGGAAGCCAGGTGGGCGTGCTCAGGCTCAGAGAAAAGCTGACCCAGGAACCTTGCCTGCGGGCGAGAACCTTGCTTGCAGGTGGAATTACCATGACAGAAGAGTTCTCTCTGAGCTACACCCTTGGGCCGTAGGTGATATTAACATAACAGGAGAGGGCAGTTCTATGCTACACCCTCAAGCTGATGCAGTGGAACCAGGAAGCAGAACAGCCCTGCATAGCGCCTCGGGAAAAATGGGGACCTGTGTACCTACAGACCTTAACAGAGAACTCTCAACAGAAGAATCTGAAATGAATGAAAGACACTTAAGGAAATGCTCAACATCCTTAGCCGTTGGAGAAATGCAAATCAAAACAGCTCTGAGATTCCTTCTTACACCTGTAAGAATGGCCAAGATCAAAAACACTGGTGACAACTTATGCTGGAGAGGATGTGAGGCAAAGGCAGTATTCCTTCATGACTGGTGGGAGTACAAACTTGTACAGCCACTTTGGAAATCAGTATGGCAATTTTTCAGAAAATTAGGACCTCAAGACCCAACAATATTACTTTTGGGTATATACCCAAAGGATGCTCAACCATACCACAAGGTCATGTGCTCAACTATGTTCATAGCAGCATTATTTATAATAGCCAGAACCTGGAAACAACCTAAATGCCCCTTGACTGAAGAATGGATAAAGATGATGTGGTACATTTACACAATGGAATACTACACAGCAGAAAAAAATGACATCTTGAATTTTTTGGGAAAATGGATGGATCTAGATAACATTATATTGAGTGAGGTAACCCAGACCCAGAAAGTCAAATATCATATGTACTCATTCATAAGTGACTTTTAGACATAAAACAAAGAAAAACCAGCCTACAATCCCAGAGGACCTAGACAACAATAAGGATCCTAAGAGAGATGCACATGGATCTAATTTACATGGGAAGTAGAAAAAGACAAGATCTGTTGAGTAAATTGGGAGCGTTGGGACCTTGGGAGAGGGCGGAGATGAATGGAGAAAGAAAACATAGCACAATAAAAGCAATAAAAAAAATAAGAAGTAATGGGTCTATGAAAAAAAATTCCTGTTTGGAGAAATGGTATAGAAGACCTGTCAGCATGTGAATAATAAAAAGACAGAATCTTAAGGTCATTCTTCATAAAAAAAATAAATACCACTAGAGATATGTGCAAGTTTTTTTAAAATACTAATTTTCTACATTTTTCACAAAATTAAAGTGGTGTTAAAATTATGTCCAAAAATTTATCTTATATCATTTGATAAGGATAAAAACATTGCATAATATTTAGCCACGCTGATTATGTTCTTTCAAAACTAATTATCTAGACAGATTTTCCTGGGATCCATTATCTTATTTTTTGAGGTAGGATCTCTTCGGTCCAGACTGTTCTGGATCTCAACTCTCTCCTGCTTCTGCTTAGGAGCTTATTTTCAAGCAGGTCTCTGCTTAAAAGCTACCAGTTCCCAGTCATCACTTCCAAAGAAAAGCGTAAACAAACCATTGTTTTAGATTTAAATACACACAGAGGCTGCCCTGAAAAATTCCTGACCTGGCTACTTTTCCATAAATTATAAAAGTGATCCTCACTCTTTTCAATATGTCCTCTTCTAGCTGCTAGGTTTTTTCCAAGGCATCTTATGTTTGCTATGAGGCAAACAATTTGAACTGCTTTTTTCTTTCCTTTTTTTTTTAATCATAAGATTTACTTTTTTCTGCTTGAAGGAGTATGGTGGGACTCCTAAGAGGCAGGAATTAGTCTTCAGATTCTGTGGTCCACTCCCCGCCTTCACTTTCTTCGCAGCGGTCAGCCGGGTTTTCGTCACCTAAGGGAAAGCTGTAAAGTTTACTCGGGTCACTACTTGATAAACTTAACAGGTGACTTGTGAAAGGAAACTGCAGCAGGAAGAGGCAGAAGGCTCTTCCAGCAGACAGGCAGACAGGCACTGGGAGGGCGGGGCCCGGGAGGGCGGGGCGGGGCCCGGGAGGGCGGGGCCCCGCCTCTGCAGCTGACCCCGACATGCCGGACGCGGAAGGGCGGGTCCTGGGGGCGGACCCAAGCCGGACGTGGGCGGGACATACATAGGCGGGGCTCGCTCTGGTGGGACTGAAGCGGGCGTGGTCTGCTTTTGATGGGCGTGTCTATCTGGGCGCGGGCAGGAGTGGAGGGGGGCAGAATTGGGACTGCGCAAGGGCCCATGGGAGAGTTGCCCCTGTGACCCAGGAGGAGAATCCCTGGGCCTCTGGAGGAGAACAAGTGTCTGTAACCAAACGTGCACAAGTTTTAGTGACCAGGTAGGGGAGGAAGGCAGTGTCTGCGGAAGAACTACGTAAGAACCCTTCCGTCCGCCCCAAGCCCGGGCGAGAATCCGAGTTGTTCTCGTGGGTCTCCCCGCTTCCTTGGACCCGGGACCTTCTCGCCTCAGGGGCTGCGTGAAGATGGTGAAGAGTGGCCGCCTAGGCGCGCCGGTCTGCGAAGCCCACGGGCACGAGGCGGCTGGCCGTGTGCGCTTGCGCGCCGCTCAGGGCGGGACGGGGCGTCTCCCGCCGCTCGCTGGAGGCGGGGCCTGGGCCAGCGCACAGCGCCCGCGGGCTGACCTCGTTGAACGCCGGCCCGTGACGTCACCCCCGCCGTGACGCGTACGCAGTAGGAAAACTGTAAGTTTGCGAGGATCTTGCAGCTTCCTGGCTTGTGGGGCTCGTGGGGCCTGAGGGCTGCTCGCTGTCACGGTCGCGGTGTTGACCGCGGGCACCGGGAAGCCTCGAGAGACCCGGCAGCCATCGACCGTGACGCCGGGCCGGTGACCGTCCCAAGTTGGAGCTCACCCTCCTGGGACCGCGGGCTTGTGGAGGCGAGGCCATTCCTGAGCCCGGCCAGCACCGTTCCCGCTGGCCTATGACAGCTAAGAGCGGGTGATTAAGGCCTGGGAACGGGAAACTGGCGAGGCCCTCCCTAAAATTCGTTGATAAAGAGATTAGGTCCCACTCTCCATTCTCATTTTGCAGTAGGACTTTCTCGGTCAGCCTGGGATAGAGAACCCCTTCAAAGACTAGCAGCCCTGTGCCCATCTACCTTTGGGATCCTGCAACTGCCCAGGTGGCTGATGACAACTTACATGCTGTGTCACCTCCAGCAGGGCTACAATGCCTTGAGACCCTGTGAGCCTACCCAACCTATGTAGCCCAATACAACGCTTATGAAAATCTTCATTATTCCGAGGAATGTGGTAGCCCATTTGTATATATATTATATATATACCCGACCCATCTGATCATGACTTTTGAACCTGAAGGTATCTCAGCTATTTTATTGACTTATCAGAGATCAGATAACTGGTACCACTATCAGAGAGATACTGGCAATACGTTGCCCCCCATCTTTTTCAGAAAACTTTTTAGCAGCTCAGAACTAGTAGGTTATACTCAACACAAATAAGTAGAATCAGCTTGTATGCTTATATGGTGTAGTCAACTCTTGTCTTAGTGAAGAGTTAGTTACAACATTGTAATACTTCTCAAACTCTGGTATAGGAACTAGTCAGGAACTTTGAAGGGAATATACACACCCTAGGATGGATTTAAACAGTAGATTAAGCGGGCCACATTTCTGTGAATTCAGTGGAGGGTATTACATCCTTACAGAGGACCCTTTAAATCAAAGCAGGGCTTTTCAAAGACAAGTCATCTAAGTCTTAGAACTTTTTTAAAAAAATTGTCTCTAAGTGGGAGATGATAGTGTAACTTTTGTTACTTTTCCTGGTATTAGATGAGACCATGAAGAGCACAGGCAGCTTTCTAAGTATGGCATGCTATTTGCATCAGCCACCAGAAGTCAGACTTTGAGTCAGAACTAGAAATAGATGGCAAAGGTAAAGACTTGCACGCTAGCAGAGTTCAGTCCCAGTGGAGAGCTAGACAAGGAATAGGTACATGAAATTGTTTCACACAGGGAGAGTGCAGTAACAGGAAGGCGAGAGGCTGGTGAGGGGACAGTGTGGAGCCCCATCAGGAGCCCAACTGGTGGGTTGTAAATTCCTTGGGAGGTCAAGGCAGGAGGAGTACAAGTTCAAGGACTGCATAGGCTGCAGATGGAGTCCAAGCCCACCACTTGGGAGTGGTGGATGGAGATAGTATAACCGTTCGGCCTGGAAAGCTCACCATATGCAAGGCCCAGTTCTAAACACTGAACGTTTTCCAACTGCCTTTTAAGCTAAGAGAACTAGCTCTGTTTTTTATAAATGAGGAAACTGGCACATGTTAGATGCGTACTCAAGCTAAAAGCTTAAGAGACTCAAAGTCTTGCATATTTTACTAAATTTGCATTAGTTTTATTTGGCACTGTTAAAATTTTTACCATTTGAATTTAGGTCATCTGATTTGAGAGGCTGTGTTTCAAATGACTGTTCTGTCTCAGCATAGTAAGAAGTGTTGATATGTAACCTTGAAACATCTGATAGACTCTGGTAGGGTCCCGGAGCCTGTGTCAAAGTAGACACTTTATGTGTAAGTGTAATGGAAAAGCAACAAGATAGTACCATTACGGGAATGCTGTCTGTCTGTTTCCTGATTTACTCCATGGCATACTAACAGTAGAGTCACGGAGTGGTGGAGGGGCATGAAAGTGAAGAGGCAGGAGACTGTTGTTATGCTGTACCATGAGAGGGGAGATGGTGTGGAACCTTAGACTAAGAGAGGCAATTTTGGAGGTGACATTAAGAAGTGGAACTCCAATTCTGTTGACAGGACTTACTGATTGGGGGTGTGCTGAGGAAAGGGAGGAGTAATAACATTTCCGGGTTTGGGTAGAAGAACTAGGAGAATAGAGGTACTGTTTTCTGAGAAGACAGGTTTAGGAGGAAAATAAAAGTCTAGTTTTACTTTCAGGTTTTAGTTTTGTTAACTATAGTAATGGATACTAGTAACAATGATACTAATTAGCATATTGTATTTATGAACTCTATTCCAGGCAAGGTTTTACTTATTTTTACATGTATTCATTTAATCCTTAAAACAGTTATATGTGCTAGGAACTTATTGTTCTCCATTTTGCAGATGAGAAAAATAGAGACACAGGGAGCTGCCTTAAGTCATCTTGTAGGGCAAGGCCTCTGACTACTTATGTCCCTACCCATTGCCATGAGTTTGTAAGTGTTAGAAGTGGGATTCACACCCAAAGTGCTCAGACTTTGGAGTCCACATAGGTAACTACCTCATATGGACATGTTGAGTATGTATATGCAGTGACTGTGGTCAGGGATAGAAACACATAGTTTTGAAAAGACTGGCTGCTTTTGTTCTTTTCTAATCTTTGGTTGTTAACAGGAGGTAAGAGAAGGGAGCATACATGGTAGGTTTGTATGTTTGCTGGTTCTTCCTTATTTGATTGGATGTCTGCTGCTAACATCCATTCTTTTGTCTCATTTCCATAGTGTGCGGTGTGGGTTCAGGATGAAGTCTCTGTCTCTTTCACATCTCTGTCTCTAGTCTCATTCCATTGCCTGCCATTCATAGCTGGTAGTGGTGACTTTATGTGAAGGATATTGGCTAGGTTTGGGGTATTTGGGGGATGAATAAATATGGCTCTCTTTTTGGAGGAGCATAGTATGAGAAAAAAACCTGCGGGAATAGAATTAGAGTAGAGCGATGCATAAATATATGCTGATTAGTTCATTCCGGCTTCCCACCTCCTTTTGCCCCTGCCCCACATTTGAGAGATGGGGTGTGAAAAGGGCAAAGGAGCTAAAGAAGGCTTAGACAATTGCCTGATGGGTTGGAAGCTCCCGGAGAGTCCTTTTCAACAAAAGAACTACTCAAAGTCTTGCATATTTTACTAAATTTGCATTAGTTTTATTTGGCACTGATAAAATTTTTACCAAATGAAGAATTCTGCTATGTGATTATCTCTGTGGAGTGATGACTTTCCCCAGTTCTTCTAACTGTGTTGACAGGACGCCGTAGTGAAACAAGGGAACTGGCTTGAAATGTTGCTGCTTACATAACAGAGGCAATGGAGGGGCCGTGTATAAGTGTATCCTGCCAAAGTTCCACACACTAGTATTTGACTTTCCTGTTAATCAGCTCCTTAAGATTGATATACATGCAAATTGATATATTTGGTCTCATTGTTTTGGGCCTGTGTTATAGACAGTCCTATGTGGGGAGGAACTTATAGTGGAGGAGGTCTGAGTAAGCCCCTTCTCCTAAAAGTTCAGCACTGTAGGCTGGCCACCAACCCTTTCACCTATGAACCTTTAGTAGACCATAATGCTTGCTATTTTTTTTTATTCATTTCTCTCTCTTTTCTTTCTTGTTTCAATTAATGCTTTAGCAATGCATTTTTTAAAGAAATTACTTATTTTATGCATATGAGTGTTTTATCTGTTATGTATATGCACACAGTATCCAAGGAAGCTGGAAGAGGGCATCGAATACCCCTGGAACTGGAGCTGCAGCTGGTTGTATCATGTAGATGCTGGAAACCAAACCTAGTTCCTCTGCAAGAGCAGCAGCCAGTACTTTTAACAGCTTAGCTATATCTTCAGCCCCAAATTTCTTTCATGTTTTATACACACTGAATTAGCTACCTCAGTTATATTTGTTAATTTTTCAAAGACTTTTTCTGTGTGAGTTTTCATATGTGATTTTTGGCAGCATCTATAAGATGTGGAGGGCATATATTATCTTCATAATTTGACAGTAAGAAAATGCTACAGGTCAAATTATTTGTCCTATGTGTTAGAACAGTTTAGTGACAAAAAGCAAAGTGAACTTGGAGTTAAGTCTTAATACCTAGGACTGCTTTAAAGTTATTTATTGCTATTAGCCAGTTCACCTTCCTAAGAGTACTGTGAAATGAAGCTGTTATTCCTGTCTTATAAAGAAGAAACTGATTTAAAATATTAAGTCATCTAGCAAGGTCCCTCAACTCTAATGTGTTTCTTTGGCTGTTTCCACTGAGTTAAACTGCCTATCCAGATATTTCCAGGATATGAACTTGACTACATTGTTATGTTCGCTAAATCTCCACTTTGACTACACGGTCTCTTGGCACATAGACTTACATTGATGTTGTCACTCTAGTCAGTGTTTGCGATCCTCCCAGATTTGATTTGAGTGGGGGTTTCCTGAGTTTTGTTAAACTATATGGTAATAAGATGTGCTATTTAGACTTTTATTTTTGAGAAACTTAAGTCCAACAGCAGTCTACAAATACAACTCTGATCTGTATTTGCCTTTAGCTAAGTGAGGAAGTCTGTGTGGGAGCAGTCATTTTGCTAGTCTGACTGATTCATGTTTGAGAGGGGACTCCCATTTGTGCCTCCTTTGAATCTGAGTCTCTAGTGTTCTTGGTAGGGTGGATTCAAATTCAAAAATGAGATAAAAAGATTTATCTTCTTTCATGTCAATTTGAGGGTGTTTCTCTTAGTTTTTTTCTATGCTGATCTAATCCACAGACATACTTGACTTGACCACAGACACAATGATGGTATGGAAGCTATTGCCCTTTCTTTCTGAAATAGACATACCTACTCTAATGAGTATTTCACATTTGTGAGGTCATAGGAGCTGGCGATAGTTACTTATATCCTAAAGTGTAAACAAGAGTTGATTAGTTTGCCCAAATAAATACAATATAAGACTTTTGATTTTTACAGTTTAACACTTTAGGGTGGGGGTTGAGATAGGGTTTCTCTTTATAACAGCTCTGGCTGACCTGGATCTCGCTTTGTAGGCCAGGCTGACCTCGAACTCACAGAAATCCTCCTACCTCTGCCTCCCAAGTGCAGGGATTAAAGAGTTACATTTTATAAAAACAAAGCTGGACTTTCATTTTCATTAGATGAAAAAAGATACCTACTTAAAAAATATTTAAGTAGTTATTTTGTTTGAAGATTATTTGATAGTAGTTGATTATTGGTATACGTTTTAGTGGTCAGATGTTTTAATATTTGTATAATACATCCATTGACTGGAGTTAGGACCATTGATTATGAGATTCTAAATCTTAAGGGTGTGGAGAGTTGTGGGCGCAGATTACTATAGTTATACTTAAAAGGCCTTCAAGAGTTCTGCCTTTTATGAAATTCGATTATTATAACAAATATTTTTTCTTACTCCTAAGAAGAAAATATTAATATTCAAATAGCCATAACATTTGCTGAACTATGACATGAAGAGATCACTACATAAATAGAGCTAAAGCTAAGCTGGAATTGCTTGTTATTTAAGCAAGGGAGAGCACAGCCCTCCTGGCGTTTTAAGGAAGCATGGCATTTTAAAATTGGCTTATTTTCAAAGGTGACATAATTGAAGGCTTACTTTAAACTTGGAATTTGGAGATTGACTGACTTTGAGGAGGTTTCCAAAGCAAGGCAGTAACTGACTGACTGAAATTCTCAATTGAGTACGTAGAATAGAAATGTTGAATATACTTTAACAGTTGATTGATTGTGGCAGATTGAAAACCAGTTTTGTGATTTCCTGTTCCCAGCCAGAGAACAGTCTTCCTTCCTTGAAGAATGTGTATTCTTTATTGACATTTATGTTAACATATTATTGGTAGTGATTGTGCTAATCCAATTTATTTGTGATTTCATTTTTCTCTTGAAACTTAAAAAAAATGTGTGTAATAAATATGTTTTCTCTTTGCCAGTCTCAGGATTATTTTATATTTGAGAATTAGGCTGCTTTGTGGAATATTTAAAGGTGATGTTTTATTTTGAGAAATGTTTAGTTATTTAAAAATACTGGGAAGGCTGCATTTCTTTCTTTTTGTCTACTTCCTTTCTTGAGGTAGTGTATTGTATCTTGTACCCACAAAAATCAGTCTTCGTAGATGCTCAGTTGCATACAGCTCTAAACAGCTTATTGGTTTTGCTGTTGTTAGAGATGCAATTAGAATGGACTGCTTTCAGAAAGTTAGCTAGCCATCATTTACCAGTGGCTTAGAAGTTTCATGATTTTATTGCATGATTTTTTGCATGGCATGGTCCTTTTAATGTCTGTGAATCTTTTTACCATAATTATTATGTTATAACACTGTTTACATTATTCAGTTATTTAATATTTAGCATGTTTCTTCAGAATGAAATGAAAACCTATCTCTGACTATTGGTGTGCTACTATAAAACTTTTTTTTTTCCTGAATTGATCTCTCATAGTAGTATTAGTTAGAGCTTTTTTTCCTGTGTTGATGTTAAACTTTCAAGACATTCATTTAGAAATTAGAGAAGAAAAAAATAAGGTTTTGATGTAGCTTCTTTGTGCATGTACATATGTTTGTATCTGGGTGCATATGCACAGGCCAGAGGACAACCTCGGATATTGTTCCTTAGGTACTATCCACCTTGGTTTTATTCCCTCCCCTCCCCTCTTTCTTTCTTCTTTCTCTCCCTGCATCCTTCTTTCCTATGGAACAGGACAGCTTGCATTTGATTGTCTCCTTCCACAATATGAATTCTAAGGGATTGAATCAAAGCTTAGTGGCAAGTGTTTTTGCTCGAGGAATCATCTTGCTGACTTCCACCGTGTTCTTTTTCAGAAAAGGTTTCTAATGACTAGTTGTCTTGGAGCTGGCTGATTCTCTTAGGCTGGCAGGCCAAACAGTCGTAAGGATCCACCTATTTCTCTCTCTTCAGCTCTGGGAATTAGGCAAGCCCCACCATTTCTGGCTTTTTTGACAGGTGTGGTGGGGGTTCTAGTCAATCTAATTTAGATCCTCGTATTTGTGCATCAACAACCTTAGGGATGCATGATCATTGGAAGGTTAGGAGAGAGAAAGAAGACAGAGAGGGGTAAGTGGATAAGTGATGTCAGACCTCTAAAAGGCAGACGGCTTGAGGTCCACTGGTTGAAGGGCAGTGACCCGTGCTACCAGGATGGAGGTGAGCATTCTTATTTAGTTGTTATTTGGGGAAGGAGGAAACCAAGGGAGTCTAGCCTAATAACCTTTCTATAGAAGTGATATAATCTGCTAAGTAAGTGAAGGCTGGGTAGGAAGCTTGAAAAAAAGTGGTGGAAGTCTGGAATTGATTCTGTGGGAAGTAAGAGAAGAAGCTGATTTAAGAAAGAATCAAAGAACAGCAGTGAGAACTTACTCAGGTGGGGAGCTGTACATTTGCACTCCTTCTGCTTGGGGATTTCTATATCATTGATTTCCAGATTGGATATTACAGTTGTTGGAGATCCTCAGGTAGATGCTCAGGTGTGTATTAGAGGTACAAGAGAATTTAAGGCCAGAGAGTGGGCAAAGCTGGATGATCAGTTTCTAGGTTATGTTGGACAAGGCATGAAACTGGGAACATGGCTAATGCATGAGGGGAAAATAGAGGAGAAAAGAGTGAGAGCTTAAATTCATTTGTTCTTTGATTCATCCATTAAATATTTATTAAGCATTTATATCCCAGATACTGCTTTAGATATTGTTGCTGCCTACGTAAATCAAAGCAGGGATGGAAGCAGTCTTGGTCATGATAGACATTAGTTCTGTGGTAAATTGTGTGTGTGTGTGTGTGTGTGTGTGTGTGTGTGTATAACAGACATACATTTTTTCCAGTTTGTATACACATGTATGAATGCATGCATGTGTAACACCTGTGTCTACATTACCCTCTTGGTACAGTTAGTGTGCCACTGTACCGCACTGTGAACTGGGCAAGGGCCTGGAGATTGAAAGAACACAAGAGACCTGGGTCATTCGAAAGGAGATCAGCCTAATGCCATTTATTCAAACTTAGGGAAAATCCTTATAAACCTAGCTGCTTCACAAGGAACTCCCCCCAGGCAGGTGGAAATTGCCACACCCAAGATGGAGTAAACAAAGCCCTATAGCTAATCACCAGGCGGGGCAGAAGGAGCACAGGAACAAACAGGATGTTTTAGCTGGCTGACCAGAAACTGTCCTCAAGATGAAACCCTGGATCAGGGGTAGACCCAGGGGCCCTACATGCATGCACATATATAATTTCAAATGGTAAATGATATAAAGAAAAATGAAGAAGGGAAGGGATAAAGTGATACAGATGCTGATTTAAAATAATGTAATTAGAAAAAGGCTCTTGGAAGAAATGACTTCTGAACAGACACTGGACAGTATCCAGGGGCATAACAGTATGTGGACATCTGCATGGACATCCCAAGGTCAGGAGACAGTACTGAGTCCTGGGAAGCCTTGAAGCAGTCCTGGCATTGGGGAGTGTGTGCAAAGAGGAAAGTGGTAATCAATTAGACGCGCTGAAAGGATTTAGGATTTTACTGTGCATTGGGGCACTCATTGGAAGGTTTGGATCAGAAATGTGACAAGATTTGTCCTACTTTTCTGAAGGCTAATGCTTGCTGCTTTTTGGACAAGTGATTGGCAGTGGGGATTAAGGAACGGAGTGAGCTAGAAAAACAAGAGGTGGTGGCCTTCCAAGGAAGCGAGCAGACTTCTTACTCTTGGAGTTGAGTGCTTCTGGGTAAAGCCTGAGCTGCCACTACTCCTTTAAGCAGACACTTCCACTCCACAATGGTCATTCTTCTTTGTGTGTAGAGGCCTGACCCAGACCATTGGCTTATACCGCACCCTTTCCTGTTTTTTTTCTCTGCCCCTTCCCAGCTTCATTATTCATTCTCCCATTTCTTCCTTCACCTTGTCTTTTAGATCTGGTATATATGGTCTTCTTGGCTACAACTTCCTCCAGATCTGTATTATGATTTTTTTATTGTTTTCAATTTTCAGGAAATTTTCTCTGTAGCTCAGTGCTGGAGTTGCCCTCTGAACCATGAAGCAGCTCAGAGGTTTGCTCCCAAAGACCACTGTGCCCAAATTCACATTGAACTGAGACTATCTTTCTTGCAGCTGGACATCCCTGGGGTCACCTCAAGCCACACTCTCCCAGCCTAGTTTAACAACACCTTTTTAATCCTTAGGCATGAAGCTTGCCAAAACTGGCAGTGTACCCTCCAGTTTTATGTAGCTGTACAGAGGGTATTCAGAGCACAAGGTGGCGTACCTTTCCAGCAGAACTTTGTCTCACTACCCTTTTCTTACTAAATTTGTACAATACAAATTAATACAGTTCTAAATACAGAAAAGGGTTCCATCTGTCCTCACTGTATTTTTTGTTTGTTTGTTTTTTGTTTTTTGAGACAGGGTTTCTCTGTAGTTTTGGAGCCTGTCCTGGAACTAGCTCTTGTAGACCAGGCTGGCCTCGAACTCACAGAGATCCACCTGCCTCTGCCTCCCGAGTGCTGGGATTAAAGGCGTGTGCCAACACCATCCTGCTTCTTCAGTGTATTCTTTATTGATCCTGATTAAGTATTTTGCTTATTTTACAGTGAAAGAAACCAAGTATAGTTTTGAAAATAGTATTAGTATGAAATACTTTTTTAACTTCCCAGAGTTGGTATTTTCTGGTTTTGTTTTTATATTTAATGGAGCTATTATAACATTTATTTAGCATTAAGTAAAGTGTGGCCATGATTTATATTCTGAATCAGTAGGCTTCAGACTAAAAAGAAAAATTTAAATATTTCCTTTTATGTGTACTGGTGTCTAGGTCAGAGGATAGCGTTCTGGAGTCGGGTCTCCCCTCCTACCTGTCTGGAGTCGGGTCTCCCCTCCTACCTGTCTGGAGTCGGGTCTCCCCTCTTACCTGTCTGGAGTCGGGTCTCCCCTCCTACCTGTCTTGAGGCAGGGTCTCACCTCCTACCTGTCTTGAGGCAGGGTCTCCCCTCCTACCTGTCTTGAGGCAGGGTCTCCTTTCTGGTTTTTGCTGCTATGCTGGCTGCATACTGCAGGCTAGTTGACCCCCCTGGCTGCCAGGAGAGTCTCCTGTCCACTTCTCACCCTGAAGTAGGAGTGCTGGGATGACAGGTTTGGTCTCTAGCAGTCTGTACTCAAGTTGCTTTTTGCATTGGAGTAGCAAGCGGTTTCCTAACAATTCTGTTCCTATGTAGCTACTTGTGATAAATAAAACCACATAGCCACATAAAACTTGTAATTAAAAAGTCATAGTGATGCTATTACTAGTTGCTGTCACTGGATCCCATCCAAATTTCTTTACCAATGAATAGCTTGTTGGATGAACAGAATGTTATATTTATACAATGGAATATCATTTAACATTGAAAATGATTGCAGTCCTTCTATATGGCTTTTAACATGGATGAATATCAATACCAGGATAAAACTGTTGACAGCTGGAAATGTGGTTATTAAGTTGAAAAGGAAAAAAAAAATCATACCTAGAGGTACACATCTAAGGATTGGCTTTAGTTTAAATTGGATCAGTTTAGTATTAGAAAATATACTTTTTTTTTGACTAGTCTCTTAAGTGACTATAAACCAGCAATGGGAAAGGGATTCAAAAATCTTCACCTCAAAAATATTTTCTAGAGGTAAATTCAAGAGTGGAGAAATCATTAGAAAATTACCTCCTTCCTTAGTCAGACTAGATTTAAAATGCACTAAAATATTTTTTCTCATCAAAATCCCTTCATATAAACAAACATATTAAGCATTTTCAAAGTGACAAACAGTGTTACAAGCTTTGGGTTAAATGAATCCCTCACGTGCAGTGGTCAAGAGAGCACCTGCGCTCAGTGTGGAACCCTGGAGAGCATTCCTGAGGAGGCCTTGGCTGAGAAGAGCCCAGTGGAGGTCACCCACAACAGCAGGAAGGGAGCAATTCTGACAGGGATGTCTTAGGGAACACCCTCCAGGGAGAAGTTTAGTGTGCCTGACCCACTGAGCAGGAAGACAGAGATGGGATGCCCTTGGAGAAATAAACAAGATCTATAACTAGGTACTGTCCCCTGGGACTTGGTGCTAGAGGTGAGGGAGAGGGATTGTATTTTCCAAAGGAAACTATATTTTCCTGTTGTGGTGTGTGTAGCTCAGTGTCACAAGATGCTAATGGACTGGCTCATGTTAGGTGACTCAGGGTTAATATTTCTTTATAGGATGCATGCTTCAGACCTTAAAAGCTGTCTTACAAGTTTTATCAGCTTTGACTGTGCTGAACCTGCTTGCATAAGCACACTTTCTAGGATTTTTGTTACTTGTGTTAAACATGCTTTTTCTGGTGCTTCTGTGGCCATGGTATTGATTTTTCTGATTTGATATGAATAAGGGATGTTATTTCACAGATGTCATTGAAATTTATTTTTCTTGAGCAAATTTAGAAAACACAGAAGTGCTTTAATAGATTATAAGGCTTTCAAAATGTTATTCAGAGTTAAAGATCCCATCAGTAAACATGACATGTTGTGTGTCATGAGTCTGAAAAATGAAACCAACAAGGAAATTGTTAAAAGTAGTGAAATATTGGTATGGCTTCACTGTTAGAGTCAGTGGTGTGTGGAAAGTAAACAACAAAAGTCTAAAATATGATCTTTTACAAAGAGTAGCTGAGTTCATTATCTGCTGTAGCAGCAGATACTGTCAGTATCAGAACGTCTTGATTTGGGGGCTGAGATATAGCTGACTCGGTAAAGAGCTTCTCTAGCATGATCCCCATCATGATATAAATGGGGCATGGTGGTATGGTTTATAATCCTATCATTCAGAACTGGGAGGCAAGAGAACTAGAAGCCCAAGATTATCCTCAGCTACAAAGAAACTTTGAGGCCAGCCTGGTCTAAATGAAACCCTGTCTCAATGATGTTTTTCCTTTTGGAATAAGAATGTTTACATATGTGATTTATTTTATTGAAGCCCACTGTTAAGAAGCTTTGGACTTTTAAAGTATTAGGGTTTTTAAAGACTTTGGGGACTTTTAACACTGTACTATATTTTCCATTATGAGATAAACAGGAAACCTTGGAGACCAGGAATGTAAGGTTGTGATTTAAAAGTGATGTGTTTGTGTGTCAAGTTGGCAATTGGTAGATTGTGATGATTAATTTTAAATGTCAACTTTCCACAACCTATGAGGAATTATTTAGATCAGATTTGCCTATAGGAATGTATGCGTGTATGTATGTGTGCATGTCTTGATTGTTAATGTACTCAGCTTACCCTAGGCATTCCCTAGACTGGATTCTGAGCTGTATAACTGTATAACTGGATTCTGAACTGAGCATAAATAGCAAGCAAGAATGTGTTTATTCTCTCTTTGCTCTTGAGTGTGTGTAGGAGGATGCTGCCCGGCTAGCTTAGACCCAAAATAATCACACAGAAACTGTTAATTAAAACACTGCTTGACCCATTAGCTCTAACTTCTTATTGGCTAACTCTTACGTCTTTATTTAACCCATTTCTAGTAATCTGTGCATCACCACAAGGTCATGGCCTATGCGAGCAAAGTTTTAGCACTTCTGTCTCAAGCGGCTCCATGGTGTCTTCTCTCTCACTCCACCCTTCTTTTCCCATACTAGTTGCTTATTCATTAATCAATTAGAGCAACACATGGACAGAAGGACCTCCCACACCAAGTGTGGGTGTGATGTGATTGGTTAGTTGATTTCCTGTCTTAATTTTCCTTAAATAATGGACCATAAACTGGAATTGTAAGTTGGATAAACCCTTCCTTCCCCTAAGTGACCTTTATCAGGGTATTTGTCCCAGCAACAGAAATGAAATTAGAGCAAGTATATTTGGTTATCTACCTGTAATATCTGTTTAACTGTGGTTGAACTGGTTCCCTTTTCTACAACCTTGGATTAGTGGCTTTTTGTCCTTAGACCCCACTGACCTACAGTTTTAGCTACAGGTATTTTATCTTTGTATCAAAGCCCTCAAAAGTATAGGAAAAGAAGGTGTCTCTTTCTTGTCTTCTCTGAAGTAGAGAAGGAACCTTCCAGTTCCTCCTGGAAGGCCTGCCCTGACTGGCCAGACTTCTGTCTTATTTCCCTTTTTGAGTGGCAAGGAGTATAAAGTTCTGTGTTTGTCTTAAACTAGTAAAAATTCATGGCTCCTTACCTGTCCCAGGGTGATCAGAATTTGGAAGTCTATTGTTCTGATACCTTCAAGGACAAATTTTCCCCATGAGTGGTTAATTTCTTTTGACCTCTTGAGAACCCTCTTCTCTTTGTCTATTTTTTTTCTTTCTTTTTAAAACGAAATAAAGTTTAATTGTGTGTGTGTGTGTGTGGGGATGTGCATGTGTGTGTTGGTACTTAGAGATGTCAGAACCTCCTGAAGCTGGAGATAGAGACAGTTGTGAGCTGCCTGATAATGGATGCTGGGACCGAACATATAACTAGCAGTATATGCTTTTTACAGCAGAGCTGTCTCTTCAACTTCTCTTTTTCATTTATTTCTCATAAATCTTCTTGTCAGTCATAATCTTTGATCACCAATCACAATAATTATGATCCTTTGGCAGTTTTGTGTTGTTGTTGTTGATTTTCCTTTTTGCAGCTTCTATTTCATTTGCATGTTATTTCCTTCCTCTGCTTAGGCCTAATTTACTCTTTCTAGAGTCTTCATGAGTAGAAGGTTTTGTTATTGACTTGGTACTTCTTTTTTATTTTAATTTTAGTTTTAATTTTTTGTTTGTTTCTTGAGACAGGGCTTCTTTGTGTGGTCCTGGGTGATCTGGAACTCACTTTGTAATTAGGCTGTCCTCGATCTCACAGAGGTCTGCCTGACTGCCTTCCAAGTGCTGGAATTAAACACATGTACCACCACCACCCAGGTGGAAGCTTCTTTTTCAAAAATGGGTTTTTATTATAGTTATAATTATCTTTTATGCACTGCTTTTGCTGGTAATGTCTCATAAGTGTCTGTTTTGCACATTCAAGGTATTTTTTGATTTTCTTTGTGACTTCTTTTTAACCCATTGGTTATTCAGAAATCTCTTCATTTATTTTTTTCTTTATTTGTAAAATATTTTCATATTTATTCCTGTAAAGTCTTTCTTATAATATTTTTCATTTGCAATCTATTGGATTCATACCCTTGCTTAATTTTAATCTATGTTAGCAAGGGTTGTTTTAGACCCAGCACAGAATCTGATGTAGGAAGTGTTTTATGTGCATTAAGGGTTTATATTTGTTTTTTTTTTAGGGTTCATATCTTTTTTTTAAAAAAATTTATCATTTTCTTTTGAAATTAATATCTTTAAATGTGACATTTTGATTCATGTGATATTTTAATTGACATTATCTTGATTTTAATGGCTTTTTGAAGTCTATATATCTATATACTTACTTATATATGTATATCATTCTGTGTACTTAATCATTTATAGGCTGCATACATACCATGTAAGTGCTATAAATAACTATTCTACGGTGTTTTCTTGTTTGGGGAATAATGATGAAGAAAAACAGTCTGTACATGTTTATCATAGCTACAGCTTTGAAGATACAGAATGAACAGACACAGAGGGCTTACTGATTTACTGTATACCTTGAAGATTCTTTGTTTTATTTGTTCTAAATTCAAGCAAAATAGAATTTCCTTTCTCTTTATGTAGCTCCATTTTGCCTCCTATTTTGTGCTATTATTATATATATATATATTAATCACTATATATGAGAAACTCAACATAATTATTATTTGTAGTTTATATAATCTACCTTTGAAGGAACTGAGAGAGAAAAGGAGAGTGTGTAAATACTGGTAGTTGTATTAGTTTTTGGTACTCCGTCCTAGTCATCCCTGTGGATGTGAGCTGGCCGTAGAACATTGTCCACACTTACAGCAAGTACACAACATTGAAGGCTGGTAGCTCACCAACACAACTGCAGACATATTTTCCTGAATTACTCTTTGTCATGTAAGAGACGTGTTATTTGAGAATCATTTCTAATCATGCACATAGTTACTTTTCATGGCACTTAATTTTTTGTGACTTTGAATTTCTGTTTGGTGGTGTAACTGCTTAGCGTTCCATCAGTGTATTTGTGCTTTGTCCCTGAGGCCTGCTGCTCCAGTTTGCCTCCCTTTCTAGGAAGAACCTTGCTTGCACCATTGTGTAAGAACTAGGGCAAAGGTGCTGCCTCGCTTCTCCCACAGTGACTTTGCTTTCTCTGCTTTTTCAGTGCTGTTGAGAGCAAACACATTCTTGACTTTGTCCCTCTTGCTGTGGAATAAAGATGGGTCAGAAATGCTAAGCCATGGGTTCTTTATCTGCTGCACCTAGTGCAGCTTTCCCACTAGAGAAAGGCTCTCTGGTCTTCTCAACCTTGCCTGTCCAGAGTCTGCAGTGAAGGACTGAGGAGAGAGAGAGCCAGCAGTCTGCCTTCCCAGGGTACAGCTTCATGCAGTCACAATGCTGAGGAGTCACAGTGCTGAGGACTGAGCCTGCCTGGAGTTTCTGGAGTTGTTCAGTAGGTTATCCGTAGAAGTATAGGAGAAGAGAAGAGGGAGCAGGTTGTGGTTCAGATCTTGCTGAGACTTTGTGGATTTTCTTGAATGTTTATTCATTTGTTGTATGTCCTTAGAAAAATGTTCAGAGACTTTGAATGATTGCTTTGAATACATTTTCCCAGTTAAATAGTTTATTGTAGAATTCTGTGGCACTCTCTTCTCATTGCAGAATCCAGACTCCTTGGTAAATTTGTCTTATTCCTATTAGTTCACAGATTCCTACTGTTAGGTTACTGTCCTTACTGTCCTGTCTCTTTAGTGTCCATGCAGTTTGAAGAACCTGACAGGTTTGACTTTGACACCTGACCCATTCTGAGCTTTAGGTTTTTTTCTTTTTCTTTTTCTTTTTTTTGTATTTGTGGTGTTGACCGTCATGTTTCCTTGACCTTTGGAGGTCAAATTGGTAGCTGTCCAGAAGGGGACTCAGGCCGAAGCTCTTCCTATTAGCAACACTGTGTAGAGGTTAGCAGAGTATAGCAGATCTGAGTTACTTGGTGGACTTGTTACATCACAGATTACAGAGTCCCATGCCCACATTTTGATATATTAAGTTTGAGGTGTGTGTGTGTGGCGGGGGGAGCTGAGAATTTCTGACAAGTAACTAAATGGCATGCCAGGCTTCTGGTCTGGCATATTGTGGTCTTAGCTGACATTTGTGCTTGCCCTATACACTCATTCATTTGAGTCTTTAATTATTTCACTTTGTCATTTAGCAGTTGGGATATTTTATAGACACTTGCCCTTGTCTGCTGTTTGGTACCCAGTGATATAGTTCACAGAGGTAGGATGGATACATTCTTGACCTTTCTCTCCTTTTGTTGTACTGATGTTAGGATAATGAACTGGATCCCTAGTATGTGAGCTGGGAGAACTAGCAAAGAGATAAACAGACAGATGGGATGGGAGTATGAGGAGTGAGTAGCTCACGTGATTGTAAGAGGAGCTGGCTGGCCAGAAACCGAGGCAGGTGTATGTGTTAACAGTCTTGAGAAAGATTCTTCAGGAAATACAAGTCTTTTCTAATAAGGCCTCTACCTGGGTAGATAGATATTATGGAGGGTGATCTGTATAATTCAGTTAACTAATAGTAAATATTAGTCATGTTCACAGGAGACCCTTCCTGCAGCATCTGAGCATCAAATCCCAGATAAATTGATATGTAAGGTTAACTATTGTATCCAGTTTAATAACTTAATTTATTGTTCAAATCTAGATAATATAGAAAACAAAAACAATAAGTTATAGCATTACAAATTATAAATAAATAGAATTATATATTATAAAATTTTAGTACTTCACTAAAAATTATTTTTCAGTCAAAAATATTGATAAACCTGCCTAACAATCCTATCTCCATTTTGAATGCCAATTCTAACTGTATATTAAGTTATTTGGCTTTTTGGCCTGATTAATTTTGGTGTGTGTGAAAAATTTTCTTTTATAATAAAATTTTAAGATGACCTTATCTTAAAAGCAAGTTTATTCTATAAGTACTAATATATTTGTTCATTAACGCCAAATAAAAACTATTTCGTTAAATTTTCTAACAGACAAAAAAATATAAGTGCATTTATCATAAAAGCTGGCATGTGTCATTCAGTTTCTGTTTCTCAGTGTGCAGCTCAGGCTGGCTTCAAAGTTATCACCTTCTTCCCTCAGTCTCACAAGTGCTGGGGTGTGGTGTCTGTCTCCATGCCCAGACCATTAGTTTCTTAACCTTAGATGTGAATATTTATATATTAAAATAATGCATCTAAAATTTGGTTGCATTATTTTTTATTATTCCATAAAACACTAGTGTTTCCAAATTGTATTTTACGGTTACTAAATTTGATGCCACTCCCGCTAGTGTTTATTTTGCTATTACCATGAAAATGAAGACAGTTGATTTTATTATTTATAGATTTTACTTTGTGAACCTTTCTATTACTAAAATTTATTCATAACTTTGAAATCCTTTTGAAAGCATAAAGTTTGGATTTTGAATTGCTTGCTCTATATACTTCCAGTGGAACACGTACCTTCTTCCTTAGGCTTGTACTGTAAACTACTGATGGTTTACTCAGTGTTATGTTTCTGTGTTTTCGGCATGTTAGTGATTTTGCTATTTCAAGAGACTATCAGGTATAGAGCTAAAGTGTTGTATAGTGTTTCTAAATGGAAAAAGCCTGGGATGTGCTTTCTCTGTTAGCAGAGAAAGCACATGTGCTAGGTAAGCTTCATTCAGATTTATGTTACAGCTTTGTTGATTTTATTAAATAAGGCATATAGAAATAAAAATACAAAAAAAAACAGTGGTAAGTTTGATCAGCTATTGTAAAGGTGCCAAAGCTTCCCAGGAACATAACCCTGTAACTTCTAAATCAGTACTTCTCAACCTTCCTAATGCTGCAACCCTTTAGTACAGTTCCTCATGTTATGGTGACTCCCCTCCCCCCATCATAAAATTATCTTATTGTTACCTCATAACTGTGATTTTGTTGCTGTTATAAATTAGTGTAAATATCTGATATGCAGGATATCTGATATTTGACCTCCAGATTGGTCATGATCCACAGATTGAGAACCACTACTCTCAAATCAATAGTGAATCACTAATTCAGGGTTCGTGGTAGCTTTTTAAAGCTTGACTCCTTGTGACTAGTAAAAACTGGTTGTTGTTTTATCTTTGTTGTTGGAATTGTTTTTAGCTGAATGTTAGTAAACAAGCACCTGAAATGAAGTATTTCATGTTTTCAGGGTGAACTTCTGGAAGCTTTACTTTGATTTTATGAACTAAACAACCAAACCATTATTGTTATTAACTGATTTTTTCCGTTCGACATATCTGATACTGATGGAAAGCACTCATCATTGAACTTTGAATTTCAGTTTATGGAGCCAGCAAAGTAGCATCACTATACTTTGTGTAAATAAGATGATTTAAATAAGAGCAGAGTAGATTTTTTTTTAGAACTTATTGATCTGGATGAAGTTATGCTTTGTTTAGTATTGTGTAAAGCTCCTCCTGCTTTTGTTACTTTCAAGTCTTTTTCAAGCTAGTCCTAAAGCAGTGCAGCAGTGCGGGGTCTCCGTCTTCTGCAAGAGCACTGAGTGCTGTCTGAGAGTGAGGCGTCAGTTGTGATCCAGAAATGTGGACTATTGCTAATATGTTTTAGATGTAATTGCATGTTGGGAACTGAGTCTCCTACATGGCTCTATGAAGCCATGGCAGACTCTGAAAGTATATAAATAAGTCTTGACTAATTTAATGCAAGTATATTAAAAAACCTCATAAGTGCAGTACTAGGTAGGACACTACAACAGTGGGAATAAGTTAGGACCATCTCAGGCAAACTAACACATCCAAATACTATTAGGCATGTTTATTTTCAGAAGCTTTTGGAGCCTGACTGTGAGTTTTTGAACACATCTAATCCCAGCAGTGAGGCACTAAGGCAGGAGAACTGAGAGTTTAGCAGAGCCCTGTCTGAGTATAGTCAAATAGTCCCAACACCAAGCCTTTGGTTACTGTTTCCCACTTGGAAGTCTCTGCCCTTGGTGTGAATTGCTTGTGACTGTTAGTAACCTTCACAGTGTTAGACATATGGGAAAGAATGTGAGGCATCCTCCTTTGCCAGTTTTATTCATTGTGACATTCCTTTTCTTCTGGAACATTTTTTGTTCATCTTGAAATATTCAATAAATGTTATATTCTATTCATTTCAAAGTAAAAATTGCATTAGTAATAAGCAATTATTTTCTTTTAAATTAGCCCTTTTGTTTTCTTGCTATAAATATCACACAGTAATTAAAAGTGAAAGTGGAAAATGAAAGTAGTTTTATGTGTACTTGATAAAAGTATATTATCCGAATGAGTATAATTTAACTTTATATTATATTACAGAGTTAATTTAAAATTTACTATATATCTTACGAGGATCAAAGCCTCAGAAAAATAGGTTAGTGAGAGCTTTTTTTTGTAGAGATATTCTTGGTACATTAAGTGATTTGGTATTCACTTCCTAAATATAACCCCAGCAGCACAGACACTGAGACAATCAATCAATAAATGGGACCTATTTAAACTGAAAAGCTTCTGTAAAGCAAAGGACATGGTCAACAAGACAAAACAATAGCCTACAGAATGGGAAAAGATCTTTACTAACCCCACATCAGACAGAGGTCTGGTATCCAAAATATACAAAGAACTCAAGAAATTCGTCATCAAAAGAACAAATAATCCAATAAAAAAAATGGAGTACAGACCTAAACAGAGAACTGTCAATAGAGGAATCTAAAATGACTGAAAGACACTTAAGGAAATGTTTTACATCTTTAGTCCTCAGAGAAATGCAAAACAAAACAACTCCGAGATTCCATCTGACACCTGTAAGAATGGCCAAGATCAAAAACACTGATGACAACTTATGCTGGAGTGGTTGGGGGGAAAAGGGAACACTTCTGCGTTGCTGGTGGGAATGCAAGCTGGTACAACCCCTTTGGATGTCAGTGTGGCAATTTCTCAGAAAATTAGGAAACAGCCTTCCTCAAGACCCAGTAATACCACTTTTGGGTATATATCCAAAGGATGCTCAATCGTGCCACAAGGACATGTGCTCAACTATGTTCATAGCAGCATTGTTTGTCATAGCCAGAAACTGGAAACAACTAAAATGCCCTTTGACCAAAGAATGGATTAGGTAAATGTGGTACATTTACACAATGGAGTACTACACAGCAGAAAAAATAGCGACATCTCTAATTTTGCAGGCAAATGGATGGAGCTAGAAAACATCATTTTGAGTGAGGTAGCTCAGATACAAAAAGACGGTTATCACATGTACTCACTCATAAGTAGTTTTTAAACATAAAGCAAAGAAAACCAGCCCACAAATTACAATCCCAGAGAAATTAGACAACAAAGAGGACCCTAAGAGAGATATACATAGATCTAATCTACATGGGAAGTAGAAAAAGAAAAGATCTTCTGAGTAAATTGGGAGCGTGGGGACCTTGGAAGAGGGTTGAAGGGGAGAGGAGAGTTAGGGAGGGAAACAGAGAAAAATGTAGAGCTCAATAAAAATAAAAAAATAATTTGGTATTAAAAGGTTCTTGGCAAAATGGGCAGTGTGGCATAACTTTCTCCAATGATTTGTTTACTTTTCCTCTGTGATAGAACATTAGTAGAAACACCATGTTTATGTGAATTTTCTTATAATTTTCCCTGAGTGCTCAGTAATTGTATTCTCCAGGAAAATTTAGGTTTAATTTTATGTAATAACTATAATTAGTATATAGTTAATAGACAGAAGTGAAGCATATACCAAAACTTAGAGCATTTGAAAAATCATTAAATGTGACATGGTACCTTAGGCTGTGCATAGAAACTGAGAAAAAGATGCTAGTGGGAAAAATAGATAAAAGCTTAAGTTTATACTTGAATTCATAGTAATATATCAGCCTTAATTTTGTAGTTTTGAGTAGTGTATCATGATTATCTATAGGGAAATGTGTAAAAAATGTGTACAGAAACTAACTGTACTATCTTTGTAATTACTTTGTAACTCTAAAGTTACTAAAATGTAAGTTTATTTAAAGCAACAATGTCGTTTGTTGATTTGAGAATTATGGTTTAGAAGTCACTTTTCTATGTAATGGTTTGAAATTTTTTTTAAAAATTTTCAAACCTTAAAAATTTAGGCTTAATGAAATAGAAAATCCAGGAAGTATGTGGTCATAGGGTTTACTTTCCAGCTCTAGGAAGTGAAAGGTTTTATCTTTTGAACATTATAGTGATATTTGTGAATACTTCCTCCTTGATTCCTTAAAGGGGAGACACTGGTATGGGTTTTCTTTTGTTTTCTGCTTTCTGTTATACTTCCTTGTAATGCGAGCAGGCCCTGAAAATGTCTCCTAATGCACTGCTTGGGCTGTTTTTGTTTTTTGTTTGTTCTTTTCCTTTGTTAGTGTGTGCTTTGGAGACAAAAAAGGCCAATGAGAGGATTTGTGATTTGGCTTGAATCCTTAGAATTATTTCTTCATAGTGACACTGACTTGAGCTTCTCCATCAATACTAGACACACTTTCATCTGTTGTTAATGAGTGTGAATGAAGATGAACATAACCCTCGTTTCTGAAACTGAACTGAAAGAACACAGAATTGATTGGTGCCAGGTAGTGGAAGTTCTCAGTTCCCAAAGTTGTCTGTAGCATGGTAACTTTTCAGAGACTAAAAAGAACACTGTAATTTGCCAAAACTATTATATAATTTTCATTAATCAAAGTAAAATAGCCATGGTGGTCATGTAAATGGTTTCCTGCTTTTGTTGCCAACTGCAATGATTTAGTTAAATTTCATAAACTGAAATAGAAATATACTTAAAGAATATAGTTATTTAAAACAATAGGACTATAGTAAATTGTCGGGTTTTAGAACTTTTTTTTTTTTTTGCTTGTAGTCTTTATCCATAGATGGTTTTACTAATCTCATGTTAATAGAATTTACAACTTTATTTCTTGACTATAAACCATGATTGTCCTAATCTTGGCAAGAAAGTTTAGAAAAAAAGGAGTTTTGTTATTTTTTTTTTCCAGGTCAACTCCAAATTTTATTAATTATGTAATAGTTCAACCAACCAAAGAGCATTAAAAGATGTTGCTTTGGGGATTTGCTCACCATTCAGCCGGCTGTCATTTTGTGATCATCAAAGTTTAATTGAGATAGCTGATATATATTTGCTGTTACCAGGCATTTATGTTTATTAGTTTATTTTATCTCACCACAGCTCTGAGATAAATTGAAGCCCCCTTCACATATCAGGCTTGAAGAGTGACAGGTGTCAGACTATCCTCAAGACTGTTCTTGAAACTTCAAGCAGAGAAAACAAGGGCCCTCTGTGTCTTACCCACAGTTTGATTTGTGCTGATACAGCTTCTGGGATATGCTGACACATGGCAAACTTCAGTTAACTTCACCTTTTCTTAAGCAAGTGGTTGCTCACATTGAGTGGTCCAGAGCCGATTGTTTTGGGGTGCTCATCCTGAGTAAGGTCTCCTGTTCTTATTTCAGTCTATAATACCCCAGCATTTTAGTTATTCTTGTCTCCACCAATTGCCAAATACTTACTCACTAGTTACATGCCATGAACATATAAAACAGCTCTAGAGACATGCTCACTCTGTGACCCTGTCATTGTGAGAGACCACAGAAGCTCTTAGTCAGCTTGGCACTTGGATTCAGAAATTAGGATACAAGGAATGGTTTGGGTGCACTTCTGACAGGTGGGATGCAGACATGCAGTCTTAGGCACCTGGTTGGGAGCCAGAATGGTACAGGTGTGTTAAACAGTTCCTGATATTGACCTTTCCAGAATGCACCCAAACCATCCAGCATCATGCTTACTTCAAAGCCACAGCCTTCCTTGTCAGTCTCTTATACTACTCTGCCTTGCTGGCCTTTTTGTTCCTTAGGTAGTTCAAGTCCATTTTTAAGCAGCTAAGTTCACCATTATTCTATTCCATACCCTCATCATAACCAGTATAACCTCTAACCCTGTACCACTGGCATTTATGTTGACTGCTCAGGGCCTGTAATTTCTCATTCTCTGAGTGATGGGTTTGAAGACTACGTTTATTTTACTGTTAAGTATCTGAAATTTTTCCTTCTTTAATAGTGAGCTTACATATCTAGTAGATATAATTATTAAAGTTATTAACATTTTCAGTTTTTACAGCTTAACAGGAAACCTGTTACTTTTTCTCATTGTCCCTAAAAAGAAAACCTACTGTTCTTTTTTCTCTTAATAATTATATTGGTTTACTGGGGGCTAAAGTTAAAAGTCGTTAAATAAACAAATAAGAAGCGAGGTATTGGGGACTTGTTTTTATTTTTCTTTTACAATTTCACTCCATATATACAATGTACTTTGACCATATTCTTCCTCTGTTGACAGTAAATATAATAAAAAAGAGTACTTACAGTTATAGAATTAAGGGGTAAAGATAATAAAATAAATATTAAACTTATAGAAAAAGTAATAGAGTAAGAAAAATAAGTCACATAAAGATGGAATATAACAGAGAGTCTGGATTATGTATATTATTGTGTTTTCTTTAAATTTTTTGACTGTGAAGGAGCTAAGTACAGAGAGACATTTCATTGTATGGGCTGCCAAGCTAAACCAACCTATATAAACCTATATACTTTAAAGTTATTTGATTCCAAAGTTTGGGTCTAAGGATTTGTTGCTTTGGAAAAGAGGTTCTGCTTTTGTTTCCATAGAAGATGAGGACCTGTGGATTAATTCCAGACTAATGTGGTTTGATTGACCAAGACACCCCCGCAAAAGATCACTGTGAACACCCCTAAAAATACTTCACCCAATAAACAGCAAGATGTAGTTTGGAGAGAACTGTGCCCAAATTCCCCAAATATTGTTTATAAATGTTTGCTTACATTTAAAGGGGGATATGCTATAGAGATTTGCATTGTTATATATCTTGGTTTATTGATACAAATTTAAGATCAATCTAGTTATATATATATTTCTGCTCTTGATTAAGGTATTGTGTTTGTGCGGCTCATTTAAAAATGTAATGTAAAATTAAGAAATATAGGTTAATAGATAATCATCTATAATAGTCAAGTTTATAGTCATGTTAGGTTTTCTAGATATATAGAGATATATTTTAGTTAGATAGGTATTCTTCAAATTTTTCAGAGACCTTTAGAAAATGGTTTAATAATTTAGGAATTTTCATGACATGAGACACATCTGCTCCTGACAGCACCAATTACTTCAAGAGGAAGATGGGCATTAAAGAAGCTCCTCATGGAGTTTGTTAGCCATTTGGGCAAGAAACTGCTCTTTCCTGAACTACTTGATGTTGTGCTGTATGAACTGGACATGCAGAACCCACAGAAAAATGACTGCTGAAGTTGCCTAAAGAAGGTAAGACAGTCCTTTAGGGTTCCTGCTTCATGAAAGAGTCTGCCAGACATTCTGCAGGACACAGAAGAAAGCAACTGATGGACTTTGTCATTATAAGTCAGAACAGATCTTCAAATTTCCTGCTTCATGGAAAAGTGTCCTAAATACAGTGGGCCCGTGGGCTGAAGATTGGATGCCCCAACAATAAAGAAGAACTTTGGGTGACTGTCCGGGCAGTGAGATCTCTGTCAATTCTAGAGTTTTGGAAGTTGCTTAACAATGCACTTCGTGTTTACTTAGGTAATATAATATCCTTTTGGTGTCTTTGATGGAGTTGAAGAATAGATAGTTATAGTTTTCCTTAGTTATGATAAAAGATAAAGTAGATATAAATATTGTAACTATAAATTTTACTTGATACCTGTTTTGTTATATGTAATTTTACTATGTTAAAGTTAAAACTTTTCTTTTTATATATACACAGAAAGAGAAATTGTTTAGGAAATCCTTTTGTATATGTGTTGCTTTTATTAGTTAATGAATAAAGAAGCTGCTTTCGGCCAGTGGCTTAACAGAATATAGCCAATAGGCAGAATCAGGAGGTGTCATGTAGCCCTGCCAGAGACAGATGCCTGACGAATCTTTACCTGGTAAGCCACAGCCACGTGGCAATACATAAATTAATGGAGATGGGTTAGTTTAGGATATAAGAGTTAGCTAGAGATATTATGTTTAAGCTGTTGGCAAAATAGTATTGCAAATAATATAATTTCTGAGTAGTTATTTTGAGTCTGGGCGGCCGGGAAACACACAAGCGGCCTCCTACTTCATTCCTTCTTATCAATTTTAATCCATTTCCCCTTCCCACCAAACCCCTCATCCTAACAGATGGTGCTCCCATTTTCATGTTACTTTCATTTTGTTTGTGGCCTGCTACTTTGTTAGGGTTGTCTGCTTGTATATGGGCAGGGTCTTGTGCAACCGAGGGTGGACTCAGACTCACAGTTCTTCTGCATCAGCTTCCTGAGTGCTGTAGTTACTGCTGTGTGTCAGTATGCCAGCAAGAATACTTAAATCCTTGTTTCCAGGACTGGAGTGCCTTGGTGTTCTTGTAGAGGGCCTTTGTTTCCAGCACCCACATCGGGCAGCTCACAACTGCCTAAATCCAGTAGCAAGGGTTTAATGCTCTCTTCTGGCTGCTGTGGCCACATGTGTTTACACATGTGCACTTGGTGCTCATCCAGATGGACAAGAAACACAACTAAACACAAGTAAAAAAAAAAATTTTTGATTCTTGTTTCCATTGTGTTTGAGGTTTTTTTTTAATTTTTTAAGTTTTAGCTTTGCTTAATGCAGTTTAAAATTTTTAATTTAACAGTCAAGAATCATAGGAGGTTGGGATCATTCTTAGCATGTTTAAGGCCCTGAACTGCATCTATCTCTGTGCCAAAAAGTAAAAATAAATGAAAAAAAGGAGGATTAGATGACTGCCTTTTAATTTTTCTAAATGTTTAAGAATTTTTCTTTTTGATTTTCCTTGATATGATCTGAGGTTTTAATCTCAGACAGTTATTACATTGTAATTTTGATAATTATTTTTTCATTGCTTTTTCTATGGGCATAAAGATTATGAAACTCTAATGTTATAATTTTAAGTAAATTGCTAATTTTTCCAAAAGATGTTAAAATAAGCTTTATGAAAGTTGTTAAAAATGTTTTCTTGTACCTTAGTAGTCCTCAGTATTTTCTTAATTTGTTCCTGTGTTATAACTTCAAAAGATCATTGTTTTTCTTTTTTGTTGCCCACCTTCATGCTGTTTCTTTTCACATTAGACTAGAAAAATAAGTAGAAAAAGATTTGGAATTAAAAGTTTGCATTTGATATTTTCTATAGTGAAATATTAGATCTAGAATGTCTTTGGGTTGTCAGAATGATGGGAGTGGATTATATGAGAAGCAGTACCAGTTACTTTATAAGTCTATGGACTTGTTTCTGTGGTGTCTCTGCCAATATCCCCCTTGAGATAGCACTGTGCCCAGCTTATGTCCATGTCTGAACCCTAGAAGACCCCCTCCTGGCTGCTCTTAGGGAGATAATTTGTGCTTTGGTGACCTGATTTGTCCCTGCTTTATGAGCTTAGATCTAGATGATCTGAAGGAAAAGGAATGGGATGAAAAGTTAGTTGTGGCCTGAAGCAAGGAGGAAAGTTAGAATTTTAAAGAGCTGTACCAGTATGATGCTGTCAAGTTAAGAAGATAGGAAGAGCCTAAGAGAAGAGAGTTTTCATTACAGCAACCTTCAGGACATTCAGATCGTTAGGGTGATTTTAAGTAGACATCTTTTGGCTTTTATTTTTTTTTAAAATCAAGTCTTATTTGACTTTCTGTGTGTGGTTTATTAAATGTACGCAACTTAAAGGGAAAAGATAATCTTTTTATATAGAACTATTTTGATTTATGATTTCCTGGACTTTGAAACCCTCCCCTTCCTTGATTAAATGTGTCCAGTGGTTTTAAAACTTCGTAAAATTGTGGGTATGACCCTTTCTGGTACAAGCAGGTATTGTTAACACAGCACTAGGGAGGTCACTAAGAAGATTGTTGAGCCTTGTGTGACAACTGTGAATGATGTGGATCAAAGAGAGTGGGGTTTAGAGACTGAGAAATCAACAAGCAAATATATTTTGTTAAAATGTAAGACTGAGACTAATAATGAAACCAAAAGTGTATAAGATACTCCCTTTTAAACAGATAAAATGCTTTTGCTGTTTTAAAAAGGCATTATAAATCAGACCAAAGTTCCCTTTCATCTTCTCAAGATCATTTTGTCATTTATTCTTTCAAATCATGTGACACCTGTATACACATGCACACACAGAGCACACGGAATAGCAGTTTTGTTTTAAATAAATGGTGTCAGTTGCTGCTTCATTTAATAAGACCATTTGTCCTGTTTTGTTTTTCTTACTCTAGATATCACCAGTAGCAAGTAGCATCTGGTGTCTACTGTGTGGTGGTCCCTATGTATTAGGGCAAGACATTTAGCCTTCTTCATAGAGTTTAGTCTTAGAAGCTGCATAAAAACTTTGAGATAACTGATCTACAGAGAGAGTTCCAGGACAGGCTCCAAAGTTATACACAGAAATCCTGTCTTGAAAAAGAAACAACAAACAAAACACCAACACCAACAAAACAAACAAAAACACCAACAAAACCAAAAAACCTCGAGATGTACAATTCCACTTTCATGTTCCTTTTCTTTTATAATACTATATTAGTAATGCTGGAAACTTTGCATCTTAAGACTAAAATTTTAGGATACTTTTTTACAAAGTGACATGAAAGCAGAAAGGAAGCTTAAGGGGTTGAGTGTGGATCTGGAATGGGGAAAGGAATAAATAAAATATTTTCTTTGGATTGAGATAATAAAACCTAATACTGCATATTCTAATTAAAGTTTTCTTTTTTAAATGCCTTTTAGAAGTTGGTAACAGGCTGGGTGGTGGTGGTGCACACCTTTAATCCCAGCACTTTGGGAGGTGGAGTCAGGTAGATCTCTATGAGTTCGAGCCAGCCTGGTCTACAAGAGCTAGTTCCAGGACAGATTCCAAAGCAACACAGAGAAACCCTGTCTCAAAAAACCAAAAAAAAAAAAAAAAGTTAGTAAGAAGAGAGTTTTTTGTTACTTGTATATGACTGGCTTTTGCCAGGTTCCATGGAGTCCAATGTATGTGGTACCAGAGGCTGGAGACAGGAAGGCTGTGATTCAGGAATGAGGTGGCAGCATACCTCATTCTGAGGAGGGATGCAACCCTGGACATTTCCTCAGTAGATGATAGCTTAGAAGCCTGTGCCTGTGATGGTAGCCTTATTTCGGAGACAGTTGTAGTAAATATAAAGCTAGTTTGAAGGTTGTTTGTTTCTGAAGGTGCCTTTGTTGTGGGACTTAGTCTTACTGGTGTAAAGAGAGAAGTATTGCTGCAGAGGGATTTCAGAATTGTTCTAGAAACTGTTGGGAGAGAGTGGTATTAGGTAAACAAGAAAGTGCTTATATGTACCTGTTTTGGGGGAGTGTGGCAGAGGATATCTTACCATTCCATGATAAAGACTTTTAGTGAGTGGGCTAGCTATCAGAAATGTCTAACTCCTCTCTATTGTTTAACCAATGACAGACTTGAAAAAGGTCTGTTATACTGCTTTAACCAAGTGATAGTAGTAGTAGTCACTTTATACTGTGGCTGGGTTGAGATTTCATGGATGCATTGCTAAGAGTGCTCAAGCAATTGAGCGCCATTGGCTTGGTTGTGTTTTTGGAATCATGTCTGAGAGCCATCACTAAAGAAATTGACAATTGTTTAAAGCAACTGAGAAGCCTGCCATTTTACCTCACTTGCTACTTTCAGTCTCACTGTGCCATTTATTGTGTGAAAAAGTATGGATGTAAGTAATTAGTAGAAAACAAGACAAAACAAAACTGTAGGCCTTGAAGAAGGCTCTTTGCTGTGAAAGGGTCCTTTGGTTTTAATCTCGATTCTTCTGGATAGTTCTTGCGACTCTCCTTGGTGGTTTGCTTTGTCATCTCCATATTCACTTTCAGGTTTGGTTTGGTTTGCATGATTTTCATAGGAGATTATCTATCCTAAAGTTAAACCAGTGGGGAAAGTGAGATTTCTTTCAGAGGGACCTGTGGAGTTCCATTTGATATTTAAGCATATCCATTTGGAAAGAGCCTTTCCCCCCTTTGTTTTGTTGCCCCCACCATCTGAAGAATGTGTGTGTTTTGTGTGTTATGTTTAATTAGTATCTTTCAGTTGCATCTGTTCATTTAAACCGAGCACTTCCTCTTTGCCAAAAGCAGGTACATTAGCAAGAAATCCCAATTAGGACCTTGTAATGATACCTAAGACCTGCACAGTCTTATCTGCTTTCTCAGATTAGCTAGAAATGTTTCAACTTTTTTTTTTTTTAGCTAAACTACTCTTTAAAATGGTTTGTAATCAATGGAATTGCCAAGCTTCTGGCTTAGAATATTGAAGAAACTTTTACACAGAGTAGATAAAGGATGGAATAAAAATTGTCTAATTGGGTCTCTTATTATTTATTATGGAAAGAATGCTCTCCCTGAAGACTGAGTGGGAACAAGATGTTTAACTGTCAGCCAGGGTGGAGGCCTCTTTGTTGGTTAGCTTTCAGGTTCCATGTTCCCCACTTGCAATGAGCCTGCCAGCTATCCCATCCCTCCCTTCCCACCCACTCCTCTCATTTCTCTTGGATAAGGCAGTGATAGAGTGCATATGTGGCAGTTAGAATTAGAAGCCAATGTCTGTTTTCTAGAGCAGCACCATGTCATCATGTCATTGTAGATTTATGCTCTGCTCTCATGTGTGTGGATAAAATGCCTCCTTCTCTTTCCTGTCCACTCTTATCCTGGCTCGTGTATGTTCAAGCAATAGGACTCCGTTTATTACAGGCAATAGAAAGAAGCTCAAAGATAGAAAAGGGTTACTGTTCACATTTCCTGTGCAGCTCCCTCTGATCTTCCTGAACTGTAATTCCTTCATGATGTTAAACGTTCCCAGGCTCCTTTAACCTTCTTGCCTGCTTGTACTGGCCAAGTTTGTCCCAGGTGATTATGTAGGCGAGCAACCTCCTGTTTCCAGAGTAGCAATCGCTTTCTCCGTGAAATGGGTCACGCTCCCTGCTTTACAATTCCAGAAAGAAGCCTTTGATTTAAACAACAGAACAGTAATATACTAGTGTTTTAAATTGGTATCTAACAGCTGTTTGTTGTCAGAGTAATTCTGTAGGTAGTTCAGCCTGTCTTGATCCAGAATCTTTATGTTTGAATGCAAACACATAGTCTTTTAGATTCGACATTTTTCCTCCTAAAGCCACCCTGGAGAAATGGGTTTCAATTTAAAGGAGCACATTTTGACCTTTCCATCACACTTTTAGCCAGTTATCCAGTCAGTCATCGGAAGTTGCATCAGATACAAAGTGGCAACACTCCTAATTTTTTGACAGTTTAGAAGAGCAGGTACACACTTCCTTCTGTCTTTCTAGTTTTAAGAGTATACAGCAGCCCATTTGATTCCATGTATAAATACATGTACTTCTGTGGCTGGAAAATGTTCTCTATCTTTGCCTTTCTGTGTTAAGCTTTAGAAGAAATTTAATGCCATAAAGTCTAAATGTGTCCTCAGTACAGCACGCACCTGTGACCCATTCTGCCCCATCTCAGCTTTCACTGGGGTGTAGCTCTCTTGGGTGTTGACTCCCAGTGCTTATAGCAGACCTTCTTCTCTTTTAGCATCTTGGAGCCAAAGGGCCTGGGGACAGAAGTTAAAGCAAAGAAATTTCTAGAATAAAGTCAGTTTGTTGTCACTTTGGCAAAATCAGCTGTTTACAATGTGATAAACTGTTTGTAATGCAATTTACCCACAAGCGATGCAGTTTTATGTGGATGTGGGTGGATAAGTCCTTAGATTTATTATGTTTGGATCTTTGAGGAGTCAACAAGCATGCTTGATGTTTCTCATTTGTCTTTAGTTCTATGGTATAATATAAAGCTGTTACATAATAGATACCAGTAACAGGGTTTTTGAATGGATGATACTGTAAATTGCTTTTTGTAGATTCTTTTTTTGTTTTGTTTTGTTTTTCAAGACAGGGTTTCTCTGTAGCCTTAAAATTTGTCCTGGAACTCGCTTTGTAGACCAGGCTGGCATCAAACTCACAGAGATCCACCTGCTTCTGCCTCTCCAGTGCTGGGATGAAAGGCGTGCACCACTATTGCCAGGTGCTTTTTGTAGATTTTTGACCCATACGTACATATTTATGTATAGTTTTATATCTGCTGCCCTCACCCTTTGTTAGCTTCAGATGGTAGACTCTGCCCAGAATCCTTTTGCCATGAAACAGTTAATTTTTATCCCTACATTCTGCACCCAAAGTTGTTAGGTGGTTTGTAGTTTGCTGGCCTAGTCAGGATACTGCTCTCTCTACCACAGAAAACAAAACGAAACAATAAGGATGTAGTGAACAGTTACTTCAGATATAGCCTATGAATGTTTCCCAAGCTATGAACAAATTCACCGTTTTCACAACAGAAAGCACAAATTTCTCCCAAGGAGGAACTGTTTCTAGGGAAAGCACTGAATAGCAATACCAGTAAACCAGCAGACATTGTCTGAACACTAATGTGAACACTGTGCCTCCCAGTGTGGTCTCCCCAAGAATGTGAGAAATCTTACTCCTCCATCTAAGATTCCTTAAACCTCTCAGTAGATGGTCCAGTCTAAAGGTAACTAACCTAAAGTAAATCAGGTATGATTGTGTGCAGAGTGAGAGACTGAGGGGAGGAAAGTCTTTTGGACTGGGGTGAAGGAGTGGTGAAAGATTTGTAAAGGAAGTGTGAATATGACATTTGTGAATATGACATTGAACAGACAGTTGTGGTCTAGTTGTAAAGAAGCAGGGAGGCCATTTATAAGCACGTGCCCTGCTCCCTGCTAGACTTCTCTCCGTTTCAACTTACTTGCTCTTTGTTCTACAGTAGAATTCAGAGAAGCCTCTGCTCATGACATAGCTCCTTTAGCTACCTTAGGATGAGTTCAGTAGAAAATCCATCTCACATTCTCCTTCCCAGTTTAACATTGCTGCAGAAAGCTAGGGAGAAATATTGGGAAGTAGAATTTATGATTACATAATGGTCCATCTAACCTCACTAGCAAGATCAACTGCACACAGCTGAGTGATGTCTTGATTTGAATTTGAACATAAAAAAGTATTTCCAAAATTCCCCACTTTTGCATATTTATGGAGCTGAAGTCATTATAAATGTAATTCCCTATGAATTTTATTCACTTCTGATTCTTTTATAATAAGCAATTCTTGTATTAATCTCTCTCAATAGTTAGCTGTACTTTTTGCTTTTGTAAAACAAATTCAATTTTTTTTCTCTTGAAACCCTTGATTGTATTTACTTGAAGAAAGCAAACATACCCAGTACATTTAATTTTAGCATCAGACTTTGCAAATGGATATTTCCATTACTTGGTCACAGGGACAGCAGCACAGAGACCACACCTGGCTCTCAGCACTAACACACTCGGACCATCTACTGCTTTGGTTTCTAGGTCTGCTGCCAGGAGCAAGTTTACATAGCCTGTGCCTGCTTCTGGATATGCCCATTGTCCAGTTGCATGTGTTGCTGCCAGTGAGATATGAACCATTTCACTTCCCACACTGTTTTGTAATGATCTGGAGTCTTTCAAGATGTCATTTGGTATTCCATGATTAAAGGGTTTGTTGGCTAATTTTAGGGGATTTGAAAGTAATCATAGTGTGCTATTTTTTTATAGCCCAGATTTCCTGCATTCGAGCTTGGACACACCCACTCTATCCTTCTAATTTCTTTTCTCTCTTGTTTAGAAATGCTTATTAAAAATCTCATGCAGAGGGCTGGAGAGATGGCTCAGAGGTTAAGAGCATTGCCTGCTCTTCCAAAGGTCCTGAGTTCAATTCCCAGCAACCACATGGTGGCTCACAACCATCAGTAATGGGGTCTGGTGCCCTCTTCTGGCCTGCAGGCATACACACAGACAGAATATTGTATTCATAATAAATAAATATTTTAAAAAATCTCATGCAGAGCAGGTTTTGAAGTGTCTCACACACTGCACATGTTTGCATATATACACAGTGTCACTGAAGCTTTTTGTCATATTGCTCTCCATGGGAACAGAGGGGCAGGCTGAGGTGGTAGGAGACAGTAGAGAGACTGGTTTTTTGTTTGTTTGTTTTGTTTTGTTTTACTGTTTCTATATGTTTTTTCCTTTAAACTCCTTTTGTGACCTTAAGATTAAAAAGTAAAAGAAAAATCTTACTTTTAAAAGATTACTTACTTAAAACTTTTATAAGTCCTAGCATCTCTGTCATCAGTAAACTCACTTTGTGTAGAAAACACAAAAATTTGTGAATAACTGTGTCTGAAATCAATTTTCCATGTGCAGTAAAGGAAACCTAACTGATAAAATTTCTGCCTTACACTGTGCCACCCTGGTGTCTTACAGACACTTCATGGCTGCTGTCAATGCACTGTACTCTTTCCTCCTTGGATGTTCATCATGGGTATGGGGGAGCAGGTGTATCGAACTGTGTCTGTGGCTGGAATCCAGCAGGCACTTCTTCACAAATTCACAGCCATTCCTAAAGAATTCGTTAGTGCTGGTTACTGTCAGGTCCTTTGGGGATTTTTGTTTGTTCTTACATAACTTACTAAATTTGTTCTTTGACAGAGTTCATAGATGTATATAGTATACTATGATTATATCCCCCAGCATCTCTTGATCCCCTTACGCACTTCACCCCTCTCTGCAAGTCCCTCTCTGCCATTCAAGGTTTTTTTTGCTGTTTTGTTTTGTGACTCACTGAGTTTAACTGGGGTCAGTGGTGTTATCATGGGTGTATTAGTCAATATTCTCTAGAGGAACAGAATGTGCACACACACATACACACACAGAGAGATTTATCTATTTGAATGGTTTACAGGCTGTGGTCCAGCTAGTCCTACAGGCTATCTACTGATGAGAGGTCTAAGAATCCAGTAGTTATTCAGTCTGCTAGCCTCAATGTCTCAGCTGGTCTTTGGTATCTGCCAGAATCCTAAAGAAGTGAACTCTAACACCATTGAAGGAGTGGGTATTTTAGCAAGAGAGAGAGAGAGCAAGTTTGTAAAGAGAACAATTGTCCTTCTTCCATGCCCTTATATAGGCTATCAGCAGAAGGTATGGCCCAGATTAAAGGTAGATTTTCCCACCGCAGAAGATCTGGATTAAAGGTGTATCGTTTCACTTCAAAGATCTGGATTAGAAATGGGTCATCCCACTTCAAATGATTTAATTAAGAAAAAAAAAAAAACCTCACAGGTGTGCCCAACATTTTTCTTTTAGATAATGTCTAGATGTAGTCAAGTTGGCCACCAAGAATAACGATCATAATGGGTGGAGTTGAGCTGTCCACTGAAGCCGAGTAAGCCCACTAGTGAGTAGACAACTGAAGATAATGGATCCTTCTTCCAGAACCCATCAGTAAACAGTATTTTATCAGGTAGGGTAGGACTCCATGAACCTTTCTCATGTCCACAATTGAGTATTAAGGCCTAGTCTTGTGCAGGCCTATTGCAATCAGCTAAAGCTGCTGTGATGTCATGATTACATTGACTGTGTTGTGCCTACAAGATAGCATCCCTCAGCCCTTCTCACCATCTTTCAGCTCTTACATTCTTTCTGCCCCTTCTTCCTAGATATTCCCTGAGTCTTGGAGTCCTGTTTGGGGCTGAACATCAGTTGTCACTTTTCTCAGCACATTGGTCAGCCATGCATCTCTTTATTCACTACCTTTAATTACATAGAGAAATTATTCTGAGAGTAACATTTGCTAGATTCTGAGCAGCTGTTTAAAATATTATCTCTTAAGAGAACTATATATTTTTAATTATTTTATTTTTTGAGATTATATCTTTTTTCCTTACCTTTCCTTTCTCCAAACCTATCCATCTACCTCTCCTTGCTCCTTTTCAAAGTCATAGCCTCTTTTAAATTAATTGTTGTTTTATACACACACACACACACACACTTTTTTTTCCTAAATACAACCTGCTTAGTAACCAATAACCTGTTACTCCTATGCATGTTTTCAGGGCTGACCATTTGTTATTAGATAATCAAAATTAACTTTAAAATATAGCTTAATAATTTTTAAATTTGAATATCAGCCCTAAGAAAAGATTTTAAGTGATAATCATAAATAGTATAGTTTACTGATTGTATTTCTTTCTTCTAAATCTCCCAATTTTTAGAAACTTATTTTCTTCCATCTTCTTCCTGAAATTTCTAGGATCTCAAGTGATCGTTGAGTTTATCTCAGTCTACTTTATTTCCTGAGGAGACAGAACAGGGCAGCCCTACCCCTTTTTTTGCCTTTCTTTCATTGGAAGATAGCAGTCTTGTGTGGGATTCCATCACAGCAGTGCAAACAGTCATAGAGACCATTCTGAAGTTGACCTTTCAGACAGATGAATGTGCTGTGTTTGTTGGTCACAGATTGGGCTCTGATGTTCTAGAACAGAATTCTTAAGGTTACAGTAAATGCCTCTGATTAGCAAGATAGTCTATTACAGTCCACATCACCTGTGTTTGTCAGTGTGTGACAAGGTTGATAATGGCTCTAGTTGTTAGGCTGAGGTGATTGATGGGGTCATTAATCTAGCTCCCACTCTGAAGGACATCATCATCAGTGAGGTTTCTTTTTTTTTTTAGATTTTTTTCTAATATTTATTTATTTTTTTATTATGTATACAATATTCTCTCTGTGTGTATGGCTTAAGGCCAGAAGAGGGCGCCAGACCTCATTACAGATGGTTGTGAACCACCATGTGGTTGCCGGGAATTGAACTCAGAACCTTTGGAAGAGCAGGCAATGCTCTTAACCTCTGAACCATCTCTCCAGCCCCCATCAGTGAGTTTTTAAAAACATTTTACTTCTGTTGCAGTTGTGCCAGTTTCTTCCCATCTTGGTTACTACAGTAACAAAAGAGATTTCTTGCCCATGGAGTCCTCTCACAGTAGCTTGTCTGTACGCTAGTATATAAATAATCTCATCCATTTAGAGATCATGTGTTTATATATGCATGTCATGTAGGGATTTGTGTGAGTGCCTGTAGCACGTGTGTGAAGGCCAGGGGAAAACATCAGGTAGGTGTTGTACTCTGTCATTCTCTACCTTGTTCCTTTAAGCCAGGGTCTCTTACTGAATCTGGAGGTACTATAGCCACTGTACTAGAGTCGCAAGCCCAGGAAATGCTCTTGACTCCAATGCCAGAGCTGTCTTTGTCTGCCATCATGCTGCAGTTGTAGACAGAACTGTATGCCTATGTCCAGCTTTTTACATGAGTGCTGTGATCAGACTCATGTGCAGTGCATTTTCTTATCCACTGAATGGTCTTTCCAGCCTGATAGCTATGATTTTAAAATATAAAATTGAGTATGATTTTAGCTAAAAACTTTTGTGGCTTATTTTAGGTTTAAATTGAAGCCCCATGTGCTAAATCTAGTATTTAACTCCTTAACTACAACCTCAACCTAAATCCACCCCCATCGCATTAACTGCCTGTCAGCCTCCTGTTGCCCACCTGTATCTTTCCAGAATGCAGAGCCTTCCCTCATTTTCTTGTAGAAATTAAAAGTCCCAGAAGCCTTGTATTATTTGTAGCACTGACTGACCTACCTAGTGGACTCTTTCCTGCTTGTCTGTCTGGAGGTTTGTGAGATTCTTGAAAATGGGAACTCCTCTTAGTCTGGTGTGTCCGTGTTTACCAGGACAGTGACTAGAGCTCCAGTGTTTCTCTTTAAAGCATGCTTCAATATTAAACAACATTTTCTCAAAGTTTTATTATTCTGAAGTGAAGTAAATGAAGAGCAATATTATAAATCTTACTTTTCAAACTCTCTGAGCAGGGTTTAGGGTTTTATTTTAGGTTCTTAAATGACTTATAGTATGACAAATGTCAATTTTATAGTGCTTCATATAATTTTTATTACTTTTTAGGTGCAACCATCTAATTAGTTTCTGTAAGGTACCTATCAATTCTTTCTGTTTTAACGCTTCCATTACATTTGCTTTCAGATAAAGATGAATGTCATGCATCATCCAATATGAATGTTCTGGAAGTTAGAAGACACTTGCTAAGTCAGCTTACTTCATGTAAGTCTTAGCTATAGCTCAAGACAGACTTAAGAGCAAAGCATAAAGGTGACTGACACATTTGCCACTTTGTGACTTTCAAATTTCTCAGAGTACCTTTTACTTCTCTTGTATGTGAAACCTCTCTTGGTAGGTCAATAACTTCTTAAATCCATGGTGCTGTTTTTAATACATAATATCTGTGATCTTCTGATGCCTGTGGTGGTTTCTACTAAACCAAGCTTGCTGCTTCCTCTATGTCTTAAATCCCATGCGTATTAATTTTGTTTTGTGATAAAACATCATAAAGAAGACAGCTTGTGCAAGAAACAGTTAGTTTTGACTTACAGTCCAGGGGGTCAGAGTCTGTACAGCAAGGTGGAAGCAGTGCACAGGTGTGGAAGCCGGAGCAGGAAGCTGTGAGTTCACACCTTGAACCACAAGCATAAAGCAAAGAGAAAAAGAGCAGAGAGAAGGTAGGAGGCGGGGAGATGGAGAACACACTGAAAATAGTGAGGCTTTGAAACCTCAGACCCTGTTCCTGGTGACATACATCCTCCAGCACGGCCACACCTCGTAGATCTCTCCAAACAGTGGCACCAACTAGGGTCCCACTATTCAGATACATGAGCCTTGGGGAGAGGGACAGTATTCAAGCTGCCATACCAGGTAAAACCTTTATGAAGTTTCAGCTTCCAGCTGGAAGTACTGGTTCTTCTTTCTCTCTCTGCTGCCTATATCTAATGTTTGTTTATATTTCTATGCTTTACCATGTAGCTGTGTGTGTGTGTGTGTGTGTGTGTGTGTGTGTGTGTGTGTGTGTGTGTGAAGTTCATATCTGCTATTTCCCATCCTAGGTTAAGATTACAAATCAAAATCCTTCCTAATTTTTGTTTCCCATATAGCATAGACTTTAATGGTGTTCATTAATACTCATTTAGCAAACTAAGAATGTACTGGATTTCTTCCCATCTTGCCCTCTGGCATTCATTTTCATGGATACTTCTGACCCATGTTCATGGCAGCCAGTTATTCTTGTTATACTCTTCTGCTGCTGTCTTAGCCTAGGAAAATACTGAACATAGTGCAATTAACAAGAAACAGTCAGTCCCAATCTCAAAAATAATCTTTATTACAGAAGTTCATGTCTGACCTGTTGTTTGGAACACAGAAAACATTTTCCCACAAAAGTAATATTATAAATAGTGGTTATTCTCTCAGCCAGCACTCCCAGGACTGTTTAAAAGTCCCAAAAAGCACCAGTGCTGCTTCAACTCCAGACAACTCCCATGTATTATGCTGTTTTGTGGAGAAGCTGTACCTCTGTGTCTAGAAGGCTCTTGAGATGTGTCGTGAACTTTATGGGCTAAGCTGGAACTCTGGTAGTCATGCTGCTGGCTACTCTTCTTCCAATGCAACTTGGCTTTGGGGACTGTGTCATAGACATTGACCTATAAACTCTTGACATCCTAAACCACTGGTTCTCAACATATGGCACGACCTTTTGGGGGTTGCATGACCCTTTGATAGGGATTGCATATCAGATATTCTGCATATCAGATACTTACATTATGATTCATAGGAGTAATAAAATTACAGATGTAAAGTAGCAGTGAAATAACCTTATGGTTGGGGGTCACCACATATGAGGACATGTATTAAACACCTGTATTAAAGTATCACTTCTTTACACTGAGGGAGAAGCACTCTGGTTGGTACTCCCCATGGTGGATTAGGATGGGCTCAGCTGTCCCTTTGCTTGGGAGGGCCGTTTGAAGCAGATGTAGAGAGATCTGCTGTTTTACTATCCTTTCTGCTCATCCACACATAGCATAATACATATGCATGGGGGATATATAAACACGGAAATCATTCTATCTATAGGGAAAACACATTAATAGATATTTGACACCACGTCAGGTTTTGTGAACAAGTGATTATCATTTCTACATGAGCATAATGATGCTTCTAGTGAACAACATGTCACTGTGTGCATACACAGCCCTGAAAGATGACAGCCTAGCTTGTCAGACTAAGAAAAATGTCTTCATAAATTTAAGAGAATATAATTTTTTCAGTGATCATTAAGTGTTGCACACATGAGTACCTGATTTATACTTAATACTGTTAAAGCTAACGACCAGGAAGTGTGAACAAAAGATGCTAGAGAGAGTTTACCTTCCCCTAGGGGTCTGAAATACAGGGCTCAAGGTGTTAAAGAAGCATCTTCAGTAAAAGTGTCATTGCCATAAAAATTTTTTACAGAGGAAATTAGTGGGTTTAGGATGCTCAGAATGGTAATCCCATTGTGATTGTCATGTTTCTAAAGATAATGCTGGAGGTTCACTGGGTTTCAGAAGAATGGAGGAGCTATAACTAGAGTTAGGGAAGAAATGATAGTCTCGGGGATAATCTGCCTGAAGAGAGGGCTAGAGGCAAGCAAGCTGCCACCACTGTCTGGGTGGAATAATAGGTGGAGAAATGAGTTAAGTGCTTTAGTCTTGGCAATTCAGAAGTACCGTCCAGATTTCTTAAAGCTGCAAGTCTCAGAATCTTACCTCAGAACTGTTAGGTAGTTTCTGAGGCATGGGTTATCAACTTGTTTATCTTTTAAAGCTTCCCTACTAGTTTTGATATGAGCTAAGATGGAAAACTCCTGGATTTGAAGTATTGGCCAAACTTAGGAGAGCCAAAAATGCCCTGCCAAGGAGGTGGGTCTCTGTCCCTCTGGCAGTAGAGAGTCAGTGCTCAGGTGTTTCTGCAAGGGTGTCATGATCAAATTGGAATGGAAGAGAAGTAAGAAACAACTTGACTTAGAGTTTGGGTTAGAAAAGGAGAGGAGTCACATTTTAAAGTATACTTGGGTATGTGGGAGTTGGTGATATCAGCCATGACCCCAGCACAATTTGTATCATAAACTGATTATACAACCTCATCTTCATTAATTTGATCTCTTTTCTCTTACAGCCTGGCAACTTCAGCAGTAATTTCAGCCAGTTTACATTTAATGGAAGAAGACCATTGTCTGCTCATGTACATGTCTAATTCATAATAGTAAGTGAGGTTATGTGTATGAGAAATATGACCTTTAACATAATCATTATAAAGCATTTAATAACCTCCTACATATGCAGTAACACAGCCTCAGTCCTGCAGGATCATTCCAGTAGTCAGAGTCATGTGTATAAGGAAGTTGTTGGCATACCGTTCTCCAATATTAAATTGAAATTTAAAGCAACATTCTAAGTCATGCTGTGCATTTTAATATTTTTGGTTAGTTAAAATGGGAAATCATTTACTTTTCTGATGACAGATCTGTGTTTGCTTCCCAGCCTTAGCACCTATCTTCTTCTTGTATGAGCTTTTCTCCCCACACATATTTGTGACTGGTGCAGCCCCTAGCTATAGACTTTCCAAAAATCAGTGTTAATATTGCATGTTCTCAGCACTAGAGAACCAGAATGCAATGCTTTGTTTTTACCACCTCCCTGGTGAGAGTATTTTCTGCCATTTGTCAGAAGCAGCCATTAGCACCTATGCTGTATCAAATATGTCATATGCTCATTGCCAGTGAGGACAGTAAGGTACTAAGTAGCAGTATGATGTCCTGGACTAGAGTTAATGTCGTCAGTCTCTGCATTATTGTGCCTGTAATTTGAGGGTTTAGAACAAATTCACATTTTTGTAAACATTTTCATAAAATTGCTTTCAAAAATTTTTTCAGGTTTCTGGGAAATGTTAATGATTTTCAGGGTAGAATGAGCTGAGTGATAGTTACAACTTCTCTAATCCATCTGTGTTCCATTCACGTGTACATGAAAGAGGCAATAAATTTGGAACACTCATTACATTATAAGGACAGTGTTAGGAATCTAATTGTGGTGATACTGAGACATGCTGAGGTTATGCCGGAGACTTACATAAAACCTTTATCTGTTTAAGATTCAGTCTCCATTGGGTAATAACTGGCAAAGTAGAACTATTTAGACCAGATCTAAATCTAAAAGTGTACACTTCCTCAGTCATGCTCCTGAGAATTTGTGACTCCTCTGGATTTACCACATCAGTCCATGGCAAGTAGCACTCCCTGGTCCTGAGATGCTAACTCCATCCTGACTCCTAACGCCAACACTGAATACTTTCTAGGTCAAATGGGCAGTTGTCTCTACTAGAGCCAGCTCAGGTGACATGCAAGGGAGGAATGGACTTAAGAAGCCAACAAAACATGTAAGGCAGAGGTTCTCAGGTATGCCACCTGGAGCCAGATTTGGTCCATAAATATGTTTCATTTAACCTGCACCCTGGTTTTTGTTTTATTTGTTTTTAAAACATCAGTTATTAAGTAGTGTTTTTTAAAAACTGCTAACTAATTTCATGTATAAATCTAGATGGATTCTAATGAAAACTGGAAGATGAGTTTTGTACCTGGTCCTGTTTTCCCATGGGCAGCTGTCATATCATCTACAAATAGTGATACTTTGACTGCTTTCTTTGCAATTTGTATTCTCTTGATCTCCTTTAAGTTGACTTCTTGCTCCTTTAAGTTGACTTCTTTCTTATTCTTTTTTATTTTGTTTATATGGTGGATTTCATTGACAGGATTTCACATCTTGAACCATCCCTGCATCTCTAGGATAAAGGCTGATTGATTATGATGGATGATCTTTTTGATGTGTTCTTGGATTCAGTTTGCTAGTATTTTATCGATTATTTTTGCATTGATGTTCACAAGGGAAATTGATCTGTAATTCTTTTGTTGTTGTTGTTATTGAGTCTCTCTGTGGTCTGGATTTCAGGGTGGCTGTGGTCTCATAAAATGAATTTGGCAATGTTCCTTCTGTTTCTCTTTTGTGGAATAATTTGAGGAGTATTGACATTAGCTCGTCTTTGAAAGTCTGGTAGAATTTTGTGCTGATATTGTCTGTTAGGGTTTTTTGGTTGGGAGACTTTTATGACTACTTCTGTTTCCTTTGGTACTATAGGACTATTTAAATTGTTTGTCTGATCATGATATAACTTTGGTAAGTGGTATCTATTGAGAAAATTATCCATTTCTTTTAGATTTTTCCAATTATCTGGAATACAGATTTTAAAAAATATGACCTAGTGATTCTTTGAATTTCCTTGGTGTGATGTCTGTTGTTATATCCCCCCTTTTGTTTCCTCTGAGCACCACTTTCATTGTGTCCAATAAGTTTGGGTATCCTGTGCATTTATTATCATTGAATTCTAGGAAGTCTTAAATTTATTTCTACCTTGACCCAGTTGTCCTTCAGCAGAGTTGTTCAGTTTCCATGAGTTAATAGTCTTTCTATTGTTTCTATTGTTGTTGATATCCAGTATTAGTCCCATGAAGATCTGATAGAATACAATGGGGGTATTTCGATTTTCTTATATCTGTTGAGATTTGCTTTGTGACCAAGTATATGGTCAGTGAGAAAGTTCTGTGAGATTTTAAGAAGGTATATTCTTTTGTGTTTGGGTGAAATATTCTATAGATATCTGTTAGGTTCATTTGGTTTATAACATCTGTTCCAGTATTTCTCTGTTTAGTTTTTCTCTGGAAGATCTGTCCACTGGTGACAGTGGAGAATTGAAGTTTCCCTCTATTGATGTGTGAAGGTCAGTGTATGATTTAAGTTTTATTAATGTTTCTTTTACAAATGTGGGTACCCTTTTGTTTGGGGAATAGATGTTAAGAAATGAAATGTCATCTTGGTGGATTTTTCCTTTGGTGAGGATGAAGTGTCCTTCCCCATCTCTTTTGATTAATTTTGATTTGAAATCTGTTTTGTTAGATACTATAATAGCTATACCAACCTGCTTCTTGGGTCCATTTTCTTGAAAAATCTTTCTCTAATCCTTTACTCTGAGGTAATGTCTGTCTTTGATCTTGAGGTGTATTTCTTGTATGCAGCAGAAGGATGGATCTTGTTTTCACATCCTTTCCAAAGTTAGCCTGTATCTCTTGGGGGTGGGAATTGAGTTCATTGATACTGAGAGATAGTAATGGCCAGTGATTGCTAATTCCTGTTATTTTGTTGTTATTGTTGGTGATTGTAGTGTGTGTTTGTGTTTCCCTTCTTTGCTTTTGCTATCTGACATGAGATTATTTCCTGTGTTTTCATGTGTGTAGTTCACCTCCTTGGGTTGGAGTTTTCCTTTCTGTTATCTTCCGTAGGTAGGTATTTGTGGATACTGTTTAAATTTGTATTTGTCTTTAAATATTTTGTTTTCTCTATCTATGGTAATGGAAAATTTTGCTGTGTATAGTAGTTTTAGCTGGCATCTGTGGTCTCTTAGAGTCTGGAGCACATCTATCCAGGACCTTCTGGCTTTTAGAATCTCTGTGGAGAAGTCAGGTGTGATTCTAATAGGTCTGCCTTTATGTGTCACTTGCCCTTTTCCCCTTACAGCTTTTTTAATATTCTTTCTTTGTTCTGTATGTTTGGTGTTTTGATTATTGTGTGGTAAGGGGACTTTATTTTCTGGTCTAATCTATGATTTTGTAGAAAATCTTTTGTGAGCCTTTGAACTGGGATTCTTCTTCTATTCCTATTACGTTTAGATTTTTGTCTTTTCATAGTGTCCCATATTTCCTGAATGTTTTCTGTCAGGAATTTTTTAATTTCATATTTCTGTGATCAATGTATTTATTTCTTTTATCATATTTTCAACACCTGAGATTCTTTCTTCCATTTCCTATATTCTGTTGCTGATGCTTGTGTCTGTAGTTCCTGTTCTCTTACCTAGATTTTTCATTTCCTGAATCCCTTCAGTTTTGTTTATCTCTTTCAACTGTTTGTTTTTTTCTTGACTTTCTTTGTGAGATTTATTCATTTCTTCTTTAAGGACTTCTATCATCTTCATAAACTTGTTTGTAAGGTTGTTTTCTGTGCTTCAACTTTGTTGGAATATTCAGAGCTTGATGTAGTAAGAGGATGGTTGGGTGCTTTCCTAGTGACTTACTGCCCTGTCTGTTGTTGACTGTGTTCTTACACTGGGGTCTAGGTATCTGGGTTTGGGGTGATTATAGGTCTAGGTGCCAATTTCTGAGTTTGTCTTTGTTGGATGGGTGTTTTGTTCCTTGGTTTCTGTTTCCTTTTTGGTTTTCTGGTCTTTGTGGCCTGGATTTCTGGCACCTGGTGTGACCTTTGGTCCAGCAGAGAAGGTCTTTCATAATTGGGGGCTAAACTTCTGGTGGCCAGTATGACCTTTGGTTCAGCAGGTACCTCCGCCCAGAGTTGGGGAGGGGCACTGTGATGAGGGAAGTGGATATCAGGGATAGTAGAAGGAACTGAGAATGTGGAAGTTTTCCGGAGGGCCATCTATCTGGAGTCTAGCAGCCAGTGTGGTCTCTGTCCAGCAGGGGCTCTTTCTGTCTAAGTCTTCCTGTTATTCTAGCTGGTGTGGCCTGCACCTCTTCTAACTGGTGTAGTCTGAAACTGGCATGGTGTAACATGAGGGCCGGCTTGTTGGGGTTTCTATCCCGCCCGGTACCCCACAGCCGGCAAGTTCCAAAGAAAATCAATCACACAGAGATCTCTATAAGTTATAAAGCTGATTGGCCCATTAGGTCAGGCTACTTATTAGTTCTTATGACTTACCTTAACCCATTATTCTGATCTATGTTAGCCATATGGCTTGGTACCTTTTTTCAGCTGTCAGCTTACATGTTGCCTCTTCAGTGGTCTGTGCAGGAATGGCAGAGGAACCTCCCTGCTTCCCAGAATTCTCCTGTTCTCATTGCATCACCTCTACTTCCTGTCTGGTTTTCCCACCTATACTGCCTGCCTGGCCAATCAGCGTTTTATTAAAATATGATTGACAGAATACAGACAATTCACCCACATCAGCATGGCCTGCACCTCTTCTAACTGGTGTAGTCTGAAACTGGCATGACCTGCACATGAGCAGTGGATATCTTTCTGACATGGGGGGCTCAGGCATGGCAGTGGTGTAGAGAGAGGGTGGCATGGGAGGGGTTGGCCCTGGGCTGGGTCTTCAGATCCAAACTGAGAGCATGGGAGGGTTCTGAGGGCAGGTGCAATAGACATATTTCTTACTATACTATGGTGCAGTAGAAACAATAGAGAAATGTAGTGACAGACTGCCAGGATGTTTTCTTACCAATTTTTTTTCAAGTGCTGAGTTTGCTAAGAACCCAAATCAATCTGGTGTTTTATAGATTACTTTTATAGAGTTCTTTGACTCCATGATATCAATAATTTTAAATTAGAATCATGGAACTAAAAGGTATCCCTCTTATTCATCTTACAAACGAAGGAGTTGAAGTCCCAAGCAGCCTTGATTTATCAGTGTTTTACAATCAGTGGTGAGGGTTGGAAGAGATGCAGGACCTCCTTGTTGTCAGTAATCTTTACAGTAGACTTCTTAGGGTTATTTTCTCCAGCATCGTTTTATGTGTAGGATCCATAATTCATTGCATTAGGGCCAGTTGTCAAATAGAAGTTTGTGTTTAATCTTCTGAAGCTGAGGGGCTTGTGGGATTAAAACCAGATAATACATAGAGTGTGGATGGCAGTAATCATGATGAAACATCCTTAATCAGACTCCAGTTCTGCCCTCTAAGAGGTACTCCATTGTTTGCTATTATCTGGGACTAATTCTGCCTTCTGGAAGGTTCTTTGTGCCCATTATTTCCAGAGACCGTGCTTATGTGAACATTAGGAGATGTATGCTCTATTGGGCTTGAGTTGTTTTCAAAGGTGTTTTAGTAACACCTTTCCACAGTGTTCCAGAAACTGATTTGGCAAGCAGTATTTTAAAGCCTGTTCTGTGACTGCATAGCACAGCTGCCTTTCTTTCTGTCTTCCTTCTATTCATCTCTGACTACTTGAGCCGTTGTCATTCATTTCCTCATATCCTGAAAGATTGTGGTTTTATTTTTGAGTTTTGGTTTCATTAACTGCTGTTAACTGCCTCCAAAATGCACAAGAGCTTAAATCCAGTTCAGGTTTACTACATTCATTTACTGCTACTAAAACTATATTAGAGGCAGTCTTGATTAATGGGGGACCTTCAACAATGGGCCTTTGAACTCACCAGCACCCAAGAGAAACCAAGAAACACTTCCCCTGTGCCTGAAAAGCCTCTACTTTGGAGTTGACATCAGTCACTTCACTGAAATATTTGGGGTGGGGAGAACCATTTCCAAGGCTACATATGGTGCTGAGAAGAAGGCTTATAATGTGTTTATAGTTGAATGGCTTTTTAGTTGGACATTTCTATTGACAGTTTTTACAGCATGCCAGAAGAAAATGAAGTATGGGTAGGGTAATGTCATAGTTTTTATTCTACTTTAATAACAATACCATACTGTACTCCTTATCTTCATTACTTCTTTTCACTTGTGTTATATATTCTTCTGTGCTTTCTAGGCTAGCATTTCAACATTTAAAACTAAAAGCAATATTGCCATTTCTGTGGTGGAAATAGTCAAACCAAAAGGACCTTATTTTTCCCATAGTGCTGATGAAATTGAAATGAGTTGTGGGCATAAATAAATAAAGAAAACATTTCAAATATTTTTATTCAGTCTTGTACTACATGGTCTATCCAAAAACCCAAGTCAGGATTAGGGGGGGAGACTACAAGAAAAAAAAAATGTGGAAATGAGAAGAAAATAAAATACCACTATGAGCATATGATATAAATGTGATAAATTTGTGATAAAAAACAAACAACAACCATTAAAAACAACTTTCATAATTTCACAGCTACATTATTAGCATTAACTGGCAAGTTTGGTGGGGTTTTTAGTAGGAAGTAAGTAGAAGGACAGCAGTCGCATTTCTGTAGACCAGTAGCAACAGCCAGACAGCACAGAATGGTAGTACTCAGCACCCAAAAGCCATGCTGTTTATCAAGACTGTGACTGAGTGGGAGGCAACTGTTCCTGAGACTTCACGCTGATGGCTCCCATGTTTTTATAGTACCATTCTTGTTAGGATCCATTTCAGAGTCTTGTATTATGTCCAGTGTTCATCGTCTGATGTTTTCTCAGGATTATACCACATCTGATCAGGGGTAAATTATATCAACATGACTTATTATTGATGGAGTTAAATTGGGTGTTTTGGTTAAAGTGACCTCTCCAGGTTTCTCCACAGTGAAGGAATGACAGTGGACGTTATTGGCGGGGAGTATGTTTCATCTTCCAGTAGATGTCAGTCTGAAGCTAAAGATAGCACTGAACCCTAGGGATAACTATGCCCCCCCTTTTTTTTACTTTATGTGCCTATAAAAAAGTTAAATAGAAAGTTAGGCATGGTAAAAGATTTTTTTAAATGATAAAAATTAAAATAACAAAAGTAATATGAGTATGACCTCTCTTTATCTCAGTGTCATTTTTATTTTTACTTTTGCAAGTCCTTGGGTTCTGTGCTCTGCAGATAATGCCTGATCTTGCTCTATATCATAGCACTAGAACATTCTTCCGGAGTTCATCTGTCCTTCTATGTTTTCTACCCTGTGCATGGGTTTACAACTGCATTCTCATGTACATCTTCTTTCAGGAAAAGCCTGTGTTTATCCCAGTTGAGTGCTTGCTTTGTCTCCTGTCTTATTCCCTTAAAATCAACCTCTTAACTCTGCATAATTGTGGCAGAAACTTCTACAGTGGCTTCTCTCAAGAATTTAGATATTTTTAATATAAACGTGTTCTTAAGTCTAGAAATTATACCTTGCATCTAGTAAGTATTTTGGTGTTCCTCCTTTGATGAGATACTTGCTTGCATCTTCATTAGGCTCAGTGCTTTCTGGTGTATCTCATCCAGAATATGTCTTGTTTGTCTTCTTCCCACACAGCTGCTGTCTTTTCTTAGCTGAGTACTCATACACTGTAGCTTTTGCAGTTTTTAGGTGCAGCAGCAAAGCTGGCGTGATTTTCTTTTGAGGATTTGTCGTTGCTTTATATGTCAGCATTCTTAGCATACAGCTGTGCTTTCTTTCTATGTGAGAAACTTTTACTTTTTCACTCAGAAGAGTTATTCTAGAGCTTTGCCATATTCTGATTCCCAGCATCGCAATATTCCTAAGTTTGGGGAACCAGGGTTGTTTAGAAGAAGCACTACTTACGTCTGTGATTGTAAGTGGTAGCTCTGATGAGCAGGGTGAAACCAGTATATTGTAAATCAGTGGAAGAATGGATGTGCAGTTTTTAGTGTGTGGTTCTGGAGACAATAGATTGTCCATAACTGGGAAAAAGGTTAAAATTATAATTTAATTTAGATACAGTTAAACTTATTTGGAAAACTAGAAAATATCAATCTAGAAGCACAACCTAGGAAAGACAAACTCAGAAACACAACTGCCAGAAGACATTAAAACAAAATGAAAGGAACACAGCAACAAAAAGATAACCAGGAAGAGTGAGTAGAGCACACACTTGAGAGTGAAGCAGGACTTTGTCATAAGTGACCTGGTCACAGCATGGCAGAAAGTGCGCCTTGCGCTGAGCATTTCTCGCACTGTTGACTTCCTGTGAAAAACCAGAGATGTAAACTTGGTAAGGATCCCTCACTGTCTGCTCAGTTGTCCTGTGGAAGGCTCAAGACTAGAAGCTGCGTGACTTGCAAGGATTTGACATCTCTTTCTCACCCAGAGAAACTTCAAAGAGGTTTAACTAAGATTCATCAAATGTGAGTTCTACTTACTACTTTCGATATCAGTGGCACTCTGTATTAGCCAGTGTTATGCATAGAAAAGGCAAGGAATGTTTTTGATTTTAATATATATTTCCTAATACTTCTAATAGGATTTTTTAAAAATATATGTTTTGGATGTATTTTTTTAACAAACTCTTTACACCTATAATGTAGATCACTCAGCTTATGGAAAATGTCTACTGCTTAATCTAATTAATAAGGTTAGTCTTCATTTTTAAATTTATCTTACAAATCAGATATCATTCACTAAAAGTCTATTGATTTGATAACTCAAAAGGATTAATATATACCACCATGACAACCATCACATGGTTGAATTCTAATTCTAATAGAAATAAATAGAGCACAGAACCACACCATGTATTGCCTAGATACAGTAAAATACTGTTCTCATAGTCTTTCTTCCTTCGTGTTTAGGAAACTCTTCTGGATAGATGTTGTTTAACAGTAAGTGATACAGCTGTGGAAGGGGTAAGCTGTATAAGTAAAGTGTTCACACTTGCCGCTTTGTTTCATGATAGAATAAGATTATATGTGCCCAAATACTCTGTTTCTTAACAGAAATTGTATGAGACTGGTGAAGAGCAGGGCCTTTTATTTTAATTCCCTTCTTTTTAGATCACCTTGGAAGTTTGTACATCCCAAAATGTAAGTTGAATAAGTCTGCCATATATGGAGTTAATGACAGAACAAAATCCTCAAACTGGTGAAATTAAACCAACCTTTAGATATTAAACTTCATTGAGATAAAAAGATAGAGTAAATCTACATATTGAAAGAACCTGGTAAAGTTGCTAGATCTCAGAGGTAAAGGAAATTCCTCAGAGGATCTAGGCAGGTACTTTGAGACATCTAAAAACAAGAAAAGAATGCTGGCCAAATATTTCATTTAATGCTCCATAATAAAGCATACATGTAAGATTTTAAAGAAAAGTTCACTGTGCCCATCTAAACAGTCTCTCAAGTCAGCAAATTTTCTTGAATTTAAAGGAATTCTTAAGTCTTCATTGAGTCAACACTAGAAATCAGATTTTTCTAAATATAGCTTTCAAGATAAAGATTTGATGCAGCCAGGACATCTGGTCTCAGCACTGAAAGTTTTTTATTGCTTATGAACCACTAGTGGATTGTAACTGCAGGTTTTTATCCTGCCTGCCAGTTCCCAAATAACCACTCTGGGGCTTAATATTAATTATAAATTGTTGGCCTATTAACTCAGGCTTATTATTAACTAGCTCTTACAACTTAAATTAACCCTTTTCTATTATTCTATATTTTACCATGAGCCTCGTGGTTTGTTACCTTACATCTTGTTTCCCCAGCAGCTGCTGGCATCTCTCTGACCCACCTTCTTTTCCCCGTCTCTCTGCTTGGATTTTCTGCCTAGTTATAGTCTGCCTGACTATTGACCAAATCAGCTTTTTTATTAACTATAAGACATATTTGCGGCATACAGAAGGGCATCCCACATCAGTGGATGACAATGGCTTCTTTGATTAATGTTTCGTACATTAGAACTGGCCTGTTTCTGAGGTCTTTTCCATACTCCTCAGAGCAGAATGGTCAGTTCTTGTCAGCAGTCTCATCACTGCCAGCAAGGGTCTAAACAAGCTGCTTGAGGAACAAACCCACAATATAGTAGTCTGTGCACAGGCTCAGCCTCAGCATGAAGATAAAATGATGTTCTGTAGCAGTCCTCATGGAGTTGACAGGGTCTTGGGCTTTGCTTGAATTCATAAAAGTTGTTGCAAGCATTTTGCCGAAGAAACATTAACTTTGGTATTTTTTCTGTGTAGAACAAAGTAAATTTGTTAATGATATTACATCCTTGAGTGTGAAAAACCTTCAACACCTTTGGATTGATAGAAGAGTGGAATATAGCATATCTGTGACACTTGAACACCAGCCATGCAGGTATTTCCCTGTGGTGAAATGTTTCCTGTTCAGTCTGGAGAAGTCTTGGAGAAGTGCATATTTCTTTTCCACTTGCATTTCCTCAAGTTTCTGACTGACTATACCCTACAGTTCCTGCTCTTGTCCCCTGAGGGTGATAGCAGCAGGGGAGCAAGGTGAAGTCTGTAGTGAGTCTGTCTGAAGAGTCTGAGAGAGCGTCCATGATCATTGCTATTAGCATGTAGAATTACACAGCTCAGCTTGCTGTCCGAGGTGCCAGGCATGCACAGAGCAGTTGGACTCTGAGGAAAAGAGATGTAGTAACTATTACATGCCTTGAGAAAAGAGTGCCTGTGATAGGAGAAGGAATCTAGAAAAACCTGTAGACATTGAGAACAAGACAGATGGAGAAATAAATGAAGGACCTCAAAGGTTTGTTTCTTTCTGTGTCTGCCTAAGTGGGTTTGAACTTAACAGACTTCCTCTACATGACTACTGTGCCTCTAGATCTTACTGTGATGCCTTGGATAAAATGTGAAAACAACAGACCAAAGAATTATACAGGAGCAAGTCTATCTCTTATCAGTGACTCAGTGGGAGAAATAGGAACTTGAAATTTTTGAATTGTCTGTCCTGTAAGGTGGAAAGACCAGAATCAGGAGAGAAATAGTCCAAGATGGCCAGTTGTATCAGAAGAAAGACAGGGAAAGAGAGCTGGCGAATGAAGGAGAAAATGGAGAAATAGCAAAACAAGGTCTCCTCTGAGTTGGCACCTGACTCTGCTGAGGCACTGAAAATCAAAGTGTTTTCTATGATTCAGAGCACAGAAGAGGGTAAAGGTAGCTATAATGCTCTTTTTTAATTAATAATTTTTTTTAAAAAATTACATATATGGTTGTTTTGTCTGCATATATGTCTGTGTAGCCTGTGTATGACTGATACCCATAGAGGTCAGAAGAGGGCCTCAGATCTCTTGGGACTAGAGTTACAGATAGTTGTGATTTTCCATGTGGGTGCTGGGACTTGAACCTAGGTCCTATAGAAGAGCAGTTAATGCTCTTAAGTCCTGAGCCATCTCTTCAGCCCTAATGCTGGTTTCTTTAAGAAGTGGCATGTGTAAGTTGGACCTTAGAGCAAATATATTATGAAATAATTACTTTAATTTCTTGACAGAAAAAGGTGATCAAAAAAATCAAAAAGCATAAAAAAAAAGATGACTTAGCACTTAAGAGAGTTTGCTGCTCCTGCAGAAGACCTAGATTTTGTTGCTAGGCAACTCACAGGCATCTCTAACTCCCAGGAATCCAGCTGTCTTTTCTGACATGCACATGTACACACACACACACACACACACACACACACACACACGCATGGAACTTCCATCAATTTTTTTAAAAGCCTTTTTAAAAAGGACATTCACATAAACAGGAAATTGGTGCTTATCAATGGAGGGAAGCAGGTATAGCAATGAACTCCAGTGTAGAAGTCCCTTGTAAAGGAGACGAAGGAAGAGGACAGTGGTGGAATATACCTTCATGAAGCAGAAGGACTTCAGAAAGAGAGCGGATCTGATCATGAAGAATATGAAATAAAGTCAAAGCAAAGCCTGTAAGAAGACTTTGCCAAAGGAAGCCAGAAGAGAAGCCAGAAAAGAGCAAGCAAAGTCCAGAGACAAGGACAGCTGAGCAGGATTGTTTGAGGCCATCCTGGACTACACACAGCAAGACCCTGTGTTGATAAGTTAAAAGGAATAGAGGGAAGACAGAGAAAGACAGAGACAGGGAGAGGAATTAGAAGAAAGGGAGGGGGAGAGAAGGGACTGGTAGTCTTGAGTGGAAGAGGAAAACCAGTCAGAAAGCTCAGTCTCCAGATACAGGCCAAAAGCAGAACTTTGTGACTGCTTCTTACTTTGATCTTGTCCTTGATATCCTTGTCATGACTGGGCAGAAATCTCACTAAAGGACTTGGCTTTGGAGCACCTAGGTGGTCTGAGTCCCTTACTTGAGGGATGGGTGACACTGAATCTCTGAACAGTGTCTATTCTATAGTGTACAGGGAAAGTGGGAGCAGCTTACACAAGCCACCTGACTACACTAACAATGGTCTGGTTAGGTATATGCTCATTTCCTTTACTGCCAAGTTTAGAGTCCTTGTTCCATTTTTGAAGTGTGTTATTAAAGTAGCTTATAAGTTTGATGTATTTGACATTTCCAGAGATGATATAGCAGTCCTGATGAGAGACATATTTGGATGTATGATGATTAGTATTACACGCTTTTCTTATTTTTAATAAAATAAACTGTTTAGGAATATACTTAGCAAAAGACATAAAAAATTTGTATTGTGAATACAGCAAGTCAGATCTAAGAAGCCGGGACATCTGAGTAAGTGAAGAGACCTTTTCTTCAAGGAATGGAAAACTTGGTTTCATGACATTTTTTCCTGAAATTGATCCATTAATTTTACCTAATCCCTATCATCTTCACATAGTTGTTGTTGGTGGTTGTTTTTGTTAAGTAGTGAATCAATTTTAAAATATCTGACTTCAGATTTTTATTATTAAGACCAATTAGAATTCATGCTACAGTTATATGGAAGTATGAAAGAACAAGAATATCCTATATTCATTTGCCTTTGAATTTCCTGGTGTCATTTTTTTTAACAACTGAATAATACTCCATTGTATAAATCTACCACAGTTTCCTTATCCTTTCTTCAGTTGCGGAGCATCTAGGTTGTTTCCAGGTTCTGACTATTATCAATAAAACTGCTATGAACTTAGTTGAGCAATTGTCCCTGTGGAATGATCGAACTTCCTTTGGGTAAGCCCAAGAGTAGTTATAGTTGTGTCTTGAGGTAGATGGATTCCCAATTTTCTGGGAAACTGCCATATTGATTTCCAAGGTGGCTGTACAAGTGTGTACTCCCACTAGCAATGGAAGAGTGTTCCCCTGACTCCACATCCTCCCTAGCATAAGCTGTTATTTGTGGTTTTTATCTTAGCCATTCTGACAGGTGTAAGATAGAATCTCAGAGTCATTTTGATTTGCATTTCCCTAATGGCTAAGGATGTTGAGCATTTCTTTGTTTCTCTGGTATTTGAGATTTTTCTGTTGAGAATTCTGTTTATATCTGTGCCCCATTTTTTAATTGGATTTTTTGGTATTTTGACATCCAGATAGTTTCTTGAGTTATTTATACATTTTGGAGATGAGCCCTCCATCAGGTGGATGTGGAGTTGGTGAAGATCTTTTCCCATTCTGTGGGTTGTCATTTTGTCCTATTGACAGTGTCCTTCATTGTACAGAAGTTTTTCAGTTTCATAAGGTTCCCATTTATTAATGGTCAATCTTATTGTCTGTGCTGTTGGTGTTCTATTCAGGAAAAAAATCATCCTGAGTGAGTTAGGTAATACAGACCCAGAAAGACAGAAGTGGTATGTTCTCATTCATATGTGGATGTAAGCATAACCCACAGACCCAGAGACTAGGTAACAAGGAGGGCTTAAGGCGGGGATGGGGAAAAACACACATAAATCTCTCTGGAAAGGGGAAATAAGAGGAGACCTCCTTGTATGAACTGGGGACAAGTGGGGATGGGAACTTGAGGGATTGTGTTGGGAGGTAGATTGGTGGAAAGAGTACTGAAAGAGTTATAAGAAAGAAACCTGGTGCAAGGGAAACTCCACAAAACTCCCAAGCTAAAACTCCTAGCAGTAGTGGATAGATAGCCTGAACTGGCCATCTCCTTTGATCAGATTGTTGACTACCCCAATTGTCATCTCTGAGAACATTGATCCAGTAACTGATGGAAACAGATAAAGAGACCCACAGCCAAATACTAGGCCACATTTAGGAGATCTTTCTAAAGAGAGGGAGGAAGGATTGTAGGAAACAGAGGAGTCAAACACATCACAAGAAACCCCACAGAAACAACTAACCTGGTTTATAGGAACTCACAGAGTCTGAGCCAACAACCAGTGAGCCTGCTTGGGGCCACCCTAGGCTATCTACATATATGTGACACTTGTGTAGCTTGGTCTACTTGTGGAACTCCTAACAGTAGGAACAGGAACTGCCTCCAATGCTTTGGTTGGCACATGGGAACCTATTTCTCATACTGGGTTGTCTTGTCCAGCCTTAATACAAGGGGAGGTGCTTAGTCTTACCACAGCTTAATTTGCCATGCTTTGTTGATACATATAGGAGGCCTTCCCCTTTCTGAACAGAAACAGAGAAGGAGTGGATTGAGTGAAGGAAGGGGAAACTGCCATCAGAATGTGAAGTCAATAAATTAATTAAAATTTAAAAAGACTACCATAAACTAATAGAAATCCACCTGCTTCTGCCTCCTGAGTGCTGAGATCAAAGGTGTGTGCCACCATGCCCAGCTCAAAACATTTTTTTTTAATTTAAAGGACTAACCCCCAATATTTTACTTTTTATAAGTAATCCAGCATTCCTCTGGATGCTGAGGAATAAGCCCAACCTTCCGGATGTCTAGCAGAATGCCCATATGTGTATGGACATGAAGTTTTTGAGTATATACAAGTAGAGTCACCAAGCCTTATTGCTCCATTTATCACATAATATACAATATTTGAAGAAAAACTGTCCTACTTGTATGGATTCATCTGGGAGTTACCACAGACATCATGCCAATTTAATCTCAAGTATTACAGTTAGGTTTAAATGGCATGTAATGGTATGATTTATTGTCTGTCTTCAGCTTTATAGGATCCAAAACAAGATCCTATTCTTACATATTGCTTTTTATTTTTAGAGTCAGAGTGATGATAAAAATCTAAGCATAAGAACTGTCAAGTGATTTATGATATTTCATTTATTTTTCAAAGGATTGGAATGTCACCAGTGAGCCCATTAGAATTGTAGACTTAAAGCACCACAAATTTTAAAAAGACCAGCTGCATAAGCAAGTGTGTGAACTTGTAATTGAATTCTACATGGTGTTTTTTTTTTTTTAATACTTCAAAGTGCCAAAGAAGGCAGTTTTTATTAGGTCATAGTTATCTGAGTCTTTACGACCTCAGACCTTCAAGCTCATTTCCAGGCCTCTTTATAATGCTAATACTTCTTTATTGTGTTCAGTACAACCTCAAGATAGCTGTCTACTCTGTGTTGTGTCCTTCTTCATGAGCTGATAGCAGTATAGGTGGAATGTCAAGGAACAGGAGTCCCCTGTGAAGAGAGTCATGTCTGTAGCAAGGAATAAGGAGTAGAATCCTTTTGAGAATGTGCTTCTATCCATTCTGTTTCTGTTGCTGTGATATTCCAGCCGATAAGTCCCGGTTACCGTGCACAGGGTAAGGAAGTGACGGCACCGTGACATGCTTACAAGTGATCAGCCCACTCTCTTCTTCATCCAGTTCAGCACCTAGCCCATGAAATGGTACCATCCACATTCTTAGTGTGTCTTCCCACCCACCCCCTGAAATTAATACAATCAAGACAATTCCCCACAGACACAGCTGTAGGCTAACCTGATCTAGACAATCCCTCATTGAGACTCTCTTCCCAAGTTATCTTAAACTATATCAAGTTGACAATTAAAACCACTATTATAGTGGTAAAATGCTTTAAACTTCAAAGTTTAAAGGATTTATCTGTTTGTGTATCATTTATTTATTTGAAGTGCCAGTTATGAAACCCAGGGCCTCACATATGCTAAACAAGTTCTCTGTTCCCACCACTAAGGCAGTTTTCCATTGATTTTGATTTGAGGTAATTTTAAATACACATGAACTTTCAATAAGTAATATACATGACATTTTGCACTCTTTCAGTGGTACTCTCTAGGGCAGTGGTTCTCAGCCTGTGGGTCGAAACCCCTTTGGGGGTGTCAAACAACCCTTTTACAGGGATCACATATCAAATATCCTACATACCAGATATTTACATTGTGATTCATAACAGCAAAATTATAAAGTAACAACAAAATAATTCTATGGTTGGCGGTCACCACAGCATGAAAAACTGTATTAAAGGGTCAAAGCATTAGAAATGTTGAGAACCACTGTTCTAGAGTATTAATATTAGTACAGTCTTCATCTTTTTCAGTTGTCTCTTAATTTTTCTTGAACTCATACTTATACGTGTGTGTGTGTGTGTGTGTGTGTGTGTGTGTGTGTGTGTGTGTGTGTATGCATGCAATTTCTATTTCTGGTATAGCTTTTGTAACTATGTTCAAAAATGAAGGTTTCTGTAACAGAATCTTCTCTTCATATTGCCCTTTTGTAGTCCTGTTCACCTAGCCTCTCACCTGTCTGCCTCCATCCATAGGCTCTGCCAATAACTGATATCGTCTCTGTTTTCATAGTATTTACATTTCGGTGTTGTATAGGTAGACTATTAAGTGAGTAACCTTTTAATATATTTTCATTTAGTATAATACCTTTGATATTCATTCAAGTTATTACATATATCAGTAGTTCATTCCTTTTCATTATTGAATAATAGTCTGTCAAAATATATTTTGATTTTTGTTTGCATATATGAGAATGTAATGTAAAAGTCACTTTAAAAGTACCAAAGGTGTTACATTGTTAAATCTGACTTGATAATTAAGAGTGTAGATTTGTTTTGACATGTTAGTCATTTAGAGTAGGTTTGTCTGAACATACTAAGAACAGATGAGTCACTGTTGATGTACTAAGACTGTTTCCAGTGGGGGAAAAAAGCATCTTTCTACTCCCTTATTCATCCAGATAAAAATCTGCAGGAATAGGAGCACCAGGCAACTCCTCCTTCTGATTCTCTTGTGTGCAGCCTGTGATCACTGAGCTAGTTCCAGTGTTCCCCATGTGAATCCCCTACCTGTGTGCCTGTGTTTGGTTTTTCTTCTAAATGATTATTTTCTTTAAATGTTGTCTAATTGAAATACATCTACTCTCCTCCCTTCTATGCCCCTTCCCTTTCTCTGCTTCCCTAGGGAGGGTGAGTTAAGCAAGACTCTGAAGGTTTTTAAGTGTTGACTAGGAAGTGAGCAGATGGAACACAGGAAGGGGTGAGGGACTACTCATTGATGAGAACACGGTAAGCGGCAGGAACTGGATGGGCCCAGTGTTGTTATATATATTGTTTAGAGAATGAGAGAGATACTGTAGTGTTAAGAAAGTTCCCTGATGTCAGACAATAAATGGGAGAAATGGGTTTTGAATGCAAGGATTCTGTCTGCAAGGCTATGCTGGGCATGCAGACAGACAGGAGCCTATGGGCTTAGAGTCGGGGGCTCAGAAAAGGTGTCTGAACTGCAGATTAAGAATACCAAGTAGCTGTCTTTTAAGCTGTCTGTGTGGTAAATAAAACCCTAACTGGTTAAGATTCCCTAGAGAGAAGGTGCACAGTGAGGTCTGGTGTTTACTTAGAGGAACCTCAACATTCTTTCTCATATACAGTGAGACAAGCAGTACTGGAAAGGTTGAGAACAGTAGTCATTTGATGCTAAGAGGTGAGGGAAGATGAAGACCAAACAGACCCTGTAGATGTTGTTGGCAGAAGCCATCTTGGAAAATGGAGGCAGGATGTCAAGAGAATGAAGAGGAGACAAGAAAATGAGTAAGAATACTTAGGCAGTGTTACACAGAAGTTTGTTTGCAATGGGGAATTTTTAAGCAGGCCTTTGGGCTATAGCTGCAGGATCCACATGATATAGCTGCTAAGCTACAGTAGAGACTTGGGTTTGTTTAAAGCTAGTGCAAGAGGGGTCTGTGTAAGGCAAGAGGATTGCTGTTTCTGTTGTTGAGGAAGCAAGAGGATGTGGAAATCTAGCCTGAGTTCAGGACCTGACCTCAGGAAGGAGAAGGGGCAGCCTGCTGTCGTGGCAGACCTGTGATAAGGCAGGAGAGGGCCTTCTATAGATAATACTGGGAAAGTAATAACTCTCTCTAAGCAATTCATATTTCTATGGTGAAATGAAGGAAAAATGGTTCAGATAGAGGAGTGTGTTATATAGATTTGAGGAGTAAGGAGGAGAGAATTTAGGCTAGTCATTTAGAAACCTGACCGTGTTTTCAGAACAAGCAGAGCAGTGGGCTTCACACTCTACCATAGTGGTGGGCTTAACGCTGCACATAGGCCTCCTTTTCTGAGTAGGTAAGTGTCTGCAAGTTTAGGAAGCAGAGGTGTTTTGTATACAAAGAGAGATTCAGGCCAGTCATTTAGCCCATGACCCATTTTCCAGAGGATGAGCTCAATGTTGAGGCACAAGTGGGGCCCTTACAGTGTGCAGATATTACCATTGGCGGGCATTACAGATGAGAAAGGAGTTAAATGTATACTGTGGAAAACTGGAAGCATATTTTGAAATATTGTATATGTTAGTGTGGGCATACCAGTGCCATGTGTGGTGGTTTAAACAAGAATGGCCCTCATAGGCTCATATGTTTGAGTAATTGGTCCTGAACTGGTAGAATGTAGGTGGAGGCTGTTTGTTTGTTCCTGGCTGCCTAGACCCGAAGTAATCACACAGGAACTATATTAATTACAACACTGGTTGGCCAGTGACTCTAGCATATCTACCTGCTAGCTCTTACATCTTAAATTAACCCATTTCTATTGTTCTGTGTATTACCATGAAGCGCATAGTTTACCGACAAGGTTCCAGGGAGGGTCTGTCTCCTTCGGCAGCTACATGGGGTCTCTCTGACTCCACCATCTTTTTCCCCTTATCTCTGCTTGGAATTCCTGCTTTGCTCTATTCTCCACTGTCATAGGCCCAAGCAGCTTCTTTATTAACCAGTGGTCATAAAACATATTCACAACATACAGAGGGGAATCCCATATAACCATCGCTTTTCTGACTAAATAAAAAGGAAGGTTTTAACTTTAACATAGTAAAATTACATATAGCAAAACAGGTGTCAAGAATTGCAGTTACAATATTTATATCTACTTTATCTTTCATCATAACTAAGAAAATTAAAACTTTCTATTCTTCAACTCGGACAAAGACCTCAGAAAGATATAATATTACCTGAGTTAACAGGAAGAGCATTGTAAGCAATGTCCAAAACTCTAGCATTGACAGAGACATCTCACTGCCTGGACAGTCACCCAAAGTTCTTCTGTAACATTGGGGCATCCATCTTCAGCCTGCAGGCCCATAGCATCTGGCAGACTTTTCTATGAAACAGGAAATTTCAAAGACAGTTCTGACTATATTGACAGTTTGTCAGTCACTTTCTTCTGTGTTCTACAGGATGTCTGGCAGATTCTTTTATGAAGCAGGAACCCTGAAGGACTTTCTCACCTTTATGCAAGTTCTGCGGTCAGTTTTCTGTGGGTCCTGCATGTCCAGTTCATACAGCATGCCATCAAGCAGTTTCTTGCCCAGATGTCTAGCCAACTCCCTAAGGAGCCTCTTCGATGTTTATCATCCTCTTGAAGTAGATTGGTGCTGCCAGGAGCAAATATGTCTCATTGTCATGAAAAGTCCTAAGTTCTTAAATATTTTAAATGCCATATTCTGTTAGTCTTTGAAAGGTTTCAAGAATAACTGTCCATCTGAAATATATCTCTGTACATATAGAAAACCTAACTAACATGACTACAAGTCTGACTGTTATAGATGATTATCTATTAACCTGTATTTCAGTTGTAGAAACACAATACCTTAACCATGAGCAAAAATATACATATAACAAAATTGATTTTAAATTTGTATCAATAAATCAAGATCCATACCAATGCAAAGTATTCATCTCTATAGCACTGTCACTGTTTGGGACGGATTCTGATGTACAGTCTTGTTGAAAGAGGTGTGTCACAGGAGGCTGGCTTTGAGTTTTCAAAAGGTTCATACCACTTTGAGTTAGTCAGTCTCTCTCTGTGTCTCTGTCTCTCTAACTTCTGCTTGTCTTCTGAGATGTGAGCTCTTAGCTGCTGCTCCAGCTTATGAGCTGCTGCTATGCTTTCCTTCATGGTGGTAATGGACTCCTATCTCTTAGGAACCATACACCTCAAATAAATACTTCCTTTTATATGTATATACATATACATATACATACCTTGGTTATGCTGTGTTACCGTAGCCTTGAGTGTCAGCCTTCAAGCAGTTCAGTGATTGAGGGGGAAACTATGGAGTCAGCAAACTAACTATTCAACTTGACTTTTCTGTCTGAGGGAGTAACACTTAATTCTCCGCCGCCCATGAAAGAGACAAAACTTAACTCTCTGGGGCTGGTGAAAAAGGGAAAAAACATACACCTTTAGGGTCTCTTTATCATCTTTTCTTTGTTCATTTCTTACCTCTATCCAGATGTATCCCTTCTGTCTCTCTTGGCATCTTCCTTCTAACTAAGTTTATCTTTTCCCTTACAGTTTATGTAATCCCATCAAAATCTATCAAGCAGGATAAAAATTATATGGTTATATTCTGTTTTTTTTAAAGTGAGTACAAGTAAAAGAAAAAAAAACATGTTTTCCATATCCCTTACATGATTAAACTTTTTATGTATGACAGGTAAAAGGCAAGTTGTCCAAAGAGCCTACATATAGTCATACCCAAGCAACTTGTTATAGATTAACAGAGAATAAACAAGCAAAGTATTTTTCTCAACCAGTTCTTTTGCTGGCAGATTGCATTTTGCGATTACAAAGAAAGGACCCTTCATTTTGTTACTTATCTCAAAAGGTAATCTTATATGAAATCTTAGAAGAATCACAAGTCATACCTTTTATATAAGAGAAAGAATCAGTCATCTCTATTTTAAATCCTCAGAGAGTGTATCCATTCATCAGAAGTTTTTTATATTAGGAAGCTAAGGACAGAAATGGGTACAAGAAATTAATAATTTCTTTGGTCATCAACCCATCCTAGCAAGAAAGGTATATCATCCAGCAGTAGCCAGGCTACCATTGTTCCTCCTCCTTGACTTCAATGAGTCCCTTGCTCAGCTATTAAAAATATGCTCTTAAATTGTTTTCCAGGTTTTTTTTTTTACCTTGGAGCCATTAACAAAAACACCTTAACCTAACCTTAAGTCATTATTTAAAGCTTTTTTTAAGCTATGTGTACATGAAGCCTATAAACATCCCTACCAACATTAAGATTAAAAGAACGTGAGATAACTTGTTTTTCTTAATCATTAACTAAACCATAGTCTGTCTATACAGTTCCTCAAGAGAAACTAACTTTTCCTTGTTAAATGTGTGATATTTCCTTGTTTTTATTTTCTATGCTGTACAGCCCCTGCTTTACCAGGGGCAGGGGCAGCACCATTTCTTGCTTTTACTTTAGTAGTTTCCCATTAAACTAACCTCTATCATAGTCCTTATTATATTTACTAAAGACTCTCAATCATCAAAGTTCTACTTAAACTACCACTAAAAAAAGAAATCATTGCTTCAGAGAACAGTACAGGTTAGGAGGAATCATCTTCATGATAATCCACAGGTAAAAATGCCCAGTAGAGCGGGATATTTCCATGAGATAATCACACTAAATTGAAGGCTGTGGGGATCTTGCCACACCCACCCACACCATGCCCGATACTAGAGTAAAATGGCAGTGGCAAATGTGTAAAAGCACAGCAGTAGCAACAAACATTCTGGAACCAAAGGCATTGGGGCCTTGCCTATTCTAGATTCACCGATCAGAGCCTTGTTTCCTGGTGGACTGATCTCGTGAACTTCAGTTTCCACCAGCTGGTTATTTGACATGGCCATTGTCACTGTATTATCACAGCAATAGAAAAGTCTAAGCACCGTGACATGCATATAATCAGAAGACAATTTTCAGGAGTGGCTTTTATCCTTCCATCGTGAGTTCTGGGGATCAGGTCATCAGGATTTCAGATGGCTTTATCTACAGGCCCTGCTATCATATTCTAAAACAGACACTTGCAATGGTTTATTTTAATTTTACCTTATTTTTAGTAAAAAGGAGTCTCTAGGGCCTAGAGAGATGGCTCAGTGAATAGGATCATTTGCTGCTCTTGCAAAAGTCTTATGTTGAGTTCCTAGCATCTACATTGGATAGCTCACAGTGGCCTGTCACTCCAGAACACTTGTATGCATGTGGTACACATACATTCACATGCACGTATACATAAATATCTCTTTTTATTTTTTGACACTTTATATGTTTAGAGTTGTACTTGTTTTAGAGGATATTTTTTTCCCATCAGCAGGACTCCTCAAACAACTTTCATAGGATCAGATCTTTACATTGCTAAACAAACTTCTATATGCGTGCCTATTCATTAGATAAATAGTGGGGAAAGTGTGAGATACTTCTGACACATTTTATTTGGTTAGGAATTTTTTAATAAAACATAATTTAATGATGGGTCTCCTCTTTATAACCTGCCAAGAGAATTACTTTCCTCTAGCTAATTCGAATTTTTATTTAAGGTAATGGAGAGTAGCTGTCATAATTGAAATATTGTGAATGTGCATGTGTGTGTGTGTTGCTTTCTTAAGACAGTCTTGATGTACATCTAAGACTGGCCTGGAGCCTGCAGCACATCTTCCTGTCCCTGCTTCCCTAGTGTGGAGAGGGAAAACATGCAGCAGGTGTAGCTTTAGTGCTATATAGTGCTTGGCCCCAAAATGTATGTTCAGGTACAGACTTGTAAATGACCAATTTATATCAGCCAGACTTCAGACAATGACACATCCAGTAACTATAGTACAGGTATACACACCAACAACAAAAGCAGAAGAGGATATCATCAACAGTTTCTACACAGATCTACAAAACAAGGTCAGCAGGGTGCATAAGAATGACAAACTAATCATTATGGGTGACTTCTGTGCAAGAATGGGATCCAAAGAAAGAAGAGACTATAGTGTCAAGGGAACATATGGAGTCGGACAAAGGAACAATAGAGGGAAACAGCTGCTTGATCTCTGTTCTGTTATGCAGATGATTTGTACATATCCAACACAAAATCCAACAGGCCAAACCATCAAGATGCAGGACATGGGAATCCCCTGACAAACGCACATACAGCCAAATTGACTACCTTCTGGACAGCAGGAAACTCTTATCTAGCATCCAAAACAGCTGATCATTTCCTAACTTAGGTTATATCACCAACTTGTTATGGCCAACATTCTACTGAAATTTAGGAGAGGCACGCCAGGCAAGACAAACTGGAAGATCAATTGTAAACAACTGATGAATCCAGATGTAGGAGAGAGTACTAGAGAACTGCTGGAAAAAATGAAGGAAATCATTAAACAACCCTTGCAAATATAGAAAGCGAATGAGAAAAAAATCAAAAGAACTATACAGGAGGCTTTAAGGGGGAAATTTGGTTATGTAGAAAGGGCAGCAACAGTGGACTGGCTTACTGCAGAGAGGATCAACCTGGTGGAAGAAAGAAGGAAGCTAAAGAGCAAATGAAGGGTCAAAATACCACAACTATCTGTGCAGGGAGGTCAAAAGAAGAGCAAAGGATAGAGAGCTGTATATACAAGATATATGCAAAGAGGTCGAAGAGGCTAGACTCCATAATAAAACACATCTTGTCTACAAAACTATCAGACAGATAACTGCCAGATATGCTCCTCAGATTCGAGTGATTCAAGTTGGGCAAGGTCATTTTTTAACAGAACCAGGGGAAGTAAAGCAAAGGTGGAGATGATACTGTGACACCCTGTACAATGACCCTAATGCTGTCAGGGTTGACTACAATGAGAAGCACTTTGGCAGCCACTCGAACAGCAGAGATGATGAGGAAATATTAAGTATTGACAGGATTGAGATAGAGGAAGCTATCAAGAGAGCAAAATGCAGGAAGGCCCCAGGAGTGCATGGTGTCACAGTGGAGGAGCTGGAGGCAGCTACAATAGGCTCGGGCCGAGGCGCTTCTCAAACTCTTCAGAGAGATATGGGGACACTAAGTGATTCCCACGGAATGGAAGCACTCAGTTATAATTTCCATACACAAGAAGGACAAACTGGACTGCTCAAATTATAGGGGCATTGTGCCACAGCAGCAAGATCTTCTCCCATTATCCTGCAAAGGATCAAAGGCAGAATAGAGAAAATCCTAGCAAAGGCCCAGTGCAGATTCATGGCTAACAGGAGCACAATTGATTAGATCTTCACTTTGAGGCAACTGGCAGAAATATACAAAGAATTTGGAAAAGACATGTCTGTTACATCGATTTCAGGAAGGCATTTGGAAGCATTCAGAGGAAAGGACTTTGGGAAACGGATTCTACAGATAACCAGAGAAAATCATAAGAATACTAGGAGATGCCTTTAAAGATACCTTTGCACCAGTCAAAGTCTGTGGAGGACTAAGTGATCAGTTTAAGACAATCAGTGTTGCAGGGAAGTGTCCTCTCACCACTACTCTTTAATATATTTCTGGAATTAGTAGTAACAACAGCCCTGGAGGATAAGAAGATAGGTGTGTAAAATAGGTGGTGTGCAAATAAATAACTTGTGTTTCACCAACAATACATCAGTCCAAATGAGCTGTAGGCCATTGTAAATAGAGTGGTTGAAGTAAGTGAAAACCTTGGTATGAAAGTAAACATTGGGAAGACTGACATACACTAAGGGTGCACAAGGATTTTAATATTGTAAAGAATCAGCACCTCAAGCAAACAGTCAACTCTATCTGGGAGGAAACCTCAGTTCAAAGGAGGGAACTATTTCGGAAGTCAAGAGGCAGATGAGGATAGTGAGGGCTGCATTCCAGGCACTAGGAAAGGTTTGGTCAGCAAGAGATAAAACGACAACAAAATTACAAGTGTCCAAGACACTTGTCTGGAGCTGCCTTCTTTACAACTCAGAAACCTGGACAATGAAACACTCTTCCGAACAACGGCTGAATGTGTTTGAGACAGTGTGTCTCAGGAATATTCTAGACGTCACAGAAGATATAGGCTGTGCAACAATGACATTAAAAAAACTTCTCCATCTACAGCAGGAAGTAAACTACAGGATATGGCAACAGCACTTGAGATGCTTGTGCCATGTTATGAGAATGAATGATGGCAGATACCTGAAGGTTGCACTGCTTGGAGGACTGCATGGATATGGTGAAGAGGAAGACCCAAAAAATACTGGGTAGACAGTATAAGGGAAAGCTGTGGAACCTTAGGTATGACAATAGCATAAGCATCTAGAACTGCCCAGGAGATGAACAGCTGGAGAGCCACCATAAACACGCTGTCCATGAATGATTAAGCCTTTCTGGGGCATTGATGATAATGATGGTGATGATGATGGTGATGATAGAAATTTAAGAACAAGTGTTGGGGGAAAGAGCATAGGTGTGGACTTCTTACAAATTTGCCCTTCACCATCTTCACAATACTCAGACCTGCCAATTTAATGGATTTGGAAGTTACTGCTTTTAGAGATTGCTAAGGAATCTAAATGAGATGATGGAATAGTTGCTAAGGGGCACCAGACAGGACCACAATCAATAAAATCACAGGGGTACAGGAAGGGAATCATACTGCAAACAGTGATCAAGTCTTACTGAGTCTCCTCCTTGAGATTCATAGAAAATGTCTTGGGAAAGGAGAGAGACCTTCCAAAGGGAGTGCACATTTAGGATTAAAGCCCTTGTTTACTGTTGTTTTAACATAGGGTGTCTCTACAAAAGGAATATTATGTCTATATTGTCAACTTTGACAGAAAATTCTAATTGTACTTTCTTGCTTCTTAGTTGGTGAGAGACTTTAATCAGACTCTCAAGTAACAGGCTCCTTTCCTTTCTCTTATATCCATATTTTTTTATTTTGCCTTAAAATGTATAGCTACAAATACTGTATTTGTATACACGTGCATATACACAAACATGCATATATGCTTGCCCCTGAAAATATATAGATATCAGAGGACAGCATCAGATGTTGATTTTCACTTTCTTCCTTATTTGAAATAGAGTATTTCTGCTCACCTCTGCACATTCCAGATTCTCTGGTTCACAAGTTTCCAGAGGCTTTCCTGTCTCTGCCTTCCATCTAACCAAGCACTAGGATTGCAGATGTACATACTGCTTCATCTGACTTTTATGTGAGTTGGGGGATCCAGATGAAAACCATCTCCCCCAAAGTCCCTAAATGTCTATTTTTTAAAGAATGACCCCAAATTAAATTTAACCTCCCACCTTAGCAACCTAGAAAGAGAATACCACATATACAACCAATAGAAAGAAAATAATAAATAGTAAACCACAAGTGGGGTGTGGTGGTACACACTTTTAATCCCAGCACTTAAAAAGGCAGTGGCAGGCCCATCCCTGTTCATGGCTAGCCTGGTCTACATAACAAATTACAGGTCAGCCAAGGCTACATAATGAGACTTTGACTATAATAATAATATAACAATAATAATTATAAGGCTCCATAATGAGACCTTGTCTCAGATAATAATGACAAGAACAACAAAGCACAAGTAAATGATGAAAACTACTGGAGAAAAGCAATGACTGGAAAAATTGGAAAAATCAATTGAAAAAAATGAACCTTTGGTCATAGCAACAGAGATGACAGTCAACAGTCCAAATACTAAGTCAGCATTGAAAACAGAACATCACTGCTCTTGTTACAAAAATGTAAAGGCTTATAAAGGAACCCTAAGAACAAATATGTTCTGCTGATTACTTCATTAAAAAAGTAATTCCTAAAAGACAAAACATACCTGGACTGATTCAAGAATAGAAAATTTGATCTTTTAACATGTGAAACAGTTGATTCAACCCACACAATATTCCTTCTCCCCTCCCCTCTCTTCTCCTGCCTGTCCTTCTCCTCTCCTCTCTTCTTTCTCTTTCAGGCTCAGATGGATATACTGATGAATTCTCTCAAAATTTTAAGGAAGAATTGACAGTAGTCCATGATTTTTCAGATGTGTGGAAAGGAATGACATGTTTCCCAGATTATTCTGTAAGACCAAGTAGAATTTAAACAATAAAACCACATGCGAAAACTAGACAACCCCTTATAAATACAGATGCAAAAACAGTCAACAAAATACTAGTGTAGTAAATGAAATAACTAAAAGAATTGTAAATCAGTACCAGGTGGGTTAATCTCAGGAGTGCAAGATTGACTCAACATTAAAAACCCCAAGGAACGTGTGTGTGTATGTATGGGTGTGTGTGTGTGTGTGTGTGTGTGTGTGTGTGTGTGTGTGTGTGTTTAAAAGCCATGTGTCATCTTAATAGACACAGAGAATACATTTAATGACATTTAAGTCCCTCTTGTGAGAAGAATGAGAAGAGAACTTCTCACCCTGATGAAGGGCATCTGTGAAATCATGTCAGCTCAGGTACTTTGTGGTAGAAGACTAAAATGCTTTCTCATCAAAGTTAGTAAAAGGACAAGTCTTTGTTCTGTCTCTACCTTTATTCAGTGTTGTTCTGAAGGTTCTAACTGGGACAAATAGACAAGGAAAGAGGTCCCAATTTGTGTATCACAAGATTTTGCTTATAAAATCTCTTAAGAAACATGTTAAGAAAAAATGGTGATACTAAAAAATAAGTATCAAGGCATAAATACCAATTGCATTTTTTGCACTAGCCTTGAATCTGAAAATAACTAAATAAAACAACATTTACAGTAGCATCAAACCAAGAATAAATTTAGCAAAAGAAGTTCAAGACTTGTAACACGAAATGCTATAATAATTTCAGAATTAAAGCCTTAAATTAGGAAGGACATTCCAAGTTTTTAAGGTGGGAAAATTAACATTGTTAGCATGACAGTCCTGCACACAGTAACCTACATACTCAGTACAAGCGCTGTGCAGTCAGGACTTTCTCATACTGCATGTATTGGCAATCTGATCTTTAAAATTTAAATGGAAATCCAAGGTACTTAGAGTTGCCAAACTTGGGGGTGTGGGGAAGTGATGAAATATTGGTTCATCCTTCTTAGTATCATGACTTAAATTACAAATTATAATAAAAAAGTCAGCATGGTACTGCAGTAGGATAGGAGATATGTAGAATAGAAGGAAGAATCCAAATGCATCCTGATATTTCTGCTACACTGTTTTTCAATAAGGGTGCCCAGAAAAATCAATAGGGATAGGATAGCTTTTCACCAAGTGGTCCTAGAACAACAGCAACAATAACAACAAAAGGAATAGAAGTTATGTAAAGACCTGAAGATAAGAGGTAAAACATTTGAAAAACTCTCAGAGGAAACCAAGGGTTGACATTTCTATGACTTGAGTTATGCAAAATAATTTATAAGATTGATACTCAAAGCACAAGTAACAAACTAAAAGTGGGTAAGTTGGCTTGCACCAAAATTAAGAACCTTCAAGGCTGAAATGACAAGCCGGGATATAAAAGAGAATATTTGCAAATTATATCTGGTAAGAAACTTGTATCCAGAATAGTTGAAAAACTTTTACAACTCATCAAAAAAAGGTAATTAAATATATACACATACATACATAATTTTTTTTTAGTTGTCAGTGAGTAGGACTGGGCAGTGGTGGCACACACCTTTAATCCTAGTACACGGGTGGCAGATCTTTGTGAGTTTGAGGCCAGCTTGGTCTACAAGAACTAGTTCCAGGACATCCAGAGCTGTTACACAGAGAAACCCTATCACACAAAAAACAAAAACAAGTTGCCATTGAGCACATGAAAAGGTACTAAGTGTCACTAGTCTTTTAAGAATTACCACAGTACCATATGATAAAAAAGAAGAAACGGGCATTTCTGGGATTGTTTAGCACCTGGAAAATTCATATACTGCTAGTGAGGATTATATATAAAGTGTCATCAGACAGCCTGACAGTTCTTAAGAAGGTTGAGCATAAAGTACCATGTGACCTAGCCAGTGGTTATGTAGAATATATCCATTCTGATTGTATATAGAACACTTCAAAGGAGGATTTGTGATATGTAGATTGGCACCCTATAACCTAGCCTGTAGTTGTGTGGAATATAGCCATTCTTGCTGTAGATAGAATAACCCTTTAAAAGGAGACTTTGTGGCATGTCAGTTTTATCATAACCAATTGCTGATCGAGCTCCTCTTGGGTTTCTGTTGTGATGCTACATGCTAGATGTTAGATGCTGAATACAAAGAACTCTGAGCCCACTCTCCAAAAGCTTCTCTGTTGTTGGTACTAGGAATTATTAAATAAAATTATAAATATGAGAGAAATATGTATTGAGAACTAGGAAAACCTTTGAAGGTGGAGCCTAGTGGAAATAAGTTAGATCGCTGTGAGAACATGCTCTTGAAGGGAATATTGGAGCCCCCGCCCCTTCTTCTCTGTCTCTCCTTTTGCTTCCTACCCATCATGAGAGGAGCAGCCTCCTCTGCTATTCCTCCTCTCACTAAATGTACTCCCCCACTATTGACCCTATAGTGACAAGGCCAAATACCATCTGAAACTTTAGAGTCCATGAATAAAGTAAATCCTCCACTAAGTTAATTGTCTTAGGCATTTTATCATTACAGCAAGCAAGTGCAGCATATGTAAAAATACTCTATTGAGGGGAAGCTGTTATGCTCAAGACATTCAAAGAAGGCTGGCTAACTGGGGTGCAGAACTGGGGCAAGAAGTAGAGGGTGAAGTGAGTCAAGAGCAGACCATGAAAACCCACAGAAGTCTGTTTGGAGTATGTAGTTTTCTCGACAAGGGATGATGCAACATGTGCCAGGAGGTCAGCAGTGGAGAAGGGGAAGCATGGATGTCAGAAAGGCTTTTAGGAGATAATGCTGATGCAGTGTGATGTGCTCTGAGGCCGAGACGGTGAGAGGGAGAGTGTAAGCCACAGCTCTGAGATGTGGCTTTTGAAAATGAAAATGTTGCAGTACAAATTTCAGCCAGAAAATTTCCCTTGGAATACATATTATTTTAAACCACCTCGGGAAGCATGGGTGCTTGCTTTCTGCTAGGAAGTATCATTTTCTTACTATGCTAGTCACACATATTATAGAATTGTGCAGCTTACTGTTGGCAAGTGCTTTGAGAAAGCAAAAATTTAAGAAAATATGGCAACTTTATAACATTGGCCATATTAATTTTTCTCTGAGCCTTGTCCTCTTAAGAACCCTAATATCTTATGTCCTTGGCCTGATGCTATGGAGATCATCTGCCATTTAAGTTTCCTCATGTTTCTGTAAGTAATGAAAGCAGACTCTGAAGTAGTTGTCTGGCACATAGCTGCCTTCCAGTGACAGCTCTTTGGAATAAATTCACTTTTAGCCATTTCTTATTTCCTTGGCCAGCCAAACTGCTCAAATGTCTAGTTCTTTGGTATTTTTATTCTGAAGTTGTTTGAAGTTACCATCTTTCATTGTAACTTCTAAAAGCCACTTTAGTAAATAACACTATGCTGAAATAAGTTTTAAGTATTTAGTTAAATAATTTTAATAGCACCAACTTTTTCAAATGCCCACTGAAGAATCTGTTATTCTGCACATTGTTGGATTTGGAATACCAGCAGCCTTCAAAGCTAAAAAAAATGATAGAAACAAGGACAGCATGCAAGTGAGTGCAGGTTTAGTTTACTGCACCGTGGCAGTTGAACATTGCTGCTTGCATACCAGTAAGGGACAAGCAGTATAGCTGTGTACGTGTCTTCTGCACACAGCAAAGCTGGAAGGAAAGTTAAGTAAGAAAGTTCAGAAGTCATTTAGAGATAGCACTAGTGACTTTTGGCACCCTTTTCCTGGGACAATATCATCAACGTTTATTCCAGTGAACAGCACACAGGAAGGAATGGGGACTTGGATGCCTGGTCTTTCCATGCGAACACTGAAATCCCCTCCATCTGAGCCCTTCAGTTTTTGTTATTGTCTAGAAAGGCTCAGTAAAGCTTAGCTGTTTATTATTAGTTGTTGTATATCACATTGTCCTGCAAAGCTTAGCTGTTTATTAATTGGTAAGTGTATCACATTGTTTTCTACATGTGCTTAATTTATGATAAATTTTAATTTCTGAGAATTGTCACATAATATGGAAATTTTATAAGAAAAGAACAAATGGTGAAGTTAAAAGACAAAGCATGGTGCCTGTCCACGAGTCTCACAAACACATTTATTCATTGTGTAAGCTTAGATAACTCACATAAGCCATTCGTGCCATAGTTTCTTTGTTTGTAAAATAGGGATCATAGAAATACCCATTTCATGGCTGTAATTAAAATAACACATGCTGAGAATACTGCTTGGTACATTTAGTCTAAAATATTCATGCCATTTGTTTGTTTATTCTTGCTGCAGTTGCTATGTTAGTAGTGTAGCTTACTCCTGCCTGTATCTGAGAGCTTCGTTTCATTCTAGTGGTGGTGGTGGTGGTGGTCTTCCTCATATGTGGGGGTGGGGCTAGGATGGGCTTAAAGATAAGGATACTTAGCTACTAAATCAGTGTTTCTCAATCTTCCTAATGCTGCAATTCCTCATGCTGTGTTGACCCCAACCATAAAATTTTCATTGTTATACTATAACTGTAATTTTTACTACTGTTATGAATCATAATGTAAACATCTGATATGCAGGATATCTGATATGACCCCCAAAAAGGTTGCTGCCCACAAGTTGAGGATTGCTATACTAAGAAGTATGAATCAAATGTTCTAAACCATTGATATAGGATAACAGATTATAATTCACAGGCCACCTTAGGCCTGTAATCTAAGAATGTGGGGGTTCCTTCCTTCTTTCTTTCCTTCCTTCCTTCCTTCCTTTTTTTTTCTTTCTTTTTTTTCCAGACAGCTTCTCTCTATGTTTCCCTGGCTGACCTAGAACTCTTTGTATAGGTCAAGCTGACCTGGAACTCAGAGTCTGTCTTTGCCTCCCACGTGCTGGGATTAAAGGCCTATTTTATCGTGTCTGACTAATGGACTTTTACATTTCTGAATTATTAGGGGGAGAAACCTAAAAGATTATGCTCGTGACAAATGAAAATTAGACAGTCTGGTTTCAGTACTCAGGAAAAGGGTGGGGTAATTTTGTAGATATTCTTTATGTTGTTTTTTTCGCAGGAGTAGTGAGAGACAATGGGCATCTTAGAGCCACAAAACTGAAAATACTTCCTGAGCCTTTATAGAAGTTCCCATTACTTGTTTGTATGGTCATTGATTGTGTTAATTAACAAATAAACTTATGATTTTTAACTATCCTGCTTTGACAAAAGATGAACACATACATACAGAAGCATGATTTTCACCAACCATTTTTATGGCCATAAAATAACTACTCTGTTTTTTTCAAGTATGTGTTGGTGTGCGGAACCCAGAGGCATTGAGTTCCCTAGAGCTGTAGTTACAGATAGTTGTGAGCTGCCAAATGGGGATGCTAGAAATCAAACCCAGGTCCTCTGCAAGAGCAGACAGTGCTCTTACATGCTGAACCATCTCTCTAGCCCCAGGAAGTTTCTATTTTGATATGATTTTAAAAATATAACTTTTTGTCTTGCTTCAGATTGCCTCAAAGCTAGAATGCAGGTTCATGAATAAATTCAGCTGTGCAAATATTGACAGACCCCCAAAGCCTTACATTTTCATTAGTGATTGTAAAGATTTGGCTTCTTCTCATTAATTATCAAGAGCAAAAGCTGATGTGTAAGTGTATGAGTGTGGGTGTTGTTTGTATCTGTGTGTGTATTAAGGAAGTTTGTTAGACTTTTTTTTTCTTATGATGGATTTTGAAGCAATCTAGCAGTAATTGATTTTAGTAACAGCTTGCCTTTAGAATATAATAGCAGTAGAGTCCTTTCAAAGGTCACTTGTTCTGTTAAAGGCTTTGCCTTTGTGACTCAGAGTTTAGTTTTGGGAGGCCGGAGGTGGAGGTTTGGAGCATTATCTTAGGGGACATATGCTTTAATTTTGTCGCACCAGTCAGTCATTTGGGCAAGTATTCTTTGTTCCTGTCCTCATTCTGTGTTTAACTATGTATATTTTGTTGATTGTGTAACCTTTATAAATAGAAGTATTTTTTCTTAGAATATCTGTAAAATCTTGTATCTCCTTTTGTTTAGGTTTATATTCTTTAAAGTCGATTTGTCCATATATTTGAATTATGACTCTCCAAGGCTCTTGGAGTAATGGGATCAAGACAGATGTGAGCCCTGCCCTTGTAGAGTCTTGAGTCTGCTGAGGAAGATACACATTAAATTACATCAATATAAGTATGATCTGTATTGGGAGAAGAGAACTAAATTGTACAAGGGCGATATAGCATCTCAGAACTTCAGCTCATCTGGGTAAGTCAGAATACTTGTCTCTTTAGATTATTTTTCTTTTGAGTTTTATACTGATATTTTAAATGATCTATTAGTAAATGGAAATTATTTTCAGTTGGAAAAACATAGACAAAAAGTTGATGAACTTACATATACTGTCATTTCAGTAGAGCTACTATCTTCTGAATTTATTTTTAATGGCTGAAGGATAGATTTTTTTTATAGTTGATTTTTCTAGAAAAGTATTTATTGAGTATAATGTCATCGTGAAATTGAGGAAGGCACAAATAATTTTTTAAGTACTTTAAGTTTATCTTATTTGAAAATCAAAGTAAGTATTTGCCCTTGAACAGAAAAGTATCTTAGATTCTAGCTACAGACTTCCTCTCTCTTACAATAGTGACTAACTGCTCTTAGTATAAAGCACATGGTTGTTGAGTGTAGATGGAGTGTTCTTATACAGACCTGGACAGTATAGCCCACTGCACACATGTGTTATGTGGCATAGTCTATTGCCCCTTTAACTGCAAACCCCTGCAGCATGTCACCTAACTGAATTCTGTAGACATTTAACACCATGTGTTGTGTGTATCTACATCTGGAAACAGTACAGGAAAAGTGAAGTTAGCATACCTTTGTAAGGAAGACATTTGAATAGAACTTATAGAACTTACCTGAAGGTGTTCCTCATCAGCAAGGAAGTGAGGCATAAGAACACATTCCTGGAATGTCTCCTCTGGTTGGCCTCTACCCTAAGGAGAAACTCAATTTACTTTTAAAATTTCATTTCTTACTTTATTTACTTATTCAATTTATTTATTTAGGTAATTACTTTATTTCTTTATTCTAATTTATTGGTGTTGTTACTTTTTAACTTTGTTAAGTTTTAAAAATTTTTTACATGTTACTTATTTTCTGATGTGGCAAGGCTGGCACTCATGCCATGGCACAGATATGAAAGTCAAAGGATAACTAACAGGAGTTGTTTCTTCACCATGTGGGTCTTGGGTATTGAACTTGGGCCATGATTCTTAGCCGCAGGCACCTTTACTTGCTTAGCCATCTCACTGACATTTTAGAAATTTAGTCATTCATAATAACTCTGTATAAAACACAAGAACATTAATAATAGAGCTAAGCAAAAATATTTTAATAGTGTTATCTATAAGCCTTCCCTTTTGATTTTAAAAACTCTTTTAAGTTAACTACTTTTTTTTTTGTTTAAAACTAAGATAAGCACACATTAGCCTAGACCTACATAGGATGAAGATCCTCCACAATGCTGTCCTCTACTTGTACTCTATGTCCCATTAGTAGGTCTTCAAGGACACTGACTTATACATGGCTGTCACTCCTATCTGCGATAACAATGTCTTCTGGAATCCTTCCACAAAACTGCACATGGGTTCTGTGAAAGTAATGGTTTTGGGTTTTGTTTTTGGTTTTGTTTTTGTAAGTAGAAGGGATCCATTCTGAAATGGCCATGGTAAGTGTAATGTAGTAAATGTCTGATTTGATAACATCAGAATTGGCTGTCACTACCAAGTCCTATACATTGCATGACTGTATGTACTGTCCCTACATGACTTGGGCAGGTTTCTTTACACTAGCTCACTGCAGACTTTATGCTGTGATTTTTCTAGGTAAGAGGAATTTTTCAGCTCGTGATAGTTATGAAAGCTGTGGTGGTTCATCTTCAGCATCAACCTGATTGGATCAGGGATACCTGAGATACTACTAGTAAGGCACACTTCTGGGTGTCTGAGAGTGTTTCCAGAGACTGCTGGGTCATGAGGCCTTGACCTAATGCCAGACAGTTACTTTATTCATCATACATTGACATGATTGGGAGGAGGGCTAGATTCAAGTAGATCGCTAGGAATTGTCCCTGAGTATTATATCTTACCCTCTGTCCTTCCTGTATTTTCTAAACACAATATTGTGAGCTTCTCTGCCCTCCCAACCGTGGAACCAGAGTCAAACAGATCCATCCACCTTTGACTTGTTTCTCTCGTGTCACAACAACACAAAAGCTTGCTGACAGAGAACCACTGTTATTTATGATCTATTGTTAAGCAAATGTTATTATCTAATACGTGATTATATGTATTATGTACTTAGACTTGTGAGCAAGGTCCCCATGCTCCCAATTTACTCAGGAGATCTTGTCTTTTTCTACTTTCCATGTAGATTAGATTTATTTGATCTCTTAATGTCCTCATTGTTGTCTAAGTTCTCTGGGATTGTGGTTTGTAGGCTGGTTTTCTTTGCTTTATGTTTAAAAATCACCTATGAGTGAGTATATGTGATAATTGTCTTTCTGTGTCTGGGTTACCTCACTCAAAATAATGTTTTCTAGCTCCATCCATTTTCCTGTAAAATTCAAGATGCCGTTTTTTATTCTGTTATGTTGTACTCCATTGTGTAAGTGTACCACATTTTCCTTATTCATTCTTAGGTCGAGGGGCATTTAGGTTGTTTCCAGGTTCTCGCTATGACAGACAATGCTGCTATGAACATAGTTGAGCACATGTCCTTGTGGCACGATACCTTTACTATTTTTATAATCTATTAAGACAAAGTATAATGGAACATTTAAAAAATAATTCAGAAGTTTCATTCACTAGGTTAGAAGTTTAAAAAATGTTACAGTTTTAAGTACAAACTATATGTTGAAATAGGGATTGGTGAAATAGTGTTGGTGAGCAGCTTCAATAAAACTTGTATGTTCTAGGGTAGGAACGTGAGGATTAGAATTATTAAGCAAAGAAATGAAAATAGAAGGTGAGGAAGGCTCTCCTTGCAGTGTCCTTTGAATTATTATCTCTGAGTGCCTACAGTAAACTGATGTGGAAATCTTTTGCTGCCTTTCCACACTCTTCTCACCTTTCTGTGACCTAGTGTCTTGTATTCAGTTAATATTACCAACGTGAAATCTTATTTTTTTTTCAAAACATGGAGATCAAATGAAATCTTATTCTAAAGTTAACTTTAAAGTTTGGACAAATAAAAGATGTTCTTAAAGTACTTAATGTTATCTCAATTCATGATTGTATCTGATCAGCAATAGGACCATTTAACACTAGTTGTTAATTAGTGGTGTTCAAGATCGTCGGCATTGAGCAAGCTGTCTAGAAACATCTCTGCTGAGTTCAGGAAAATACACAAAGAACCAGCTCTTGAGTGGTTATTTATGTCATTGTGTCTCAATAGAATTTAAGGAATTTATTTCTTCACATTCCATTTCTATTGCCACTGGGTTTTTTTCTGCCTGTATTTTCTCTTCTGTGATTGCAACTTCAACATCTTTTCCTGCTCATCGGTTGTAACACAAAGGTTGGTAGTCTTACTTGCCTAATTTTCCCTCACTGCCCATCAGAGTCATCTTTCACTGACCTCAGCTCTAATCCCTGTCCTCAAGCACTTGTAAGAATTAAAGCAAGCCAATCGTAGTCTGTAAGTATCTACACAATTTCAGAGCCCTGGAGAACTCAATAGCAAACATGTCCTCATGCCAGGTCAGGGGGCTTCCTTTCCTACCTGAAGCTCAGTTCAGATGTTGAGGTTCTAGGAACCTGAGCCAACAGGATCTCATTGAGCTTGGGTGTTGCTACTCGTGCATCTTATCCTCACAATACATAAAGCAGCTTGATTCTTAAAGCTTAGGAATAGGAGCTGAGGAGATGGCTCAGTCGATAAAAGCGCTTGACATATAAATGTGAGGTTCTTAGTTTGGATTTCTAGGTCCCATACAAAACCAGACCCAGTGACATGGATAAGTAATCCCAGATCCCAGAACTCCTGTGTCATAATAAAGAGTGGAGACAGGAGAATGCCCAGGTTGTGAGCCAACTAGCCTGTCATACAGAGGAACAAACAAGAGACTGTTTCAACCAAGTAAGGACTGACATCCATAGTAGCTCTCTGACCTTCACATACCCACTGTATCATGTTCATGCCCCCCCCACACACACACAGAGAGGACTTTTAAAAACTCAATCATAGAAAGAAGCTGTTGGAATACTGTGTTTCCTTTCCCTCTTAACTTTCAACAAATAGAGATGTTGACTATAAGCAAATTCCCAGCAAACAGATGACAATAGGAAGTAGTAATGAATGACCATAGGAGGCAATAACTATGACAGATAAGACTCTTCATTCAGTATTACATCCAAGGGCATTTGAAGTTTTTGACTCTTAAATAAAACTTTGTAACAGATACCACATTTTCTGTAAAACAAGTCCAGGAGTGCCAAGTTCATTACATCAGACTTTCCAGTTGAGCCTTATGAGAATGGAAATTCCAAGTTTTGTATGGTGGTTTTGTTCTGCTAGGCCTCTGTTCAAACCATTTTGCTCTAGGCATGAGTGAGCTAATCTCATTTGAGAAGATGTGTTCATTAGCAAAATTGTACCAAAATAAATTTCTCTAAGGTCATAGCATTTAATTTAATATTATTATGATAATAACTGCCATAATTAGTTTCAGATTTGCCTTCTTTCCCAAAGGACAAGAATTTTTGTAGTCTTGGATATACACTTAAGGCATAAGAATGACAGCAAAATTAATGTCATGGCCTTCAGAGCTTGTTTATGGATTTTTCTTGTTGCACTCTAAAGGACTTAGGGAACAACATTGTACATTGAAAATAAATCACTTAGGATGTGCAAGATAAAATTGGGTTAATTGGGTTCACCTGATCCTCGGCTAGGCCATACCTCAGTCAACCCAGCATTTCTTATTAGTCAGGGAAGCATGATGCTATAATTAGAAAATTACCTCAGAACTACACAAAAATGCTTAAAGAATACTTTCTTCAAATAAAGTATGTAGGATTTTTTTCTACTTATTTTTTTAATCTAGTTTGTTTTTTAATTAAGAAATCACTTTGTCTTTTTATATTCATAGCAAGAATGTTCTGGTACTATCAGGGCAGGCCTCTTAAACCCACTTTTCTTTCGGGGATATGGGCAGCACACTGTCCTACAACTGGAGTTTTATACTCACTCTTCTAAGCCCTTAGACTCTGAACCCTGCTTTTCACTCATTGTCAGGGTTTGTGTATCAACAAAATGATCTGTCGCATCCATATAAAATCCAGAGAAACATGGAGGTACAGATGTTAGAGTTTATGAGGCTTTTGTAGCTGACTGAAAAAGATGCCCACAATTTTCCCAAATAGTAGTTTTAAAATATTTTCTTATGTTGTTACTTACATTAATAGTTTTATTTCTAAATATTTTTGACAGTTCCATATATGTATATAATGTATTTTTGTCATTATCAGCCTCATAACTACTCCACCTTTTCCTTCTTCTGTTGAAACCCTCCCTTCTTTCCTTTTTGTATTATGTGATCCACTGAGTTTACCTACTGCAGTTTGTAGGAGTATGGGTTGGAAATTATTTATTGGAGCATGAAAACCTGCTAGTAGTTGTACCACAAAGAAAATCACATGTACCCAAAATACTTAGCTGACAGTAGTCTCTCAGGAGGGGTTGATAGGGCCTATGAGCTCCTTCTTCATCCTTGTTGGAATGTTGATGGGCTTCATCTTCTCCAGACCTTGTACAGACAACCACAGTTTCAATGAGTTTATGACTAAAATCTAGAAGACATTGTTTTTCAGCATCTTTTCCTTTTTTTATTCTTATATTCTTTCTACTTGCTCTTCATGATGGGCTTCAAGTTTAGGAAGGGTTGGTAAAGATGTCCCACTTTGAACTGAATGCTCAACAGTTATTTATTCTTAGCATCTTAATCAGTTATGAGTCTCTGAATTAAAACTGCTCATTGCAAAATTAGCTTATTTCTCACCAACGTTGAGAGCAGCACTTATCTATGGACATAAACATAAATATTTAAAAGGCAGCTTGGAAACATGTTCATCAAGCAAAACAACAGTAGTATATTCTCTTGTGAGCCTGTGAGCTCCTGAGCCATGGATCTTTGACCAGTTCTACAAATCCCAGGTGTGAATTCCCTCCTGTGGGCCAGTCCAACTTTAGAAAGCAATTGGTTGCCCCTATAACCATTGCCTCATCTTGGTATTACAGTTTACATGATTTTCAGTAGCTGTGTGGGATTGTTGATGACTGCTTTCCTTCAGTATCCTACATAGCACCTGCTAGTACTATGAATGCTAGATCTTAGGGAGGAATTTTCCAGGTCAGTTCCAGTTCGATTTCTCTCTGTCCTGTCACCAAAGTATGATGTCTTAATTCTGGTGGGTAACCAAAAGCACTAGCAATAACCCATGTTGGATTATGAGCCTCTGAAGCCTCCCTGAGCAGCAGCTTATAGGGAGATATCCTATACCTGACACTAGAATTTTTGTTTAAAAACCCATTATTTCCTCTAGGTTATCTATCCACAGAGGGTACCTCTATTCAATTTTTATGCCTTTATTTTTAATAAGCTTACAAAATAGTAGGTGTTCATGTGGCTTTTTTCATATATACTTAGTTTTGCTTAACACTCTTCCTTACCCCTTCTTCTCTACCCTCTCCGCTACCATTTCCACTTAAACCTGTCTACCTTCAGTTATACCCCTAGTTTGTCATGTGTCTTCTACTACTGATCCCTCTTTTAAGGCCCTTTCCCTCTGTTTCTAACTCCTTGGTCTCTGCAAACACGCCAAGTTAAAAATACACTAATCTGAGAATTTAAGCTAGGATATGAGAGTGAATGTGTGAATTTGCCTTTATAGGGTCTATATTACCTCATTTAGTATAATATTTTCCATTTCGATCCATTCTGCTGCAGATTGTGCTGTTCAATTTTTCTTTAGCTGAATAAAATTTCTCTCTCTCTCTCTCTCTCTCTCTCTCTCTGTGTGTGTGTGTGTGTATGTGTGTGTGTGTGTGTGTGTGTGTGTGTGTGTGTGTGTGTGGTGCATGTGTGTGTGTAACTTTATTTTCATTACCTAATCATCATTTGACGAACATCTGGTCTAGTTCCATTACCTGACTATTGTGAATAAAGCATCAATTGAACATGAATATGCACTTTATTTGTACACATGGAGGCAAGAAGTCAACACCCTCTGTCTTTTTCAATTGTTCTAATTTGCTTCTACACTTAAACGTGGGCCTGTAAACTAAATCAGGTCCTTATACTTTCCACCCAGTACTGACACTTAAAAACTTCAAGAGACTACATGTTTAAAACAGAATTTTGCTGTACAGTTCACACAGAAGGGCCCACCAAACATTGGATAAATGGATGAAAACATACTGAGATACGTCATTATAAAATTTTCTAACATTGACCAGGCATGACACACCTTTCATCCCAGCACTTGAGAAAATAGTGGCAGGCAGATCTCTATGAGTTCCAGGACAGCCTGGTCTACATAGTAAGTTCCAACCCAGCCAGAGCTACAATATTGAGACCCTGTGTCAAAATAAAATAAAATAATTTTTAAAAGCTTAACATGATTTCTATAGAGAAATAAATAAATTATATGCAAAACATTGAAATCTTCATTGTCTTTATACTGATATTGTCAACCAGAGGAGACTGGAATAATGCTTTTCAGTTTCAGTCTAAAATTCTATACTTAGAGATTGTTTTTAATCGTCATTAATCATTGTTTTTGTTGATTGAGAGATGGTCATTTTTCATTCTTCATGGAAAGGCATCAGTAGATATTACCTAAAACTGAACAATCCAGAAATAAAATTATATACATACACAGGTGGATGTATTGATATCTGAATATTGATCAAATAAGGTTTAAATGCTAAGAATTGAATGTGTTTGTCTCTGAGCAAGAGAATGTGATGTCTATATCTTTAAAATAAAATAAATATATTAAATACAGCTTTGATTTAAAAGTTTTAATTAAAAATGAAAATTGAAAACATTATTTCTAGCTGTACAGAAAGACTTGGTACAAAAGATGAAAGAGTGAAGGCAGGAGAAAACTCTAGAAGGCAGGAAGAGAAGACCTTCTGGCTGGGGCAACAGCATGGGGGTGGAGCAGAAGAGTGGCTTTGTTGGAGGTATGTGAAGCATTTTGCCCATAGGTAACCAAATGGAATGTGTAGGCAGTGAATATTTTACCCTGGAACTGGAGGAAAATACAACCAGACTGAAAATAACAGTTTAACATTGTAGTTAGAGCCACAAAAGTTGAAGGAAGTTTAAAAAACAAAACAAAACCTTGTAAAGGATAAAGAAGCGAGGTTCTGAGCTAGAATTACTTTTTCTGAACTTCCTGCCTTTGTTGAGGCAGAAAATGACTTCAAAACATTGTTAACCTGTCTAGGTAAGAACACAGGCATTACTTATGGAACACAGAGACATGGATGTATACACATTTTGCAACAGATCTTGCAACAGGAAACCTAGCATTTACCTTTTACGTATATTCTATTCTGATTTTTTTCTATTATTTATTTTTGAAATGACAAAGATATAATGAACGTTTCTTTTGAAATAATTCTAGAAATCTTTACTTCCATATTAGCACCCTGTTTTTAAATACTGATTTTTTTACAAAATATTTATAACACACAGAATCCAATTTAACATTTTCTTCAACTAATAAGTTAAATATTATTTTTCTATCATTTTCTAAGTTGTAAGAACTAAAGATGCATTACAGTAAGAAGAAATAGGGGCTAGAGATGTAGCTCCAAGATCAAGAGTACTTTACTGCTCTTTCCAAAGACCTGGATGTGGTTCCCAGTATCCACATTGTAGGTTATAACCATCTATATATCTCCAGTTCCAGGGAATTCAGTGCCTTCCTCTATTCTCTGTGGACACAGGCATGCATGTGGTACATAGACATACTCATGGGCAAAACACTCATACACACATATAGCAACACAGTTGAGAGTGGTCCTCTCCCCACTCAACTCTACTGATGCAGTGAGTTTTTAATGTTTTACACACAGGGGATTGGGCTAAATATGACCTTAAAATTTAATAGTCAGCCCTGTGTTTTAGCATTTTTTATTTGGCCAGTAGTCGTACCTCTGAGAAGACCACCATAACAGGTCTGAAGAGTGGAAGAAATATCGCTTAAAATGTAAAAAAATTCTTTGCATTTTACTTAATACACAACTATTTAGAAGAAAATACTAGTATTAGTGCAAACATTAATATAAGCATTGAAAATTTCCAAATAGATCAAAATTTATTATATAGATAAGTTTTAGCTACCCTGATCCTTTAATACCAAATCCTTATGATTTGAAATTTTTATTTTTACCTTTTTTTTGCAGAGCAGGGTTTGAATCAAGGGTGTTGTGCGTGTCAGGCAAGAGGTCTAGCACTGAGCCCCAGCTCCAGGTGTCACCTTTTAGACAGAACAGATTAAGATAGGAACAACATTGCTACAGTCGAGTTCATGGGGAGTACTATTACCAGTTACAATATAGTACTAATAGATTTTTATTATTTTAACAAAATTAAACATTGTTATTTAGATTCTCTTAATCTTGAGAAGTCCTGAATCCCATCACTGCTTACAAGTTTGTGCTGTTAAAGCATGAAGTACAGCACACCCACTTTCAATGGGCAGTTGCTTATAAAGTGAAATAGCGTGCTACTCCTAGGTTTTTACCCAACATAAAAAACCATTTACCTGTACAGAAATTGAACATATACATTTATTATATTTATTTTTGATAACCTAAAGTTGACAAATGCCCATTAGTGAACAAATGCCCAGTGGAATATTGTCACCAGACTAAAAAGAGCTCTAGTGAAGAGCTGTCTCCTGTGGATTCATTAACTGTTCTAGCGTCAAATCTAAAGTCTTTTTTTTTCTTTTTTTTAAAAAAAAATTATTAGATTCTTTTTAAAACAATACCAATCCAAATTCCCACTCCCTTCCCTCCTCCCATTCCCTCCACACATCCTCCTACTCCACCCCCCAATCCTAAGAGAGGGTAAGGCACTTCCCATTTTGGAAATTCCAAGGCCCTCCCTACCACATCTAGGCTGAGCAAGGTATTCATTCAAAGAGAATAGGATTCTAAAAAGCAAGTACATGGAGTAGAGATAAATCCCAGTGACACTACCAGTGACCCCTCAGTCTGCCCCAGCCATACAACTGTCAGACACATTCAGAGGAACTAGTTTGGGTCCTATGCTTGTTCCTTCCCAGTCCAGCTGAAGTTGGTGAGCTCACATTAGCTCAGGTAAACTGTTTCAGTGGATGAACCCTTTATGGCCTTGACCTCATTGCTCTTATTCTCATTCCTTCTACTTTTCAACTGGACCTTGGGAGCTCAGTCTAGTGCTCTGATATGGGTCTCTGCCTCTGTTTCCATCTGTTGTGGGATGAAGGTTCTATGGTGATATTTAAGGTAATCATCAGTCTGACTACAGGGCAATACCAGTTCAGGCACCATCTCCTCTACTGCTTAGGGTCTTAGCTGGGGTTATCCTTGTGTATTTCTGGGAATTTTTCTAGAGCCAGGTTTCTTGCTAACCCCATAAAGGATCCCTCAATCAAAATATCTCTTTCCATTGATACATATCTATCACCATGCACAAAACTCAAGTCCAAACGGATCAAAGACCTCAACATAAAGCCAGCCACACTGAATTTCATATAAGAGAAAGTGGGAAGTACACTTCAATGCATTGGTACAGGAAACCACTGCCTAAATATAATCCCAGCAGCACAGACACTGAGAGTAACAATTAATAAATGGGACCTCCTGAAACTGAAAAGCTTCTGTAAAGCAAAGGACACTGAGAGTAACAATTAATAAATGGGACCTCCTGAAACTGAAAAGCTTCTGCAGTGTTGTACTTTAAAATCAAGAAGCATGAGATGACAACAGAATCAAACATAAAAAGGTCTGTCAAAGGGTCAGCTGCCAGCCAGGCTAGAACTGTGACATGTGCCAACATGTAAAACAGAGCCTGGGTAAATGCTGCATGGTTAAGCCTGTCACTGAAGCAGTTGATGAAAAGGATCACAAGTCTGAGGCTAGCCTAGTCTACAAAGCAAGCTCTTGTCTCAAACAATAAGCTAGGAAAGTTGTTCAAAGAGAAGAAATACCCACTATGCACAGGGCTTTCAGTCTCAGCAACAGGATGCAAACATTCTCAAAAGTTGCTGGTTTTAAGACACCAAAAGGTTCATTGCCTGTTTTTGTATTTCCAATTTAATACTTTCACATTTTAATATCTACTGGGCATATTTACTATGACATTTATCCTGATAACAGGATGTCTGTCTGATGATGTATGACATATTTATTTCCTAGGGAATAGTTTTCTGGAAATGCTAATCTAGATCAACAACTAAGCTGAATTTTGGGATCAATTCCCGTACAAACATGCTAGAACATACCACACAGACTCTCAGCATGGCCTAATGTCAGCAAGCTATGACATCAGCAAGGCCTGGAACAAGACATTGTCTCTTCTGAGGTTTGTTACCTAAATTTCTTTTTAGGAAATTTGGCAAGGAAATGTAACAAAGGTAAGCAGTGCCTACCTTAGAGTCCATCAATAAGAAAGAAATGGAAATTTTCCATTTCCAGCATAATGAAGTCACTTTCTCAAGTTACCACTGCATCAGATTTTATGTTCAGTCAGTTGTCTTTGAATACCTTATAGTAACTAATACTCAGAGCAGTTATATGTGCGGCTTGTTAAGCTCATTATGATAGATTTTGCTGTAACTGATGGTTTCATTGTTTGTTTTCTTTTTTCTGTTAGATTTTTCTACTTTAATATACTTCAGTTTTTCAAGTTTTTTTAAAAAGCCAGATTAAGACTTTTACAGATCTTTTTATACCTTGAAGGAAGTGTGGAGGCTTTGCCATGGTGCCCTGAATGCATAGGACTTCTTTTGTGTGAAGTTTGAAAACTAAAATCAAGTTTTATGTTATTGTTTAGTTCCTCTTTACCTCTGCTATTTTTGTATAATGAACTCTCATCCTAGCTAATCATGAGATGTTGCATTATGATATGGTTCAGTGTTTTCTTTAGTGTTAGTATGCTAATTACACTGCATATTTTTCAAATAAATTGACTGAAATCCAGCCACACTTTCTACGGCAGTCAACTGTAGCTCTCAAGTTTTCCACCCCAGATACCAACATGCTGAGGGTACAGTTAAAGTTATTTTAAAGATCCTAAAAAGCCAAAACAATCTTGAGTGAAAAGAACAAAGATACTTGTACAAAATAGGACTTCAAAATATACTGAAAATTCTAGTGGTGAGACAGCTTTCTTTGTATTTGCATGACACACAGCATACCTAAGGATTGTAATAAACAACCCTACCCATCTATAGACAGCCAGTTTTCAAAAGAGTTGCTAACCGCACACAGTAGAGGAAGGACTATCTTCTCAATAGACAGTGTTGAAACCATTGGACATCTATAGTTAGAAGAATGAAAATAGACTCCTTCTTCTCACCAGTTCTAAAAACTACTCAAAGCTGTTTGAAAATTTAAGATACAAAAGAACTAAAAGAAAACAGAAAAGGGCTAGACGGTGGTGGTGCACGCCTTTAATCCCAGCACTCAGGAGGTAGAGACAGGTGGATTTCTGTGAGTTCGAGGCCAGCTTGATCTACAGAGTGAATTCTCAGACTGACTGCAAATCTACATAAAGAAACAAAATAAGAAAATAAGAAAGAATGAAAGAAATAAAAGAGAAAACAGAGAAATGCTTCAGGACTTTGGAGTGAACAACAGTTTTTTGGACAGCAAATAAATCAGTTAATTAAATTACATTAAACTAAAAAAAGTTTCTGCCAGGAAAGAAAATGTCAGACTGAAAAGTCTACCTGTACAAACTGTGTGTCCATCAGATGTTGCTGATACCAGAAGAAACTATGAGAGCTGGCAAGTAGATAATCTGATTTAAAACATGTTGTAGACCTACTGTGTTTGGTTACTTTATGTTGTTGCAAACACCATAACCAAAAGCAGCTAATGTAAGAGGAGTTTATTTTGCCTTACAGTTACAAAGGGAAAGTCCATAATAGGGGTGGGAGGTTATGGCTGTAGGCAGCCAGGGCAGGAAACTTAGAGATCAGATCTCCAACCACAAACACAGAAGAAAAAGTGAACTGGAATTGGTGTGGGTCTATAAACCCCCAAAATTCATCCCCAGAAATGTCCTTCCTCTAGCAATGCTCCATGTCTCTGAAAGGTTCCAAAACCACCAAAATTGTGCCACCAATTGGAGACCAAGTTTCCAAGTTGGTGAACCTAAAAAGAACATTTACTATTTGAACCATTAGACCTCCATCATCATTAAACCACCCAAGGAATGTAAATGAATCCACAGTCAGGCATCACCACACCCCAGTAAGAATAGTTGCCCTCCCTAAAAGACAAAAGACAGTGAGTGTTGACAAAAGCATGAAAGAAAAGGAAACCTCACAGTTAATGGGGATGTAAATTAATATGGCCGTTGTGGAAAGCACTGTGAAGGATCTAGAGGTTAAAGATAGAACTAGTATATGACCCAGTAGGCCCACTACTGGGAAATTCTCCAAAAGAAATAAATCTAGCATCTTGAAGAAACATCTATATTGCCGTGTTTATTGAGCACTGTCATATCAGGTAGAATAAGTAAACAGTCTGTCGGTCAGTGATAGTTGAATAAAGAAAACATACAGGCACATCATGAAATATTATTGAGCCATCTAAAAGAATGCTACCCTGACAGCTGAGCAATGTGGATGGATTTTGATAATACATGAAATAAAGATTCATACTAACAGTCTCACTCACATGGAACATAACTTGTTGATCTCAGAAATTGAAAGTAGAATGGTGGTTACTAGGCATTAAGAAAAGTCTAGGGGAGTTTAGGGATGGGTACTGAAATAGAGTTAGATTGGAGTCAGATGCTTGAGTGTGAAATCACTGGGTGACTGCAGATAAATTATTAATGCCCATCCCATGATGCTTGATGGAAGGGTGTTGACTCATTACACCAGTAAAAAGTGGTGGGTGGTTGAGGGGCATGTTTTGCCTAATTAAAAGATTTCATGAGTTCATGTATGGAAATTCCACATGGTAGCCGTGCTTTCCATACAAAGAAATAAAAGAATAAGCAGCCAAACACTGTTGAAAATTGCCCTTGTTTTCTAATATTATGTTGTTGTAAAACAAAGAGTAAGTTATATTTTCTTCTGATTGCAAAGGTTTCAGTTGTTCATTAGTGAAACAAATATGTATATACAAAAAGAAATTGTCAAATTAGTACAGTTTTTTATGTATATATGAAAAAAGAATCACATTTCTCTATGACCAATCTTTTTTTTTTTTTGAAAGAAACAAAGGTTTATTAATCTCATTCAGTGTACAGTAGCTGTGGAACTCAAAGCCAATTGTTCTGTGTCCAGATTGCCTCCTCCAGCTTGAGGATCAGAAATCCCTGGGAATGAACAGCTTGATGGAGCATTGACTGCCAGTTTTCAATCCTAGGGTGCTGGTGGGGTTTGACAGCAGTCTGCTTCCCGTCCACAGTGTTTCTCTGAATGGCCAATTTTCCACCTGCCTGTTATGCAGAGCTCACATTTCAGGGCTGGTAAAGTCTACATCTAAATTATGGAGCCAGCAGAAGACCTTCACATGAGCGGCAGACAGACCCTGACTTAGGCTTCATTGTCCTTTTCTTGTGGCCTTGATATATGGCTAGATTATTCTAAGTCTCCTTTGTTCCATCTGTAGAAGGTGGCCATCTCTTCCTGTATACCTTTCTTCTGAAGAGAAACATATAAAAAATTGAACAAAATAAATGACATGATATTGTATGTGACTTTGAGATCCCTGTGGGTAAGAGATCTTATGATATGTAAATTTTGTGCTCGTTGGTCAACACAATTTGGAAATCAGATGTCATAGTTTATCAATCTAATCTTTTGAAAGGAACAAAATAAGTTGTAGAAGTACCTAGCTTGGGACTTGGGACGTTGAAGGTATATATAGTTAGTTGATGAATCTCAAGTGATTCAAAGAATGGCAGAGGAAAATAATAGACTTATCAGAATAGACCTACTGCTGAAAGCACAAAAATATGCTTCTTTGATTATTCAGAAGGTAGCATTATACCATGCTTCAAGGTTATATGAATCAGCTAATACATGGGTTCCTCCTTACAAATTACCTCCTCTTGAATTTCTGCCTCAATTAGAGTTTGCAGGTTTTATTCACTCTTCATTTCTTGAATGTGTTAGCTCTTTTCTGTCACCCATGCAAGGCCATCTCTCGGTATCTCATCAGTCTTGCCTGGACTCTAGTCCTGCCTTGTCAAACTTACCTACAGATACCTTCTAGACAGAACAGAGCTGAGTTGCTAAGTTACAAAAATCGTCACCTCTATGTTTCTGCCTTTCCCTGCCCCAATGAACACACACATACCTTGAAGACTTTCACCAATCCACCAATAACCTATTTCTTGGGAATGAAATTCAGGCTCCTTAACATGGTACAGTCTCTTTATGGTCTGCCATTTGAGACATTCTGAAATAGCCACTTGGCAGCAATGTGGAACTCAGAAATGATTTCTGCAGTAACAATGACACAAATGAACTAAAAGAATGTGATTATTATGGTGTCTTCTTCCTGACTTGATGTCCTCAGCACCACATAGAAGATAAGAGAACAGAACGAATGAGGATGGATTGGTCTGGCAGAATAACAGAGAGTTCGGGGTACTGTCCAGGCAGTCATTGAAATTTTAATGTATAGTTCATGGAAGAGTCCAGGCTTGAAAAGAAAACATGGAAATATAGAAAGAAGCAGTGGAATCAAACTAATAACAGTGTTAGTGAGATTTAATAATGCCATAGCAAAGAAAAACCACAGTGAGCAGGTGTCACACTTAAAGGCACATTTGAAACTGGTGTAAGTAAAACATGGCTACAGTTATGCTCATCTGAAATGCATAGTTCAAGCAAAGTACAGGTCAAAGTACTGAGTGAAAGGGAACCATAAATTTCTGAAGCTAGAGAGCAGAGTAGAGCATTCATCTTTGTAGTAATAGCGCGAGACTATAAATGTCTTGTCTGATCCTCAAGCTGTAATGTAAATGTCTGTTCCTAGACGGCAAAGAGCTACTGGACTTCAAGGAACATATTTGTTCAAAAGTTCCTATTTACCGTGACCCGGCACAGTGCTTGGGACTGAGTGAACGTGCAACATATCATTTCATGGTTTGCAAATGCTTGGATGTGAGGAATTACAAGTAATGCCTAAGGGGTAATAGAATTTAGCTGGTTCAACTTCAAGATATGAATAGCAAGAAATAATATTGGAACCAGATAATGGGTGTTCTGGAATAGAAGCCTGTGGAAACCAGACTTTCTTGTGTGTTCAGCTGGAAGTCACAGATTGTTTGGGACTTGAAAGAAGTGGACTATATTCAGTCAGCACTATAGTAACATGACCAATCTTTTTAAGCAAATATACCCTAATCACTTTTTATGCTTAAATATTTTTAAGAAACAGCCTTGAAAATATCATCGGGCTTTTTAATGTCTAATTTGTACAGATTTGAGTTGATTTCAAGACAATGATGTTTATGACATTGATGTTGAATGCCATGATGCTGCTGAGATTAATTCCTAAAATGAAGAGAAGGTGTGATTCTGAGGAGTGAGCACCCTAAGCCTTCAGGAGTACTGTGCACAGCACACAGCAAGTGCCTACAACACCAGCAGCACCTGGCACCTCTCCCCTCACATCCAGCTGCTTCTGTATTTTTCACAACTCATATGTAAACAAAAATAGTTTTCATCTTGCATTTCTTTGACTTCTTAATAAGATATAACATTCTTTCCAGTGATTCCTACTTTAACACCTTCTTTTAAGAACTAATTATTAATGATTTTATGGTTAAATATGTTCTCATCAGCTTGCTTTATTCAAGGCATGAGTGTAAATAAGTCATGTCCGCATCTGTTGTAAAGTCTTTAAAAATACTATGAAGGTATGATTGGTTCCCAGTAAGATGCACATGTGTAGAGTAAAGTATGATCACTTTTGAAGTCTGCATATCCCTGAAGCCTTAACTACAGTTAAGATGGTGAACACCTCTGTTATACCCTTGGATGGAAGCATTTTCCCCATGAAAAAGACACCAGAAAAAATGGAAACATATCCTATGCTCTTAAGTAGGTAGAATCAACATAGTAAAAATGGCAATCTTATCAAAAACAACCTGCAGATTCAGTGCAATGCCCTGCAAAATTCTTCACAGACCTCTAAAGAACAATACTCAATTTCATATGGAAAAACAAAAAAACCAAGATAGCCAAAACAATCTTGTACTTCTGGAGGTATCACAGTCCCTGACTTCAAACTCTACTACAGAGCTACAGTACTGAAAACAGCCTGGTATTGGCATAAAAACAGACAGGAGGATCAATGGAACCAAATCTAACACCCAGATATCAACACACCTGTGAACACCTGATTTTTGACAAAGAATCAAAAAGTATAAAATGGAAAAAAGAAAGCATATTCAACAAATGGCACTGGCATAACTGGATGTCAACATGTAGAAGAATGAAAATAGATCTATATCTATCGCCATGCACAAAACTAAAGTTCAAATGGATCTAAGACCTCAACATAAAACCAACCACGCTGAACCTCATAGAAGAGAAAGTGGGAAGTACACTTGAACTCATTGGCACAGGAGACTACTTCCTAAATATAACCTCAATAGCATAGACACCGAGAGAAGCAATAAATGGGACCTCCTGAAACTGAGAAGCTTCTGTGAAGCAAAGGACACAGTCAACAGGACAAAATGGCAGCCAAAAAAATGTGAAATGATCTTCACCAACCCCACATTGGACAGCAGGCTGATTTCCAAAATATACAAAGAACTCAAGAAATTGGTCATCAAAAGAACAAATAATCCAATAAAAAAAAATAGGGTATAGACCTAAACAGAGAATTCTCAACAGAGAAATCTAAAATGGCTGAAAGACCCTTAAGAAAATGCTCAATATCCTTAGCCATCAGAGAAATGCAAATCAAAACAACTCTGAGATTCCATCTTACACCTATAAGAATGGCCAAGATCAAAAACACTGATCACAACCTATACTGGAGAGGATGTGGGGTAAAGGGAACACTCTTCCATTGCTGGTAGGAGTGCAAACTGATACAACCCCTTTGGATATCAATATGGCCATTTCTCAGAAAATTAGGAAATAACCTTCCAGCAATACCACTTTTGGGTGTATATCCAAAGGATGCTCAACCATACTACATGGACATGTGCTCAACTATGTTCATAGCAGCATTGTTTGTCATATCCAGAATCTGGAAACAATCTAAATGCCCCTTGACGAAAGAATGGATAAGGAAATTATACATTTACATTATTGAGTAATACACAGCAGAAAAAAATGACATCTTGAAATTTGCGGACAAATGGATGGATCTAGAAAACATGCTGAGTAAGGTAACCCAGACCCAGAAAGACAAATATATTACTCACTCTTAAATGGCTTTTAGACATACAACCAAAAAAAAAAAAACCCTACAATTCACAATCCCAGAGAACCTAGGCAACAAAGAGTACCTTAAAAGAGACCTAGATGGATCTAATCTACATGGGAAGTAGAAAAAGACAAGATCTCCTGAGCAAATTGGGAGCATGGGTACTATGGGAGAGGGCAGAAAGGGAGGAGAAAAGGGAGAGGAACAGAGAAAAATATATAGCTCAAGTAGAAAATGTATCTTAATTATGTTATAATAAAAGATAATAATTGTAAGTTAAGAGAAACTTTTATTTTATGTGTATATGTGTTTTGTCTGTGTGCATACCACTCACATGTCTGGTGCCTGTGTAAGTCAGAAAAGGGCATCAGATCCTTTGGAACTGGATTTACAGGCAGTTGTGACCTTCCACATTAGTGCTGGGAATCAACCCAAACCTTCTGGGAGATCAACCAGTGCTCTAAATATCTGAGCCTTCTCTCCAGCCTCATTGGGATCTATTTTTATGAAGTAATTTCTGGCATTTTTGAAAGATTCAATTATCTATTTAATTCTTATTTTTATTGCTTTATGTAGAAGGATAATTTTGATCTCTGCTACTGTGTCTTGATGAAAAGTGAAAATTTTGCCTTTTAATTATACCTAATTTCGTTTTTTTTACACCCCACCCCCAGTGGAAAGTTTCATCAGTCTTGAACTCAATGGTTTTTGTTGTTGATATTTCTTAAAAGCTTATAAAAATGTTTACTAATATTTTTCCAAAGATCTTGTCTTTTTTATTCAAACACAGTCACCTTTTTAAATCTGCATTTTACATCCTCTAAATAAGGATTGTGACCCATGTCACATGCCTTTAATTCCAGCACTTGGAAGGCCAAGGGAGACATATCTCTGTGAGTTCAAGGCCATTGTGGTCTATGTAGTAAATTCTTGACCAGCCACAACTACATAGTAATGCCCTTTCTCAAAATAACAACAGTACATTTTCCATTTCAGGGTTTTTTAAACTAACTGTCATGTAGACCAGGCTGTCTTTGAATTCCTCATCTCCTTGCCTGGACAGGCATATGCTACCATACTTTGCTTCAAAAATATTTTTAAGCTGCATTTATAACTGAGAATGTTGTTCATATTTGTGAGACTGAGACAGGAACATTACTCTGAGTTCCAGGCCAGGCTGAGCTACAAAGTAAAAACCTGTCTCTAATTAAATAATTAATTGACTATTATTAATTAAACCTGCATCTATACAGAACTTGTGACTTTTTATTTTCATTATTCCCTAAACAAGCGGAGTGACCAACCTTTTGACTTGAGACTTTCATCTACAAATGTGTTTGACCACATTCATAGCTAGCCCTCATTTGTATACACCCATATAAAGGCATTTGTTTATGTAGCATTTACATTGTACCCAAATATTGGGCTAACCTAGATTAGCTAAGAGAATGTGTATGGTTTATATGCAACTAGCACATTAGAAGACTTGACTTTCAGTCTCTGAGATTTTCCCAGTACCAAGCCCTGTGAATACTGAGTTGATGGTCAATGCATAGACAGCTTGGAAACTTCTAACCTAAAAAGGAAAACTTACAATTCCATGACCAAGCACAGTGTAGACACATGTGTAAATTTGCCACCATGTGCTTTCCTTTTTGACAATAATACTGGCATCTGTCTTTTAGTATGATTATATCAGCATTTCTTATGTCCTACATAGGTTGCATACTCCTTTTACATTGATGAGGCTATATTCTATCAAGTGATTATTTTATGTTTCTCTTGCAGCTTGTGATTTATATTTTAGTGTTTGTTTTAGTGTATACGGAGACTGCCTTTTCACTTCCCGTGAAACCCAAACCCAAATAATCACACAGAAACTATAAATTACAACACTGTTTGAACTATTAGCTCAAGCTTATTATCAACTAGCTCTTACAACTTAAATTAACTCGTATTTCTTGTCTATGTTTACCCATGTGGCTTCGTACCTTTTCTCAGTGAGGCATTCTCATCTTGCTTTCTCTGTATCTAGCTAGTGACTGCATCTCTGCCTTTCCTCTTTCTAGCATTCTCTTAGCCTGGTGCCCTGCCTATACTTCCTGCCTGGCTCCTGGCCAATCAGTGTTTTATTAAATCAATACAAGTGACAAACAAGTCTTTATAGTATACAAAAGCAATATCCCACAGCATTTTAGTGTTTAGTATTTAGAATTTTAGTATTGTCTGTATTTATAATTTATTTTAGTAATTATTGTTTAAGCAATATATTTGAAATCTAGTTATCAGGTGGAACATTTTCAGAGACTCTGCACTCTGCTTCTGTTTGACTACAAGAGCAGAGATGCAGGTAGCCACTCATACAGCATCACAGCATCTCTTTCCAAGTTCAACCCAGAGTAATTGAGAAAATCCTATCCATAGAAAAATGAACAGAAAATGCATGCAGCAATTATTAGTAGTTTAAAACCCATTTCTTACCACTCATTAAGGTTATAAATAGAAAAACATTTTTCAAAAGCTTTTATAATTTATATTTTACTGTGTATTAATATGCTATCAACTACTTTCTAATTACTCTTTGTTCTTGAATATTTTAGAAAAGTTACTGCTCAAGTCACATACATCATAATGCGGAATTCTTCATCAGTACCACCAAAAGATGAAGGTAAGACAAGCCATGCTGCAGAAGATGCCACTGTACACATTATAATAGAGCAATTTCAATTGATATATTTATGTCTCCACTCTCTAGTCATGAGGTGACATATTTCCTAGAATTAAAAGCAAAATCTCCAATTGCATATAAATGTTCATTTCCTTTGGTAAATTCATCTAGTGACTATGGATTCCCAGGTTGCCAGGACTTGATAAGGATCTGTCTCCTTTCCTAGGCTGAAAGGCCCCTAGAACAAGCCAATTCATTCCATGCAGAACCGAGAGGCCAACCTACTACTGCCAGTTAGCTGGAGGTAATAGATGTCACTGGGATTAAGGATGTGGCTTCATTGACAGAATGACCCAGTATCTTAATAAGTGTTGCATTCATGCCTCATACATATTTATATTCATACACACACAAAGGCATACATATGTAGAGAGGTGATGTTTGCTTATATAATTATCCCTGTTTTGTCTTATACCATTCAAAATGAAATCTATGAGAAAAATTAATTTCCCTTCATGAAACCTATAATGTATATATATATATATACAGCATTATTTTAAAATTACTTCTTTTGAGATTATAAAGTACTTACATCATTTTTCCCTTTCCTTTCTTCCCTCCAAAGTCTTCCATATACCCCTTCTTGATATCTTTTAAATTCATGGCCTCTTTTTTCATTAATTACATCCATTTATATATATGTTCCAAAATATAACCTCAGTCTGTATAATATTTGTATGTGCAAATTGAGGGCTGACCATTTGGTATTGGACAAATAATCTGCATTTTCATGTAGAAGACTTTCCTCCCACTTTGGCTTGTCTATTGCTTTTTGAGTTTTTTTGTTCGTTGGGTTTTTTGTTTGTTTGTTTTTTGGTTTTGGTTTTGGTTTTTGGTTTTCCAAGACAGGGTTTCTCTGTAGGTTTGGAGCCTATCTCAGAACTACCTCTTGTAGACCAGGCTGGCCTCGAACTCACAGAGATCCTCCTGCCTCTTCTTTCTGAGTGCTGGGATTAAAGGTGTGCGCCACTGCCGTGCTGCTGCTCTTGTCCCTGTTTAGCTCATGCATGGTCATGTCGGTGAGACTTTATGGGTGTAGCTTCTGACAATTAGTAGAGAAGACACAGTCTCAATGAACTCCCTTATACTTTGGTTCTTACATCTTTCCACACCCTCTTCTTGTACAGTATTCTACAATTCTTCCACAGTGTTCCTGTACCTTAGGTATAGGAATGTTTTATAGAAGTATCCATTGGAACTGGGCTCCACAGCTCTTGCATTTTGATTAACTATAGTTTTCTGTAGTGGGTTTTGATAGCTAAAGTTTCCTTGATGAGGAGTGAAGACTACACTAATCTTTGGCTATACTTACCTAGGACAAATGCTTAGATGGTTGCTAGGGATTATACTGGTTTAGTAAAGTAATGGGTGTAGGTTCTCTTCCATATCTATGGTTCACTAGCGCTGTGTAGTTGGCTAGGTTTCCAGTAACAGACATGGTTTCCTCCTGTTGAGCAGGTCTTAAGTTCAATTCGAGAGCTATTGATCACTGCCAAGGTATGTATGTCACTACTGCACCCATAAGGTTATCGTGACATGCTGGCCCTTGATGTGGTTCATAAGTGTCATAGCTGTATAGGACTGTTGGTTTTTCCTCCTTTGGAAACTTACCTGGTATCATCTGATACCATGAAAATAGTCCTCAGGGAGGAGTCATTCAGGTCATTTTCAACTCAAAGGTCTCTGGGCCCTGTTTCTGAAGTACATGGTGTCTGCAGCAGTCAGGAATTACTTTGTACCTCTGGGGATAGCAACCAAGGACAATAACAATAGGCCGTGTGTTTAAGGAATCTCTTGGACAGTCCTAGCTAAGAACTCAAAAATAAGTTCATCTCATGTATGGTCTTGGGTTTTTGTTAGGTTTTCTTTGGCTTCTGGAGGGAACATTGTCAGTACAGATGAATAAAGTTCATTAAAACTTCATATGTATATTTATAGAAATAATTACATGTTTTATGGTTCTTTAAGTAAATAGTTAGTAGTATGATTCCTTTTGACTTATATGACTCCTTACTCCCCAGATATTCTTGTTGTTTTTCTGAGTCTCTTAAGATGATCGTGTGATTTGTGGCTTTAAGTACATTTATTTATTTTATTATATTTATAAATTTGTATATGTTGAAACATCCCTGCATTTCATGGCTAAAACCAACTTAGTCATGATATATAATCTTTTTGATATATGTCTGTAAGTATTTTATTGAGCAGTTTTGATCTATGTTCACCATTGACATTGGCATTTTCATTTTTGTTTGTCTTTGCCTGTTTTTTTGTTTTTTGCTTTGTTTTCTTAATAGTTTAAGAAGGACTAACTGTAGGTCTTTCTTGAAAGTCTGGTAGGATTCTGCTGTGAGTCTGTCTAGTCCTGGTCTTATTAAAGCGGAAGGCTGTTTACTACAATTTCAGTCTCCTCACTTGTTATGGGTATGTTTAGGTTGTTAACTTCTTAGTTTAATTTTGGTGGTTTTGTGGAATCTATAAGTTCATACATTTCTTTTAGGTTTTTCAGATTCATAGAGTACAGGTTTTTAAAGCATTCCCTTATGATATTCAGAATATCTTTGGTGATTGTTGTAATGTTTCCCTGTTTATTTCTGATTCTGTCTCTTTCTTTTGCTTAGTTGGACCAAGGGTATGTAAGTTTGTTTATCTTCACAAAGAACCAGATCTGAGATTTATTGCTTCTTTGTATTATTTTTTGTTTCTATTTCATTAATTTCTGTTCTGATTTTTATTATATCTTGCTGTCCACTGAGTTTTGATTTTGGTTTGTTCTTTTTTTTCCAAATTTTTGAATTGCATCATCAAACCATTTATTTGTGATTTTTCTGTGTTTTGTTTTTTTTTTTTTAAATGTAGGCACTATAAATTTTCCTCATAGGACTGCTTTCAGTGGTTTTGAGTATTGTGTTTTCATTTTCATTTAGTTCCAGGAAGCTTTTTATTTCTTTCTTGATTTCTTTGCCCCATTCTTCATTCAGTAATGAACTGCTTAATCTCTATGCGTTTATGTATTTGCTCGAGATGTGTTTGTAATCACCTCAAGGCAAGAAGGTAGCCAGGCCCTGCAACTAAGAACCTTCAATGACCAGGTTCTGCCCACAGAACCCTATAATGGCCATAATGGTCAGCCCCAGCCCCTCAAGACATATACTCTACCCTACAGAGTAAAAAGGTCAAGATCAGATCACAAAGCCCACCAGTTCCTAAGCTCGGCCACCCTGGAAAGCTCTAGCTCCGAGAAACTCTATATAAAACCTGCCATCTGCTCAGTTCTTTGCTGCTTCTTGCCCTAGCAGAGTCAGTCACCATATTATGACTGCCATATGTGACACCACATTTCTTATGTGAAATTTGTTGATCGGCATGACTTTAGGGTACTCCTTGGCTCCTGACTGCCAGCGTGCCTTTGCCCACAGAGATGTAGCACTTACATTGGTGTTGTGACTCAGATAGGTTCTCCTGGTGCTTGTGCTCCCCCTCAGGGTCTGAACCACACTGGGGTCTTATCCCTCATCTCTAGTCCACCCACAACAGACTCACATGCTGATTCACTGATTGTTTGACACCCTATCTACCAGCAGCAATTTGGTAAGTTTCCCCTTTGGTCAGTGTAAATGCTTCTCTGAGTCTGAAACCCTCTGGAACTCTTAGAGTCAGAAGTACCCCCAGCCTTGATCTTTAAGGCTGTGACTGACCCTCTTCACCTGACCCCATTACCCCATCCTTAGAGATACAACCCTGCAGTTTCCTTAGGCCCAGTTGGACTATTGCACCCCTTTCCTGCTCTCTTCTCCCACCTTCCCTTCGAAGCTGCCATAATCCCACAGCTTCTCTAGGCCCCTGTGGCTTTTGTGACTCTATTCTCCAACTCTTTTTCATGGTTGAGCTCATTACAGACCTCAGTTTTTCATCGCCTTCTGACATGTCTCCGGACCTCATTGAAAGCCCTGGTTCCAAGTGCTGAGTCACTACCTCAGGCTATTAGCCCTGACCCCCAAGCTAAAAAGCTTGGTACTTATTTGGTCCTCCCCAAGTCCTGGGTATGCCTGTGTCTACAGGTTGCAGTGATATTTTTTTTCTCTCCACCCTCACTCCCATCCATGGGAGCTATGCCTTCTGTAATTTCTCATTCTTCCTGGGATAGAAAACCTCAAGCCTCTACCCCTGGCACCCAACCTGAAGGGCCCTAAACTTGTTTGCCTTTGCAATCAAATGTGGCCTCGATACTCCTTAGATAATCAGTCCAAATGGCTGTCTAATGGCACCCTAGGTCCCAATATTATTCAGGACCTTTACAAATGCTGCAAGAAGTTTAAGCTTTCTCTTTTCTACACTCCAAAACCCTGCTTATTTTTGACTGGTCTCACTGCCCCCACCACCACCCACACACTGTATACATGTCCTGTCTTTTAAGCTATGGTTAATGAGTCTGTAAGGTTGTTGCAAAGTAGGAGTCCATAGCTGGACCTGGGCAGGATGGAGGAGGGAGCAGCATTCTCTGTCTGTAGCCAGGGTCCCAAAAAATTCGTATTTCTAAGCCTTCTTTGTTCTCAGCGTACTGGATTCAGTTTTACAGGGATTCAGGTGTCTTTTAGGAATCTTTTAACTGAGTGACATTAGACTGTTGTTTTATGCTGTCCCACTTCAATTAAAAGCTGGCTCTGAAGGTGGGATATGCTTCTCCATCCTCTAGACCTCATGCTTGTTATAAGGTTTCCTCTGAAATGTCTGTCCCATATCAGACAAGCCACCTGACTTTGTGACAGAGAAAGGAAAGGCAAACAAAATAAAGGGGCAGACTATTCCCAGTGGGGACCATTGCTACTCATCTCATGCTTTCTTGGTTTTAGTCTAACTCTCTAAAACTTTTGCTAAGATATAAGTCTTATCTCAAGATGTGTAAGACTATTGTGTAAATTATCTGTATCTCAAGATTTGTAACAAAAGGGTTAACTTAAAACTTGTCACACCAGTGTTGATAGTTAAAAATCTATGCATAAGTGATCTTAAAAGAAACATGTGGCTTGCCACCATTTTTACTGTTGTACCCCCATCTGGATAGAGATAGCCACATTGCTGATAGCCATCTCTGCTAGGATTGGAAAAGATGGATTTTTTTGTCATGTGACTTCACTCTATTCTTGATTAAAAGTAACCACATAGTATAAACCAGGAAAAAAAATCCTCATAGCTATGAAGCCCAAACCAAATGATTCCACCACTATTATCAATCACTCTAATGAGCCTCCTTCCTTATTGGCCTCAACTCAGTCTCAGGCCTCTTTAGGTTCCCTTTGTCCCTCCTCAGAAATGAACCACCCAAATCAAGTCTCTCAGGGTCCCACCTTTCAGCCTACTGGCAGCCCTTAGTCCTCCTGTTACTCACTCCCACTCCACCATGGAACCCTCTCTACCCCCTACCACCACAGCCTAAACTAGTCATGGTTCTCTCTTTGCAAGAGGTTGCGAGAGTGAATGGCTTAGTCAAGGTAGAAATCACCTACTCATTAAACAAACACTCTCAAATGTTTGATTGGGGTTCTATACTACCAATTTTCCACCTTTATTAAAGAATTTCACTATATTACCCAATCTTACCAAGCTTACTTTCCATGGCATCTGTATGATTCTCACCAACCCCACCCCCCAAGGAGCATAGACAGGTCTGGAACTAGGCTGGAACACATACAGATAAAGTCCAAACAACTTGCTTCCAGGCTTGTCTCTGTAAGCCTGCCCTTAAAGCTCTCCTTCCAGAATTTCTCTGACATTGAGGCTAAACTTAAATATCTAGAGAGGAAGTCCCTAACTCCACAAGCAAAATCTTAGCAGTGGCCATCTAGGTGTACCATGGGAGAGATGAAAAAGGCCTGGAAACAAAAATACCTGCTCCTAGCTAAGGTCTTTTAGTTGGCCATAGCAACTGCCTAGGCTCCCTTGCCTTCCAAAACCCAACAACCTCCAGATTCATGCCTCAGATGTGGTTAGGAAAGTCACCGGACTTGCCTGAGCCCTTCTAACCACTTTGACATGTCCAAGATGTCATCATGGGGGGGGACATTGGGCTGCTCACTGCCCATGTTCCTCACAGTGTGAGGACATCAAGCACAAATTGCCCTGCAGCCGACCTCCTAGGTCTGGCCATAGACAACTGACAGGTCTGGGCTTCCTTGACCCGACCACCACAATTTCTACCCAACTCACTTGGTCTGTCCTACCCCAGCAATTCCAGGACAGCCCACATCTATTTGGCCAGGCTCTGGCCTCTGACTTATTCTTTGTCTCTTCCTAAATCCAAATTTATACAATACATAGATAATCTTCTCCTTTGTAGTCTGTCCCCTCAAATTAGCCAGGCATATACCTTATTAAACTTTCTGTCCAGCTGGGGATAATAGGGTTTCACCTTCTAAGGCCCAACTGTCCACTCCTCAGGTAACTTATCTGAAATTAGCTGTCACTCCAACTCACAAGGCCATTGCCCTAGATAGGAAACCTCTAATCCAGTCGCTTTCAGTTCCTACCACCAATGTTGAAATTCTATGCTTTCTAGGGATGGCTGACTTTTGGATTCCTCCTTTTCTTATTTCACCTACCTCTTATATGTGCTGGCCCTTGGTCCCTCACATGAACCTCCCTCCCCTGTGCTGTTTACCAAGCCCTTTTGTAAGCTTCAACAGGGCCTCCTTCAGGCCACCACACTATATCTTCTGGACTTGCCCATTCTCTCTTTCTGTGTTAGAGAAAAGGAAGGGATATGTGTTCAGGGTCCTGGGTCACCAGTTGAAACCTTCCTTTGTATCTGTTACATATTTATTGAAGAAATTAGACCATACCATCCAAGGATGGGCACCTTGCCTGCATGCTCTGGCTGCAGCTGAGCTTCTCATATGCAAATAAAAAAGGTGAACCTTAGGTCACCCACCACTGTTTTCTTTTTTCACCACCTGTCCTACCTTCTAAGGTACAAGGGTCTCCAAGAACTAACTACTCCCCTCCTGAGTTCTCTCTCTTCAGGTATCCTTGGTAGAGGATGTCACACTTAATGTTCAACCATGCCAACGTCTCAGCATTTCAAACTGTCTCAAGTTGCTGATTTGACTCTTTAAGGTGTGTACAAATCATTTGTTTCTGCTGGCTTCATCCATCCATCGTAATTGGTTCCAAATTCTAGCACCTACCTCTTCAGCCGTTTCTTCCCTCCACTTGCTCTAATTTTCTGTCTCTCCTTGCCTGCTTAGTAAGTATCTTTTTTTTTTTTTCTGGCTCTTGGAGCCTGTTACGCCCTCCAGAATTCCAGCACATGGGAAACTCTGTAGTTACTATGACACTTGCTCTTCGCCCTCTGTTGGAGCCCTCCCTGTTTCTTTGCCTCCTCCCCCGAGGAGCTGCCTACTAAGTCCTGTAGCTTCCTTAAGCAAGTCCTTCTGGGCCTCTACAACCTTGTCCCTCCTCCTGTCTCTCAACTCTGTCCTAAGCTAAATATCCCTATCATCCCTTATCTCTTCTGCATCTCTCTTCAGTATCACAGACTACTTTAAGTCAAACTGTATGTTTTGACTCCTCAGGGATACACTTTATGGGCTAGATTCACACACTGAATTCCTTGATCCATAATAAATAGTACTTTGACCCTGAACACTGCCACCCAGCCCTTATGTCCAAATATTCACAATGCCTTGATCATTGGCAGCGTTCATGTTTGCTGCTACCTACCAGCTGGGTGGTCAGGGCCAACACTTGCCAGTTTATATGTATGGCATGACAAATGAGCAGTCCTGGTCCTACCCTTTCCTGAATTCTTGGGTGTAACTGCCTGAGTCACCACTGCAATGTCAGAACTGACTACTTCCCTGGCTGTTTACCATCAGTTCTCCTCTAAGTTCATATAGGATCTCCAGCAGGTGGCTCAGACTATCCTTAACCCCCCAGGACCAAATAGACTCACTGACCACCAAAGGACTACAAAATCCATGAGGGTTACAGTTACTAACAGTAGAGAGGGTAATCTTTGTCTCTTCCTATGGAAGGAATGTTGCTTTTATGTCTACTAGTCAGATACAGTTAAAAAGATAAAATCCAACTGCTCCAGATGAATCTCCAAAAATGTAAGAAACAGCCCCATGCCTCTGGCCAGTGGCTCATTGAAAGACCAATATGGAATTGAATTCTACTCTACTTAATCACCCTTCTCCTCCTTTTCTTAGTCCTAATAGTCACACCCTACCTTTTAAACCTCTTGTCTAGATTTCTTCAACAACCGATCTAAAAGATTTCTAATTATTTTTTTTAATTTCTAATTAAACTTTTAGTCACTTGCTATTACAAGATTACTGACTATGGAGCCAGAGGCCTGTAGCTCAGATTATGCCCTGACAGTGAAGATCTGTTTGCCCTAAGGACTTCAATGCCCCCATTCAGCAGGAAGTAGTCTAATGATAACATTGCCCCCCCTTTCCTGACCCCTGATAGTTTATCAATAGTAAACAAAAAGGGGCCCTGCCCCTAAGGACCTCCAGTCTCCAGACTCTACCCCCTGCCCTCAGAATATTCTTATGGCCAAAATGACCAGACCCAGCTCCTGAAGACACAGGTGGCCCAAGATTAGACCACAAAATACCAGCAATCCCTGGCCACCTTGGAAAACTCTGCCCCCAAGAAACTATATAAAGCCTATGTCCTGCTCAGTTCTTTGCTGTTTCTCTCCTGAGCAGAGGCTGCCACCCTGTTGTGTCTGTCTCAGTAAATCTCTGGTGTGAGGTTTGTTGCACTATGTGACTTTGTGGTATTCCTTGGCTCCCAACTGCCAGGATACCTTTTGCCTCCTCCCCACTCCCAGAGCTGTAACATAGACTTTATTTTGTTGTATTATATTCAGATAGGGTACAAGTTATTTCAGTCTTTTGAATTTGTAACATTTGTTTATGCCCCAGAATATGGTCTAGTTTAAAAAAAGATTTTATGTGATGCTAAGTAGACTGTGTATGTTCATTGGAATGGAATATTCTGTGAATAGCTTTTAAATTCATTTTATACAGGATATCAATTAATTTTGATGTTTCTCTATTTTTTTTGTCCAGATGACCTATTGGAGAAAGTGGTCATCTAGTATTAATGGATTGATGGTAATCTGTGTCTTTAAATCCAGTAGTAAACGTTTTAAAATTGGGTGCACCAGAGTTTGGTGTATATATGTTTAGGATAGTAACGTCTTCTTGGTTAACTGTTCTATTGATTACAATGAATTGTCCCTCTTTGTCTCTTCTGTTAAGTTTTAGCTTAAAGACTATTTTGTCAGATATTAGGATAGAGATACCTGCTTCCTTCCTGGTTGTCTTAGCTAGGTTCTTATTGATATAAAGAGACACCATGACCACAGCAGCTCTTATAAAGAAAACATTTATTAGGGGTGGCTCACTTACAGTGTCAGAGGTTCAGTCCATTATGATCACGAAGGGGAGTGTGGTGACCTGCAGACAGAGGTAGTGCTAGAACTGAGAGTGCTATATCCTGCAGGCAGCAGGAAGTTGATGGGCTTTCACACTGAGGGGAGCTTCAGAAAAAGACCTCAAAGCCTGCCCCCACAATGACACACTTCCTCTAACAAGATCACACCTACTTCAACAAGGCCACACCTCCTAATAGTGCTAGTCCCTTTGGGGGCCATTTTCTTTCCAACCTATTTGATTGGAGTACTTTTGTCCATCTTTTTACTCTAAAGCTTTGTTTTCTTTAAAGCTAAGATATGTTTCTTGTAGACAGGCAACAGATGGATTTTGTTTCTTGATCCCTTCATTCAGCCTATGTCTTTTGATTGTAAAATTAAGAACATTGATATTTGAAGTTGTTGAAATATATTTGTTAATTGCCTTCTTCATATTGTTGATTTTTCTTTTTGTTGCTGTTGTTTATGTTCTCAGTGGTATTTTGTGTTTTACAAATGATGGCTTCATATATCTTCCATAGTCTCTTGGCATCCCCTTCAATCCAAAATTTGGTTTTTTTGTTTTTTTGTTATTTTCTTTAGGTTCAGTGTGTTGAATAAAAGTTTTAGAGTGTTTATATCATGGAAAGTTTTTCTTTCTCCTTCAATTATGGCAAATATTATTAGTCTAGGCTGTTAATTCTGGTTTCTTAGGACTTAGAATGCATTGTTCAGGCTCTTCTGGCTTTCAGAGTTTCCATTAAGAAATCTGGGCATGTGTATTTCTTTTGTTCTAAGTCTGATATGGACAGAGCAGGTTGAAGTAGAAGAAGGGATGTATAGGCAAGCTGGGCCTAAAGGTTAGACTTGAGAGGAATGAAGTCAGGTGGACAGAAGGTTCTGGGCTGATATATGGGATGTTCCTCCTGGTCCAAGCGTGTAGTGTGGGGGTAGATCTTGCTGGATGGAAATATTGACTGTGGCATGCAAGGTGCCTTTGGGTGGAAGGGTTGGCAGGGCAGGTCCTGGCAAAAGTCTAGAGATTGGTTGTGATGGAGACAAAATGGCTCGACTAGGCCTGAGCACTGGATGTGATCCAGGTTAGATCTGATAGGTTATGGAGGGAAGGGTCAGGCAGACCCACCACACTAGACGTTGGAAAAGGCTGTGCTCTATCTAGCTGTGTAAGGAAGTTAGGCATGGTATGGGAGAAACCTGCGGATTGGTGGCAGGTAAGGAGGAAGCCCAGAGGTTGGTTTGTTGCAGGCAGGTGTAGCCAGACAAAGTGGGACATAAGCTAGATCTATCAGACTAGATCTATCCATATAACTTGGATGAGTCAAGGAAACTCACCAGACTAGACCGTGGAGAAGGATGTGGAATATCTGGCGGTGTGGAGAGATTGGTCTTAAGAAAAAAATTCTAAGAAGGGCAGCTCCACCGGCACAAAGAAGTCCAACCAGGTCAAATCAAACAAAATCAAAATGCCCATCGTTTTATTAAGTACAGCACTCTCAGGGAGCCGAGCACATGGTCGGGAGACAGGACCGCAAGGAGCCCATGCAAACCTGAAACCATGTGTTTCTCCTCTGGGAGCCCACTTAAATACCCTGTGGGAGTGGTCCTGACCCTCCCCCAGGGAAGGGTCAAGACCTGGCTTGCTGGAATTTAGAGTACAGAATAATGCAACTCCCAGGATAGGGGGACTGAGGACTACGTTCCAGACTTAACAGTTGGATGTGGTGAAACGGAGGCCTGTAGATTGTGGCAGGTAGAAATAGTTCTTGGTGTGTGTGTGTGTTTGTTTGTTTTTCGTTTTTGAGGTCATGTTACCTACTATGGCCTTAAACTCAGGATTGACCCACATTAGTTTCCTTAATAGATAGGACTGTGTCAATACCATGTATAGATGGTTCCATGATTAATTTTAACAGAAGTTCCTAGTGTGTTCATAAAAACAGATTATAGGTGGAAATAGACTCTATAATAAAGACTAACTACATTGTCCTTCTATAAAGAATAAACTGACATGTAGAAGGAATACATATTTTTCCTTTCCCCTGCATAGTACCTTCTATACAAAAAAAAAAAAACTGTGACATAAATAAGAAAAGATATCATCTTTCATGCAGTAAAACTGGATAATCTTAGTACAAGATATAACTTTTAGCAAAAAAGAGAATTTGCTATAAAGATCCTTAAAATAAATGTGACAAATACTCTGATCTGATCTCTACTCCTAAGAAGATAGTACCCTATGTCTTAGAAAGCATGGAAGCTGGATTTGTAATTCAGTTCTACCTCTTGAATCTATAATCTTAGGTATATCATGTGACACCAGCACCCTTCTCTGTAACTCTGATAGTAAATCCCGCTCTGTAGTATATATGGAGATTAATGGAACTAATTTATATACCTTACCTAGCATACTACTGACCACAGAGTGGGCACTTACAAGTGTCACTCTTCATAATTATTATTAAAATAGAGCTTACTCTATCAATGAGATGTGTACGAAACTGCCTTATCCTTGGAATGATGTCTAGTCTCCTTCTAAAGCCACACATAATCCTATGGGTCCATTGTCAAGTAAGCTGGGACAGACTACATGTCTTAAATGTCATCCACACATCAGGCCAACAGGAGAATCAGTTCTCTTGAGACACACAGAACTTAAACTCTGAACACTAAGTCATGAAAAGAAGTAGGAATGAGAGAGGGGAGCAAGTCCTAAGTAGAAATGAAGAACACAAGTTTCCTGAGCATGCCTCATTTGGAATGGTCAGTAGCAGATGTGTTAGGTATTCAATGTCCTAACTAATATCCCCTCTTTATCTTCAAAGTTGAGACAGCATTGCATAGAAAAAAAACTAATGGGTCAACTATCAAAAAAGTGTACTCTTGTCCTAATTACCACCTCCACCACACTGCTGAGTAAGCTATGAAACTTCAGACAAGTTATTTTTGTTCCTAAACTTCAGTTTCCAATTAGGAACTCTGGGATTAACAAAGATTTCTTTTTAACTTTAAGATGCTACAAGTCTTTGTGATGTGCCTCTAATCACTGAGTATGCCTCGTAGCTCAGAGAAATATAGCTTGCTACTCCTCTCATCTCCTGACTACTTTACCTTGCCTCAGGGTTTTGTTTCGGTGCTGCTTCTGAATTTTTTTGCCAGCTTGGCCTTTTTTGTCTTGGCCTCCAGGTGCAACCTCTTGAGCCTCCTTGAGATTTAGTATCCCTAGGAACTTCCTCCTTAGTCTTTGCTGAAGCCCCAGTCCTGGAATTTGATAGAGAAAGAGGGATAACAACCAAAATAAGCAAACAAACAAAACCATTAGTCAAGTATGTAGTGTGGTGGCCTCTCTACTACAGCTTTCCATCCTTTGTTTATTTGGACTTCACAATAGATTGGATGTAGTTTACCAACCAATAAGCCACTGATTTGAACCCACATCTATCACAAGCCAGAGGTCACTTATTGTCTCCATTGTCACCGTATAAATGTACAAAGTAGATTGCTAGCAATCACCCAATCATTCCCTTCTTCTTTCTGGCCAATACTAAATTACATATTTGAATTCCTAAGTCATTTTAGATCAACAATTTATGGAAAAATTACACAAGTAAGGAAAAGCAATTTTAAGAGAGTCTGCTGAGGGTCCAGACATGAATCTGGGACTTTCAAGGGAGTAGACCTAAGCCAGGACCTCCCAGGAACTAAGCCTGAGCCAGGACTTCTTCCAGCCTGGGCATGAATCTGGGACCTCCGAGGGAATAGGCAGGAACTAGAGATCTCTGTGGGACCAGGCCTGAGTCTAGGACCTCAGAGGAAGTAGGCCTGAGCCACGACCTCTGTAGGTCTGGGCATTGTTCTGGGACATCAAATGCCCTATGTGTTCAAGCTTGAGTCTGGGACTTACGAGGGAGTAAGATTGAGCCAGGTCCTTTGCGGTTCTGGGCACACCCAAGCCTGGAACTCCGAGGCAGTAAACCAGAGCCAGAAACCTTTGCGGGACCAACTCCAAGCCAGGGACTTCTGCAGGAGGGGATCCAGACCAGGATTTACAGAAATAGGTTGAAGCCAACCTAGGCCAAAGTAGGCCTAAGACAGCAAACTCCAAGGGAGCAGAGCAAAGCACAGGAGCCCTGAGCTATCCAGGAACACAGAGTAAACAACAGGGTAAATAGAAACTGTGACACTGACTGTACCACAAGGAAAAACCATCTGAGCTTTGGATTCTTTGGCACCTAGACGATTATTCAACAGACTCTCAGACAGCCCCAACCACATCTATTAGAGGAAAAGATGAGTAGAAAAGGTAAGAACACACACAGCACCACAAAGAGCAACACAACACCAGTAAAACCTAAAAACCCTGCAACAGCAAGACCTGAACAATCAAATACAGATGACGCAATAGAAAATGACCTAAAAAGTGACATCAAGAAAATGTTTGAAACTCTTAAAGAGGAAATGAGAAATTCCCCTAAAGAAATGTAGGAAAAGACAAATAAAAAAATTGGAAGACGTCAGAAAATCCCTCAAAAAAAAAAAAGAAAGAAAAAGAAAAAAACTCAAACATATGAAAGAAACTATTCAACTCTTGAAAACTGAAATAGATACAATAAAGAAAACACAACCCCCAAGGTCTAAATGAGGAGCAGAAGGAGGGAGAACATGAACAAGAAAGGCAGGACCGTGAGGAGTGCGTTCACCCACTGATACAAGGGGATTGATCTAATGAGAGTTCACCAAGGCCAGTTGAACTGGGACTGAACGAGCACGTGATCCAACCAGATTCTCTGAATGTGGCCGGATTCTCTGAATGTGGCTGACATGGGGTCTTTCTGAAAAGCCATTGACAATGACACTGAGACTTGTTTCCTCTGCATATACTGGATTTTGGGGATCCAGTCTGTTTGGATGCTCACCTCCTGGACCTGGAGGGAGGTGGGAGGAACTTGAACTTCCCACAGGGCAGGAAACCCTGCCTGCTCTTAGAGATGGAGAGGGAGGAGGAGAGGGAGTGGGGGGAGTGGGAGGGTGTTGGCAGGAGGAGCAGAAATGGAAACTTTTATAAATTAATAAACTTTTATAAATTAAAAAAAATAAGAAAACACAAGCCGACGGAATTATAGAAACAGAAAACATGAGAAAATGACCAGGAACCACAAACACAAGCATGAACAGCAGAATGCGAGAGATGGAAGAGAGAATCTCAAGCGCTGAAGATACAATAAAGGAAATAGAGTCATCAGTTAAAGAAAACATTAAATCTAACAAAAGCTAACCCAAAATACCCAGGAAATATGGGACACCATGAAAAGGTGAAATCTAAGAATAATAGGTATAGAAGAAGGAGAAGTTCAACTCAAAAGCACAGAAAATATTATTTAACAAAATCATAGAAGAAAACTTTCCCAACCTAAAGAAAGATATGCCTATGAAGATATAAGAATCTTAAAGAACACCAAATAGACTTGATCCAAAAAAAAGTCTTCTCACCACATAATAATCAAAACACTAAACATACAGAGTAAAAAAAAAAGAATATTAAGAACTGCAAAGGAAAAAGGCCAAGTAACATATAAAGGTAGACCTATCAGAATTATACCTGACTTCTCATTGGAGACAATGAAAGCTAAAAGGTCGTGGTCAAGTGTTATGCAGACATTAAGAGACCATGGATGCCAGTCCCAGACTACTGTACCCAGCAAAACTTTCATTCACCATAGAAGGACAAAACAAGCTATTCCATGACAAAGCTAGAGTTCACCAATACTTAGCCACAAACCCAGCCCTACACAAAATACTAAAAGGAAAACTCCAACCCAAGGAAGTTGGTTACATCCACAAAAACACAGACCATTAATGGTCTCATAGCAGCAAATCCCGAAGAAGGGGGAAACGCACAAATTAACATCACCAACAATGAAAACAAAATTAACAGGAGATAGCATCATTGGTTATTAATATCCCTTAATGTAAATGGACTCAAGTCACCTATAAAAAGACACAGGCTAACAGATTGGATATGAAAACTGAATCCATTTTCTTTTGCATACAAGAAACACACCTCAACATCAAAGGAAGACATCGCTTCAGAGTAAAGGGTTGGGAAAAAATATACCAATCAAATGGACTTAAGAAACAAGCAAGTATAGCTATCCTAATACCTAACAAAATAGACTTCAAACTAAAATCAGTCAAAAGAGACAAAGAAGGTCATTTCAGATTAGTCACAGGAAAAATCCATCAAGGAGAAATTTCAATACTGAATGTCTATGCTCCAAGTACAAGGGCACCTTCATATGTGGAAGAAACACTTCTAAAGCTTAAATCTTACATTAAACCCCACACACTAATAGTGGGAGACTTCAACACTCCCCTCTCACCACTGAACAGGTCAGTCAGACAAAAAATGAACAGAGAAATAAGAGAACTAACAGATGTTATGACTCAAATGGACTTAACAGATATCTATAGAATATTCTATCCAAACAGAAAAGAATATACCTTCTCAGTACCTCATGGAACCATCTCAAAAATTGACCACATACTTGGTAAAAAAAAAAAAAAGCCAAACCTCAACAACAAAAAGATTTGAATAACCCAATTTATCTTAACAGATCACCATGGTATAAAACTAGAAGTCAACAGTAATACTAATTCCAGAAAACCCACAAACACAACACATGGAAATTAAACAATGCTCACATCAATGGGTCAAGGAAGAAATAAAGGGAGAAATTAAAGACTTCCTAAAATTCAATGAAAATGACCACACAACATACCCAAATTTATGGGACACAATGAAAGCAGTGTTAAGAGGAAAGTTCATTGCACTAAATGCCTACCTAAAGAAGCTGGAAAAATCCCACACTAGTGAATTAACAGAACATCTGAAAACTTCAGAACAAAAAGAAACAAACTCATCTAAGAGAACTAGACGGCAAGAAATACTCAAATTGAGAGCTGAAATCATCAAAATAGAAACAAAGAAAACAATACAAAGAATCTATTCAACAAAGAGCTGGTTTTTCGAGAAAATCAACAAAATAGACAAAACTATCCAAACTAACCAAAGGCAGAGAGAGAATATCCAAATTAACAAAATCAGAAATGAAAAGAGGGACATAACAACAGACACGGAGGAAATACAGAGAATCATCAGGTCATATTTAGAAAACCTGTACTCCACAAAATTGGAAAACTTAAAGGAAATGGACAACTTTCTGGATAAATATCACTTATCAAAATTAAATCAAGACCAGATAATAAAATTAAGCAGACCTATAAGTGCTGAAAAAATAGAAGCAGTCATCAAAAGTCTCCCAACCAAAAAGAGCCCAGGACCAGATGGTTTCATCTCAGAAGTCTACAAGATTTTCAAAGAACTAATACCAATAATCCTCAAATTATTCCACACAATAGAAACAGAGGGAACATTGCCAAACTCTTTTTATGGGGCTACTATTACCCTGATACCCAAACCACAGAAAAACATTACTAAGAAAGAAAATTACAGACCAAATCTCACTCATGAACAATGATGCAAAAATACTAAATAAAATACTGGCAAATCGAATCCAAGAACACATCAGAGCCATCAACCACCATGATCAAGTCGGCTTCATCCCACAGTTGATGGTTCAACATACGAAAATCTGTCAATGTAATCCACCATATAAACAAGCTGAAAAATAAAAACCACATGATCATCTCATTAGATGCTGAAAAAGCTTTTGACAAAATACAACATCTCTTCATGATAAAGGTCTTGGAGAGAGCAGGGATACAAGGAGCATAATAAAGGCAATATACAGCAAGCCAACAGCCAACATCAAATTAAATGGAGAGACACTCCCAGCAATTCCACTGAAATAAGGAACAAGACAAGGTTGTCCACTCTCTCCTTATCTATTCAATATAGTTCTTGAGGTCCTAGCTAGAACAATAAGATATCAAAAGGAGATCAGGGGACTACAAATTGGAAAAGAAGAAGTCAAACTCTCACTGTTTACTGATGATATGATAGTTTACATAAGTGATCCCAACAATTCTACCAAGGAACTTCTACAACTCATAAACACTTTCAGTAATGTAGGAGGATACAAGATTAACTCAAAAAAAATCAGTAGCCCTCCTATACACGGATGATAAATGGGCTGGTGAAGAAATCAGAGAAACTTCACCCTTCATAGCAGCCACAAATAGCATGAAATATCTCGGTATAACTCTAACCAAGCAAATGGAAGACTTGTATGACAAGAACTTTAAGAAATTGAAGAAGACACCAGAAAGTAGAAAGAGCTCCCATGCTCTTGGGTAGGCAGAATTACCTACCCAATCTTACCAAAAGCAATCTACAGATTCAATGCAACTTCATATGGAAAACCAAAAATCCCAGAATAGCCAAAACAATCCTGTACAATAAAAGAACTTCTGGAGGCATCACAATCCCTGACTTCAAACTCTATTACAGAGCTACAATACTGAATACAGCCTGGTATTGGCATAAGAACAGACCGGAGGACCCATGGAACCAGCTACAAAACACAGATATCAATTCATACATCTTCGAACACCTGATCTTTGATACAGAAGCAAAAAATATCAAATGGAAGAAAGAAAGCATATTTAACAAGTAGTGCTGGCATAACTGGATATCAACATGTAGAAGAGTAAAAATAAATTCATATCTATTACCATGCACAGAACTCAAGTCCAAATGAATCAAAGACCTCAACATAAAGCCAGTCACACTGAACCTTATAGAAAAGAAAGTAGGAAATACATTTGAATGCATTGGCACAGGAGACCACTTCCTAAATATAACCCCAGCAGCACAGACACTGAGAGAAACAATTAATTAATCGAACCTCCTGAAACTGAAAGGCTTCTGTAAAGCTTTGTAAAGCTTCTGTAAAGCTTTGTCAACAAGACAAAACGACAGCCTACAGAATGGGTAAAGATCTTCACTAACCCCACATCAGACAGAGGTCTGGTATCCAAAATATACAAAGAACTCAGGAAATCATCATCGAAAAAACAAATAATCCAATAAAAAATAATGGAGTACAGACCTAAACAGAGAACTCTCAACAGAGGAATCTAAAATGGCTGAAGGACCCTTAAGGAAATGCTCAACATTCTTAGTCATCAGAGAAATGCAAATCAAAACAACTCTGAGATTGCATCTGACACCTGTAAGAATGGTCAAGATCAAAAACACTGATGACAACTTATGCTGGAGAGGTTGTGGGGTAAAGGGAACACTCCTGCATTGCTGGTGTGAATGCAAGCTGGTCCAGCCTCTTTGGATGTCAGTATGGCGATTTCTCAGAAAATTAGGAAACAGCCTTCCTCAAGACCCAGCAATACCACTTTTAGGTGTATATCCAAAGGATGCTCAATCATGCCACAAGGACATGTGCTCAGCTATGTTCATATCAGCATTGTTTGTCATAGCTAGAACCTGGAAACAACCTAAATGTCCCTCGACCTAAGAATGGATAAAGAAAATGTGGTACATTTATACAATGGAGTACTACACAGCAGAAAAAAATAACAACATCTTGAATTTTACAGGAAAATGGATGGAGCTATGAAACATTATTTTGAGTGAGGTAACCCAGAGACAGAAAGACAATTATCACATGTACTCACTCATAGGTGGTTTTTAAACATAAAGCAAAGAAAACCAGCCTACAAACCACAATCCCAGAGAACTTAGACAACAATGAGGATACTAAGAGAGATTTACATGATCTAATCCACATGGGAAATAGAAAAAGACAAGATCTCCTGAGTAAATTGGGAGCATGGGGACCTTGGGGGAGAATTGATGTGGGGAGGGGAGAGACAGGGAGGGTAGCAGAGAATAATGTAGAGCTCAATAAAAATCAATTTAAAAAAAGAAAAGCAATTTTAAATGAGTAGCTGGAGCCTAAAAGTTACCGATTTTTTAAATTAACTTTACTCATTTCTTTAAATGTTTCTTGATAAATACAAATAGTTGAGCAAAGAAAAGTACTGCATTCATTTGTTATTATTCTGCTTATATTTTTGTCTCTGAAAACAGTTTGTGTGACCTGAGAAGTTTTCTGGACCCATGTTGTTTATTAAGTAAATACTGATTGATGGTTAACAAACCAATGATGTCTGATTATAAATATGGAATTTTTGAATAACAGCCTTATAAACTTGCCCACATTTCACAATGTAATTCACATGTGATATCGTTAGCAGAATTGTGGCACTTAAGGAAACTATTCCATTAACAAACTTTGACCTAAGGAAGTTATGTGTTGAAAGCAAGTTCAGTGATGGTACAGGTGATTCTCACCAGGAACTCTGTCACATGCTTTGATGTTTACCCAGTGCAGAGAAACAGGGAGAGAATACAAGTGCATTTATTCAGTTTTGTTTAACAGACACACACACACACACACACACACACACACACACACACACACCCCACATTGTCAAATAGTTCCCTGACCGGTAGTTACTGTGTGCTGGGGAGAGTTCTCTGTGGTCATGTCCACTGAGGCTTAAAGTCTATACTCTGGGTAAGTCAGGATGAGGTTGGAGTTCTTTCTTTGTTTACATCCAGCAGAGACTTAGTTTTAAGGAAATTCCTAAGAACTTAATTATTTGCCAAGTTGATGTTTTGGTGTTGCTGTTTTCTAGGCAGGCCAACTGCAAGTAGAAAGCTCTTACTCTTGTGCTGCCTTTCTGAACTCTGCCCTAACATCGATTAACTTAAAAGTGAGACTAGGAAGTAGAAGTCAGAAAAGAGCAGATGCCCTGAGGCAGGTACTATGTAGGTCTGAGTGATCCCCTTCAGGACCATTGCTTTTGCCTTTACTTAAGCATTTGCTGCTACCTAAAAATATCATTTGTATACTATCTAACTGCAGAGCCAATACCATTACTGTCTTTTTTTTTAACCTGTTTCTCTTTTTTTATTGATTTTTATTGAGCTCTACTTTTTTCTCTGCTACCCTCCCTGCCTTTCCTCTCCCTCCTTTTGCCCCAAGGTCCCCATGCTCCCAATTTACTCAGAAGATCTTGTCTTTTTCTACTTTCTATGTAGATTAGATCTATATATGTCTCTCTTAGGGTCCTCATTGTTGTCTAAGTTCTCTGGAATTGTGGTTTGTAGGCTGGTTTTCCTTGCTTTATGTTTAAAAACCACCTATGAGTGAGTACATGTGATAATTGTCTTTCTGTCTCTGGGTTACCTCACTCAGAATAATGTTTTCTAGCTTCATCCATTTTCCTGCAAAATTCAAGATGCCGGGGTGATCTGGCTGCGACATTTGTCACCCCATTGATCGCCAGGGTTGATTTGGCTTGTCTGGCTGGCTAGGCAGGTGTCCCCTTCCTTCCTCACCGCTCCATGTGCATCCCTCCTGAAGCCGCATGCTCGGTTGAAGAGGACAACCTTCCCCGAATAGAGGAGGACCGGTCTTAGGTCAAGGGTATACGAGTAGCTGCAGTCCCCTGCTAGAACCTCCAGACAAGCTCTCAAGGTCCATTACTGTCTTTCTTATGAATCCATATGTGAATTTTTTTAGAGGCTGGATTTTTCTGATATAGTAACATACTTAAGTCCCTAGGAAAGTATAGTACTTACTGCACATGCATTTTGACTTCAGTTCAATCTCCAAAGCCCATGTAAAAAGAAGCTGGCTAAGGGGGTGGAAAGATGGCTCAGTGTTTATGAGCACTTCCTACCCTTTCAAAGCATTTGAATATGTTACAAGGCTTTGTAATGTGTCACAAAGCACCCACATGGTGGCTCACTACCATATATAACTCTAATTCCAGTAGAACCAATACTGTCTTCCAATCTCCCAAGGGTACCAGTCATGCATGTGGTACATATGCATATATATCCAGAAAAAATAACCATACACATAAAAATAAATAAAATTTAAAAGAAAGTAAAGTAGAACTTGATTAGGGAAGATACCCAACATCAACCTCTGACCTGTACACAAACACACACACACTCTACCACTGCTGCCACCGCCATCATCATCATCAATATAAATATTTTTAAAAATAATAGACAGGTGTGGTGTCTCACACCACAATCTTAGCCCTTGGGAAGGTGAAAACAGGAAGATTACCAGGAATTTAAAGTCAGCTAGATATGGACTCCAGGGCAATCTGGACTACAGGGTAAATAATGATCTAAGTTATGGTATTCTAATAAATAAGTAAAATAAAATACTGTGGTAGTAGTATCAGAGGAGATGTCCTCATATTTATGTATATAAATGATTATATACATCTTACAGACAATTTGATATCTGTGAATATAGCATTTTAGAACTCAAATAAGAAATGCTTGGGGTAATTGGTCAATATTTGCCTCTTTTTTAAAATTTGAAGATAAAAGATATTACTCATCTTGGACTGTTTATAACGCTCCTGATGAATTCTCTGTCCTTGGCAGAGTTTAAAGTCCACTGGCATGAAATAGATGCTCAGATATATACTGAGTTATGTTATAGATGCTCAGGTCCCCAAGCATGTTTGTAAATCATAGCAGACTTTGTGAAAATGTTTCAACCTGTGCTTTTTAATGAAACACCAAACTGGTTAGAGTTCTAAGGTCAGTGGAAACAAATATGCTTTTAACAAATATTTACTGCCTTCAGAGAGGTAGTGCGCAAGGAGTAAAGAAAAAAGCCAAAGTCGACTCAACTCTTGGGTCTGTTCTGGTTAGGAGCCCCAGCTGCTATCAAGCATGAGTTCACCTTTGTGAGGGTTTTACCTAAGCGTCATTGATTGCCTCATTATCTACTATAGGTTTTCTTAGCCTCTCTAGGATTTTTTTTTCCTCCTGCCTCCTCTCTCCCTCTCTTCTCTGTCCAGTGAACAAAAGCAAAGCACCCCCTGGAGTCCACTCTTCTTTGCTCTGTGACCTTGGCTAACAGCAATCCTCAGCAGGGGCAGTGTACGCGTGGCTTGAGATACAGGCAGCTGCCTGGAGTTTGCAGTGAGAACTTTCTGAAGGCTCTAAAACACGCCCTAGGAAGCCCTGAACCACCACCCTTTGTAGATGCACAGAGTTAGCTTCCTGTGGGCCTCAGTCACAACACTCAATAAATAACCTTGTATTTCGTGTTTCACTGTAAAGATGCTTAGTTTAGTGCAGTTGATTCATAGCACCAAACCCAGCAGAATGATGTGTGCTGGCGCAAAGGTTTCTCTGTCATTCATACTTTCTTCATAAGGCACACTACAGCTTTCTGGTGTTTAAGAACACGAGGCACTGTGCTTGAGAGCCATTCTAAATAGTGACTCACCAAGAAAAAAAAATACAAAAACCATGGTGCTATTTAGACCATGAAAAAAACTCTTATTTATAGCATGAAAGCTAAAACATGAAGGCAGAGTGTCACCTTGCCTGACCTCACCTGGGAGCAGTGAACGTCATGTAGCTCAGATTTTTCTATGCTCTGCACATGTTTGCGAATGAGCAAGAAAATGCCACGCACATTGGATTTGGGGTTACAAATAAATGTTACCATGTGGAAAAATTAGTGAATAATTTTGTAGAATCTTCTCCAAAATTAGCTTTTTATAAATGTTTCTTGTGAATTCCTTTAGAACACAATAGAAATCTTAAGATAATTTACAGAGGGCTCAGTGGGTAAAGTCCCTGAGCTGAATCCTAAGAACCCATGTATAAAAGGGAGACCAGGTGTGATGGTATGCAGTTGTAATCCCAGCATTGGGGAGGTAGAGATGGGAGATCCCTGGGGCTCACACTCAGCAGCAGCCAGTGTATCCTACTTATCCAACTCCCTACCAATGAGAGACCGTTTCACAAAAGATGGATGAGAAAAAAAATTATATCAAAAAAGGTGGATGGTACCTTTGCCTACACACACACAGACACCATGTACAAACAAGTTATTTTGAATAACAACTCAGGTATAATGACTGAAGGTTGGGACATTTAAATTGCAAGTTAGTAAAGTAGATCTTGCATCTGTAACAGTAACCACAATACTGTAGCTTAATGAAAGCTTTAAAGAAAACTATTGCAAGTGCTCTGGCCCTCCAGCCCCTGCATCCCCTAGTTGCAGTTAGCACGGCTTTGTGACCTGACCCTCTTGGGTAGTAGGGGAGGGGATCATCCTTATGCACTACCAATATTTTGTTTGTAAAGATGTGATATTCATATAGAAACATTTTGATCCTAACAAATGGTCTAAGTGTTGCTCTTAGACCTTGTGACACTTTATGCTACCGACCAAATACAAACGACATTCTCAAGCTGTTTTTGGTTAACTGTTTAATGTTGGAAATCAAGACTTTTCCATGCAATAACTTCTGCAAAACACTGCTGTACATTATCAGTATATTATTCTGTTGACAGAAGGACAAATGGGAAACATACACACCTAGTTTCATATCCTTGTACAGCCGCCAAGTAGAAATGACCTGGGTGGCCTAGAGGAATGGCTTAGATCATAGCTGAAAGCTTATTTTATTTTGGGATAAAATACTAGATTTTAAAATATTCTCGTGAGTAAATTCAGATTATGAGTGATTTTATTGAAGTACCTATATTAAAAATCAGGATGGTAAGCAGACAGTTTACTTGGGCATATGTTAATGTCAGTGTGGCCACGTGGCAGCATAGTCTCCAGGAATTCCAATTAACCATGTAAATATATTTCATAGTGTCACATCTCACTTTGTCAGAACCCCTGCTGTTTTCTATCGTTATCATAAATGCAGGTGCAAATAGCAGTTATGTATTCCGATAGAAAGCAGTTGGAGACATTTCACTGTGGGACACAACACTTTGAGATTGTGTACATCTGTTCAAATAATGTATCCAGCCCAGGTGACATGAACACAAGGATGGAAACATCTGCCCTTGAGACCATTTGCCATATAGCAGATGCCCGCATCTTTATTTATGCAGATGGTTGGTGTGATGAGTAGAGCAGGGATAAAAGCCAAGTAGTTTGACAGGGGTATTTAGGTTGTCATGCAAGCTAATTTCTTATTTTAAAAGTATAATACTGATAGGACTAGAGACTCACAGATCTGGCCCTGCCAGACCTTCAAATTAATTGACATCAAAATTCTAAAGATACTTACAGAAGTTCCAGCATGCGTTAGAAAGTACTGCTCAGGTTGAGGTCTAGCTCAGTAGTAGAACTCAGTTTGCCTGTGTGCCAAAGGTCTTGAGCTTGATGCTGGGTGCTACAAACACAGAAAGACTTTTATGATTGTTTGGGTTTTCATTAACTAATTTAAAACGATTTTGAATACATTTATTTTTAAAATTCTTTAGAGACTGCTCTGTTTTTTGAATGGGTATAAATTATCAACACAATCTTGTGATGTTTTTTAAAACTTGGGAAAACATAAATATCATGAAATTGAAACAATTTATGAGATATTCTTGAATATCCATTCAAATTAGGTAACATAAGTTTCTGAAGAATTACGTGTTAATGCTTTTTTGCTGAACATTTTGTTTATTCTGTTCTAACATTTCCAGTTACTGATATTTTAATTTTAATATTTAATTTAATAATTAATATTTAATCCAGTTACTGATAAATTTCGTCTAGAGGAATTTTGGTTAATGTCAGAACTTTTTCTATTTTTCTGTCATATTCTTAAGGAAACGAAGGTGATGGGGATGAAAACTTAACTGAAAAGGCAAACACTTCTAGACTTCATCACCCGTCCGCTATACGCGTGCTTATAGAAACTCAAAAGAGTCTATATGTCGCCTACTTAAGCATTTCTCAAGCTTCAGGACACCTTTGAGCTCTTAAAAGTTATTGAAGACTTTACAGAGCATTTGTGTAGGTGTGTCTTCTTATACTTCTCATATTAATGATTAGAAGCCTAAACTATGAACTTATAAATTCAGAATAGTTCATTACATCTTAACATAAATGAGTCAGTCTAATAAAATGGACTTTATTTTCCAAATAAAACCTTTTGCAAGAATATAAGAACCAATATATATCTTTTGCAATATTTCTGAAAACTCGTGTGTGTGTGTGTGTGTGTGTGTGTGTGTGTGTATGCGCGCGCGTGCGCGCCCAGAGATCAGTGTGGGCTTGTTCTTCTATTGCTTTCCACTATAGTTTTTGAGACAGGGTCTCTCACTGAACCTCTAGTTCGTTTGATTTTGTTAAGTTGGCTGGCCAGTGAGCTCAGGAGTCCCCTCTCACTGCTCCCCATCTCTTCTATTCAGTTCTAGTTCAGTTATGTTGATGCTAGGCTTCCAGTTCTTCGTGCTTGCATGGCAAACACTTTACTGACTGAGCCCTCTGCTGTACTTGGAGGCAGCTTTGAGTCTTATATCTGATCCTGCATCTAATCTGTTGTGATTTTGTTCATACTGAAGTAGTTAAGCTTTATAGTGTGCTGAATGGGGTAAACTACTTTAATGGCCTTTACAGGTAACTAAGGATTTTTTATACTACACAAAAATTTATCAAATGGTTCCATGTTAAGAGTTTAGTTGTAAAGTGAACAGTGAAACCATGTCTGTGGATCGTGTACTCAGTTGTAGATAGTAGCAGTAGTTTGGGTTAGCGTGCACTTGTATGAGTCTTTTTATGCAGCATCACCTAGAAGACTTCAGTTCCCCAGGTGTGAGGCTCTTTCATATACTTATGTAATAGTTTAAGAATCATATTCATTATCCATCTCATGTGAAAACTTTTTTATGTTTTTATTAACTTGGTTATTTTTTAAAAACTGCCAAATAAAATCATTATACACTCTTTAAATATGGCTCCCCACTTAACAGTGAGTGGTTCCTATTAAAAGTTTTTGGGCTATGCTGGGAGGTGGTAGTACAAGCCTTTAATCCTAGCATTTAAGAGGCAGAGGCAGATGGATCTCTGTGAGTTTGAGGCTAGCCTGCTTTACAAAGCTAGTTCCAGGACAGCCAAGGATACACAAAGAAACCCTGTCTCAAAATGTCTCAAAAAACAAGAGAGAGAGATAGAGAGAGAGAGTGCGCGCTTTTGGGTCCGAGGTAGCTTGTTTTGGAGTCCTCTCTAATGGACAGCAGTGCAGTCCATAAGTTTTGAGTTTCAGTTTCTCCCAGGCTGCCAGTGTACTTTGTATTTGAAACTCATGGTGCTTTCTATTGAAACAAGACACACTCGCAGTCAGCCAGGAGGACAAAGGACAAAGGGCCAATACTCTGTAGTTTGCTGTCTCCAAGCTGTCATGTTTGCTAGGTTAGGGATAGTGGATGCTATGCTTTGCTTTTGTTGTTGTTTGCTTGCTTGCTTTTGTTGTTGTTTTGTTTTTTACTTACAGTGGATTTACCATGACCCATGCTTATCATAAGTAAGAAACCATCTAAGTTCAGAAATTCCACCTTCCAAATTTCCAATTGCTGCATGAAAAATTACCTTTATCACTATCAACCAATACTTTTAGTGTTGTACTTTTATAAATAAAGCTCCACTCATACCCAAATCTATGCTCTTTCAACATATGTCGATCAGATAGAGGGGAAAGCGGCTATCTCAGCTTCACATTCCTAAAACCATCTCCTGCGGCGAGTGCTTCATCCATCACATGAAGTAATAAAGGGGCATTTACTCAAGGATTAAGGTTTAAGATAACCAAAATCTAGAGCTGCCTTCTCTATCTCCTATGAGAACACAGTAGTACAGACAGGCCTGCTTGGTCAGCATGCTGTTACTGCTCAACTTCAGGTGGAGATGGCTTCAGATCAGATAGTTTGGCCCAACATATCCTTTGCCTGTGAGGTCTATATTAGCGTCAGATGGTGTTGGGACCCTCCAGTCTGCAGGTCTGAGTAGATAAACACTGATTCTCTCTAATCACAACTTGCTACAGGGAGGAAACTCAGGTCCAAATACATTGAGGATTATTGTCCTGCCCAGATTCATGCTAGAAATAAATGGAAGAACCAAAGACAGACCTCCGTTCTCGGTTTTACATACATTTTGTTTTCTTGTCTCTGAGGAACTCCCCTACTCCCTGAAAAAGGAAGTTCCTCAGATTAGGACATAACCAGGTGTTGCTCAGGTTTACCACGCTCCCCATGAAAAACTAGTTGCCTTCCTGTACTTCTTGTCTTACACCTAGAGTTCTTCAGTGACCCCAGTTCACAGAGTAATAATGTGGAATTAGAAAATTTCAGGGTTATTTATATTGTTCTTTTATAAAAGACTCTAGTACCAATTTTTAAAAAGTTCTTCATGCCTGTGTTGGTTAATCTTCACTTTGAAGTTGCTTGGATTAAGAAATACCTAGGGTCAATAAAACATACTTCTTCTGGGTGTGTCTGCACAGGTATTTCCAGAGAATACCAATAAGAGTTCTGAGATAACCCTTGGATTAATCTCTTCATGGTGGCATCTTTTGACATTATTGAACAGGGACAAAAAGTAGGAAGTAAGTCCTAATTGGAGGAAGTGGGTAGTGGTGGTAGGTATTTAGAGCTGTACCTTGCCCTGACCCCTTCTAATATTCCTCCTTCACTCTACATCCTGACTGTAGTGATAACTTCCTCCACCACATACACCACCAGGATGCTCATCCCAAGCACATGGAACCAAGAAAACATGGGTTGAACCCTCCGAAACTGGGAGCCAATATAATTCCTCCTTATGTTTTTTCCTGTCTGCTGTTTTTGATAACAGCAGCAAAAAGGCTGGCTAACACAGTACTTTTTTAAATACCATGAAATTTCTTTTGTGGAATTTCTTGCTTTATACAGCTGTCTTGGGCTGGGGAAGATGGCTGCCAAGCTCAGGAGTCTGAATTCGGTTTTCAGCGCCCAGTTAGAAAGCTGGATGCAATGATTTGCATCTAATCTGAGCATTCTTCCCTCAAGAAGGGAAGTGGAAGCAGAAGAACCAGCCAGAAACTTTTGAGCCAGCTAGCCTGGAGTATACAGTCCAGTGTCAGAAAAAATAAAAGAGACTCTGCTTCAATGAAATAGAAGTCAAGAGCCAGCTCCTGACATTCTCCCTCTCACCCCTACATACATACCATGGCACACTCACACGCATATCTATGTGCACAGTTTGCTATAAGCCTGATGTGTACACCAGAAGCTCTGTAAAAGCATCCATCCCCTTCCTCCCCGTCACAGAAGAGGTGTTAACTTGTGGGCATAAATTAACAGCAGAAGGAACACTTAGCAACAAAAGGAGTGGAGGGTGGATGATTTTTTGCATGACTACCTCTCCCATGATGTCATTGTCAACCATTGGCAAGAGACAGCCTCCCTGAGTGTAAAGTAGGCATGGGAACTGTGCCCTGGAAGACAGAAGACTCTTGAGTGAGCCCCAGTGAAGAAGCGGAGTCCAGGGACAACAAGTGGTATAGATTATGGTGAGCTTTTAAGACTAGCCTTCAAGCTTCTAACATTGGCCACTGTTCATGGAGGGCAGATTTTTCCAGCTCCAGGCAATATGAGTGAAGAACACATGGTGGGCTACTTGGGGCAGGTGCCATAAGAAGACAGAGATGGCACTAACCTATGATATGCTGATAATGTCCATGGATACCCAGCCATAAAGCTCTATATGGAACCAGAATGTCTGCCTATGCACATAAACACACAAACAAGCCCACAGGGCAAGGAGAATGCAGAAAGACCTCATAATCATTCTATCTCCTGTAGAGACAAGTAGCCCTCACATGTTCCCAACCAGCAGATGAGACATGTTCACTTCAGCCATTAGTGATTTAGTCACTGTCATCGAAGGAGAATAAAGACGCGGATAGAGGAGAAGCCAGACAGAATTCAAAGAAAAAGGAATCCAACGTGCCCAGGGTTTTCAAGTCTGCGTCCAGACTTTGTTCCCTGTAATAACTCTCAAAGAATCTGATCTAGGGCGCATTCAGGTAGTACAGCCTGAATGTGACAAGTTGTAGTTAAGAACCACAGCCAGCCTGATCACTCCCACCAAAGAATATTCCAGGCACAGTTCTCTCTGTGCTAGTCAGTTGTGCTGGCATGCCATTGTCTTCTTTATTGCCTGCACAGTCTTAGGGTTGCAGATACCCATGCTAAAGAAATCTGTGCCTTGACTGAAGAGCTACAGGCAAAACTTAACAACCAGTATTAGAAAACAGTAAAGTGGTTCCGAGGGATTCCGTTTCCTGTGACAGATCCACAACTGCCCAAATTGTGCATTTGAACTTATAAATCATAAACTGTTGGCATAAAAGCTGAGGCGTAGGGAAAAATGCAACAAAAAATGTTATAAATCACCGAGTTGAAGTTAAATCGGAAACAAAGATAGAGTGTCTGTAAGACGATACTATAAAACATAGTCTTCTCCTTTCCTCCTCCCATCCTCGCTCTGTCTCTGCTTTATGCTGTACTGTGGTTTGAGGCCAGGCTTTCATGCATGTCAGACAAGTACTTAGACTAAGTCACATACCTCCAGTCCTTATTTTTTAATGCAGTATGTATAATCCCCCAAAATGATCCCTCTGTATAAACTTTCTTTTGAAACTGCAGAATAAAAAATAGTATCTTTGTAGTACCAGTATTAAAAGGTTGCAGTTTTAACCACTTAAGTTATTTTATGATGTTTTGACCGATAGTAAGAAACACCCAACCTTCTGCATAGATCCCTGCTAAATATAAATACACCTTCTGGTGTTGAAACCTTAACCTTATTTTTAACCCACTAAAGAAAAGGTTTTTCTCATCAAATGTTATCTTATGCATCATCACAGATACTTAACCACTGTAACTACTATTGAAATACAAAACTGAAAAAGATGATGTAATCTTAGCCCTTGTGGAGAGAGTACAAGTGGGGCCCAGTTGGGTTGAGGGGCATAGGAGCTTCTGGGATCAAGAGTTCAGGCTGCTGTTCCACTACATGGTAGTGAGAACCTGAGGCCAGCTCAGACTACATGAAACCCTATCTTTAAAGCAAGCAAACAAATAAAACATATTTTTTTAAAAAAATGTCCACTTTGATTGGCCGATTTCATGTCCAGACATCTGTACTGGACTCTGCACTCTCTAAGGAGATGGTTCCCATTTTAGCACATGTCACCATGTCCCGGGAAGACAATGTGTTCAGGTGCTTGTCACAGATGACAAGATGCCAGGAGGATGTCTGCTGTCCTACAGTGTTGAGGTTCAGTTAGCAGGGTCTGAATTTCAGAATATTAGCAGTTCTGGAAACATTTAGAAGTCTCTAGTTGTCTTGCATAGAGTCTCTGGAAGGTTATTAGCACTTTGTTAAATCACGACACTGTCCAGTCCTTTGCAGACTTAGGGAAACACTCAGCTTGACTGGTGTGCAGCAGTAGTAAGCTTCTGTGCACGCTACATATTATTTCTGCCAAAAAATAAGTTAATAACAAAATATGTCCCTCGTGGTTTTTAGTGTTTCTTATCTGAAGTTCTTATATAAAAGTTCTACCAGAAATAAGAACTAATAAAAGAGTTTTAACTAACATCTAGGGGAACCTTCAAACTTGAAGAAATTGGAAATTACTAAAAGGTGTTTCAACTTAAAAAAAAAAAGCCCTTTGTTTCCTTTTCATTTGGAACAAGAGCTTTAGCTCCCACAAAAAAATAGTTACTTGAGTCTCAGGAACCACATTGTGTAAATATTTTCTTTTATGGCCATTAATATTTGAGGTAATTAACTTTTAAATTTCTTCACAAAGAACATTTGTTTCTTCTTTCTTCATGGTCTTGTGCTCATCTAACTCACTCAGTTTTGTAGACTGTGTTATGCCCAAATCCACAAAGTCCCCACAAAAGCCAACCAAGTCCCATATGTAAAAGTAAAGAGCCTTTATTTTAATCAAGTTTCCAAACTTAGTCTCTCCACATGTCCAACGTATTGGAATAACCAGCGAGCCCGAGCTCAATTGAATTGGGTTTTTATAGTAGTAAAGGTGGGAGTGAGGGATTTCTGAAGTTCAGGACCCCTGATTGGCTGACATTTGTCTAGGGGTGTCCTGTTGAGCCTGTGGGCTGGTGATCCTATCTACAGCAGTTGGAATGTCAGGCATTCCTTTGAATGGTCTGTTCTTGGGGGTGGTCAGGTAAGCTCAGCTAGTGGTTCTTTCTGCAACAAGGCATTGCTTTAGGATAAACTACAGAGATTCAGACCTCTTATTAAATTTATCGATGGCCGAGTTCTACTCTGGCAGGTGATAATGGTTGGAAGTAAAGAACTTCCTTTGGGTGACCTGTTCATACTTAGCTTATCATGGCTGACCCCCACATTCTGCAGCTCCCTTTTGAGGCCCAACTTTTCTTCCTATACTCCAACTTTCTTAAAATTACTTTCTAATTTACCATTGTGTTTTCATGGGCACACATAATGCATGTGTGTTGGCATGAGTGCCACTGCACACGTGTTTTAGTTAGAAGACAGCTTTGTAGAGTGAGTTTTCTTCTTCTGCATTATATTGGTTCCCACTGGGCCATCTCTCCTACTCCATTGAGCTAATTTCTTAATTACTTACTTAGCAAAATACAAAATCTGCAAATAAGCAGTGTGAAAAATCTGTTTCCCCTACCCCCGGCCATAGTCTTCACTTCTGCTGTCCTAGAGAAATGTGGTGGCCAGTGAGCATTCCAAACCACACTAGTGGCCTTGCTATGTGGTGGCCTGGAAATCAGCCTTAACTAAGCCCTTGAACACTTGGTAAGCCAGTAGCTCTCTTACCTACTGTGTAGAAACAAAAGCAAGGAGGCTGTCCCTGCAGCACAGCTCCTTAAAATGCACATGTTAACTCCTCTTCACACTGAATTGTTAATCCAATTAACACTTAGTCAACTGACAAACTGAGGAGGACCACTGGGAATAAAATCTGACAGGATGGCTCAGATGTTGGGCAAGGCCTCGCTGCCACAGACGCGATGAGAGGCAGGTTTTTTTTAGAGTCTAACACGTATCATTTTTTGTCCCTTTCTTCAGTTTTTGTCTCATAAAATAAATGCTGGTGTTAAAATTCATAGATATTCCATAACATAGAATTTAAGTTCTGTGTCCTTTTTTTCCCAACTGAGAATAAATATCAGAAATTTCATGGTTACTTTTGGGTAGGAAAAAGAGTATCTGCTGAACAAGTGAGTGTTGGGAACCACCCTGGACACTCCAGGGGATATTTCTCTTATTTAACCATGACAGCACCTTTGTAGCTATAGATTACTGTGCCCTTTTTATAGGTTACAATAGTCATGCATAGAGTGACTTGCCAAAACTCAGGAGCATTACAGAGGTAGGTGACACCAAATCTAACAGAACCCGAGCCCCTCTATCGTTCTAACCGAGGTTGTGAAGGTGTTCATAGCTGCCCCTGGAGAAGTGGGAAAGCATCCAGAGGCCAACAGTAGTATTTACTAGCTTGGAAATCTTCATCTATAAAATGCTCATAACAGTCATTTCTCACTCACCATACTTGTTTTTTACATACTTGTGTTTTACATAGTACCTGGCAAGTAAAATACTACTTAGTATCAGGATAATATTTAAGAAACAGTATTGATAAAGAAACACAGCTACTCAAAAAAATGAGAATTCTCTTTCCTGCTAAGGGAGGCAATGAGTCAACATGTTAGCCCATGCCAAGTGGAAAAGCCTCCTGGTTGTGGGCGTTGTCATTGGAAAGGAGGGAATTACCTGAAAGCTCAGCTCAGCCAAGCAATACAGGGCAGGTGTGCTGGGGAGATTCAGCATACCAGATTCAGATTTCCATCTGGTAGTAGGCTTCAGTGTGTTAACTCCAATTTCCTGAATGTGGGTCCAAGTAATGATAACTCCAGCAGGCATAGTGTGAAAGTATAGGGGCTCAAAATGTATTTGACATCCTGAGTCCTTCAAACAAAACTTATGCTGTTGAACACACTGCTCATGTGTTTATTATATTTTTCAACAAAATGAAGTTATGATCATTTGTGTTTAGATCATTGCTTTTATCTTTGATTTCTTCCCAATCTTAACATAATTGTTTTAAACAGAGACCATCTTGAAAAACAGGTTGAACCTCTACTGAAGTTTACAATTTCAAAGCCAAATGAAAAAGGAGGAAGAATCTAGATTCCAACAAATAAAATTGAAACTGTTTTTTTTTTCAGTCTAATAAAATTAAAACCTGAACAGTTCTAAAACTGTGTTACTTCCAGTTGATTTAGCAGCACATTCATTCTAAGACTGGGTCCAAGGGACTTGAACACAGGGATATTTGTCTATCTGCCTGTACCCTCCCAATTTTCATGTAGAGTAATGGAACTTTCTCCAAGTCAAGAGCATAGTGAGGAGAGAGCGGGGGGGGGGGGGGTGCTTATTTCCACCAAACAGGACCTGCAGTTGTGCTCTGGAAGCCAGCAATGTAGCACATCACCCCTTGGGCTTGTCTCCTGAGAGTACAGCAGTGTTTGAGAGGGATTTGATGGTGATGATCGACATTGGCACCTAGAGCTCTTGAGCCACTGTTGGTTACTCCCTACCACTAACGTGTGAGCAGTGCCCAGCACATCCAGCATCTTGCTGATGAAGGAGGAAAAGAAAGACACGTTACTCGTTCTCACACAAATGTCTCCAGCCGTCTGGATTTGTCGTAATCCTATGGCAGCAAGTGACAAACTCAGCTCTACAAGTTAGCTTTCTTTTCTTTCACACAGCTCAATTTTACAAAAATTAGCTCTAGTCATTAACCTCCTAGAAGTTTCATTTCCTGGAATACAGACTTGACACGCCATTTCAGCTTCAATTTATCTTCTCTTTTTCTTCTTAAAATTTCGGAATGCTAATCTAGTTTAGGATTTATTGGGATGCAGGAGAATAAAGACAAGGCAAGTTGTTCCTTCAAAAGGAGGAGGTCAGGCCATGTCACCCAGTCCATTGGCCTGTTTTCTCCATGGCCTCACTTTTCCTAATCTGTAAAGGAGTTAAATGAGGGCTCAATTAAAACACCTGCTGTAGCTGTCAGGCCTTAGAGTGCTCAGCGTTTGCTGTTCCCCTTTGTTCCGCAGTCAGTCAGTTCTCACTGGCTGTAGAGGTCACTTTTCAAAGTGGCCTTTCTAATATACTTAAAACACTGAAAACAGCCCATACTTAAAATTCGAATATTAAGTGCTCTAGTTGAATAACTGAGTAAAATTAATTTTACTGAGTGAGCCTTTTATGCTTTTAGTTAATAAAAGGCCATTTTAGTACGTCAGGGTCCTGTGAGTCTCTTTAATTCTTATATGGCTAATATGTGTGATTCCCAGAAATTATAATTGCCAGTGGAGTCTTCTCCCCCTTGTTACTCAGTGCACAGTTTTTAAAGTCTGGGATTTCGCGTTGTGGCGGGGGGGGGGGGGGGGCTTTAAACTGTGCTGTCTGTGAAAGGTCTTTAAGTGCAGTGCAGTGGTAAGCTGCTGTTGTGGCTGATTCTCAACTTCTTGTTCCCATAGCTATCCCCACTGTGTATTGGGATAGATTGACTTGCGCAATCCCAGACTTCATAGTCTAAGTGACAGGATATTCTTCCATAAAAACTCTTCAGAGTATTCTGTATCAATTTGTCACTTCCTTTACGGCTACAAAATACTGTGTTTGGATTGTCATTAGCTTCCTGATTGGCATTTAAGTAGTTCCTGGGGTTTGGTGTGTCTTCTTCCTTTCAATTTTGGGGTTCTGCACTCTTGCCTCACTTTTACACTAATGCACTGGTTTCAGTTCCTATCTTTAGTGATTCTGAGCAATGAAACACCATAGTACACTTACAGGAAGCTTCATCTTTGTATGCACTTCCTGATAGATGCATGCCAGCATACCTAATTTCAGTATTGCTGGTAAGGCTTGTTCTTCACCCCACAGATGTGATAGCTGTGATCAGTGACCATGAGTCAGCTGATACATTTTTCATCCCCAGCATTGGGCTCCACGGCTACCACTTGCCTATCACCTAGGCTGCCCACACTGCTCACTCTGATGATCAGAGACTCCCTTGCTGGGGCAGACCTGGGGACCTCCAGGAATGGCCTTTGTTCTCATCCACAGCTGGCCTCTGGTTAGTTGCTCTTCTGACTATCATGACAAAATACCTGGCAAAAGCAACTTGAAGGCAGGGCGAGGAGGAAGGAGGGTTTATGTTGCCTTGAGGCTTGAGGGGATAACATGCCAGGGAAAGAATAGTGGTGGGTGTATGAGATGACTTGCTGTGGGATAATGATCTTGTACCCTGTAAAGATTTGTCAGTTGTATTGATTTAATAAAGTGCTGATTGCCAGTAGCCAGGCAGGAAGTATAGGTGGGGTGACCAGGCAGGAAGTATAGGTAGGGCAACCAGAACAGGAGAATTCTAGGAAAGACTCAGTCTGCAGTCATCACCCAGATGCAGAGGAAGCAAGATGAAAACGCCTCATTGATAAAGGTACAAAGCTACGTGGCTAACACAAAATTATGGGTTAATGTAGGATGTAAGAGTTAATAAGAAGCCTGAGCTAACAGGCCAACCAGTTTATGATTAATATAGACCTCTGTGTGTTTCTTTGGGACTGAACGGCTACAGGATCAGGTGGGATAGAAACCTGTCAACAATGGCTGAGGTCATATTGCATCCACAGTCAGGAAGCAGAGCAAGATGGATGCTGATGCTCAGCCTGCTTACTCATTCATCCTTTGCATTTAAGTCAGCACCCCAGCCCACTCGGTGTGGCTCGGCCCCATTTTTGAGCTTCTTCAGAAAGCTTTCAAGACAAACTCAGAGGCCTGTCTCCTAGACATCTGTGAAGTTCACAGCCTCCTTTTTTTTTCTCTGAAATCACTACTTTTCCCATGTAATTTTGTCTCCACCATGTTGTGAAGAGACGTGGAAAGCAATGGAGCAAGTTAAGTGTGTCATTGTTTATTCCCACCTGGTATGGTGGCATCAGGTATCAAGTTTCATTCCTGAAAACCCAACCTTTCAGAAGCTTGCTTTCTAATACCTAGTCATAAAAAGTAAGAATCCTCTTCACTGCATCAGTCTCTAGGCGCCTTCAGGAAACCTTGGCTCTCACTGTTGATTGCTTATCTTAGGGTTGACATCTTTGTGTCCTGCCTTTGAGAGTCAGCTCTCGTGTGTCTGTGTCTCTTTTTGTCCCTCTCTTCCTCTCATACTCCTTCCTCGGTGAGTATGTCTCTTGCAGTTTTTTTTCGCTGCTCTGACTACTTTCAGTTTAACTCCAGGAGCATGCACTGTTCTCATTATCATTTCCTCTGATGTCTGGTCAACTACCCCACCTCTCCTCCTGGTTTGAAGGATGTGAAATGTTTTCCAACATCTTCCACCACAGCACTGTCCTCTCTGTAAAGCAGTGATTGTGTGAAATGCTTTTCTCACTCTAATGCAGCTACTGAGCTACCGTGTGGACTGTCCTCCTTACTCTAATGCAAGTAACATGTATGTGTTTCTTAGCATGCTTCCCCCCGCCCTCGAGACAGGGTTTCACTATGTAGCCCTGACTGTCCTGGAACCTCGCTCTGTAGACCAGGCTGGCCTCGAAATCAGAGATTTGCCTGCTTCTGCTTCCCAAGTACTGGGATTAAAGGTATTTGTGACCACACCTGACATCCATTTTCTTAGCCAAATATTAAAGAACTTTCTAAAGTAAGTTGTCATATTTTTCAAATTATTCCTACTGTCTTGCTTATTACCATAGTGTTAACAGGCAACTCTCTGGTCCAGCTGTGGTTGGCTCACTAGCTGTGGGCAGTCAATAAGGGCTGATTTTACAGCTTTTACTCTATATTTCAATGGATTTTTTTTTTTAGCTCCCCACATTCCTGTCCTTGGTATCCTGTAAACAAATGTTTCTAAAATCCTTTATACAAAGCTTCAAAATTGAGTACCTAAGTCATTCAGAGGCAAATCCTTGAACTGAAATAAAACCATTCAGAACTTCCATTTGCCTTTTGTGTTGCGAGTGCTAATGTATTTTGCTGCAGCCGTGGCGGTAGGTTTAATTATGGATGGCTTGCAGATTCTGCTGGGTTGTGTGGAACATTTGGTGTTTGTGTTTCTATCTTACTACTTTTCTAAAATATGAAAGTGTAAACTCCAACCCTCCTGTGACCCCCACATCTTTCAGAAAGGGGATTATGGGCTTGCAATGCCCAGTTCCTAGATTAGGGTATGCGGCTAGTACATGTGAGCCTACATCAAGCTTGATTAATATGAGGCACTTAAAAATAAGAAACTTCTCCACCGCCAGGCCTTGTGACCTTGAGGCCTTGGGGAATAAAATGGATGATTCGGTCCTCAGAATGGGGAACCAAAATGTTTCCTTAATTATTCTCTTATGGTTGTAGTAATTGCTCTGTGGTCAAGCCAATAAATCTGGGGTGAATAGAATGTTATCCCATCAGTTAAAAGTGTCCCTATTAGTATCCTAGAAGGTGCTTTCTGTGTGATTCATGTGTTTTCTCTTCAGCTGTATACCTTTATCATCCTGTGTCTCTTGGTTATGATTAACATTTTTTAAAGTGTCATATCAGGTTTTTTTTAATGCTGATGATTTAATTGCAAAAACATACATAAACAGTTTCAAAGGTGTGAGAAGAAATTTCACAAGCCACACAGGGAACAGCATCAAAGCCACCTTCAGTCTGGAATTCATCACTTTGCAAAGCAAACTGCGCTGCTAACACCAAATGGTACAGCCTAAACCAGAGTGATGCCAGTTGATGCAAAACAGCATTTGTTTCAGATCAGAGATGCAGTGGGTGATAAGAGATGAACTTAGTATGTTTCACCTTCATAAAGCTTAGCATCTGGGAGAGCAAGCCATATATAGGAAACAAAAATCACAGTAGAATGTTCCAGAGAAGAAAAGTGAGATTGCTCTGACTTGTGAAGATGAGTCAAAATTGGGTAAGATAGAGACTGGATGAAGAACTTACAGAGCACAGGGACCAGAAGAACAGAGTCTCAGCTCTCTGAAGTTCTTTTTAATGGTTGCCATTCTAATGGGAGAATTATGTTGCAACAGTGGAGGAGAATTACAGTCCTTAAGAAAGCAGGGCAGGTGACCTTCAAACCTTGCCTTGAAGGACATAGGCAGTTGCTTAAGAAGTGGGAACAGGCCAAGGAATCTATTCTGAATAGAAAAATTAGTTTTTTTTTAATTATATGTAATGTAGGTGTGGGTGTGTAGAGTGCAGGTGCTTGCACGGGTCAGAAGAGGACATTGGATCCCCTGCAGCTGGAGTTAAGACAGCCACCCGACATGGGTACAGGGAAATGAATTGGGTCCTTTACAAAAATATCATATCCACTGAGCCAGGTCTCTAGCCCAGATTAGATATGAAGTATCAGTACCAGGATAGTTACACCCTAGTAATCTGTGTATTTTCATTGCAGATGAATCAAACATTCCTCCTGGAACAGCACAGAGTGGGAAAAGTTTACAGAATAAGAGTCAGTTTAGGACCATCGCACCAAAAATTGTGCCTAAATTCTTAACATCCAGAGTGATGCCCTGTCCTTCCTCACTTTCTGACCAAGGGAGTCTGGCTCTAACCTCCAAGCCTCTGGGCATACCCACCCAGAACTATGCTCTGATGCAGGTGGCCGGCCAGGAGGGGACGTTTTCTCTTTTTGCTTTGCCGAACGTTACCTCAGCTCAGCCAGTTCAGAAGCCCAGATTGTCCCTGCATGAAAACCTTAAACTGCCTATTCCTCGATACCAACCACTAAGTAACAAAGGGTTAAGAAAGAAAGAGGACCTGACCTCTCCCAAGAGTAGCTGGAATGAACCTCCTGGACCACCCCAGACATGCCAAATGTCCCCTTCCCCACAAGCCCGTCCTGAACTGCCTCACAAGACCAGCCCGTTCAAGTCAATGCCCACTGTAAACCCTTACCCCACCATCAAAACAGCTACACTGGCCAGTAGTATTGGCCCAGGAGATATGAATTCTCTAGTGACCAACAGTTGTGGAGACCTGAAGCTTCCTGCCATCCCAGCATGCTCTAAAGAGGATTCCTCTTTCCCACAGAACCTCTCAGCAATCATGCTGAAAGCAGACTGTGCCCGGAAGGAGGCGCCCACTAATCCTGCCGTTGCTGGGGAAGAACTTAAAGAACAGGTGGCTCCTACACACACTGTCTTCAGCAGTGTGACTCCGCTGGTCTCTGTAGTACCGAAGGGTAAACTGCCCATCCTACCCTTCTCAAGAATGAAAGCCACAGAGGTGGACAAAGTGGAATCAGATGCTGATTTTGCCAAATTATCTTCATCTGGATGCAGGGCACACTGTGATGAGAGACTGTCCATCACAGAAAGATTTGATGCAGCCACCACATTACCCAGCAAGATAACTGCTCTGCATGGGCCAAACCAGAATACTTATGAAAGTGCCTTCTGTCCTGTCACCAAATTAGATCTCAGCCACAAAGTAAAGCCAAGTAGTGGAGCACCAAAGAGAAGAGGAAGAAAATGGAAAGTGCCAGATGAGATTTTAGCATTGCAGGGCAAAAGGAGGAAATACATCATTGGTCTGTGTGGAGATGGAGTAGAAAGGGGGAGAGACAGTCCCCAAGAACCCAGAGACCAGAAGCCCAAGGCTGCTTCGAGAAAATACCGTAGTATCATGCCTAAGCCCGTGATCGTCATGTCTGCTTGGGCACCCCTGGCATCTTCTGCAGCTGCCCTGCAGTCCCCAGCTCCCAGCAGCCTCAGGCAGGGTGTTCTGCTGAACAATGCACTGCCTCCAAGATGTCTTGGCTCCAAGCAGAGTGACAGCCCTGCCCCTAAGCCCAGTTCTGTGCTCAGAAACGGATTCTCTGGCATTAAGAAGCCTTGGCACATGTGTCCCGTTTGTAACCACCACTTTCAGTTCAAACACCACCTTCTAGACCACATGAATACACACACCAACAGACGGCCTTACAGTTGTGGGATCTGTCGTAAAGCCTACGTCCGTCCCGGCAGCCTGAGCGCACATATGAAACTTCACCATGGGGAAAATCGCCCTAAGAAGCTAGTGTGCTGTGAGTTTTGTGCAAAAGTGTTTGGTCATGTCCGAGTCTATTTCGGCCATCTGAAGGAGGTGCACAGAGTTGTGATCAGCACAGAGCCCTCCTCCAGTGAACTGCAGGCAGGAGACACACCAAGGAGCAAGGACAGAGATGCCTGTGTGCAAGCACCCGATGGCCCTCTGGAGAGGTGAGTGCTCAAGGAAGGGAAGCCTGGCAAGAAAATCTGTTGTGATTTGAGAAGATTAAGATTTCAAAACATAGTCAGGAGTGGTGGTGTACATAGAATCCTAGCACTTGGCAGACAGACAGTCAAATCAGGAATTCAAGGTCAGCCTGGACTGTGTGAGACCCTGTCCCAAAATAACAACAACAGAAGATGTTATCCTTAGGTAAAAGAAGCCACCTTGTCCCACCCCCTCAGTTCTTTGAAGAATGACCCCATTTCTTGTTGGTTTCTGCTCAGTCACTGTGTTTAATTATTCACACTTGTGTAAGTCAAGGCATGAATGCAAGTTTGAGTATTCTAGGAAAAGTTGGGTGGCAGGTTACTTTTGCATCTGAAAATTAAAATAGGAGATTACCATATAGAGTTTTTAGTAGTTTGTATAAAGTAGTTTCCCTAAAATTATTGTTCACAGAATTCTTATCTAAACAGCTTTATCTACCCCACAACATCATGTGAGGCCATACCCTTCACCAGACTCCAAGGTACTCCACCGAGCCATGCCCTTTGTCACCTGTCAGGCCAGATTAAGTTTTCCCTCTGTTTTATAAGCACTGCTCCTTGACAGTATTAAAACAACAACAACAAGCTACATAATCTGGACACTAACAAGGCAAGCCCTTGAGCAGTGGTGGCCAGGGAGTGCCCACAGTGTGGTTCATGCCCACAGCCGACATGGCTGAGGGCTGAGAAGGAAGCCCTGCCCAATACTTTAGTTCTCTGCTCCTTGTTTTTTATTGTCCCAATTGATCTACATATACATAGTGGGTAAGAACAAGATGCCTGCCCTAGCTTTTTCTTGTCTTTCGCCTTTTCTGTCTCCAGGAGTTCGTTGCATCTCCCACTAACATGCTTTCCACTAATGTGCCATAGAACCTCCCTTCAACTTACTTTCATATACTCAGATCACCTTGAAATAAGATGTCAAAACTGCCAAAGTGGTGGGGATGGCATGGATGATATGGGACAATCATTTCCAGCAGTGCCACAGGGTACCCTGGCAGCTCTTATCATACTACCATAATTCTCATGTTGACTACACCTATGGTAACCAGGGAGGTGGTTCACTAGGGGGAGATACAGGATTCTTGGTCCCTGATGGCCTCAAAGATGTCGGGCCCTAGGGGTGCTGCATGCTGTGGCCTCTGCTGAGGCTTTGCAGAGCTCACCAGAGCAGGGTGCTTTATATTTCTGGAGGCCGAGACATGACAGCAAGAGATCCAGTTGCATTTTCCTGGGAAGTCTTATCTAGACTATTTTTCCCCTTTTCCAGGGAAACCAAGTCAAGTTTGGAAGAAGATTTCCTTCTCAACCAGGCAGATGAAGTCAAGTTGCAAATCAGATGTGCCCGTTGTCAGATCACTGCTCAGTCTTTTGCTGAAATTAAGTTCCATTTACTTCATGTTCATGGGGAAGAGATCCAGGGCCGGCTTCAAGAGGTGTTCTTACCAGGCAGCAGAGCGGGTGCTCCGCACCAGAAGCAGCACACTGAGAAAAGGAAGGAAGTGAAGCCTTGTGCCTCTGCAGAGGACTCCCCAGCATTTCCTAATGTGAAAAGACAGCCGCCCCCTCATCAGAACAGGGAGGAACTGTGGGCAGAAAGTGAAGGTGCCCAGTGGGAAATGAGAAGCCCACAGCACCCCACCAGGCTTCTCTGGTCCCATTCAGGCTTTAACTGCCTGCTCTGCGCCCAGATATTGGGGAGGAAGGAGGACCTGCTTCTTCACTGGGTGCACCAGCACAACTGTGAGGAGCCCGCCAGACTCTGGGCTCTCCTGGGTGTGTTCTCTCACCAGGGAGCTCCTGAGTTCCCCAGTGAAGTAAGGCAGTGACACTGAGGCCACCCAGCTGAAGAAATGTCACACTATGGCCTTTCTGTCATGTTCTGTTCCTGTTAGTATTTAATTATAAGGATCCAGTACCTCCAGGGCCAGCACCAGTGTCCTGAGGTAATTTTTGTGCATAGTTTTATTTTCTTAAGAAATGAAGTATGTGCCCTGGATGCATTTCTAACATATGTTGTCTCACCTTAAAACTCCATGCATTCTCTAATATTGTAGACTTTATCTCATAATAAATAAAAGGTTCAAATTAAGAAATTGAAATGTAGAGAAGATTATTGGGTTTTTTGATTGCAAGTTTTTGAGTGTGAGAGAGTGTTTGATTGAGTGTGTGTGTGTTTAAGTATATGTGTACATGTGTCCTCTTATTTTGATACTGTTTGATTATATTTATCAACAGTTAATTCTCCAACTGTGGAATGTAGTCACAACTATAGTATATAGTTACATGATAAATGACCATATTTATTAGTCTCTGGTTTATTTTAATATGCTCCAGAACAATCTTTTTAATGTTTTCTCTACCTTAAAATCTGTGTTTTCAAGACACTTATTTTGCTGTTAAGTGTACAGTTCTTTGAAGAGTAACCAGCAAGTCTTCTAGTGTTCCATCTCAAAATAATAGAAAACATTGATACTTCAGCTAATAAAAACATCTACTTGTATGGTAGAAGGTTATTTTCAGGAAGTCTTTGTGACCAGAAGATTTACAGCCTGGAAAGTGAACTCTGTGGTGCAGTCCAGATGCTACGGAGCCTCCTGCTTTCTCTCCCTTCCAGGAACTCTGGAGGACTGTTGCTGGCTGGTCACTTGTAGATGGAACTGCTCCTCTAAAGCAGTGTTGTAAGGAGGAAGCCACTTGCCCCGAAATAATCAAACAGAGACTGTATTAATTAAATCACTGTTTGGCCCATTACTTCTAGCTTCTTATTGGCTAACTCTTACATATGAATTTAGCCCATTTCTAGATACATTTCTGTGTATCACCATGCGGCAGTGGTTAAGCAGCTAAAGTTTCATCTGGCCCTGGCGGGGCTACATGGCTTCTTTCTAATGCCTTTTTTCTAGCATTCTGTTTAGTTTTCCCCACCTAGCTCTGATCCCCCTATAGCTCTGCTATAGGTCCAAAGCAGTTCCTTTATTCTTAATAGTAATCACAGCATATAGAGGGGAATCCCACATCAGCCCAGAATCTCTTTGAAATTCAAGAGTAACTGAGAGCCTCTTAAATTCCTGAGAAATTATCATCACAAAAGTTGCCATTTGAAGTTTCTAGCCATCCTATCTGCCAGTCATTTTGTGGGAAGTAGGCTCTGAGCATTCATTGCTCTAAACCTGCTACCTTCCCACAAGGCATGCTTCCCTGCATGCTCCCAGCCCTATTTTGTTTGCCAGACATGGGCTTGAGGAAGTTACCAAGAAGGAAGAAGGGAATTTTGGTGGATAAGCTCCTGAGTCTTACATCACATATTTAAAGGTTCATAGGTACCTTGTAACTACAACAATGTGGGAAAGAGACTCTTTTGCTAACAGTTTTGCAGATCTGAGAAAGAGTGTTGGTTTGGATGCTCCAAAGCATCTTCCTATAGTCTGTCTATTGATCACCCTCAACTCGGCTTCAAAGAGATCACAGCAGCCAACGAGTGCTTGATGTTTGTAGACCCCTTCCGTTAGTGGTGAAATAGTCTGCCTGTGCCACTCAATGAATTGGCTCATTTTTAGGAAGATTTATTTTAAAGATTATAAAACCTGTAATCTACCAAGAATACTATTTGAAATTAAACTTTGAAATGATTTCTAGACCATCCAGTTCTCAGGTACAGAGCAGGATTTCAGAAAATCTGGCAAAAAACAAAATGGCCATTCTGGTGGATGCATACCTGGCAGGCAGAACAAAGTTTGGTGGCTCTTTGTAGGGACTTCCACTATGACTTACATAAGAGATAGGCAGTCTCTGGAACCATGTGACAAGCTGGGGTGTTTTGATTCTAGATTGTGTGTCAGGACAGTAACTAAAGTTGCTGACGAACTTCGAAAGCACATTACCAGGACACTAATTCATGACATAGAGGGACTGGTAGAAGAGAGGGGTCATTCTTTGGCCTGGGGACATGGATCCCTGGTAGAGTGCAGGCTCCTGGGTTTGAGTCCCATTGCCTTTGAAGAGTGAAGACTTGAAGGGCAAGTGGGTAAGGACTCCTTCAGATGCTACCTTGTAGAAGTACACCTGTGCATCGTGCAAACTGTCCTGGTACCACCCAAGATAAGGAGCTTCTGGCCCTTTAAATCAGTGCTGACAGAGAGCAGAAGAAGGCTCTTGGTGGTGGGGAGAGTCACTGAGCTAGTAGGCTTAGGAGAGCCGCCCCTTGGATCTTGGCACAGCTCCAGCCTGTCCTCCCACAGAACCTCTATGGGGTGGAATAAAGTACTTCGCCATTTATTCCCTGTCACTGGAGAGAAGTCTCTTTCCAGGTCTCCAGCCTCAGCTCTCTCTAAAATAGCAGTGACAGCCCCACCTCAGGAAGAGGCTGGGAAGATCCTGAAGGTACAGCAGCAGGTGGGTGGCTCGGGTGTGAAGGAGGTACATCACGGTATATAAAAATCATTGAAAGCGGCCCAGATCGCCCTGTGATAGAGATCGCAAGGTCAGAAACTACAGAGAGCCAGAGGGATCCACATCTCTGTATAAAGCGTGCATTTATGGAGGCTGGCCTTCCAGATCTGCACCTTTCTTCTGCAATTGCCTCTCTGCTCTCCCTGGTAAAGCTGTTGCCATTGTCATGTGCACACACCGACCAGAAGCTGCTTTAAGAACACTAGCCGCATGAGGACAGAGACAGCCCTTGGTCAGCCTGGACCCCAACAAGCACCCCTGCTATATGGGGACTCGCACGCACTCGCACACAGATCATTACTAGGGTGACCAAAAAAAGCCTGCATCAGCTAAATACAAAATTGCTGATTTGCTTCTTTTTTTTCTTTTCTTTTTTTCCTTTTTGAATAAAACACCAAGCTCATAGCTAGAATGGCACTGAGGCAGATTGGGTCTTCAACTCAGCACTTTTTGTTTTGCTTTAATGTCTTTGCTTCTCAGAAAATTGTCCCAAAGCCAGATTTTCCCCCATTTGGCCTTAAATTATTTCTGAAAGTTACAGCATTTTTGATTTGTGCTGTTTTATTACTTGTCATTTTTATTCATGTCCCTTTCGTTGCACTCTCTGGCTCTCTGGATCTTATCCTGGTTTAGCCACCTCCTCTCCTGAACTGTTCCTCATATGGAAGGCTGTCTCTTCATCTGCACACCGTAAATAATTGAGCCTGGGCATGTTCCATGGCCTTCTCTGGCTGCAGGCTCCTCTTCTCCCAGCTGCGCGGCTCCGGTTTTCTGTGGGCCAGTGACATGATTGTTGGCAATAAATGTTGTGCTTGGTTTATTTATTAGGGTTCTCCTATCTAGACAAGCCTGCCCCGCTCAGGCTGCTGACATGCTTTGTTAGCTGTGTGTTTTATAGATCCTCTTTCTCCACTGAGCTCCTGAGAATAAACCTGGTCAGGAGTCACCGGGTCCCGCTGGACCCTCAGCAGCTGATCTTGGCTTCCATGCTGTGCACTATCTCCCTATCTCCAGGAGTTTTGCTTTAGGGGGAGAAGTCTGTCGTGTTTCATGTCTTGGCTGTGGCAATTTCATTATGACCACAAGGCCTCTTTCTCAGGTTTGTCAGGATGCAGACTCTGTTTTGGGAGCACATCACAGTGACCACACTCTGACTTGTGGAGATGCCTCCGTGTATTGTTTAACCTTAGGAAATATTGGGAAAAACCAAAGGTGACAGCTAAACATGATGTCAGACCTTGTTCTAGATTTCATGTGAAGTAAAGCAGGTTCCATCTTCAAAATGCCCCATTGCTTTTAGCTTAGCTGCCAGGAATTCACTTATAATAAGGATGACAATAGGTGCCTTTTTCAGTATACTCCAAATACCAATTGCAAGTTATTGGCATTATAGTAGATCACATTTTTGGGATACCAAATACCTATTCAGTATTTTTTAAAAAAAAAAAAAAAGTTAAATACCTTTTTCATTAAACGTGAATTGACTCCATACCTGAGAGCTGGCAAGAACATCTAGATGGCCTGCAAGTCAACAGAGGCAGGACAGTGAGGGCAGCCACTCCAAGTGTCAATGTCAGTTTTGCACAGAGATGACCCAGAGGTGCTCCCAACCACCCTGAGGCTCTGCTTGTAGGTTAACATGTAATGATGCATGTCCACTCCCACCCACGTGTCCTCAGTGAAGCACGTTCATTTCATTTTCATGACATTGATGGAACCAAGCTTTTGACAGTGACTGCATACTCAAGAAGTTACTCTGTAATGCCCATGAAATCTTCCTTCCATGTGTGTTTGTTTTTTAGTCACAAAGGTATAGATGAAGCTGAGGCCCCAACACATGCAAGGCAAGTGTTCTACCCCTGACACACAAATAGTCCAGTCCAAACAGTGTTTGAAGAAAGAACAGGGCAACTGCGTGATGTCATGATGTGACCACAGAATTTGTTGACAGTAATTAAGAAAAAAGTTCCTCACAGGTGTGTACAACCATTCGGGCTTAAGTTAATTCTAGATGTAGTCAAGTTGACAACCAAGAATATACATCACAGTATGCTTTGATGTAAAAAATTGAAGTATCATATTATGTGTTAAAATATGTATTATGGGAAAGAATCAATGCATAAGGTGTTTCTGTTTGCCTTTTTAGCTTAATATTTTATTTTCACAATAGATAAAAAGTGTTTAATCATCAGTCACCTCCAGCTCCTCCCCTAACTTCTCACAGATTATGCCCACTCCCTCCCAACCTCATGTCCCCTCTCCTTCTTTCTCATAGCCCACCAAGTCCAGTTTGTGTTGCCCATATACAGATGGATGCGTAGCCCTTCACTGGAGCATGGTCAACTTAGCAGGAGTCAAATCCTTCCCATAGGAGACATCAGCTTGTGGGGGACCCTGTTGGGCCATGCTGGGCTGTTGACTGGCTTGGTTGTGCACAGTGAGCCATGCTGGGCTGTTGACTGGCTTGGTTGTGCACAGGCAGCCACAGCTGCTCTAAGTTTGTGAGTGCAGGTTGTTCTGTCATGTCCAGATAACACTGTTTGAGTCCATCTGGCTTTTCCAACCTGCCGGCCTCTCTACCAGCATGATTCCTGAGCCTTGTGGGGAGGGCTGGGCTATAGATGTCCAGTTTGTGGCTGAGCGCTGCATGATCCCTTATTGTCTGCACTCTGATCACCGGTGAACTGGTTAACTGTCATCTTCTGCACTAAAGACCTTCTCTGATGAGACCTGAGAGCTACATTCATCTGTGAGTATAGAGATAAGAAATTAGAGGGCAGTTGATTCTAAGTTCCTTTTTATTTTATTTTATTAAAAATAACAGTAGGAGGCCCACCCCTGGGGCTTCTGATCTCCCTTAAACATGGGTTCTTGGCCAGATTTATAGCACAAGGCATGTGTTTCCTATAGAACAGAACTTAATTCTAATCAAAAAGCATTTGGTTCTCTCCTAACATTCATGTGACTATTGCATCCATGGGCATGCCTTGCCATGCATGTTGTTATTGTCACACAAAACGTTCACAGTTTGGTAGGACTACTGATGACTATTCTTCCCAAGCAGCCTGTATAGCTAGCACCTTCCAGTGCTCTGAAAGCTTTCTTGTCAGTGCCAGTTTGAGTTTTCATGTCCTGTGGCCAGAACATATTTGCATTTTTAAATGGAGGAAGAAATAGGTATGTACTTAATTTGCACAGAAATTTTATGGAAGGTGACTTTGGGAAAAAGGGTTCTTGGAGATGATAAGGGGGGTCACATGTTCTTTTGCTCTGTTGAAATGTTCTTTGTACTTTTTTTTTCCAGTTAAAAAATAGCTTTTTGTACCGGGAAGATGGCTTAGTAGGCAAAGCGCTCGCTATGAAAGCACAATGACTTGAGTTCCGGTCCCAACATCACAAATAATGCAGCATAGACAGTGACACCGAGGAAGCAGAGATGATTGACAGATCCTAGAGCTCGCTGGCCAGCTAGTCCGGCCTTAGCAGTGAGAATCCTCTTCTCAAATAATAAGATGGGGCACGCTCGGGGAAAGAACCCCAGGGCTAGCCTCTAGCCACTGCTTTGCACATGCACACACACCACCTACGCACAAACTAAAACCCACGTTTAGCAAGATACAAATCACTTCACTTGGTTAGGTGTTAGCTGTACGGTCATCATCAAGGAAGACCTCAGCAAAATTATGAAGGGAGGAAGTCACTGCCATTCAGCTTTGGCCCCAGTATCTCTTCTCACCTAAGGTCACTGCTTAACTGTCCCATAGAGATCAACCCACAAGAAAAGAAGATTTTCTTTCTTTCTTTCTTTCTTTCTTTCTTTCTTTCTTTCTTTCTTTCTTTTTTAACCATTTCTCTGAAGACTTCATGACTTCTCAGCACGTCTTTTTTTCTTTTCCTTTTTAAAAATTTTTTTATTGATTTTTATTGAGCTCTACATTTTTCTCTGCTATCCTTCCTGCCTCTCCCCTCCCTTCAACCTTCTCCCAAGGTTCCCATGCTCCCAATTTACTCAGGAGATTTTGTCTTTTTCTACTTCTCATGTAGATTAGGTCCATGTAAGTCTCTCTTAGGGTCCTCATTGTTGTCTAGGTTCTCTGGGATTGTGATTTGTGGGCTGGTTTTCTTTGCTTTATGTTTTAAAACCACTTATGAGTAAGTACATGTGATAACTGTCTTTCTGGGGAAAGGCAGATTTTCAACCCAGCATAAACAGAGACAAATTTTTGTTCCATAAAGTAATGCACACTGCTGACGCTCTCTAATCTGCTAGATGTCTAGATGACTGGATTGCTTTAGATAGATGTTATGACCCACTTGTGAGCAGCTGAATAGATGGCTGTAGACTTTTGGCTTTCTGACCTCTTCCTGGGCAGCATGGCTTTTCTGGACTGTCAGGCCTTGGGTTCCCTCTGTTGAGGGCCTTTGTCTCCCTGCAGACTTGCACATTAGGCACAGCAGGATTGGGGATGCCTATGGCTAGAAGGCCTTGGGCACCACGACCTTACAATGCCCTGGGTAGCCCTATTTTGCCCTGTGAACCATCACTTGGAGACTAAGAGACAGTGTGGTGCGTGTGCCTAGCCCTTCACTGCTCTGCCTGTTAACAGCTGCCTACTCTGGGTGAGGCTTGAACTCATTCTTCATCCTAACTCCAAATGACATGGCAGAAACCAAGTCCAAAGAAGACAGGGATTCTGGCGCTTGGGTCCTACAGCCCATCCTTTTTCCTTTAGGAAGAAGTCACTCCCACTCTGCCTCCTCACCCCCAAGTTCTAAGCCAATGAATGGGTCTTCTCTCCCTCCAGCCTCGCCTTCAGGCTGAGTGCCCTGCTGCCAGGTCTTCAGGGTTATAAAGGCACAACAGAATGTGTTTGAAGGAGAGGCCTCTTGCATTTCAAAGTGATCTTCCGACTTCCTGTTTTTTTCCCAAGAGAAGATTCTGGAGTTAGGCTTTGTGTCTGTGGTGACTAAATGCAGCTGTCTCTTTGCCTGTGTGGTATTGGGAGCCCCTGTGACAAGAAGCCACCTTTTTGCTTAGCTGTTGTTTGACCCCAGTCATTCCAGTATAACACCTGGTTAGTCCACATGTTAAGATTAGCATGTTGGCTGAGAAAAAAAAAAAACAGCCATGGTCTCCCTTTTTATAGCAGCTTAAGGCTATCCCCAGTTGCCAAGAAACTATAGATTGGTCCCTCAGACCTTCCGCCATCGTCAGCACACAAGTCCTGGGTATCATCCTGCATGTGGAGAACCCCTGTCCTCAGTGTGCCCCTTTGGGGAATATCAGAGCAGGCCTGCACTTTAGCTCAGATTGGAGAATAAAGTTTGTGTCTTGTGGATGAATAAAGGACACAAGGGAGAAGGACATTAGCAGGTGTTAACTCCAGTTGGGTGTCTTCACCTTGCTTCCCTCTGTATGCTGAAATACCACCTCAACCCATCACGTAAGTGAGATGTGACTGTCATAGCAATGGGGAGGTGGCTCAGTTGGGAGGTGCCTGTGGCACTGTCCTGTTGCTCAGTCCCCCGCACCTATAAAAAGGATGAGCACAGCGCTGAGGGAGCAGAGACAGGAGACTCCTTGGGCTTGTTGGCCAGCCCACCTAACTAAATCAGCAAGTCCCAGGTTCAGTGAGAAGCCCTACCTCAAAAAATAAGGTGGAGCACGATCAAGAAAGAAATTGCATAACAGCTTCTGACCTCTGAATGTGTGTACCCACCAACAAGAGTAATGCTTCTAACAGCAAGGACCTCGTGGGGCACAAGCTCATGTGAGTGTTGGTGAGTGTGCAGATGCTTTCTGGGCCCATTAGATACATTGGGACTTTATGCCGTGAAGTTTCAGCTGGGCCTTTTTCATTCAGAGCTCTGCAGTCTGGATGACACCATATGATTGTCTCACACTTGCCAATTTCTTAAGGACCACCTCCAGTTGGTGCCAGCACAACCCATAGCAAGTCCTTAAGTCATCCCCCATGTTCAGTTTCATTGACATCCTTGGAAGAATGTCTTAAATAGACAGAAGACAAAATAAGACAGAAAAGATGAATAATAACCGAAAAGAGCTCAGAGTCTAGAGTCTGGACGGAAGTTTCTATCCCACGCAGTCCTGCAGCCATTCAGTCCCAAAGGAACACACAGAAGCTTATATTAATTATAAACTATTTGGCCTATTGCTCAGGCTTATTACTAACTAGCTCTTACAACTTAAATTCACCCATAATTCTTATCTATATTTACTCATGTGACTTGGTACCTTTTCTCATTGTGGCATTATTATCTTGCTTCCTCTGTGTCTGGCTCTCTGCCTTTCCTCTTCCCAGAATTCTCCTAGTCTGGTCACCCCATCAATACTTTCTGCCTGGCTACTGGCCAATCAGCGTTTTACTAAATTAATACAAGTGACAAATCTTTACAGTGTACAAGAACATTATCCTATCACACTGGAGCACATAGTGTATTCACTCCTCCTTATGCCATACAGCCCATCTTATTTCCCCTTTAGGCCAATCATTCTGTGTGACGGTTTTCCCACGCCTTATCACCCTATCCAGATCACAGATCATCAGGGAGTTTGAGTGAAAATGGCAGTCATTGTCCACACTAAGGCTGCCCTTCAGTGATCCCCCTTTCCTTTCTGCCCCCTGCTCATCCCTCTCCACATCCTCTGGAGAGTGTACCCCATTCTCCTAGCCTCATGAAAGATGAAGCATTCTCTAGGAGAATCAGGTCCACCAAAGCCCTGATGCTCACACCAGCCGTATGAGACTGAGCCCTCCCCTCCAGTGACATACCATTCAAGTAGACTCAAGCTTGAAGATGACCCTCAGTCCTTAAAATGGCCTGTTACTCGCTCTTTATTCTCTTTGTCCACACACTTAGTAGTGGACTCTATCCTTGTTTCTTTGCCCTGGAGACTGGAAACTTAGACGAGTGCTGGGACTTGGATTCATACTTATAACAACACCCTGTTCCTGCTGCAGGGTAAGGCCTGAGGGGTGCCCAGTCATAGCAGAATGCACCCTCCAGGGATGAGGAATCCCACTGCAGTTGTAACAGCCAAGCAGTGCTGCTCCCCCTTGGACTGCTTGCTTCTGGGAAGAAGCAACAACTGCCTGAAGGAAGGGAGAGCTGGTATGAGCTTGGTCAGGAGATTGCTGCTCATACCAGTTGTCTCCAAATGTCAAAGCAATTCAATGTGTGAGCCTCACCATGCATGCATTCTGCATTTCCAGGGCTATGAAAGTCACAGCTGAGGATGAAGGAGCCTCCCCGACATCTCAACAAAGGTCCTCGGAGGCGAAAGGACTGAATATTCCTCTCCAAAGAAACCATCCCTGCTGCACAGGTCAGCCCCACAAGCTTCTTATAGGGAATACTCTCCAGATGGCACACACACACACACACATACACACACACACACACAGCCCACAGCTGAAACTGAACTTCATCAGCATGTCCTTGCACTTGACCCCATGCAGTCAGCAGGCCAGCTCTTAGCACTGGGCCCCGTTTTCTCCACTCATAACTTCCTGAAGAACTAAGTGCCTATGGAAGGCAAAGGACTGGAAACACTGACAACCAACTCTCTCAAAGGATCTGCTTGCCACACATCGCCAATGCACAGGCGCCAACATCGGAGGCGCTCCACAGAACTGTGGCGCATGCTGTCCTGAGCTCTGCGGTAGGTAAGCGACCTGGCTTCCTTGTCCAGGTTGTTTCCAAGCCAGTTCGGACAAGGCCTGCTAATTGATTTCAGTTGTTTGTCTTCTTAAATGTCCTTGCTGTCCACAGAGCTGAACTCGTTTCGTCTGTCATCCAAGAATTAGAAGTGGCCTTTTTATTACCAACTGACTTGAGCTCACCTTTATCCAGATTTTTTTTATATAAAATGTACACAATATAATTAAAGCAATGCAGTCAACATCATGTGTTTGAATTGGTCCCTTTCTGGGAAGATAAGGAGAGGAGAGGGCTACAGTCACTGCAGTTCTGCCAAGGATGTCAGCCTCCTCACAGATGCATGTGTGTCTGTTCAGCAAGAGCGTTCTGTGTGTCACTGGGGGCCTAACAATTACAAAATATTGTAATTAAATGTCTGAATGCTCCCTTCCTTCCCCATTACAAATGATCGAGGGAACTTGATTAATTTCTGCTGTTTGTTTCCTGTGACACTCCCCTCCAGGGGAAGTGACCAGCTGAATGCTGAAGTCAAGAGCCAATTAAACTGCTATCCCACTGCAGCAAGACCAGGTCCATTTTTCAGGCAAGGCTCAAACAGGCTTGTCAAGACTCTGCACCTCTGAGCGCCGTGGGTCCACTGGCAGCTGTGGAGGTGCTCTGTGGATACTGTGGCAGGAGAGGAAAGGGAATTCAGGGTGCATGCTTCTGGGATGCAGCATTAAGAAAACCCTACGTCCTGGCATGGGTTTCACATGGGATGACCAGGGAGGGGTAATTGGCTAAGCATGGGTCCTGAGAGAAATAAAACCTGTTAACCGCCTGAAGGGGAGATACCACCCAATAGAATTTGCCTTCGGGCAGAATAAATGCAGAAGCAGGTCCTTACTTAAACTGTCAAGCCAAAAATTAGCAAGCGGGCAGTAATGGAGGCTCCTTATTTTGAAAGGCAGTTTTGGCAGTTCCCCCAGCTGCTGAGTGCAAACCAAACCACTGGAGGGCCCAGAGTTTCTGACCTCCAGAGAGGGGGATGGTGGGTAATCCTGCACTCTACACCCCCTCCCCCACTTTGCTGTTAAATAAACAAACAGCCACATGACAGCCCGAGCCTACAGTATAATTAGGATCTAGCAAACGAGTTGTCAAAAGAGCGCTGCCTGTGCCTCCCAGGAGGCTTGGTGCCAGTCTGTTAGTTTTAGAGGATTTAAATGGCTCTCCCCGCTGAACAATACATGCAAACCCCAAATTTGCTGCACAGATGTGGTCTTTACTAAGCAGACTTTGTTTCATTTTCTTCCTCAACCTAAAATAGATCTTTGACATGTAACGCAGAAGCCAGAGCCCTTTATCGTCTCCAATCTACACAGCAATCAAACACAGCTTTGGCTCTGGTACTAGGTCTTAAGGGACCTACCCCCCACCCGCCCCACCCCACCCCACCCCACTCCGGGGTTCTTGAACTTCCAGGCCCGGCCCTGCAGCATCTGCTCCTTTCTTCCTCATGTGGTTCAGCCACAAATGGATAACTCTCTGAACCCAAATCTTTCTAGATGGTCCCTTCAAGTTCAGCACATAGTATTTTTAGATGCTCTCTGGGTAATAGTAAGCTGGGTTTTTTCTCCTGAATCCTTGTCATCAGGAGCCAGGCAGAGTGCATTATTGTGATGCCATCCCCGTCTCAGAGCTGCAGACTTCCTGTTGGCCAGAAGAGGGCTTCTGTGGAACCCACGTCTTCCAGATACTGCCAGTCTGGGGTCTTGACGGGACGAGCTATCTCACCATCCCTGAGCTCTGATGTAATAACGTCCTTTTGACTCCCAGAAATGTGGCCCCCACATAGCCAGATATTGGAATGGAGCCTGCAAAACACCAAAAGCCTGATGCAGAGGAGGCATGACTCGTCACCCATACTAGAGGAGCACAGGTGCTCAGGGCAGGGAAGCCATAGAGACGGTGACTGCCAGGCCACACAGGACACCTGGCCCCTCTTGGCCTTGCTCTGACTTTAGCATCTCCAGTCTGCAGCGTCTTGAAAAAACATGGACTATCTCTGGTCCCCTGCTGCTGGAGTGCCCAGGCTGACCTAATACCTAAGTTACTCCCAGACCCCAGTAATATGTCCCCAGCTGAGGTGGACAGAGATGAAGAGGACTCAGAGCATGGAACGGAAGGAGCGGAAGTAGAGGAGAGCATAGGTCAGGAGAGGGGCCATGCTCCTCCTGAGGGACTGGTCCACACAGGCCCAGAGCCTGAGTCCTACCCCTCCTTTGTCCAGGAAGAATCACAAAAGTTACTCTGCTGCCTCAGCACCGGCTTCCACAGTGAAGGATGCTGGCCCTAGCCCAGATTCTCCATCTTAGTGCTTCAGAGAAATTTCCCATTACAACTTGTGAAGCCCAGTATTATTTATGGCCGGAGAGGAAGGACTGTGTATGTGGGAACTGAGCTGTCTGCTCTGCAGCCTTGCCTCACTCCCCCGCCCATCACCCAGCAACCAATGGTGGCTTTACTCTTAAAACCCCTGAGCTGGCCTGAAACGCACCTTGCTCCAGACTAGGCGATAAAGTGGGATTTAGAGGCGATGCACTTCCTGGCTGGTCCTTATCTGGATTGACTGCTCCATTGTTCCAGCTGAGTGTGAATGCTAAGGATAATTACCGTCATGTGTTACCTGAGATTACAGGGTTGTGTTCCAACTAATGACACCGCGAGAACCAAGCAGTGGTTAATATTTAATCAGTCTCTTGCCTTAACAATTGGATAAATGAGGTGTGTAATTACACAATTATAAAAAGACATTTTAGATAGGAATGGTACTGTTCTTAATACTGACAGCAAAAAAAAAAAAAGCTGGTGGAAATACGACACTGGAAAATACAACACAGATGTCACATATAGGACTGTTGGCAAGGGCTCTCCTTCATGAAGTTTTCAGTGTGGCTTCCAATATGAACATGGACTAGCAGACCAGATCTCTCACTGGCTTTCTGGGTTTCTCTGGAGTCTTTAAATGGGACAAGCTCCAGAATGTTCTTGTGTCCATTCTAAGGAAGAGTCGTATCTAGTAACACTCAGTGCTGGTAGACTTGAGTTGTTCTTATCTTAGTGGTTTCTGTGCTGCCGTTCTTGTTGGCACTGGAGGAAGGCCGAGCCACTGCCCAACGCCAACTCTCTGTATTGGATCAGTACTTGTCACCCCCACACCCCACCACCATGAACTGCTTAGATATGCCCCCCTGGGTGGCATTTGTCTTCAAAGGGAACAGCCCAGGTGGTCCCTTATGCAGGATGCTCTTGGCCTTAATCCTGTTCTCCCATGGGTGCCTGAAACTCCTTGGTGAAGAATGCTTTATAGGTATGGAGAACTGAGCTCAGGTCTTCGGGAAGAACAGTCAGCCAGCTAGTGTTTCTTCATGCTCTACTTGGGAAACACAATCAAGAGTACATTTGTGTGTGTGTGTGTGTGTGTGTGTGTGTGTGTATGTGTGTGTGTACATGTGTGTCCAGATGTGCTCGCCTATACACAAACTGGCAGAGGCCAAAGGTCGACATGGGATGATTTTCTGTATTGCTTTCCACATTATTTTTTGAGACAGAGTCTCTCAATGAATCTGTATCTTGCTGCTGAGGATAAATTAACTGGCTAGTAAGCACACAGGATTTGCCTGGATCCAAAACCTCAAACACTGGGGTTACAGCCTTCATGCCCAGCTGTTCCATGGGTCCTGGGGATCCAAATGCAGTCCCCATTCTTTCACAGCAAGTGCTTACCCACCGAGGCCCCTAAGAGTACATTTAAAGCACCTGAATGTTTTCAAACTCCAACTAGTGATATCGCTGGCCAGTATCATGTGTGGATCCAAGTGATGTGTAGAAATTTGTTTTTTTTTTACTTTTATGTATATGTGCATACATGCACATGCCACATGTATACAGATGCCCTGGGAGACCAGAATACAGTACCCTGGAGCTGGAGTTATAGAAGGCTGTGATGTCTGCGTGGCTGATGTACCATGGAAGAGCCTGTCTCGTGACAATGAGTGAATGAGGCACACAGGTTATAGCAGTGCAGCAAATCTGTCCCACACAGCAGACCACATTAGAGGTTCACATCTACAGTTGTGTATGAGTGATACATTTAATCCTAGGAACCACTGTTAGCTCTTTGGGAAAATCCAGCAGGAGAAAGCTGCCGCCACCACCACTGCTGCTGCCCTATGGTAATATCTGCTGATTATATGGTGGTTGCATAGACTCCTTAAACCCAAAGCAAAGCCAAGCTCACCCTGCCTCAACAGGGAACATGCAGAACAGCACAGAGACCTTTGTAATGTGTCCCTGCTGTCCTGTCTCTGCCTAGTCTTGCTCTCTGGGCCAGTGTTGAAGGGCAGTTCGTAACTAAGTAAGATGCTGGTCTGAAGCTGAGGCACTTGGAGTTAAGCAAGTCCTTTCCCTACCAAAATCACTGGTAACAGTCTGGGTTTGGCTAGCCATTTGAAAGTGATATGGCAGTGCTTTTCGGTGCTTGTGAAGGAAATCATCCACTTTAGCTGGTGGCTGTCACAGCCAGCAAACAGCTTCTCTATTCTTGGTGGATGATTGGTTGCATCATACATTGGAGTGGGAGAGGGTGGTCCCCACAGAGCCACCGAGGAGTCTCGCCAGCTGCAGCTGGAACCTGACTTGATGAAATGCTGAACATGTCTCTTGGCTCAAAGTTGCTCCTTGCTCCCACTTTCCACCCAATGCTGCTTCCAAGAATGCAAGTGAATGGCAGAGTTTCCTACCCAGCACCTACACAACCAGGTGGACTCTGTTGCACTCTTGGGAAGTGATCAACAGATTAAAGCAAGCCAAATACAGCAGCGTCAAATCCATATGAAGGTAAAAGTATGAATTGTAGAGGGGCATTTAATCCCAACACTCAGGAGGCCTTGGCAGGCAGATCTCTGTGGGTGTGGAGCCGGCTACTCTATAGAGTAAGTTCTAAGGTAGTCAGGGATACAACGTGAGACCCTGTTTTGAAATATTAGTTTAAGATGTGTTACATTCATTTATGCTGTGGAGCAGTTGTTTAATGATGCAAAGATGTGCTGCATTCTTTTATGATACATTTGTTTAACTTTGTGAAGCTGTTTTACTTTGCCTGCTTAAAATACCTGATTGGTCTAAGAGCTAAATGGCCTATAGCAAGGTAGGAGAGAGATAGGTGGGGCTGTCAGGCAGAGAGAATAAATAGGAGGAGAAATCTAGGAAAGAGAGCAAGGGAGAGAAGAGTAAGAAAAGGAGAAGAAGAGGACACCAGGAGCCGGCCACCCAGCCACACAGTCAGTCACGGAGTAAAGAAAAAAAGGAAAGAAAGATATATAGAATAAAGAAAGGTAAAAATCCCAGAAGGAAAACATAGTTAAAAAGAAACTGGATAATTTCCATTAGAAAAGCTGGCTAGAAACAAGCCATCCTAAGGCCAAGCATTCATAAGTAAGAATAAATCTCTGTGTAATTTATTTGGAGCTGGGTGGCATGCCCCCAAATGAGTTTAAAAACAAAACAAGACAACAACAACAACAACAACAACAACAACAAAAACTACAAGACCTTATCCTTATCCAGGAAAAAGAAGAGGAGGAGGAGAAAAGAAGAAACGAAATCTGGTGGTGTGCATCTCAGGAGCAGAGGATGTGTCGAGTATGTGAGGCCCTCCGTTTGTTTTCTGTTACTGAAATTTAAAAATGCGGTCCTTGGTCTCCATGCCATGGCATCACTGGGAGGAGTCCTGGGTCACTGGTGTGCCCCAAAGGGGACTCTGAGACTTCAGCTTCTTCTGTCGGCCTTTAATTCTGCTCATGACATAAATGGCTTTGGCTTGGTCCCCAATTGCCACCGTGATGAGCTCACACAGGCTCCAAAGCCCGTGTGTCTTCCCAAACATGGACTGCTACCTCCAAAACTGTGAACCCAAACAAATCTTTCTACTTTCTCACCTTTCTGTTTCAGGAGCAGAAAGCTGATTAATACAATGAAGGAACCTTATCCCAGCTGGAGTCCTGTTCATCAGCCTCACCTTGTCTTTGGCCACACAGCAAGGCAAGCTGTTCACATACAAAGCTAGATTCTAATCCTGCTTCTGGGTTACCCTGAACTAGAAGGGATCCAGAGACGCTGTCCTCTTGATCTCCTGTCACTAACAAGGAAATTTAAAAGGTTCTGGTCATTCACTGTGGATATCACTGTTCTCGTCTCTGGGAGAAGGTGGGTGAAGTGTACCTTCAGCGAGATGGTGTCAACAAAACATGGGCAGGCTTCCCACGAGAACCTCACTGAATTAGATCTAGGCCTTTTGCCTCCAAAATATAGAAGGCCTTTAAATAAGAGACCAAGCCAGCATGAGAATTCCCTCTGAGAGGCCCCCGAACCTAAAATAGCTAAAACAACTCTGGGAGTGACCGGGGTCCTATTATTGCCTGTGTTATTTAGTTGGGCATTTCTTCTATGGCTTGTTGGAGCTTGTTCTGACAAAAACTACCCTATTATATATTTAGAGAGGCAAGTCCCTGAATCAAAAGGTTGACCCATATTGCCTTAAGTCAAATGTGATTCTCTCCTATTGGGAGGTGAAGGCCTGGCCAAGGTGGGAGAAACACAGACTATATTGGCAAGAATAGGCCATTACTAAATCCATCTCATTTTACGGAGAGCAGAAAGGAAAGAGCACAAGCAGGCTTTAAATAGAGTTCTCCTATCATGACTCAGGGGTTGAGTTTCTCCTGCCAACTTCTAATTTGTTTTTATAGATGGGAAGGTAGGCTCTCGCCAACAGACTAATCTCAAAATGAGGGGCAAGCCTATGTCCATGTCACATGAGCATGCAGTTTGTGGGGGCATGCACCCTCATCAAGGGAAGGGAAATGCCATCCAGGACCTCGCTCTGGTGTGTTTGTGGAGGAGTGTGGGGGTGCATGGTGTGGAAACAGAGCCAGTTGGTTGGGAGACAGGCTGGAAGCCCAGGCTTCTGCTTAGGACCCTCTGATGCTGGAAAGAAGGGGTTGCACGTGCTTGGCAGAACTCATCCTGTTGAACTCAAAGAGGGAAATTAGAAGCTTTGTGAAGGATCCAACAGGCCACAACTGGCCAGCATATGTTGCAGCCTATGGGATGATATGCTCTGAAATGGCAATGTACTGTGTTCATAACAAGCATATTATCAAATGCAGAACATGCGCAACCCTGGAAATGGGAATGTGCAAACCACAGCCCCAGCGACCTCCCCACCACCCCCAACCATCCCCAGATGCCACAGGCCCCACCTGCACCGATTGGAGGAAGAACTAAGCAATGGTAATGTAAGAACAACATAAAAGGCATTAAGCACCGGAAACTAGTGATTCTACAACAGCAAGAGCTGAACATCCCAGTGCAGAGGAAGCAGAAGAAAACGGCCTTAAAATAGTTTCATGGAGATGATAAAGGCCCTTAAAGGGGAAATGGAAAATTCCCTTAAAGAAATGGAAAAGATAAACAAAAAATTGAAATAAATGAATACATACTTTAAAGAGAGCCAAGAAAATCAAGGAAAAAAAGACAATCAAACAAGTGAAGGAAACAGTCCAAGACTTGAAAATTGAAATAGAGGCAATAATGAAAACACAAACCAGGGGAATTCTAGAAATGGAAAATCTAGATAAATGAACAGAAGCTACAGGTGCAAGCATAACCAAGAGAATGCAAGAGACGAAAAAGAATCTCGGGCGCTGAAGATACAATAGAAGAAATAGATTCATTGGTCAAAGAAAATGTTAAATCCAACAAATTCTTAACACAAACATCCAGGAAATCTGGGACACAATGAAAAGACCAAACCTAAGAAAAATAGGGATAGAAGAAGGAGAATTCCAGCTCAAAGGCACAGAAAATATATTCAACAAAATCATAGAAGAAAACTTTCCCAGCACCAAATAGACTGGAACAACAAAAAAAGTATCCTCGTTACATAACAATGTACAGAATAAAGAAAGAATATTGAGAGCTGCAAAGCAAAAAGTCCAAGACCTATCAGAATTGCATGCAGCTTCTAAATGGAAACTCTGAAAGCCAGAAGGTCCTGGACAGATGTTCTGCAGATACTAAGAGATCATGGATGTCAGTCTATACTATATACTATATATAGTATATACTATATTATATATATATAGTATAGACTACTATACCCAGCAAAACTTTCAGTCACCATAAACGGAGAAGACAAGATATTCCATGAAGAAAACAGATTTAAACACTATCTATCCACAAATCCAGCCCTACAAACCTGAGCCTTACAGTGAGAGGCAGAACAGACGAGAATGTTAAGGCCCAGCCAGCAGCAGGGCGGGTGACCAGACACCCTCCAGTCACATCCGCTTCCCACTGGCCCACAGTACCCATTCTCAGGACCCCTGGAGCTTCCTGCGCCAATCCCCACTCTTGCTCTAACCTCTGGAACAAAGTTCTCGCCCTCCACCCCAGTCCTAGTTTTCTGTGGTTCTTACCTAAACCATCCCAGCAGAGGCTGGGATAAGATTCCCACCTTATTCTAGAGGAGACATATGGGAACACTACATACCAAGTGTTTCCTTTTTGAGCACAGGATCAGAAGCGCAATAGTTAAGCGCTTGCATCCCATCTCACAAGTCCCTGTGACACTGAGCACGGTCTAACCTCCCTGTGCCTTGCTCTCATCATCTATAAAATGGGCATAAGTGGCAGACCTTGATCCCAGGGTTTGGCGAGGTAACAGTGCCTGACACATCCCCAGTCCTCTCTGGCTTCCGGGGACTATTGTTCTCCCTTGGAGAGGAGTGATTTGTGGACAGGCTGCTTGCTTGCACAGGCCGGGAGCCATTGTCAGGAAATAGAAAGTAATACATTATTTAAGCTGGCTGCTTTCCTGCGCAGACTCCGGATCACATTAACTTGCAGGGTGGAACAGGGTCCTATTTTGAGCTAAGGGAAGGAGCTGTCACCTGCATTTTAGTTTAAAAGTGTCCTTGAGAGCTATAAAAATTCAGATAATCCAATCCAGCAAATTAAGTCCAATTCTTGAAATCCAAAGGGACAGGAAGCAGATGAGTGAGCGGCATCCACTCACTGTCTGTTTTCACTTCCTCACGGTCAGACTTTCTTACAGCTCCTCGGGGCTGTCACTGTGTGAGGACAGCCAGTCACACTGCCTAGATCTCTCCTGTGCCCAGAGGCAACATCGCCAAGAAGTCTCACTGTTTTCTGTGTCCACACTCCAGGCTTCTCTGTCTGCAACCATTCTTAGCAGTTCTGCCCTAACCTGTGAGTGGCTGGGAGCCAGCTGTGGGAGGGAACATCCGCCTCGCACTGCATCCGCCTCGCACTGCATCCGCCTCGCAAAGCAGGATGGGAGGTGTCAGTCCACAGTCTTTTAAAAAGAAAAGTGCTTGAGGAATTACACAACAACAAAATCGTGCTTTCTCCAAGCCACGTCAAGCCCCTTCTCCCATTAAAGTGATGGCATCACATTTAGGACTAGCCACACTGGAGGCTCCATCTGCCAGACGCAAAGGAAGGAGCCTGCGAACATGGAGCTGCACCCCTGTTTGGGAACTCTGTAGACTGACACTCGGGAAGTTTGAAGAGAAAGGCCAGCTAGGCCTTGCGCTAAGGAACAGCTTCCACCAGAGCCTTTCCTGCAAATCTCCTTCTCTTTTCTCTCCCAGGAACACAAGACTTGCTCTGCCCCTCACTGATCTGACAGTTCTTCACTTCCTCCAAAGGGGTTATCCTCCGGTTCTTCCTCTCACACCTGTGGATGGCTCTCCACGAGCCCAAGAGTGTCACAGCTTCAGCCCCATGTGCCCAGAAGTGTAGAGAAAGTCCTTATACCTGGCCACCAGGGTGGATTTCTAGACCAGCCTATGTGGTTAGAGTATTAGCCAAGAGATCCCAGGAATTTTAATTCCAAAGATAGTCAGTCTTAGAGTTTGCTCATTTTGGAGAGCCACCCCATATGTAAGGGGTGGTATTTTCCCAAGTTTAAGGACATAATTAATTGCTTCAGGTCAACCCATCAAGCTCCCAATTGGGTTCAATGAAGTTAAAGCCTCCTTTGAAATGTCCCGTGCAAAGTAAGTTCTGTGTGGCCTTGGGAAGTCTGGGAAACATTGTCAATTATCATTGTCTTATGGAGAGATAGTGCCAAAATATAATAAACCCAAGGAAATGTCCTATAGGGCTGGGAATGTAGCTCATGGGTAGAACACTCGCCTGGTTTGTGCAAGACCCCAATCTCCTCAACAGCAAGGGTAATAGTAAGAAAAAGAGGAGGAGGAGCAGGAGGAGGAAAAGGAAGAAGAAGAAAAGAGAGAGAGAGAGAGAGAGAGGGAGAGAGATTCTGCAGAGCAAGCAGCCTTGCTGAGCACAGCTGTGCCCTGACATGTGTCCCTTCTTCTGAAGCACAGGATTCTGTCCTCCCCATCCAGTGCCTCACTCTCTGTGCTCTGGTCTGTGGTGAGCTCTCATTCAGAATCCGAGACAAATGTCCTGATTTCCTCTGATGGTGACAATGTTGTGACAGCCATCTTGTCCGCCCCTCAGCACCCAAACTAAAACACAGAAGGGGAAAATATGTTTCTAGCTTCAAATGGAAGTAAACAGCTGGTGTTGATGAATTCCAGAAGCAAGTGTCCTTTTTTTCCCTCAGAGGGGGAGGGAGGAGGTGAGAGAGGTAAGAAGGGAGGGAGAAGGAGGGGGAAAGAGAGAGAGGGAGGGAGAGAGAGGGAGGGGGAAGGAACGAACAGGGGCTATGTAAATATAATTATTCTAAGTAGAGTTCCTTCAACATTTTTCCATTAGGTAGCAGAGAGGTCAACCCGAGGCCAGCTGTCTAAATATGGTTGTCAGTTCTCTTGAGTCAGCAGAGTACATGAAGGAATTTCTCTTTGGGGACAGAAATTACTTGCCACACAAGTAAATCGTTCTGTTATTTAAGGCTGTGGTTTTCTCAGAGCAGAAGGGAAAAAATAAAACCTATCTTTTCTTCAAGAGAAATCCTAGTCAAACCTTTTCTCACAGCTCCGAGGCCTGCTCCGAGGCCTGCCCCCTGGCATCTTTAGAAAACTCCCGCGATCTTTCCAAGCACTGTGGCCTGGAGCCCTACTGCCCAGTGTGCCCTGGCAGACCAGGATTGTTCAGGGGCAGACTCCCTGGGCCCAGCCTGCACTGGCAGCCCACCCCCAGGTATTTGTAAGCACATTAACATCAAAGAGGAATGGCTGGGTGCCCAGAGCTTGCTCCTGGGTCTGCTTTCCCCTTTTGGCTTATCCTAAATCCCTGGAGGCAACTTGAAAACCATTCTGGACATCTCAATCTCCAGCCAAGCTATGGCTCCAATCAGAATATTGCAGCCAGTGGTTCTCTGTACTTGGTCTGTCCTGTAAAATCCAGTCCTTGCCTGCAGGTCTCCAACAGACCCTGCAACAGGAGGAGTTACAGGTGCTGGGAAGGAAGAAGGAGGCGGAACTGACTGCCATGTGGTTGAAGTGGACACAGATAATCAAACTCCTGTGCCTCAGTACTCCTTGCTCCCCACTGACCCTCAGGCAAATAGACCGTCTGCTCCTCCCCTTGGGTCCGCAGTCCTGGGGACGGGGTAATGATGACTGTGGCAGTGGGCAGGGCACAATCAGTACCACGCTGGAGGGAGGGCTGAGAGCCGTGTGGGTCACTGGTAAGGGTCGTGTTCATAGTCAATAGGAGTCCTCTCCACGCAAGAGGTCCTGTTGAAGGACACGAGAAAACCTGTGTCTCTCAGGCATCCAGCATGGAGGAAAGCTAGGAGAGGCTGTGGGTTTTCCTTGGTGTCCCAGCAGGAGGGATTCAGCTCCATGTAGAGAGTTCCAGCCCCAACAGCACAGGAATCCAATAACTCCATCCCTTACAGTGAGAGGAAGGCCCAAATAACATGTTTACTAACCCGGGGTCAGCAAAGTCTTTGTTTATGTTGAGCTCCTCCACTCAGCACGGAGGCCACCAGCAAGGTCTGCATAGTGTTTATTTCATTTCCATTGTACAGGGTAGGGGTGTTCACAGGAAAAGTGGGGGCTTGTGGTGGGAGTAGACACCTGCCCGAGGTCTACATTGGATTTCCATCAGAGTGACAAGTGTCAACACCTAAGCTCTGGCACTAGAACTGGACCGTGAGAACACATAGGGGTCCTGGTTCAGTGATAGCACAGAGTTCTCCTGCCCCAGTGAGGGCATGGGGTCCTCCTGCCCCAGTCAGAGCATGGGGTCCTCCTGCCCCAGTCAGAGCATGGGGTCCTCCTGCCCCAGTAAGGGGCATGGGGTCCTCCTGCCCCAGTAAGGGCAGATGCCAAGGTGGTACAAAGCCAAGGAAACTCCACCCACTGGCTGCCCTCCGTCTGACATGGACAGGTGTACAGCCTGGGGAATGGTGGTTCAGGTCTTTGTGAATGCCAAAGCTCTTCCTAACCAGATGGCTGGACCCAAAGGCTAAGAAGCTGGTTAATCAGTGGTCACCAAAAGCCAGCCTGAGACGCTGGCTCTCAAATGACTTGCATCAGTGATGGTGAAGGGTGTGGGTACCGGAGCAGGCAAAGTGAAAGCAGCCTTAAGAAGAACAACAATGAGACTCTTGTATGGGAGCGAATCTTAGGGGGTTCCATTGCACGGCTCTTCCGGGGTCTGCTTTTACTACTATGTCAAAAACTGAGGTAATTTTGTTAAAATTGTCTGTGTCTGTGTGTATTGTGGACCAAGCTGACAGGAAGCCCCACACTCCATGTGTGCCCCTTTTGTCCAACCAGAGCTGATCACACACTGTCCAAGTGCTGCTCCCCCAGTTAGGGAAGAGATCACCTGCTATAGCCACTCCTATTTACTCTTCTGAACCTTGTCTTGATTCATCAACTCTGGCTGGGTCTGTTACCGCTTGAGCTTGGCAGGGATCACTTGCCCCAACCTTGGCTGGATATGCTAGCCATATTCTAATCACATTCTATTTATTTTTACTTTTGTGTTGCTAGCTTATAGTTCACCATAGACCTCCTCCTTACTGCTGCCAGGGAATTAGCGCCCAGCCCTGCTACCAGGATGTGGCTGTTGCTTTCTCGGTTACCCTGTATCTAGTCTCTAGCTCCTTATCTATGGGGCTGGCTGCAGTGGCCCCATTCTGGGGAACTGTCTTTATTTGAAGTTTTCTCTGCTGCAATAGTTGTAAGAAAATGTGAAGAGGTGGTGGCGCCTTGTTTGTACATCAGGGGGGGCTTTGTAGGAGCAGCTGAAACCCGTGGAGCCTGCCTTTCTGGTTGCCCAGGGTGCTGACTTTCTCGTACTTGCTCTCAAAGGCAACTGAGAGCCATCTCACTCCCTTCTTCAGTGGTCCCAATCTTTCTGCACTATCCCTTCGGTTCAGTATGGCCCCACTGGGGAGTTTGCTGAATGCTCTTTTGAGTGAGAGAAGCTCTTGTTGAGGCTGACTGGCTCCTTCCTTCACAGTTCAGCTTTCCAGTTGCCTGGGCTACCAGATGCAAGGTGTTTGCATGTGAGCATACCACCTCACCTCTGTGGCCATCACTGGGCTTTCGGTTCTTTGATCTTTATACCAGAATATATAAAGAGGAGGAGTCAATCATTAAGATTTGCCTTGGTGGAAAATGCAAATCAAAACAACTCTGAGATACCATCTTACACCTGTCAGAATGGCTAAAATCAAAAACACCAATGATAGCCTATGCTGGAGAGGATGTGGAGTAAGGGGAACACTCATCCATTGCTGGCACAAGAAACGCAAACTTGTGCAACCACTTTGGAAATCAGTGTGGCGGCTTCTCAGGAAACTTGGAGTCAATCTACCTCAGGACCCAGCAATTCCACTCTTGGGAATATACCCAAGAGATGCCCAATCATACTACAAAAGTATTTGTTCAACTATGCTCATAGCAGCACTATTTGTAATAGCCAGAACCTGGAAACAACCTAGGTGCCCCTCAATAGAAGAATGGTTAAAGAAGGTGTGGAACATATACACATTGGAGTTTTACTCAGCAGTAAAAAACAATGACATCTTGAATTTTGCATGCAAATGGATGGAAATAGAAAAGGCTTTACTGAGTGAGGTAATCCAGACCCAAAAAGAGGAATATGGTATGTACTCACTCATAAGTGGATTCTAGCCATAAATAAAGGACACTGAGCCTATAATTGGTGATCCTAGAGAAGCTAAATAAGAAGGTGAACCTGAAGAAAAACATATAGTTATCCTCCTGGATATTGGAAGTTGACAAAATTGCTGGGCAGGGGTTGGGAGCACGGGGGTGCAGGTGAGATGGGGATAAGGGGAGATGGGGGGAGGGAAGGGAGAAGGGGAGGATGGGGAGAGCTTGAGGGAATGGGATGGTTGGGATGAAGGAGGGGTAGATGTGGGAGCAGGGAAGTATATATCTTAATTAAGGGAGCCATTTTAGGGTTTGTAAGAGACTTAACTCTAGAGGGGTTCCCAGGTGTCCAAGGAGATGTCCCCAGCTTGTTCCTTGAGCAGCAGAGTAAAGGGTGCCTGAACTGGCCTTCTCCTGTAGCCACACTGATGAATATCTTGCATATCACCATAGAACCTTCATCTGGTGATGGATGGAGATAGAGACAGAGACCCACATTGGAGCACTGGACTGAGCTCCCAAGGTCCTAATGAGGAGCAGAAGGAGGGAGAACATGAGCAAGGAAGTCAGGACTGCGAGGGGTGCGTTCACCCACTGAGACGGTGGGACAGATCTAATGGGAGACCACCAAGGCCAGTTGGAATGGGACTGATGGAGCATGTGATCAAACCGGACTCTCTGAATGTGGCTGATGGTGGAGGATGACTGGGAAGCCAAGGACAATGGCACTGGGTTTTGATTCTACTGCATGGACAGGCTTTGTGGGAGCCTTGTCTGTTTGGATGCTCACCTTCCTGGACCTGGGGGGAGCGGGGAGAACCTTGGACTTCCCATAGGGTAGGGAACCCTAACTGCTCTTTGGCCTGGAGAAGGAGGGGGAGGAAGAGTGGGGGGAGGGGAGGGGAGTGAAGTAGGAGGAGGGGAGGAGGTGGAAAATTTAATTTAAAAAAAGCGTGAAAGAGGAAAAAAAAGATTTGCCTTGGTGAAACAAGGAAATGGAGCCAGTGAGATGGCTCAGAAGGAAAGGCATTTGTCACTAAGTCTAACAGCCTGAGTTTTATCCGTGGGACCGACATGGTAGAAGGAAAGAATTGGCTCCTGCAAGTTGTCTTCTGACATCCACATGTGCACACACAATAGATAAATACATACATACATACATACATACATACATACATACACACATAAGATGTAGAGCCACATTATACACAAACTATGACAATAAAATGTAAGAATAAAAGTAAAAACAACAACAACAAAAAAAAACCCAAGAGTTTTCAGGGCAGCCTTCCAGGCCCTTTGCCAAGCATTGTTCTTCCCAGACCTCTTGGTAAGCAGCTGGGCACCCAGTAAGTATTTAACCTTTGGGCAGTGGGACACAACACAACATCAGTGAGAATCAGCAAAGAACAAGAGGAAAAGGCTTGCTCCATACTGGCTCTGGCCTCATGCCCTGTGGACAGCACATCCAGAGGGTGGCAGGTGAAGGAAGCTTCCAGGTGTCTGGGAACACAGGGCCTTGGGTTGGGACCAGATTTAGCTGAAAGGGAAACAAAGGGAAGAAAAGACCTGAGACTGTGAAATGAGTCAGTCATCTAGCCTGCTTCCTCATCTGTAAAATGGATATAAAGATATCTACTAATATGATGACAATGAAATGAGCATTTTTACATCAATGAACTGCCGTGTTACCATGTAGCGTTTCAGGCCTACAGTGGCCTGCACAATGCCAGTGGTCCAGGAGAACAATAAGGGAGCTGAGAGGTTCCTACTGCCCAGGGATGGAGCCTGGAGATGCTGATGCAGGCAGACCTGACTCCTTCCCAATACTATTATATAGTGTACTGTACAACTGTGCACTCTAAGTGTTTAAGGGTGCTGAATAAGTACTGAACTGTTTACATGTGTGCCACATCTTCTACCATCTTGGTGGTGGTGGAGGTGGAGGTGGTGGAGGTGGAGGTGGTGGAGGTGGTGGTGGAGGTGGAGGTGGTGGTGGAGGTGGTGGAGGTGGAGATGGTGGTGGTGGTGGTGGTGTGGTGGTTTGGAACAGGGTTTACTATGTAGCCCATGTTGGTCATGAACTTGTGATCGTCTTGTCTCGGCCGTCAGGTACTGGCAGGATGTGTGAGCGCCACCCTGCCAGGTTTACCATCATTTGTGAGTACTCTGTCTTTACACATTTGCCGGTCTGCCAGGCCGGTCTGCCAGGCTGCACAGTCTCATACACCTCGATTATGGAACTGTTTCCAGAATGAAGCTCTCCTGCCTGGAGGAAGGCGAGTTGCTCAGAAGCTGAGGGAATGTCCAAGGCTGAGGAAGGTCATAAAACTTACAGAAAATTACGGGGCTCACCAGGTCGCTCCCGAAGGTTATACAGATGATAAGCAATCGCTAGGAGAGAAGCATCTTTGGCGGGGGTTCCTGCAAATGAGAGCAGGGCATGCCAGGGACAGGCTCTACAATCCGTCACTCAGTGGGGTGAGACTTTTGATGAGGCAGTAGCCTTTGAATCACTCATGCTATTGTAAGTGACCCCAATAAACCACACTGGTCTTGGGTGCTATTTTAGGCTCAGACCATCAATGGCCTGTCTGGGGTGAATTGGAGTTTGTCCATATCAGGAAAAGTCACACAGTGGGCATTTGCCTCATCTCTTCCTTGCATGGAGAGACCAAGTGAAATGAGGAACCCCAGGGCACCCAAGTCTGTGAAGTAGCTCCAGGATGTTTGTATGATATAATCGACTGATAATTGGGGTGGGATCTTCTGAGTGAGGGAGCATCATGGGGTGTAGTTTCCCCGATGCATAAACAAACTAAACATCAAACGCCGGCCTACCCCAGAAGCCAAGTCTTTCTATGACATCGGCTCCTCGGGCAGTGCAAAGTGTCATGGGGACCAGTCTGATGGGGCCACTTCCTGTGTGGCTCGCACACAACTGTCTCCATGAGGAACGTTCTCGAGAAGGTGTCTGAGGGAGTGCAGTCAGTGTAGTCCTGCTGGTCTCTGGCCCTCTCAGAGCCGGCAGTCCTGGAGGGGACAACTGGGGGACCGGGGACTGGTCAGGACTCCTGGAAGCATGCTTGGAAAACACTGTCCAGGCAGTGACTGCCGGCCAGGATTCACATTCCACAGGTTCCTGAGAGACTCGCTCTCAAACTCCAGGCTGAAAGAAAGGAGGAAAAAGCAGAAACCCCAAGGTAGTGACACAGCTGAGCCCGAGTGCAGCCTCGGCGACTGCAGGTAACTCCTCCACATGGAAGACCTAATCAGAGTGCGTCCCCGGAGCCGCCTGCTGCTCTTCGCAGGGTCTTCTCAAACCCGAAGCACAGTAGCTTCGCCACAGACTTGGTTGCTCTGATTTTTCTGACTGAAGAGAAAGAGTGAAGGGGTCACAGCTTGTCCTGACATCGGACACTCTTGGGCTGCATTTCATCCTGAGGCTCAGTGCGGATTGCTGCCAGTCTCCGGGCTCCTCTTGTTTTCTCCAGAGGTGAAGAGAGCCCCAGAGGACTGCCCTGTGTCACTCTGTCTGCATGTGGCTGACCTCTCAGGCTTTTCTCAGTCCCGCTGCTGCCATGCCCATGATCCCCACCTTGAGAGCAGCAGGTCTCGTTTCCCATCTGCAGCTCATGTCACTGGACATCGCATGGCCAGGGACTACAATGGACAGCGGCTCAGCTACCAGGATGCCACACTGACTGATACCAAGGGACCGGGACCAGCATTGTGTAGTTTCCCCCGCATTGCTGACATTGTTCCACGATCAATACCAGCTGTCCATACCCCTAAGAACTGGAATGAATCAGATTAGTGACTTTGAATGTGGGTTCAAGACAGCTGGCCACTCTGCCCAGTGATTTTTCAGTTTTCATGATAAGCTCTGAGGGCCAGGGAAGACAGGGAGTCCCCAGTCCTATAATCCGAGCCCCAACACCCTCCTCCTTGGGGACATCGGCCAGACTTCACTCACTCCACCATCCTTGCCTCATTCCTTCCGACCACTCACATAGTCTTACAATTGTTCAGAATCATGGTCACCAGCATCTTGTTAGAGAATCTTTTATGTGCAAACTGACGCAAATCTTACTCAGATGAACTGATTTATAACGAAATTTTGTATTAGTACATTAAATGGGGAAAATCATCCATTCATCAGACCAGAAATGTGCAAGATTGGAGCTGGGTAAAATGTTTTGCTGCACGAGCCTGAGCCAAGTTTGGATCCCGGCATCCATGTGAATGTGTGCCAGCCACCAGCAATCCCCAAGCACTGGGAGACAGAGACAGGAGATCCCTGACGCAGGCTGGCTCGCTGGGCCAAGTGAGGGACCCCGCCTTGGTACAGATAAGGAAGAAAGCTGATGACAACTTCTGACCTCCACCTTCACACTCACATGTACCCCACACACATATGAGCATACGCATGCACCACATACATGTGCACGTGCAACAAAGGTGCAGGGTGAGTAAATTCTAGTGGTCTGCCTAGACACTGTATGCTGTGAACGTAACTTGCCATGATGAATCTCATGTTAAATGCTCTTGCTACAAAAACCCTTACAATCCTGAACAATGTACAGGAGCCCAGGCAAGCACAGAGGTCATTAGGGCTATAGTTAGCTATACTGACCTGTAAATTAGAAATTGTTTTGGAGAGTAGCTCTTTGGGGTTCTTAACACACTTGCACATTCAGGACTATGTGAGGCGACTGCTCTGGCCACAGGCTTCACAGTAGAAGTAACTTCATTGTGTGTGTAGCAAAGCATTAAGTATACTCTAAGCGTATAGTGCAGAACTTCATCATGTAAATAAGGAAAGGCATAGGGGACTGTGTGGCATGATGGGGGCTTATTGCCTTGATGGTGGGGATGCCTCTACGCTTGCATGGGTCCAAGCCTGTCAGATGCTAAATCCAACAAATCTGTGCAGTTTTCATGTGTGTCAGTTCCATTTCAATAAAGTTTTATGTTTAAAAAGCAGTGACAGAGGTGTGTGAGCCCCGCCCTGCGTGCAGGAGGCCATCACTTCCATCTCCAGCACTGAGAAAACACATGCGAGTGTGACAAACCCAGGCTATTGGAATGCCTCTGGCCCTCCACAGCTGTGCGCCACCACAGTACCATGGAGTCTGGAAAAATTCAACTCTGGGGCCTGCTCTCTGCTGGTCACATGAATGGTGGGACACACTAGCTTGACACAGAGCCCGGCCATGGCCAGTGGATTGGGAGAGGACGGCAGAGAGGCACCTTTTCACCAGGGACTCGGGGTCCCTTGAGGGCCATGTAATGGTGTGGACCAGGCTGTCCAAGTACTCTGGCCCTCCCTCCTTTCCTCGGTCACTATTGTGTGGTTCCCACCCTTATGTACCAGCATCTCCTGGTCTACAGTTCTACCCCCTTGCAGCTACAACGCCTCTCCCTTCAGAACATCCTCTTCAATGATTTCAAGCCTTGATAGTCAGTGGAGTGGGTGAGAACCCAGGGAGCACCTGTTGAGACTTCCAGGTGCTTTTGTCCTAGAACAAAGAATCAATCGGACCAGGAACAAACTACTAAAGACAGAATCAGAAACAGTTCATTGGAAGCAGAAGGGCACTCAGGGTTGCATGCCAAGTTCTTAGGCAGGGGAACACCAACTCCAGAACTGTCTGCTTGGCTTTGGAAATCCTGCAGAGCTTCGGGTGCTACGGGGTGCTTCTCTTGTCCTTTCCCAGCCTTGCAGTCACACTGCTCTCAGCAGCAGCCCAAACCTGGGACCGTGCAGCCCCTGCAGGCAAAAGAGCTGGATGGTAGGTCGTGGTCTCCGGGATCCTCAGAACGTGGAGACTTGGGGAATGCCCAGCTCCAGCTGGCCCGACTTAGAGCCACACAATTCCAACAAAGCAGCTCTTTGACACAGAGCACACCAGCGCTTCGTTGGATCCATTTCAATCTGTCATGTTACCCTTTGGCCTTGGAGGTGTCACCGAGCTGCGATGGATGAGATCCAGAGCCAGGTTTACAAGTGTCTTGCTTAGAAGTACAACTGTGTGTTGGCCCAGGCAATGCCCGAATCTTTGCAGGAAAGAAAAAGATTAAAGTGACTATAAAACCACAAAGTATGTACAAAATGTATTTAGGGCTTTAAGATTTTTTTTCCTCCTGCCAAACAGCTGCAGGCAGTGACTTCTAGGAGACTCTTTGTTTGTGTTTTAAACTGCTCAGTGGAGGTGCTCCCTTTCAAAGGTTCTGGGACCTCTGGGGCAGCTGGGAGTCCTGCCGAACCTTGAGAGGCAGTCATCTAGGTGACCCCAAGTTTAGGCTGAGGGTAGGGGGTCCCATCTGTGAAGATGGCTGATGGGTAAGGACCAGGTCACATTGGGACAAGCTGAGAATTCGAATAGCGGAGACCTCTGCACACACCCTACCTCCTGGACTTCACTTTAAAGAAATGGAGTCCAAAGTTGTTGCTTTTTCTTGACTGGGTTTATCCTCAGAGCGTTACCGTGAGTTCTGACTACTGAGTCTGCAGCTGCTTAGAAGGCAGCAGTGACAGAGTGACAGTGAGCAGCTTGTCATAGGTTGGCTGTGGGCGGGAGAGTTTTCTATGGATGGCGCCCACCCCTCACACTTTTGAGTGTTTCTTCCTCTCTGTGGGAGGCGAAAGTCTCTATTGCTGTATGGCTGCTGCATCTTCTTAGAATATGTTGTTTCTCAAACAGAGTAGGGAAGCTTTCCCAAGCCCCGCTGCATTCTCTCTCTCTCTCTCTCTCTCTCTCTCTCTCTCTCTCTCTCTCTCTGTTTCCCTCCCTCCCTCTCTCTCTCTCTGTTGTCCTAGATTCTAAGCAGACTCAGCACACCATCTGGAGTGAGTTAAAAGTTCAGGACCCAACGTTCCTGCCTCAGACCTCTGGGCCTGGAGGAGGAATGCAGGAAGACGGGCCAAGTGCTTGGGGCAAAGGTGCTGGCCCCAAACTTGCCACCTACTCTTCAATAAAAAACTATCCGTGTAGGGCACTTCGGTGCAATGGGTCATTTTGAATTTTTGAGATACAATCTCGTGATATAACATGGGCTGGGCTTGAATTCACAGTCTTCTTGTCTCAGTCTCCTGAATGCTGAAATTACAGACTGCATCACCACCATGACCACCATGGGTCCTCACCAGGCCCATGCTCAGTATGGACTCTCAGGACACACCTCCACTCCTATATAACCTAGAGAAGCAAGCCCCTTCCCTGCCAGTCCAAGCATCCAACACAACTCTCCTGGGAGCTCAGTTCTTCTCCAAACACGAAGATCATGAAGATATACTCCAGAGGCCCATGGGTTTGTTCTCCCCAGGCTTTTCCTGGATACGCTGGATGCTCAGCATAAGGGTGCTCGGCTTACATGCTTCCAGCTTTGCTGGTACTCATACACCCTTGCTGGTGCATACAAACGCAGGCTCAGTCAGCAGACGTTCACTGTCTCATAGTCCTGATTTCCCAAAGGCAGGGATGGGGCACTGGCTCCATACCTTCTCCCAGCACCTGGTGACGATGGCCATTTGGGATTCATAGACACATCTCCCTATCTCTGCCTTCCTGTTTGTATAGCATGCTCCCCGTGTGCACATCTGTGTCCCAACATTCCTTTCTTAGAAGGAAACCAGTCACACCCAACCAGTCATTTGGATTAGGCCCATCTTAATGACCTCAACTTAGCTCATTACATCTACAGGAACACTTTCCAAGTAAAGTCATGGTTTAAGGACCTAGAGGCTAGGACTTCAGCATATAAGAGTCACATCCAGCCTATGGTACCAGCCTATTTCTGGGTCTTGGATAAGTGGGTGGGCACTTCTGAGCCTTGTTTTTCCACCTGTGACATCTCAGATTGTTACGACCCTCTCTGGTCTTGAGCACAGGATTTGAAATCTTCGGAGTACGCTGGTCTGTTTCTTTCTTTCTTTCTTTCTTTCTTTCTTTCTTTCTTTCTTTCTTTCTTTTTTCATGAACAGTCTCTAAGCAACTCAATGACATTTCATATTCAACAGATGTCATTTTAAAAACACTCCTTCTGGGCTCGAAGAACAAGTCATTCCCTGTCTTTGACCCCAGTCACTTGCATGCCTACTGGTCAGTACATCTAGACTCTAACTTATAAAAGCCCCTGCTCTTCACACTGCGAAACCCTGCCGTGCGTAGGAGGGCTCTGGCCATTCTCAGCCCTGGTTCCACTATGTTTGCCTTTGCAAATTCACCCTGAGTAAATCTTTTGACAAAAAAAAAAATGATTTCTATAGATTTATTTATTTATGTATTTAGTACTGGAGAGCAAATCCAGGGCCTGGCCCACACAAAACAAAAAGCATGTGCTCTACCCTCAGCTATCTACCAACAGTTTTGTCTTTCAGCATCTGAAGGAAATATATAGGAAGATAAATTAGAGAAAACTACAATGCCACATATATACAAAAGTGCCACAGTGAAATTTATGGTTCTGTGTTTTAACCTGAAAACTCAATTTAAAAGTTTAAACTTACTCAGGACTGGAGAAGTGACTCAACTACAGAGCACTTCCCTTGCATGCATGAGGCCCCAGGGTTAAGCTCCAAGCTGCTCTAAGAGAGAGAGAGAGAGAGAGAGAGAGAGAGAGAGAGCAATCATTGTTGGAGAAGCCAAGGAACAAGTATAAATGGCCTGAAATCACTTCTGTGTGTTGGAAGGGAGTGGATTGCGTGTTCAGCTGGGCCTGTGAGTTTGCCTAGCCAGACTTCTGTGTCAGGAAGAACTTATTCACGCACGATTTTTGTTTCTGCAGTAGATGCTAGTCTAAGAATGTGCCATTTCTGTCTGTCTGTTTTAATGTTACAAGCCCCATCTGTAATGTCATTGCACTTGACCTTTAGGCAGATTTCTGGTTGCTTCTGAAGGTGATGCTCCTGTGTGTGAAGCTGTCGAGTGAACATCTGTAAGCTGTTTTAATATGTCCTATTAAGTCTTCCCCCAGAAAGCTGGGCATGAACCAGCAGCAGCAGAATCCCCTGTGCTCTCTATGGGATACTGGGAACAGCTCTTGACAGGCTGGGGTAAGGAATCTCTTTCTACCTCCCACCTTGAAAATAAGGGCTTTAAACTTCTTAAAGCAAGAAGCTGTGCCCTGTTAGTGTGTCTCTCAAAGCAGCAAGTTCTTTGGGTTCCGAGCAGTAAAATCCAGCAACTATCCAAAGGATGCAGAGGAATGACTTCAGCAATTAGGAGCTGCACATTTAGTCAAAAGAATATGAACAAATACCATTAAAGGGAGAAAAGGAAAGAGGCAAGGAATGATATAGGGAGGGAGGAAAGGGGAGAAGATGAAAAGAGAGAGGAAAACAGGAAAGAAGGAGGGAGAAAAGGAACAAGAAAATAAGGATGGATGTGGGTAAGAGAAGAAGTAGGGGGAGAGAGAGAGGAAGAAAGGAAAGAATGGAAGGAAAGCAAGAGGAAGAATGGATGTTGTGTAGCAATTTCCTCTGAGTTGAAGCATCCCAACTCAGAAGCTTTTCCTGGAGGAAAGCTCATTGAGACTCAAGAAGTGCTAAACAGGTTTGTTAAGACTTCGAAAATAAACAACTCATAGGTCTCAGGAAGTCCCTGAAACTGACCAGGTACACAAAGCCCCTTTGTCTCCAAAGAAGTAAGGACAATTGAGGAGACTGAAACCAGCAGAGCTACCTGCAAGTCTTGTGAAGCGCCCCAGGGTTGCAGCTTTCTTTAGCCATCACTGGACTGGAGTGGCTTTTGGTGATTCAGCTGCCACGTAGTCATTTCTGCTTTTATAAGTGACCTCACACCCATACTTCTGTAAGAAACACTAGATAAACTCATTAACCAATGACTTCAGTGGCATCATTACTCTGGTCTTTTGTAGCTTCCTTATCTAGGGTAAACAAATGTTTCTTTGAATCTCCTCAGGAATAGTGTCATACTACAGAAGAAAGGAAAGGAAGGGACAGAAGGAAGGAGGAGGACAAGCCATCATACGGGTACCAGTGACGAGTGAATGACAAGAGTGTGATTAGGTGCAACACGAGGGTCGCTAAAGTCACCGTCATGGGGGGTTGATTTCACTTAGGCCTTCTAGTCCCAAATTAGAGAATCAACATGTCACTTGATTTAGAAATGCCTGGAAAGGGGACAGTTATTGCCAGTTTGTGTTAACAGGGCTTTACAAGAGACTACAAGACACTAGAGTGTTCCCAACAGACCGAGGGGGCTAGGTGGTTAGCTAGCATAGGCAGTTGGGCAAAAGGGGAAGAGAGCAATTGTTCACTTGTTTCTAAAGAAGCCTCCTGACCCAGGAGTTTCATTATGGCATCCACCACATTCAAAGCCTGCTGGGCAAGCTGAGAGCTCAGTACCCTGCAGCGTTGCTTCTGGCTGTGTACCTAAGGGTGGCTTTGTGGAAAGAGCCAGAAAGCTTACTGTGCACTTGCCACCTAGCCTCCAAGGCTCATCCTGTCGCAAACACCATGTTCTTTTTTCTTACTTGGGCCAGTGAGATGACTCAGTAGATAAAGGTGTCTGATGTCTTGGATTCCATTCCTAGAACCCACATGATGGAAGGAGAGAACCAGCTCCTGTGAGTTGTCCTCTGATTCACACTCATGCATGCCACGTATGCATGCCATAGTGTGCACACACACCCCAACACATACAACAAATTAAAATGTGATCATTTTTTAAATTCAATGTCCAAAAATGTTTCTCCTTAAGATAGTTTAAATGTCTAAACTCAAGAAATTAGCATGAACCTTGTTGCAGATTTTCCACATTTGATTTTCCATGTTCCAGAAGGAAAAGAAAAGATAGTATTTAAATTGCAATTATTGCCACCTAGCATACAATAACCACTATATTAAAAGAATGGGCAGCATGGCTTGACTGCCTGTGGAATGGCAAGGCACACCGCAGACTGAGACGGAGCTGTGCTGCTCCTGAGGACTCCTGAGTGTCCTCATTCCTGAGACACGCTGTGTTGGGTCATGAGCAAACATTTAATGAAGAGACTTTTATGTTTTAGCTTCAATGAAAACCCCCTTTTTGGACAAGTGATTATAACGAGTGCGTTGTGAATTGGACATTTTAAACAAGGGTGCATCACCCTTGGCCTCTGAGGAATACTTCTAAAACATCCTCCTGTCCAGAAAAAGAAAATGTTTTATGGAATTCTTTAGAGTTTTCTTTTGCCACCTTTCCCTCCAGCCCCGAGTGGCACTTGCCCAAAGTAGCCTGGCTCCCTTCCCCATCTCCAAAGGGGCTGAGAGATATAGTCAGGATGTCATATGAGTGACTTTGACAAGTGGCCACCCCGACCCTGGCTTGTTACGGGGTCCTCATGCCTTGCCAGAAGAAAGGCCTTCACTGTGGTATCTTAGGTCCCTGTTGCAATGGCCCATCTTTGTCCCTACATTTTTCACATGTTTTGCCTCTACTTTAAAAGTACATGTTCTCGGCAGCAGCAGAGTGATGGACAAGGAACAGAAGAAGAACAGAAGCCAAGGACTGCATTTGGTTCAGTGGTTCTGCAACCATGAAACCCTTCAAAAACTGCTGCCTCTTGCTGGACTTCTGGGTCCCAACAGTAAAAATGAGAAGAAGAAAAAGAAGGAAGATGAAGAGGAAGAAGAAGAAAGAAGAAGAAGATGAAGAAGAAGAAGAAGAAGAAGAAGAAGAAGAAGAAGAAGAAGAAGAAGAAGAAGAAGAAGAAGAAGAAGAAAAGAAGGAAGAGGGGGAGGAGGGAAGGGGAGGGGAGAGGGAGGGAAATCTTATTAGAGTCTGTTCAACTTGTGGGAAAGTCAAGGGCACACCTCATCTGTTTGTTTCTGAAGGACAGATAATTAGTCACTTTTTGATCCTAGTTTCTGGGGACATTACCCTTGTACTGTTGACTGTGATCCCCAAGGGCAGACACCCAGCCCTGTTCTGACCTCATGTTTCACGTCCCTAGCAAAAGCCTTAGACCCTGGGGCTATACAGAAAACCGCCAGGCAAGTCACAGGTCTGTTTCCTTCACCGTCCCAGGGAGGGCCATGCCTGCTCAATATCCTCAAGTGAGCAGAGCATTCTGAACTGGCTTCCATAAGCACAGCTTGACTCGGTTACTTCAGTGAGATTCTAGTGTCTGTGTCTCTCCTACCATCCTCTACTAGCTAAGATAGAAAATTCCTGAATCATCTGCATGCCATCACAATGCCAGGAATGGAAATGCCAAGCACACTGGTTTTTGTGGGATGTAGTTCTTGGAAAGCCACACTAAGAGAGGTAGTGTGCAGTAGAGACTTTTCCCTCTGCATGTTCAGGATATTTGGCAATCGTCCCGCTGATATATTAAGAAATGTTACTCACATCCCCCGTCCCAGGCTTTGACTAAGGCCCTGTATTTGACTTCTCAGGTTTGGGCTAATCTCAAGAGAGCAAGGAGTGAGCAAGCACACCCCAAAATCTAGTTCATATTTCCTTCCTTCAGCTCTGCCTGGCAGAACCTTAATAATAACGCTAATACGATGAAGTAGATGTGCAAACTAAGTGAAGAGCCAGGTTCTCCGTGGATGAACAGGAAGTCACGGGTGCTCTGTCTAAGCTGACTGTCCATCGACTGGGCACCCATCCAACCAAGTTTACATAGCGCCCTTAGGATACTTTGTCAGTTAGCTTACCCCTCTTCTGGCACCATGAACTCAGTAGCAGCTTCTGGTGGACATCCTTCCATGAGATCAGCATCTGCTCTCACTGTATGAACCTCCGTACGTGAAAAGGCAGCTGCGGCCAGAGTAGCTCAGGCTTGAGGCAGCTCATTGTCTGTTTCAGAAAGCTCTCCTTGGACCTCCTGATGACCTGAGGTTTGGTTTCCTCTCCCTGGAAGCATACAAAGCCATACAGACTATCTCTAAGCAGTGACATTTTTTGACGTCTTTGATAAAGGTCCAGAACCTCCATGTCTTCTGTTACGTTCTCCACTTGCTACAGACTATCCAATCAGCTCTAGCCATTAAATTGTTCCCTGTCTTTGTGAGGTGTAGTGAATCCAACAAACTAGGCTACTTCATTGGTGGAAAAGGAGAAGTTTCTTCAAACTGCCAAAGTAGTAGAAAAAGGTATACAAGAGTAGAGAAAGATAAAAGCCCTGAGGCCAAAGATAGATGGGTTAATTTAAGTTAAGAAAAGCTGGCAAGAAACAAGCCAAGCTAAGTTTGGGCATTCATACTAAGAGTAAGCCTCTGTGTGTGATTTATCTGGGAGCTGGGCGGTGGGCCCCTGAAGAGTAAAAACAACCAACAACAGCAGACTCAGAAGTGAAACAGCAGGAATCCTGCCAGTTGCACGGGACTCTGTCACAGTGGGAGATCGATGAATTAGCTGGGGTTAGCTTTGATCTGTGGGAGGTTGTTTGTCCTTTCCAGGTAGCTGAGATGGGGGCAGATAAAGAAATTAAATGGAGGCTGAAGAAGTTCAACAGTTAAGCGCACTTGTTGCTCTTGTGGAAGACCTGGATTTGATTCCTAGCAACCACATAAAGGCTCACAATAATCCTTACCTCCAGTTCCAAGGGACCTGATGCCCTCTTCTGGCCTCTGTAGTCACCTGTTTACATGTGGTGCAAAGAACCCCATACACACATACATAAAATAGCAAGAAAAAATAAATTAAGAAAAGTAACATTAAATGAAATTCATTCTCTAAACGCAACCAGATAACCAAACTGGAATTTAAGGAAAGCTTGACCTGTGTGTGTGTGTGTGTGTGTGTGTGTGTGTGTGTGTGTGGTCAATGTTGGGTAACATTTCTTATGGGTCCATAAGAAATATGGACCAAACACTTGTTTCCTTGAAACAAATTCTTTCACTGTGATCTGGGACTCACTGATTAGATAGGCTGGCCAGTAAGCCTCAGGGATCTGCCTTCTCCACCTTCCCAGGGTTGGGTATAAAAACATAGCCACTGTGCCTAGTTCTTTGCATAAGTGCTGGGAACTGGACTCTGGTTCTCATGCTTACACAGTAAACACTTTTCTGACTGAACTTCCTCCCCAGACCTATAACCTGCCTTTGTAAATGTCATGTGTGGAAAATTCATATATATATATTTTATGTATTAAACAGATAAGGGCTGGTCTACACCCAGATTACAGCAGTGTCTTATTTCCTTCTATTGAAAATGGTCTTTTTAAGCTTACAGGTTATGGTCCATCAGAGGAGGAGGCTAAAGCAGGAACTCAAAGCAGAGACCTAGAGGCAGGAACTGAAACAGAGACCATGAAAGAGCACTGCTTCCCAGCTTTTCTCTCATGGCTTTATCAACCGGCTTTATACTAGGACCACCTGCCTAAGCATAGCACAACCATAGGACGGGGCCCTCTCACGTCAATCAGTCATCAAGAAAATACCCAACATGCTTGCTTACAGGCAGATCTGGTGGATGCATTTTTCTCAATGGAAATCCTCTCTTCCCAGCTATATCTAGGTTCATGTCCAGTTGACAAAAACTAACCCGAACATCCAGAGGTCAAAAAGAAAAAACATTCTTACATAGCGGGTGTTAAAGATGATAGAAAAGAGAGTGATGACTTTAAGAGGGAGATTAGGAAGTGAGAGGTACTGTGGAGAAACGTGAGGGGTAAGAAGGCAGGGAGTGCAGGTCAGAGGGGTTGCCTTTTGAGCACGATCACAGGGTGGGTCTCATGGGAAGGGGATGTCAAGGGGAGACTTGCAGGGAGACATGCACATGTCTAGACCCAGTGTCCGTGCACACTGTGGTGTCCTGGACGGGAGCACAACTGCCTAGTGAAGTGTGGTCACCACCTGTATGGAGCAGGAAAGAGGGCCAAGGGCTGAAAAGGAGCACAATATAGAATACCCAACAGGCAAAGGACTGTCTGTGCTAGGAGTGGGGAGGCTGGAGGCCATTAGTTTTGGACAGAGCTGAAGGTGATGTTAAAGTTGTGTCTGAACTGTGTGCATGCTCACAACAGTATGAATACTCCTGGGTCCAGCGAATACAGCAGCTAAGCATAGGAGACGGGTGCAGTGGATATAGCAGCTAAGCTTAGGAGACGGGTGCAGTGGATATAGCAGCTAAGCTTAGGAGACGGGTGCAGTGGATACAGCAGCTAAGCGTAGGAGACAGGGATGCAGTGGATACAGCAGCTAAGCTTAGGAGACGGGTGCAGTGGATACAGCAGCTAAGCTTAGGAGACGGGTGCAGTGGATACAGCAGCTAAGCGTAGGAGACAGGGATGCAGTGGATACAGCAGCTAAGCTTAGGAGACGGGTGCAGTGGATACAGCAGCTAAGCTTAGGAGACGGGTGCAGTGGATACAGCAGCTAAGCTTGAGAGACAGGGATGCAGTGGATACAGCAGCTAAGCTTGAGAGACAGGGATGCAGTGTAGACGGTGGGGCAACTTTGGTCACAGCGACAGAACTGACCATGAGGAGTTCAAGGTGCAAGTGAGTTTCCAAACTGCAGAGATGGCCCAGGTGGAGAGAGCCAGGTGCCCAAGTGGGCACCTAGGGAAGCCCTGGCTGCCCTCAGTGTTAGGCTCACACGTGGAGTCTGGAATCCTTTCAGTGGCTCTGCTGTTCCTAGCAGGAGACGCTTCCCATGTCCTGCGCTGTCTCCAGGCTTTTCAATGTGTGAACTGCACAGCACTGACAAGCAGACCAATAAAATCTCATTGCTCCTGATGGCGGTGGTCTGTTTTTGTAACCTTTGGCTTCTGTCTTCCCTGGTTCTTTTATACGTCTGGTTCTGGTAAAGTAAAAAGATGCACTGAGTTTACAGCCAGACTTCTTGTCCAGTCTGAACTCCTCCTCCAGCCCTGCCTTCTGCAACTGAAGTGGAAGGGACACAGGCCTTTTTGCAGACTCCTCCCACCAGACTGGATGGTGCCTCATCATGGACAGAAGGCCATCTAAGGCCACCTCCTTGAGCCTGGGCCAATAAACCTTCCAGGGGTTCTTATCCAAGAGAGGACCATTTAGGTACCTAAAGTGTTCGTGAACTCCTACTTCAGCCTTCTGAGGCTTGCCGGTAGCTCAGTGGTGTTAGAGTATCATCCTGGAGATGTGTATTCTGTGCTTCATGGCTCAGGTGTTCTTTGACCTTCTCCAACCTTGCTGGTGCCCAGGCACACAGTGTGTCCATGGGCAAAGCTTCCGCACGTGCCCCTTGAAGACAACAGTGGGCAGAGCTGCAAGGGACAAGCACCCTCCAGGGCCATTGTGAGCACAACTCAGGGGTCAGGGAGAGAGGGAGCCTGTCTCTGGCAAGACCTCTAACTATGAGGGAACACATTTGTCCCCTTGTCCCCTAGAGAGCTCCCCATAAAGCAGAGGAACTTGCTCCATGGAAGCCAGACCCCAGCAAGGAGTGGAACTACATCAGAGGGGCCCCAGCCCCAGTACACCGAGGCTGCACACGTCCCTGGAGTCAGGCTCTACGCACAAGTCTCCTGGCTGCTAGAGACTTCTAGAACCCAAAGGGATTCCAGTTGCCATAGTTCATGGAGGAAGAAACTCCCTGAGACATAAAGCAATTTTCCTAAATTCCTATTGAGCTCCTTAACATGCATGTACACACACACACACACACACACACTACAACCTCTAGTCCTTACATCTACATGGACAGCACACATACATTGCATAGACATAGCAGAGATATATACATGTAGACTTCATATAAACATGTAAATATCTCTCACAAACATGTACACACATACAGTTCATGCACTCACACATGAATTATACACATGCACAAATATATACTTCTTTCATATATATATATATACACATACACACATACATAAATACATACATTACAAAGGTCTCTCATACACACACACCTTCAGATAACATGTTTTACCAAGCACTACAGACACTTTGCTACATGTGAAAAGTATATATTCCCCAAAACACAACAGAAAAGAAATAATGATTTTTAAGAATATATTCATTTTTAAGCTGGAAAGACAGCTCATTTGATAAAGTGCTTGTCTTACAAACGTGAAGACCTACATTCAGTCTCCTGCAGACATATAAAAACAATGGTCATGGGTACATGTATGCAATCCCACTGCTGGGAAGAGAGAGACAGGAGGATCCCTGGGTCTCTCTGGCCAGTCAGTCTAACCAAATTGGTGAGCTCCAGGCCAATAGAAGACCTTGTCTCAAAAGAGGTAGATGGCACTCACAGACATGACATCTGAGGATAGGCTCCATCCTTCTCATGCATATATGCACATGCACCCCCCCCCCACACACACAATCATGTATACACATTCATGCATGCACATGAAAGTATTGGACTTACTAGAGTTAGTAAAATTAAAATGGAAAACAAAATGTGAATTGGTCACATGAATACAATGAACCAGTTGAGCAGATGGTTGAAAGCGTGTGTGCTGGAACTGTCAATGGGCTGGACTCTGTCCCAGAGGAGACGACAGGGCCTACCATGTAGAGGTGGCTGTGAGAATTCCATAAGCTTAAGGAACACTTGCTGGGAGAACAGAGTCCACCCCAGCCACTCTTACCACTACCATTACATCACTCTGTAACTGAAGTGTCACCCAAGGACCAGGAGTCAGCTGACAGGCTGTGAGCGGAGCACTTCTCGGGAGGGGAACTCGGAAGCACTTATATTAAACAAACCTTGAGCTTTCCATGACCCAGCAGTTCCTTTCCCTGAGGACGTATGCTGTGAAGACACCCCAGGGTCTGTGCAGAAGGACACTCGCTGCTGCTTTGATTAGCTCGAGGAAGAAGTATGGGGAAAGCCTCGAGTTCTACCCCAGAAACTTGGCCGCCGGCTGTCTGCCTGGCCTCTCAAGCCTTGAAGCTTTCCATGGCTTTTCTTCGGTACCCAGTACACAGGCAAGTCCTGTGGTTTCCACCTTTCTTAGAATCACACCACTTCCTCCAGTGAGGTGGGGGCACTGGCTGGCTGCCTTGTCTGCTATCATGTTCTCAAAGCCATGGCAGTGCTGGCACACACCAGGTTCCCTTGCAGAGGAGTGAGCACAGAAAAGGAGGAGTGTATCTCTGTGTTTCTACAACACTCCTGCCGGTGCCCACAGAGCCACACAAGCATGTCAACGCCCCTGGAACTGGAATTACTGTGATTGTGAGAGATGCCCAGTGTGGGTGCTGTGGACCAAACCCAGGCCTCTGGAAGAATGATAAGTGCTCTTAACCCTTGAGCCGTCTCTCAGCCTCAGGATCCAGTCCTCAACAGTTCTTCCAAGAACCCATATTGTCAAACGCTCGCAACCCAGTCTGCAATGAGAGAAGAGTCTGTGAAGTTCTAAGCACAGCATGACAGCGGTGTTCTTCCCTGTCAGCGCATGTGGAAAAGCCCACATGAGAGGCAATAAATTGCTAGCAGGCTTAGTCATGGTCACTTTTATTTTTTTCCTCCATGTTTGAATATATTTTCCAGATATTTAAAAATAACCACCCATTTCCCTTATAATTGTGGAAAGTGAGTAAGATGGATGGAGACAGCATGGGATCTGGGCCTTTTGGAATGAACTGTAATGTGAACCAAGGGTCTGACTGGTTGAACCAGTCTGAGAAATGTCCACATTTGAACTTGGCCATGATGCATGTCTATTACAACCATTGCATCCAGACCATCTCTGGGCTATCATCAGTGACCTAACAATGGCTCTTCCTTCCTTTCAGGGACCCGTTAGACTGAGTGCAGCTGAGATGCCAGGTAGTAGTTTCAGGGGGAAAAGCTGAGAACAAATAAGTCCTTCCCACCCAACTCCACATTCCCATGCCCCAGGTAGTATCTTGGAAGGTCTTTATGGGATGTCTGTTTCCTTGCTCTCTCTGAGCATCTTTTACCACTCCCAGTAACAGTTGGGAGCTGCCAATCAGAGTCACCTGGCCAGGACTTCCTGCACTTGAGATCCGTGTGACCCTGAAACTTGCACACAGGGAGAAGCCCTCAGATGGGCCTGGGGAGGGGATCTCATGGAAGCAGCATCGCTCAGGGGGTGTGGAGTCTTTCACTGCCTGCTTTCTCAGGATCAGTTCTACCATCTATCTGGATGGAATGCTGCCGGACCCACCCAGGTATTTGCAGGAACACGCTGTATGTAGTATGGATCTTGTGCTAAGCCTTGAGGCCTTACTCAAGGCTCTGAGGAGGTGGTGGGAGGAAACCTTAAGAGTGGGGGTGTAGCGGGAGGGGGTGAGGGCATTTGTGGTGTGCCTTTTTACGGGGATATTAAGACCCTTTTTCTCCTCCTGTGTCCTTTGCTTTCTAGTGGTCATGACTGTCATGTCTCCCTGCTGTGATATGCTGCTTGCCAATTAGTTCATAGCAACAACACCAACTGATCATGGTCTGGAGCCTCTGAAAATGAACTAAAACAAACCATTTCCATGTCTAAGGTGATCGTCTACTGACTACTACAGAACACACTCTTCTCCCTCTGTTTGCTGGCCATGGGTAGAAAGAACTAGAGAAGACAGGATGAGGACAGAATGGCTGAATGTTAACATTGTCATGCACACAAAGGACAGATTTGTCTCAATGCAAAAGTCACAGCTTGGGTTGGGTGGCAGGAGAGAACCAGATTGTATTTATGGGTGTGTGTGGTGGGGGGCTAAAGAGTGAAAAAGTCAGCCTAAAGCAGGCTGTTCTGTGAGGTCACTATTCTGTGTGAGAACTACAGGATGACTGGCAGATCACAGCAGTGTTTGCAGAGCTGGAATAGAGTCCAAGGTCTTGTGCATGCTACACACATGCTCTCCCCTGAGCCATATTCCCAGCCTATTGGCTTCCTTTGGTGGAGGGGCCTGGTGTTGAGTTGGAGACTAAAAACCTTAGGCTTCCACCTGATCTTTTCTACCACCTGTCATTTTACCTCGGGTCTATCTGAGCGTGTCCTTGTCACACAGTCTCTGCCCTCACACGGGAAAGCCTAGAGTTCAAGAGTTCAGATTTCCCGCTTCCCCTTACAAGGAGGATGAGGACTTCTCTACATTTGTACTTGGAAGTGAATAACCTGCTCTCTCTCTCTCTCTCTCTCTCTCTCTCTCTCTCTCTCTCTCTCTCCCTGTGTGTGTGTGTGTGTGTGTGTGTGTGTGTGTGTGTGTGTAGGAAGTCTTTCTTCTATGCCAATATTCCTGTTTGTAGAGACGTCAGGGAAACTGGCTTTCAGAAGTAATGCCAGTCTCAGAGTAATGCCAGACATTGCAAGGTTGAGGCCAGGAAGTAGAGAGATCATTAATTCCAACATTGTTGGTGTTTGCCAGGGAGTAGGTTTGGGGCATCTAGTGCCTAGCTGTGGCAGAGACTGCTTCAGCTTGTACACCAAGTTTCCTGGTGGGGTTTAAGGAAACTCCAGGAAACTGAGCCTCAAATTCAGCCATACTTGCTGTGACTCAGCTCCCTAAAGTCCCCCTAAACCACACTGGCCAGACCTGATTTCTTTTCTGCCTTGAGCACCCCAGAACAAGAAGGCCTTTCCTACCAGTGTGGGGGTGACACATGTCTTTAATCCCAGCACTTTGAAGGTAGAGACAGGCGCATCTCTGAATACAGAGCAAGTTCCAGGACAGCTAGGGTGACACAGAGAAATGGAGAAGAGCAGGAGAAGGAGGAGGAGGAGGAGGAAAAGGAGGAGGAGGAGGAAGAAGAAGAAGAAGAAGAAGAAGAAGAAGAAGAAGAAGAAGAAGAAGAAGAAGAAGAAGAAGAGAGGAGGAGGAGGAGAAGGAGAAGAAGAAGAAGAAGAAGAAGAAGAAGAAGAAGAAGAAGAAGAAGAAGAAGAAGAAGAAGAAGAAGAAGAAGAAGAAGGCCTTTTCCAGCCTTTGTTTTTAGGTGTAGCCATGTGACTGAGGTCTAAGAGCCTGTGGTGAGGGGTGACACACAGACTTCCATTCTTGCTCTGTTAACTCTGATGCAATCCTCTGTGTTCCAGGGGACACAGTGGAAGACAACTGAAAGGAAGGAGCACGTGTGTGTGTGTGTGTGTGTGTGTGTGTGTGTGTGGTGTCAAGAACAGGAAATAAACATTTTACTGTCCCTCACTGTCCCAGGTGGCACATACTAACTGGTGAGCGCACTGGCTGTCCCTTCTGGTCTATAACCAAGAGTGACTGTGCTTTTGGAGACTCTGAAATCAGTGTTTCATTCAGGTTTGACATAGGCCTTGGTTCTCGCAAGGTTGGAGGCACCGGCCTTAATTTATCTCCCCTCTAAATGGAGAAGCAGGAGCCAGCAAGCCAGGGGCGCACATAGGCAGACTTCGCTGAACCCTGCATCTCTGAAGGTCACCTGAGGGTCACCCAACAGGCCTTTGTTTGCCCTCTTAGTTCCCCGTTGGAACCTGGCAGACAGGCCTAAACTCCCAGGCCCCTGAACCCAGTATCAGTTCCGAATCAGGAGTTGAAAGCCTTGGGTTAAGCATCGGAAAAGTGCTCCTGGATGCTCAAAGGCAGGCTTAGAACACTTCGTACCAACCATGTGATCAGACCTCTGGCTCCTGAAGTGCATTCTTCGGTGCTGAGACGTGATGGGTAGGCCATCACGACTTGTAGTGCATGGCTTAAAGCATAGTTGTGTGTATCTCATGCCCCTTGGGAAATAGGCCTAGGGGGGAGGCAGCCTGTGAAGAAAGAGAAAGCAACAGCCCTGAAGGTAAGAAAAGGGAGCATGGCTGCCCTAGGGCCCAGTTCTGTGTACTGAGCAGACCCTCCATCTGCAAAACACATTTTCTCTAGTTCGCTGAAGCTCGGTCCAGTTCGCTTGTAAAGTCTAAGGTGTGGCTGCCTTACTGACCACAGAAGAAGCAGGAAACATGAACTTTACTTCCGCGCCCCTTGGAGCTTCAGCACCACTGAGTTGTTGGGAGCTGGAAACCTAAAAACATTCAAAACTCTGGAGAGATGGAGGCTAGAGAGAGGGTTCCTTTAGTGTCTGCAGGTGAGGGGATTGCGAGTTTCTGATTCAACAGCTCACATCGCGTCAGAGCTAGGGCTGTGAGGGCAGAGAGGTGGGGCGACTTTCCCAGCACCCCCATAGCCTGAGGGATTGGGGTCTAGAACCCTGATCTCAACCTCCAAAGCTGCGAGGCAGAGCAAAAACCCCAAGCTTCTTTTGCTTAGTCAGTCAAGCGCAGGAGCCAGGCGTGGCGATCAGGCTAAGTAAGCACGTGTTGCTAGGCTGGCTACAAATAACGGGGCTAATTCTTCTCGCCCCGCTGGTCCCTGCGCACAGAGGCAGCCGCAGAACTGCGTCCCTGAAGCAGCTGCAGAGGCCGAGGCCGCCCAGGAAGACACCACGGGCCCCGGGCTTGGGGTCCCCGCCCGCCGAGCCTTTCAGAGTTAATTAGCCCTCATGAATATGGATGCCACCCGCCGATTTAACACGGTTGAGAGGTCATAACCTGACCTCCGCTAGGCGTGCAGAAAGAAAAGAGGACTTTTCTCAGCTCGCCTCGTAATTGAAAGGCTGAGTTGTAGACTGTGCGCAGTGGGTGTGATCGCGCCACCGCCCAGGCTCTGCGTGCCTAGGGAACAGTGGCTGGGCGGCAGTGCTTGGCCACTGGGCCGCCCAGGAGTAGGGCCTAATTACCTACAGGTACGTGCCGGACGCCCCGCAGTGCCTCCTACCGAAATGTCGCTGCGATGCTATTGCACTGGAAGTGGGTTTTGGACCCTTCCCTCTTCACGATGGTTTTCATTTCCTGTAATTTGGAGCTGGAAGCGTTTATGGAACATCACATGGTCTTCGTTTACACAGGAAATCAGCTGCAGTTGTGAGAAGATACTGACTCACTTTTTTTGTTTGTTTTTTTAAATCCTTCTCTCCTCCCACCCTCACCGCACCCCCCCAAAAAAAATAGAAGAAGAAAAAAAAAACAGCTTGCGGCATTTGCTTTTGAAATAGCTTTGTTTTGATCCCAAGTCACTGTTCTCCAAAGTGGGCTGTGATTACAAGGGAAACGTGGTTTATTTCTGACACGTGGTAATCTCTCCATGTGAAATAAGCCCGGTGCCAATAGATACTTTTGCTTTTCTCCAGCAAAGAAGCCAGCCAAGAAGGGCGGGGCGGCCCGGGCGCGCAGCTGCGCCTGCTGCGTCCCTTCTGGGATGGTAACCATTTCCCGAAGAGGCACGCGGGGGGAAAGAGGCAGAAATGCCCTGCCACACTGAATGCGAATCTTGGGAGTTTTGTTTACACCTCGCCCTAAGGTCACCGCCCACACACCCTGACTATAGCAAAAGTCTTCGCCACTCAATCACACTCCTCAAATCTGTTCTCAGCCTAGCCCTGAGACGTCACCCCAGCAATCATCAGAGAACCGCCGGGCACTAACAAAGATTGAGAGTGACGTGGAAGGAATTACGATATGATTTTTCGATCTGTGCCTTCGGACTGCCGCGGACTGGAAGCGCCCCCAACCCCCCACTGGCTCCCAAGCTTTCCACAGAGCTTTTTTCCAGCCCTCACCCTCCACCCTAAGGATAAGGGACTGAGGAGAACCAGTGCGCCCTGTGCAACAGCGCCACCTTGTGACCAGCACCCCCCAACTCCTCCTACTCATGGCCCTTTTCGGGGACCTTGGAGAAGATACTTTCAAACGTTAGGGGTGTCTACGTCTGAATTCGCCAAGGCACTGGAGCCCCTGCCGGGGGCTGGCATGGGACTGCCTCCTTTCCTTCTTCCTGAAATGATTCGAAAAACACAGAAAATTGTGACTCTTCATTTCTTTCCCTAAAACACCCCCACAATTACATATTCACCCCTTTTAGTTACAGCTTGGCTCCCAGGCACCTATTTTATGGCGAACTGGTTAATTATTATGTTTTCCCTAGCGCAAGTGGGATTCCAGAGAGGGGCGAGCACGCAAGACAGACAGTTTCAGTGCTACTCACTTCCTGGGACATTAGATGGCCCTTGCTGGGGGGGGGGGGGAGTGGGGTGGGGAGGGGAAGGTAGGGGGTGGGGTGCACGATGACAGAATCCTGTACACATTTCAACATTTCAGAGTCGGGGAAAATGCCCTGTTTTGGAGTCTCCGGAGCTGTATGGATTCTGATGGTCTCCCTGTCCCCAGCAGCTGAAACCCATTTCCCTACAACTTAGGCGGCTCTAACCATCTTTCACCCTCTCCTCCAGCCCGGGAAAACCAACAGTCATTTGTGCGAACATGAGCCTAGTTGGCGGTGGGCTCTCTACCAGGCCTACCGACAAGCGTAGGACAAAAGCTTACTTCTGCTATCCTTTCTACCTCCAAATATTAAATCTTGTAACAAGACCCATTCTTTGAAACCAAATATTTGCAAGGATGCCCAGAAGGCCCCTGGCTACAGAATCTCTCCATCTAGCCGGTCAGTCATCTGTGCTGTGGAAAGGCCACGTGGGCTTCCTGAGGGTCTGTAGGCAACAGTCCCATCTCCCCCACCCCCACCCCCACCCCCGGCACCCGCAGCTGCTCTTGCGGTCACAGGAAGCCGAGTGAAGAAGCCTATTCCTTCCTGCAGGTGGACTCTGTTCGCCATTCCGAGCCTCCGCAGGCCCAGTTTTCCTCTCAGGAAACTGCATGTGCCTTATTAGCTAACTGATGAACGATTCGAGTTGGTAGGAGGGCTAGTTGATACTTCCTCAGCTTGTCGGGTCATGAGAGTTTGTGGGGACTGGTGGCCTCCCTTGTGCCCACTACAATGAGGTGGGGTGTTGTGGTGGGCATGATCTTGCTGTCATAGCCTCTGCCAGAATTCCTCCTCCTCTGCCCACCTTTCTGAAAATGTGAACTCTATTGGTCCTGTGGAGTGGGGCAGGGGCATTGTAAACTTAACCATAGTATGGAGAATAGGAGGATTTTTTTTTTCCAAAAAGGAGGAGTTTGATGAAGACAAGTGAGGACCTCTCCCCTGGAATGCACAGATGTTAGTGAAGGTCCCTGGGCAGTTCATCTCTTAACGGCTGAGCTGGCAGCTGCCTGGGGCCTTACCCAGATGGCCTCTTCTGCCACCTACTTCTTTCAGGAAGAGTAGGCAGTCCTGAGTTCCTGAACCCAGGGTTTTACATTCTGGGCACAATTGTGCATAAATCCACCTTTTGATATGTATTTATTCCTGTTGCATTCACAGTAGGAAAAAAAAAGCGTCGCTGGAAACAAGCCAGAGTGAGATATATAATGATGTTGTTTAGCAGCAACTGTGTCTTTCGGGGCTGTTGACAGTAAAATAAATTAGCATAATAAACATAATTTGCTCCAAAAAAGGGCTAAGGAAAAGCAGATGGTTAGCACATTCCTGCAGGACCTGTTGGTCTAAGTTTGCACCGATGTTTAGCGGTTTGTGCTGCCTGCGACAGATGCTCACCCGGGTTCCAGGTGCCCCCACGTGACGAGTGGGGGCAGGCCCATCTCAGCAGGCTGTAGCCGCTGGGAGATCCAATGCCTCGAAAGCGCCCCCCTCCCAACACACACACACACACACAATCCCTAAGCACATCGGGGTGAATGCCCGGGAGCCCCGGCAGCAGGGCAGCAGGCTGGCCTCCCCGCCGGGTAGAGCCAGGGACTGCAAGCGTCCTTGGCCATTAGCATTCAGGGCCTGTCGCCTGCCCAGAGTCCATCTTTTGTGCACTGGGAACAAGGGAGCTTTCTTCCGGGGAGAATGGCGTCAGCTCCTCCAGGCCAGCATCCAGAGGCTTCCGGGGCCAATGGGCTTCTGCTCTCCCTTAAGGAGAAAAGTTGTTTTTGCCAAGGGCTGTGGTGCCTGGAGGGTTCCTACTCCTCCTCCGGTTGGAAGAGAAAGGACCTGAGGGTCACTGCATTGCAGCTCCCCTTGTACCCTGTTTGCATCAGGCAGAGGCTCATTAGCAATCTCCCATGAGGCTTCACGTCTCTTGAGAACAGAGGGGAAAGCTAAGAAGGAAAGAGGCTCTGGGGAACTGCTCGGAAATCCTCCTCTCTGCACAGGCAGCTGGAGGGGCTGAGGGTTCGCTGCTGGGATCTGCAGCCTCGCAGCTGAAAGGGAGAACTGGTCCCAGCGGCTGGGCACTCTGGGGCTGCCTGGGCTCTTTCTTCTGTGAAAGTCTGTGATAGATTCTGGAGAGTCTGAAGATAGGCAGGAAGCTGTCTGGGGTGGGAAGGAGTTACAATAGAAGTGTCCGTGAAACTGAAAATGACCAGAAAGAGGGCACCCTGTCTCAGGGCAGCTTTGCGGCACACCTCGGCTGGTGACACCAGAGTTAGCCAGAGTGAGCTTTCCCCTGCCAAGTATAAGGCCCTGCAGCCTTGCTACTTTGACAGCAGCATTCGAGAGGGTTTCCGAGGATCAGAGGGTATGTTTATTTCCAGCCATCCATTCCAAGGGCCTTTCGAACAAACTTGGACAAACTTGGGGATCTGCTCCAGATTTGCCCCTTTCTGTGTCTTCTCTGTTTCTACCCACCCACTTCTAAGGTCTGGGTAAAAGCTGTATGTAGACTCTTGATTTTCTTTTACCACCCTCACTCACGTCAAATCCTCCATTCAGAAACCACACCAAGTCCATCTGCTGCTCTTTGTGGCGCCCCTCTCTGCAGACTCACATTAGGCTATGCTGCTCTCCTTAAAGCTTGCTCTTGGGGTCCTGGTACTCCGGAAAGTAGGCCGCGAGGTGTCGTTAAAGATGGAGTGCTGGGGTCAGTAAAGAAGAGCAGAAAGAGGAGGTGACAGGGGAGGGCAGGCAGACCAGAACGCAAAGGACACCCCTGAAGGGAAGGTAGGAGCAAGACGGTAATGGAGAGCTTTGCTCTGCAGTGCAGCCAAGACTCCAAGGCCAGGCCAGTGGGAGCCCCATGCGGGCCACAGATCTTCCAACCCCGCGTGAATCAGTGGAGTCACAGAGATCCAACCCCAGGACCCCAGCCAGGCTAAGCTCCTCCCGATGTTAGGACTTCTGTCTCTCCAGAATGTGTCTTCTCCGTTTCCTCTGCTGCTTCCAGATATCCACAGAGCAGGCCATGCCTGTCCTCACCCTCTCTCCTTCAGGTCTGCACTCACATGTCCCTCCCGGCCACTGGTGTCTGCTTCTTCTCCCTTCTAGTGTACAAATATGTCTACTCCGTGACACATTGTTTTAAGATTCAGGGCCTTCCTTTTCTTGGTTGCCACTATGTCCCTAACAATGCTTGGCATACAATACTGTTATGGTAAAACAACAACAACAACAACAACAACAACAAACCGAATGGGTGATTTGAAATGAATATAGGGCCAAAATGGCGATGTAGTAAAGGAGAGGATCTGTGTTATGTGAGAGCCAAAGACAGGGCTGGGGGAAAGTCATGGTTTTGGCAGCCGCTGGCTGGTGCCCACGAGAGCCCGCTGAGGGACCTTTTCAGGCACCTTGCCCTCTCACACACCGGCTTCTGAGGAGGCCTCCACCTGCTCCAGGAAGGAGAGCACGCTGAGGCGACCCCACAGACAGGGAGGAGATGAGATAACCAAGGGAGCTACAGGTGTACCTTGGTAGTTGTGTCTCCAGACTCTTGGGTTGGCTCTCTACAAGCTAGACATGCTTGCCCACACATGCACTAATGAAGAACCTGCCTCCTCAAAGATCTGGCATCATTACAATATTAGTTTTGATACCCCTGCCCTTCCATGGAGCTCGTGAAAGGAACTATCCCCGAGGGAAGAGCTGACCCACCGTGATCTGGGAAGGGAAATAGGTCATTTTATGCCATGAAAATGCTACCCACCTCAATAAATACGCATACAATCTCCTTTAAGATTCACAGCCTAGAACTCCCTGCTGCTCCCACCTTGACACAGCCTACTCCCATCTCTTGTTGGTGTGCTCTGCTTAGCTTTACAATAAACTTCTGCTTAAACTGCCTGTGGCTTAGACTGCCTGAATTCATTTCTTCAGGACGAGGAGAGCTAAGAGGCCCCATCAGTACCACATCAGACACAGTAGGCCTAATCCAGCCTTTCAGAGTTTATCCAAGCCATTCAGAACTTTAAACCTGACTTGTCCAATGTGCGAGCCTGCTGGTGGAGTAGGGCCTCTTTGCCAAGTAGCTATTGAGAGTCCTTCCAGGTGTGGTGATGTGCACCTGTAATCTCAGCTGCAAGATGCTATCTCCTGGGCAAGGCAGCCATTGTAATCACGAGCTTACAGCAGCTGCAGATGTCTGCACTGAGTCTGCAAAAAAATGCACCCAGCAACAGCCAGGCATGGGTGGGAGAGGGGCTCACAGGACCCGCCATTCACGGCTGAACTCTTGCTACTGATAGAGTCAGGGAAAATTGGAGTGATTTTCTTCAGTTGTGAACTCCTATGAGCGCCCCCAATCCAGTGGTCACACTGATGGCTCTGGTTAAATCAAATGCGTCACAGAACAGAGCAAAAAGACGTGAGTGGTGGGGAGAGAGGAGGAGGACAAGCATGGGGAGGAAATAAAGGCAGGCGAGACAGAACTTAAGCAATTAAAAAGATAAAATAAATGCAGTCTTTGAAGCATGAAATGATCCTTTACCAGCCTCCAATTTGCTGATCCTTAGTCTTGGGTTTCCGTCCCTCTAGGCATGTGCAATGAACGTCTCTGTTGTTTCTGAGTTGCACCGTCTACAGTATTTTATCATAGCGACCCAATTGGATTAAGAAAACTGGTTTGCTCTCTGGCTTTGAGCAAGTCCCAAGTCCTCCTGAGCTTGCTCTCCAGCAATAAATGCAGGGTTATTTTTATTCTATATTTACAGGAAAAAGGAGGAAAATGTATGTAAGTTTTAAGGTATGAACAGGATATTCGTTCACTGTGGCTGCCAATCTGCCTTTTGCTGCAGGACAGCAGCATTTATGGAGTGGGTGGTGGAGATGAAACCAACCCTTCCAATGCCCAACTTAAGGGACCCCAGGAAGGTACACTTTTCCAGAACAATGGTGGTTTTGTGGAGGTGGCAGGAGGGGGGATCTGTGCACAGATCTTTGTGACATTTACAGATGTTTCCAGTTGATCCGCACATACTCCTAAACCAGAAATACTTCCCTCCTGGACCCATACCCAACAACTGCCTTAAACAGCCTGAAATTTCCAATTATCTCAAATCCTCTTGAGTAGCGGAACATGTACTGTATGTGCTGTGCTCACGAATCATCCCCAAACGATTACAAAAATCTCAGCTGGGGCCCAGCAGCTGTTGCACAGATGTTCTGCGTAGCAGCTGGAGCATTGTTTGGTATCAATAAACACCATCTCCGGGGCAGAAGACATGAGAGCCGAGCTGGAGACGGTGATAACAGCAACGAGGAAGACTGCGGGAAGAGGACTAAGACCAGAGCCTCCCAGCAGGCACTGCTCTCCCAGCCCGGCGATGACTGAGGTGCTGTTAACTGGTCCCGGGTTCAGATATTTGTGTCATACCGCCAGTTTGCTATTAGAGATGGATGTTCAGAGGTGTATGCTAACCCCCACCTCCCAGCCTGTGGTTCCCAAGCCCTGCGTGCACCCTTTGGCACATCCCTCAGCGGTCTGAGAAGACGGAGCTCTGCGGATACTGATGAGCATGCTCACGAGGGGCCGTGCGCAGATTCCGATGTGGGCTGATTGCAGTCAGTTTTAAAGCAGTAGATCCATCTCTCCAGAACATCCCGTTAGTGTTCTTCTGTTCTCATTTCTGCCAGACAATAAAAATTGCTGTATTAACCAGCCATTGTTTGGAAGATGGTCAGGCAGTTCATGTGCCCACCAGCAGGGGGTGTTGAAGCCAGCGCTATTGTGTCAGCGCTCCATGGGACTTGAGTCTAGATGGAATCAAAGACAAGAGACTAGCTTAACTCTCATTTTGGTGGTGTGAAAGCAAGGACCGAAATAGTAGCATACAATGTCACTCGGCCAGGTAATAGTAGCTAAAACAGGACCCCAAGTCTTCTAATGCCGACATCTACTTGCTTAGTCTGTCCATAGCTGTACCCGTACTCTAAATGAAAATCATTGTTTCCTGATTAGAGCATCACTAATGAAAGGTAAAAATTCAACCAATATCTGATATTAAGGATGAATCAGTAAAAAGCAATCTGTGAGCCCTGAAGCATTGAGGGAAGTAGGAAGATGTGAGATGCGTGATCACAGACCAAGCTCCAAAGCCACGCGTCCCTAGGAGGAAGGAGCGTGCTCTAAAGGCTGAGGTCCCAAGGATCTCTTGTGTCTATTCCAGTGGATAGCCAGATAAGCTGAGGCCATGTGTAAGTATGGGGATCGCGCGCCACTCATCTGAGTCAGGGGTCAGGAATGGACTCCAGCGCCATGGCAGTCTTAAGCCTTGTCTGCCGTGGGAATGAGGAGACGCACACGATGTGGCACTTTCTTCAGGTACCAGTCACAGAGCCGGCCTTGAGAGCTGCCTGCCTGTCCTCTGGTCACGTGGAAACTTTCTTTCCAAAGGCCTCAATCAACCTTCACCTTCGTCAAGTCTTTGGCCAGAGAACATTTTAGGATCACACTCAAGAGCCCAAAGATGGCCTCTTGCAGCCTCAGTGGTCTCCCTCTGGGTGACCAGGGACACACAAATCTTGCCGACACTGAGGCAAGCTGCAGGGGCTTCATTTTGAGACCAATTCAATGCCATTTTACACAGCAACTCAGCTCATCTTTTAGGAGTTACCTAGTCGGGATACGTCCTCTCCCCATACTGAAGCTGAGTAGCTACTGAAACATCCCGGCGAAATATCTAGGAAAATAACCCCAACCTGCAAAGCCGCTGGGGACCTATGAGGATCAAAAGGACACGTGCATGAGAACAACATCCCTTTCTTCCACGTCTTCAGTGACAGTGGTCCCAGGAGGAGGTGATGGGGCTTGGGGCCTGAAACACCAAACACGGTTGCTGGTTGGGCTGAGACGAGGCACAGGGCAGGCGGGGCTGGGAGCGTCTGTCGCCATTAACCCTAACATGTGTTGAGCACCTGCCACATGCCACACACTGAGCTGAGTTCAAGGACCACAGGAACTGGGAGGCAGGCCATGGCGCTTGCCCTTGGCATGTGCAAGAGGGAGGCTATTCCCGAGAGAAGCACAGTGCATCAGAAAATACCTATGCAGAGGAGGCGTGCTATGCTTTATAAAGAACATCGTGGGCAGAGGAAGCAACTCAGCTAAGCAAAGTAAGGCTGAGAAAGCTAGTCCCTCCTCCCCATCACCAGGGAGGTTTGAGGGTATCAGGGGTGATGGTCATGCTCCTTCCCATATGGATGTTCGACCAAATTACTATGCATGCTCACCTGCTTGTTCTGGTAGCACTGACTTACAAGCCTTAGGTCAGAGAGTCCCAGAGTGTTGCCACCTGAGTTTTTAGATGACAGATCGGAACCAAGAGCCTTGCCTGCTCTCTGGGTTGCTGTACTGAGGCAGGTACACTAGGACAGATGTTCTAGAGTAGCTGTGTTGACTCAGGTATACTTTCAAAGAAATCCTTTAGCGGGAATGTTAGAGTAAACGTGCTAGGGCAGGGGTACCTGGGCAGTGGTGTGAGGACAGGCAGGGATCTGGGGCATGTGTGATGGCACAGATGTGTTGAAAAAGGGTACCAGGGAAGGCGTGCTGGGGCAGCTGTAGCCTGGAAGTGGTCAAGTCTTCATCTCCGCTTCCTTCTGGCTTGCCTCTCTGTAGCTGCTTGTGCCAAGGTCTAGTCTACTCAAGTGAAGCCTATGTGGCCTTGGCCAGATTTTCCAGGTGTGCTGAAAGAGATGAGGCGGGATCAGACCCAGAATCAAGGCTGGACCAGAGAAGAAGCAGTCTGGGTTTGCGTTTGCAGAGCGTGGCTTTGCTGCCCCTTCCAGCCCCTGCATGTACATGTCCACACATGGGTTGGAGCTGCCCCTCGGTCACACAGGCAGGAGATGCAGGGCTCCCTTCTTTGTTCTTTGGAAATGCCAGCCAGCCTTGGACAGAACCTACCCGCCCCTCATATAGGTCTTGAGGATGGTGGAGATAACTTTCCAACAGTGGCTCCCAAGCCTGTGGATTAATAACTCCATTTTTAAAATAGCAGGAAGTGATTTATAATTCATTTCAGAAATACTGCCTGCCAGATAATTCCTTTAATGGGGCCTGGAACCTGCACTGCTCGGTATCAGCTGCAGAGCGCTCACAGGTGCAATGCGAAGTTGGAGCGAATGCCCACCCTCTTAAGGCTACTTTTCTGATTTGTGGGTCAGTGGATGTCACAGCTGAGTGCCCCACAAGCTACTTCCAGGGGTTGGAGAGAGAGCACGCTGTGGGTCTCCCCTCCTGCAGAAGCGAAGCCGAGAGACTCATTTCTGTACTGTTTTCCTCCTTTGTTCCTGATTATAGGGCACAATCTGTGGGGACACAAATTCGAGCAGTCTGGACACTGTCCCCACCCCTAAGCCCATAAGCAAAGTAGCTTGAACAATCCCAGGGGTTATGTGGGGGTCAGCAAGCTGGAATCTGGGTGCAGTCCTTTGTAAGCTTGCAGGGAAGTGGTTTTGGTGGACTGGAAGAATCTGGAAGTCGAGTAAGTTGAGCAGCTAAAAGCTTGACATAGAGGCAGGTGTGCTACAGGGAATCAGAAAAGGTGGGCTGTGCTGGGCTGTGCTGGGCTGTGCTGGGCTGTGCTGGGCTGAGCAGTGCATAAGAGCTGTGGAGAGGTGGCTGGTAGGTTGGGGGTGGGGCAGGGCTCAGTTTGCAGGGAAAGTACAGCAGCCAGAGGGTCTGTGACCTAATACTTTATAATCCTGAAAATCCTTTACAGAGGCATTGAGATTTGAACTTTGTTCCCCAAACATGGTAGAAATTTGAAAGGTGTGTGTGTGCATGTACATGCGTATGTGCATGAGAGGGAGGGGGAGACAGACAGAGAGAGCGAGAGCGCGCGAGAGAGAGAGAGAGAGAGAGAGAGAGAGAGAGAGAGAGAGAGAGAGGCAAAGACACACATTTCATTGCACAGCAAGTCCAGGGATTGACCTGCAAACAGTGTACAGAGGGATGGAGATGGGTCAGGGCCTGGGTAGCTGCCCCTAGTTAGCTGCCCTCATCTGACAGGAGCTTTGGTATGAGGAGGGGATGAGACAGACTGGAAGCTCAGGATTCTCACAGGAAGGCCTTCTGTCACATGCTGTGCTCCGGGGGCTCCGGCTCTGGGAACAGGATGATGTAAAAGTTAGGGCCTCTCAGTTCCCACTCTGATTCCCGATGCTATAGTCCCCCAGAGTTACTGTGAAATGCTAACATACAAGCGCCTTCAGAAGGTTTTCTCTCACAGAGGGAACTTTAGGGACTATACGATGTCTCACAGGTGGAGACTTGTCCATCTGCAGACATCGTTTGTCGTCAGCAAGTTCTCATGATCCAAGACAGCTTGCAATTCCAGGCTTCATGATGTTCTTTCAGGCAGGAGAAGGAAGCGCTGGAGTGGGAACATGGGAGACGAAAGATGCATAAACTCTGCCCCGAGACGTGTGACTGGAGCCCTCCTTGAGTCTCTGGAAGATGGCAGAAGGGGTACTACACCAGCTCCTAGACCAGACCTTCCGACAACTCCAGAGTCTCTCGCTCAGAACAGACTTCGAGCCTTGAGTGGGCAGCTGACTGTACTGCCATACCAAAGGGGTCATGTTAGGGACATGGAATATCTGTAGATCCACGCACTCCTGCCATTCCCCAAAGTGTGTGTAAATGAAGCTGCAGAGACCCATGGGTTGGCTTCATCTACCAGGGAAGTGGAGGAGGGGGAACGTGAGCTCTGCATCCTTTTTTGTCTTCCTTTTCATCATTGTGACCAAAATACCAGACAGAAACAACTTAAGGAGGCATTTGACTCCCAGTTACAGAGGGATTTCAGTTCAACACGGTGGGTAGGCGTGGCAGAATAACTGCTCATGGCGGTTGGGCCTAGTGGCAGAGACTCCCTACATGGTGGCAGCCTAGGAAACGTCAGTGAAACCATCAGCCCCATTTCCCAGTGGCCCATTTCCACCAGCCAGACCCCTCCTTCTAAATGCTCTCAGTCTTGAAGTACTGCCACAAGCTGGCAACCCAGTGTGTAAAACGTTAGCCTGACACCAACATCTCAAACCCAGACCATAACAAGCTGTCTCCAAGTTTCCAATCCACAATGTTGGAAAAGTAAGGAAAAAGATTCATTTAGGCCACAATGTTCTGGAACTCTAAACAGTTTTCCGTCACTAAGTGACCAGAGCAGAAGTCAGTAGGTGCTGGTGGCCAACTGTCATAATATGCCAAACTTTAGCCTTGGCTTTGCACTGAACGTGGGCGATACTGGAAGGCCCTGGGAGTCTTGTTAGTGGAAATGCAAATGATCTTCCAAAACTCCATTGGCAGGAGCATCAGTGGAGAGGAGGCCAGATAGGACTGTGGCTGCTGCTTCTTCATGTCTGTCACATTTGCACCATTTAGCAACTTGGAAACTAAAAAGGTGGCCCGTGAACACACGGATTGGGCTGAGGGCACCCAGGTGAGAGGCATGATCTTCTCTAGCTGCAGGGAGAGGGGGACATGTCCGCGAAAGTAGAACTGTGGGAAGTGGCTGACAAGAAAGGACGAACATCTCATGGTTGTGGCTGTAAGACTTTCCCCACCTTTTTGAGTACCAAAAGCTTTGGACATGATGGGGCTTCTAGAGTCTTAACAGTGTACACCATAAATCTGTTCATCCAGATAAGAGGGCTTTTACGAATTTTGCAGTGATAAGGCTCAGTGAGTTAAGGAACTTGCCCCTAAACTTGATGACCTGAATTGTCAACATTCGTACAATAAATAAATCAAAATGCAATTAAAGTATAAAAAAATAAACTGAAAGCTTAATCCCAGGACTCTGGAAGCTGAGACAGGAGAGGTGTTGTATATTTGAGGCTAGCCTGGGCTACACAGTGAGTTCCAGTCCAGACTGAGATAGAACATAAAACCCTGTTGAATAAAACAAGATTTTAAGGCATTGAGCATAAACCCCTCACCAATTTCTAATTAAGAAAGAAAAAAATTTCAATTTAATGAAATTGACCATTCATCCAAGGTTCACTTATAATCCACCAGGGTTTTATTTTTATTTAATTATTTATTTTTAGGTTCAGGGCTTTTGCTTTGGTTTGGTTTTTATATGTTTAATTGAAAATTGATTTTTATCATACAACATATTTTGGTTACTTTTTCCTTTCCCCAATTCCTTCCAGATCCTCTCCACCTCAACACCTACCCAATCTACTACCTTTCTTTCTCTCTCACATTAGAAAACAATCAGGCATCCAAACAAAAAAATATTAAGAATAATAAGGTAAAATAAAGAAAATAAATCAAAATAGGACAAGACAAAGGAATCATGTCAGTTTGAACTAGAAAGACAAATACAGCATAAAATGAAAGAAATTGAATTTCTATATAGTGGAAAAACTTGTGTTTTTAAAATTTTTTTATCTTAATGAGGGAGGACATAATTTTATAAACACCACCACCACCATCCCCACCACCACTGTCCCCATCCCCACTACCAGACTCTAGTGGCAGATTCCAAAAAAAAAAAAAAAAAAAAAAAAAACCTAAAGAGAAGCTGACCAGCTAGGAAAAGAGATTCTGGCTGTGACTACAGCAGTTGCTCCTCGTGGGGAACTGTGGTGAGAGGGACATGCACAAGCAAGGACACGCATGGTGACAGGCATGCACACTGCTCACAGAAAGCCATGGCTCCCGTTCTCCCCTGAGTGATAACTGGGCTCTGGGACAGCTCCAGAAGCGCCTTGAAACAGGGCATTTCCTCTCCTGTCGCCTTATCTTGGAGGACGAAGAATCATGTGACGTGACCTCAGGGGTGAAAAGGCCTTGTACAGGCCCAGTGGGTCAGGTCTCAGTGTTCTGCGGGATCACCTTGTATTTCACTTGTAGCTCTCTGATTGTAACCAAATCTGCTCATTTGCTCCAAAGGTACACCGACCTCTTCCTCCCAAGGACAACTTAGAACTGACCTTTACACTAAAACCTTAAGACTGACTTTTACAGTTGTGCAGCTTGGTCTTCTTCTGAAATTCCTAACAGTGGAAGCAGGAGCTGTCTCTGACTCTGTTACCTGCTTTCAGGACCCATTCCTCCTTCCGAGTTTCCTCCTCCAGCCTTAAAAGAAGAGGAGGTGCCTAGTCTCACTCTAACTCGCTGTACCATGACAGGCTGATATCCATGGAGGCCTGCCCTTTTCTGAAGAGAAACTGAGAAGCAGATGGGTAAGTGGTGGGGGAGGGAGAGGAAACTGCAGTAGGGATATAAAAATAAAGAAATAAAAACAAGAAACAAACAAGCAAGAAAAATCTAAAATCTTATGGTCAGGCCTACATGAGTTCCACTATGCAGAAGGACAGCCATCTGTGGCAGAGCCCCTAAATGTGGCTTCACTTGTCTTGGAGGGGTAATGGGTTCTGTGTTCCCGCTCTCACCCTCTGCCAGCAGCTTGCTGTCTCCTCTCTAACTATCCCTTTAAGTAATAGAATTACATGACACACTCATAACTGCTTTGAATTAAACTATAAAAAGTTCTTCTGCTCTTGTGCATTTTATTTATTGCAGAGAAAGTAATATGCATGCCAATTTGAGGTCTTGACCTGAGGCTCCCTTTTGGGAGCTGTCAAATGCCATGTCTGTGTATGTCTATTTTTGGTACCACGACAGCAGAAACCTTCAGGGACAGACAAAAGGAGAAGAGTGGGGAGTGGCGCCCTGGTGGGGGACACAGGCACTAGGAGCTGGCCCATGGTCTGGCTTTTACTTCCTCTTCATAACTTCTCCTAAGTGAGCAAAGGTCTTTCTATAGAAATTTCAAGTTTTTTCCAAGTGGTGTTCCAGGCAGAGCCAAACCTGTTTCTGAGAATACACTTATCCCACTCTTCGGGGACAGACACCAGCACTGGAGAGTTTCCTGGTATTGATAAAGGTGCAGGTGCCAAGGACAACTATGGCAGAGACAGGACATAGTCTAGTACAGCCAGAAGGAAGGCAACACTAGACATTGTTTTCCTAAAGCAACCATCTTAGCTGATGAGGGAAGCCCAGAAAGAAAGGCTAACATCGAAAACAAGTATTTTTGCTTAAAACGAGGAGTGAACTCATACTATGGGACAGGCATTGGGAAACCTGGGTAGCTGTTGTTCAGGGCCCTCTAGACACAGGGTCCTTACAAACCTGAATGGACTGCTCTCTCTTGCTTGTAGGGTAAGACAGAATGTCTAGCAGTGGCTGTCTCCCTGGTGCATAGTGAAGTTGCACATAGCCTTGTGGGTTCTGGACCCATATGGGCTCTGGACCTGTGTGGGCTCTGGAAGCAGACTTCCTCCGAGGGCTTCTGGGTCCCTTAGCAACGCTTCAGGTAGAAAGTGTGTCCTACCTGAAGCAAGGGCAAAAGGCAAGTCTCTAGAGAGAAGATGCCTCTCCTCTACTTGTGGAGCAGAAGCAAGAAAGCAGTATCACACATTGTGTTTGTCAACAGAAAGGGTACAGCTTGGTCCTTCCTAGCTGCATTTCAGAAAAGGCCAAACAAAAGCAGTCTGCCATCCCAAGACTTAAGGAGGGAAGTAGAAAAAGGCAAGATCTCCTGAGTAAATCGGGAGCATGGGGATCATGGGAGAAGGTTGAAAGGGAGGTGATAGGCAGGGAGGGGAGCAAAGAAAAATGTAGGGCTCAACAAAAATCAATAATAATAATAAAAAAAGACTTAAGAGGTAGAGGCAAGAGGACAGGGGGGTCATGGTTATCCTCAACTACACAGAGAGTTCAAGCTGAACTGGGCTATGGGAGACCTTGTCCTAAAAAGAAAAGAGAAGGTACTTACAGTAACTATCAAGAATATTCACTTTCAGGATGGAGAGATGGTTCAGTGGTTAAGAGCACTGGCTGCTCTTCCAGTGGTCTTGCGTTCAGTTCCCGGCAACCACATGGTGACTCACAGCCATCTGGAATAAGATCTGGTGCCCTCTTCTGGTAGACATATATGCAGGAAGAACAGTGTATAGAAAAATCTTTTTTAAAAAAGAATATTCATTTTCAAATTAAAATGAACTTCCTCTTGCCCAGCCTAATGAAGAGTTTTGACGTCTCCCTGTGTTTTTGGATGTTTTCTCAGCCTTCTCTGCAACTTTGTCCCAGCAGAGTTTCTGTCTATCTCTCTCTGTACTCAGTTGAGAAGCTGTGGCTCCAGGAGACTTCAGCAGCAGTGTGTTTTAACTACAGAGCAAATGTGCCCTGGACAGGGTGCAGCCTGTCTACACAATGCAGGAAACACCACAGGGAAGCCCCTCTCTCTGCCTTCCCCCCATTTAGAGATGCACCAAGAGGGGCTGTGGAACTGTACTTCTCTCTTCAGAGGCCAGAAGACGCTGGGGATCAGATTCTGTCTTGGGAAACTTCCCAGGCCAGCTTCACCGAGCCCTGGGGTGTCCCTCACCTTGTCCAGGCTGCTCACTCGGTCTAGCCTGGTCTTCTGAACTTTGCCTCTGGACTTCAACTTTTGAATAAATTGCATATTCAAGACCAGAGTATCACTCAATCTTTTAAGTTCTCTCTGAAGGTATATTATGTATTTTATAGGTGTTTCCTGAAAGGGATTTTTCAGGAAGGGAAATTTGTGGTTAGCATCTTAGGCAATCTTCAGATTTCATACTAAGGTGACACTATCAGAAGGTGTGGCCTTGTTGGAGGAGGTGTATCACAGTGGGGGTGGGCTTTGAGGTCTCTTCCTCAAGCTTCTCTCAGTGTGACAGTCAACTTCCTGTTGCCTCTGAATCAAGATGTAGAACTCTCAGCTCCCTGCTATGATGAAAATGGGCTGAACCTCTAAAACAGTAAGCAAACCACCCCAATTAAATTATGTGTGTGTATGTGTGTGTGTGTGTGTGTGTGTGTGTGTGTGTGTTGCCATGGTCATGGTGTCTTTTCACAGAAATAAAAACCCAAACTAAGACAGATAAACATATGCATGGGTGCATACACGCACATTGTGTACTTTTACCATAATAGATTAAGAAATCTTTTAAAAGTTTTTAATGAGTCCCCTATCCGTGTTATTCCTGGCTCATGAGCAATGATCATTAAAAGTGATCGAGGGGGTTGAGTGATGGCTTCCTAGGTTATGCTGTTTTGGGTGGGGCTGAATGGCCTTAGAGTAGCTTGCTAAAACCCATAGTCATGTATGCAACATTGAATAGTGAACTTGAAACTGCCCAACAGGATCTATGTATTTAATGCCAAGACCTTAATTTGTGAGAAAGTTAATTTACTGTGGAGCAGGCATGGGGAAAAAGGAGAGGGGAAAGTGTCCACCCTAGCTTTGCCCTTAGCTGAGCACACCATGGTTCCCAGAAAACTCTTTAGTCACATCACTACAGAGCTTGTGTTTGTAGATATGTATGTGTGAATGTGTATGTGTCTGTGTGTATATGTGTGTATATGTACATGTGTTTGTGTATATATGTGTTCATGTATGTGTGCACATATCTGTGTGTGCATACATATATGTGTGTCTGTATGTGCATGTGTCTGTGTATCTATGTATGCTTGTGTATATGTGTGTGTGCATGTGTATATGTGTTTGGGTATATCTATGTGTATGTGTGTGTATATGTGCATGTGTGTGTGTATATATATGTGCATGTGTCTCTGTGTGTATATGTGTGTGTGCATTGTGTGAGTGTGTGCACGTGAGAGTCTGCTTTCACTCAGGTTGGTTTATGTTTCCTTAGTAACCATTAGAAAACAAAGTAAAATCTCCTGTAGGCTTTTTGGATTCCTGGAAAAACCCTTTGCTGAGGATTGCTGAATCTGAGAACAGTTTGAGAGAGCTGCAAACCATGTTTCCAGAACTCTTTCTTTCCTAGGGTGTGTTCAGGTGCTCATGGTTCCCCAAGATGCCTTGATCCAGCAGGAAACCACTCCTGGGTAGTCAGCCAAGAGAAACAACCCAGGCTGGGTTTGTGTTGGCTGGCAGTTCAATGAGATCTACAGATGGCACAGAAAAAGCTGTGTCACCCTGGGAATGAATTCTCCTCATCTCTAATTACAAAGAAGAAAAAGTCACTGGAAAAAAATGAAATGTTTGAAATGTCTTAATGTGAGGGTCACCTAGAGCCCAAAGCCATGGCCTCAGTTTGAAGGCATTTCCAGTTGGGACCCCATTCTGAGATCTCACATGCTCGCCTTGTGCATGGTGCACCATGTCAGTGCGTGTCTGGCAGAGCTCGCAGGAGCTTGATTTGCACAGGAGAGGTGCTCTGGGAAACCAGGTGCTTCTACAGGTGTTGGTTTGGTTGGGTAGAAAAACTGCCGGTCTTCTGGCTCTGGGTCCATTATTCATAGCAACTACAGAAGCCATCCCACCACCCTTCTGGAGTTCAAATTTTAATGCCTTGCCTGATGCCTACAGAGCCAGGGGACATGTAGAAGTCTTCTCCTCAGCTCTCTGGCTGTTTTTGGCTTCTGGACAGTATAAGAAGACCTGTGACAACAGGGCTATCATAGCCTCAAACTCCCAGGCATACAGGATCTCCAGCTCCACAGCGTCCGTGGCCTGCTGCTGTCTCATGTTAGTGAGGTCACACAGCCTTAGAAGGCAGCAGGTAGCTGAACCAAAGGGTGGTTCCCAGGTCAGCTGTATATACGACAGGAAGACCTTAGAGTCAACAAGAGTCAACAGTCATCAGCATGGCTCCTTAGGCAGTGGGCAATCTTATCCTGTTGCTGAGCTAGGCAAGGGTCACTGACCAGAGAGCTCCAGGAATCCTTCTCTGCCTTCCCAGCACTGGCATTCCAAGCCCATTACAGCTGACTTCCTTTTTAATGTGGATCCTGGAAACTAAACTCAGGTCGCTGTGCTTATGTATGCGCTTCAGCCGCTGAGCCACCACCCAGGCCCAGGCAGCCTTATAATGTCTCTGACATCACATCCATCCTCTTCCCAGCACTGCATCTTCTCTGTGTCACTTGTTTAGTGTCCTGGCCACCTGCCAGCTCCTGCCAGATTTGCTTATATGCAAGAGCAATTTATTTCCCACAGTTATGATGCCTGGGAAATCCTGAAAAAGATCCTGGCAGATTTAGTGTGCAGCAAAGGCCCATTCCCCGAGTTCTTCTCACCTGGTTCCCTCTCTGGGGTCTTCCTTACAAGGGCTTCACACTTGGGGAAAGATTGTCACCTGTGTTAGCCTCTGTCACTAAAATAACACCTACAGGAATCAACTTAGAAATAGAAAATATTGACTCTGCCTTGGAGTGTGGAGGCTCCTGTCTGTGGTGTGAACCATGAGGAACACACCATGGCTGGAGTGTGGAGGCTGCAGTCTGTAGTGTGAACCTTGAGGAAAACACCATGGCTGGAGTGTGGAGGCTGCGGTCTGTAGTGTGAACCATGAGGAACACACCATGGCTGGAGTGTGGAGACTGTGGTCTATGGTGTGGACCGTGAGGAAGACACCATGACTGAAGTGTGGAGACTGCGGTCTGTGGTGTGGACCGTGAGGAAGACACCATGGCTGGAGTCTGGAGGCTGCGGTCTGTGGTGTGGACCATGAGGAAGACACCATGGCTGGAGCACACGGTGAGGTGGAACTGCTCACCTTACAGTCAAGGAGCAGAAAGGACTGAACACCCCCTTTTGGAAGCATGCATGCATGCACACACACAAACACACACACACACACACACACACACACACACACACACACACACGTCAATGGCCTAAAAACCTTGTTTAGGCAGGCCCCACCTCCCCAAAGCTTCACCAACAGCACCACCCTGGGGACTACTAGGGGTCGTGTTAGGTCTAAACATTCAGAACCATCTCCAAATGTCTCGCCTGCTAATTCAATCACCTTGGGAATGAGAATTTCTACATAAGAGTTTGGGTTGAGGAAACCAAACCATTGCACTCTTTGGGGACAATGTCTTGCCCCCATCTGTCATTCTGTTCCCGGCTACCTCAGACCTGTGCGTCTCTGCAGTCTGAGATTGACAAGTACACAAGTACACCCACAACCTCCAGAGAGTGGTCAGGGGGACTCAAAGCCAGATGAGGTAAATTGTTTTCTGACTAAATAAATTCTAGTTTTTTAAGATTCAGTGACCTAGAAGTTGATTCGTCAGCAATCCCTTCCTCATAAAAATCTGCACAGAAAGAAGCAGTCCTGAGAATTTATTTCCTGGGCTGAGAAGCCTACAACCGGGCACCCAGCGTTTAGTCAAATGGAGACTCGTCAGTTTTTCCAGTTTCCTATGTGCATCTCATTTCACACCCTGAGGTGTTTGGCAGTCGGAAGAGGGCATCCCCAGCAGCGTTTTCCTCACCAAAAGGCATGCAGTACTAAAGCAAGCCCGCAGAAGATAGGCAATATGGCCCGCTCCACACCCGGCTCCGGAGATAGAAGTTGCTCATAAAAGCTAGGGAGTGGCATGAGGTCCTTACGTCTTTCTCCATGATGGGGACCGGTTGCTATGGCCTCCCTTTCAAAGGCCTTTTGTAAGTGTTTGTAGTGTTAATGGTGTACCCACTTTCTGTGCCAGGTAGGAACAGATTCCAAGCTACCTCTGCTCAGAGGAGGAAGTCTATGGGAAGAAGAGAGGGAGCTCACAGAGTCTGTGTGAAGCCCTGGGAGCCAGGCCTTCACAACAGGCAGACACGGGTGACAGGGGAGTTGAATGACCCTGTGGGGACAATACCAGTCTGCTGATGTCCCACCAGTAGGGCCTGATCACAGCCTCTGACCCCCTCCCAGCTGTGGCCGTGGCTACTTTCTCTAAAGTTGAGGCCTGGGGTTTTCATCCATGCCTTGAGAAACCGAAGCTTTCTGCTGTGTTCTGCACGGCTCCATGGGCTTAGCCTTGACTCTAGTGGTGAGGAAATGAAGAAAAGACAACATAGACAACACAGAGAAGAATTGTGACCAGGGCGCTGCAGTCTCTGATGGAGAAACCTTGGCATCCTTGAAGCTCACTGTATGTACTACATAGAGTTGAACAGAGAGGTGGGGTTATTGAACAACTGCACAAGAAGGCTGGGTTGCTGCATACAGATAAACAGGGAGTCAGAGTGTATGGCATACAGTTGGACCAAGGAGACAGGCTTCCTAATCTTAGTAGAAGTTGCTGCTGGAGAAATCAGGCTAACTACCCAAGGGGGTGATCTACAGAGGACATTTTCTGCACACTCTGTCAGTACTCACACTTTGTTCTCTGAGTCCTTGACATGGCTGTACCTATGTCCGCAACACACGTTCACTCAGAGCTACTCAGGGCTTCCACCACTCCCTACACTCCTCAGTCCTCCCCACCCCAGAATCCTTGAATGCTACCTTCCATGGTAGGTCCCACCCAGCCCCTTGTCTGTTCTCCAGGAATACTGGCTCTCTCCCTGCTATTCAGTGCCCCTGTCTCCTGAAGTTGCTTGTTGGTGGTGCACTCTGTGACTTCCCAGCTAGAGTGTGGACTGTGTGTGGGGGGGAGGGGTCTTAGCTTTATGCGTGGGTGCAGAGCCACTGGCTGGATCATTGTTGGGCAAGCATTCTGATGGGTATGTTCCAGAAGTGTATGAAGGAATGCTTTCAACAGTGTTTGATATAAGGCTGTACTTAGAATTGTTCTCTGGCCCCTAAAACTCTCAGTGGCTGGAGCAATGGCTCAGTGGGTCGAGGCAATTGCTTTTCCAAGTCAGACATTCTGGGTTCAATCCGTGGGACTTCCATAGAGGAAGAAGAGATCTGAGTTCTCCAAGTTCCCCTCTGACATTCACACACAAACCATGTCATGTGTACACCCCACCTTTCCGCAACACAAAATAAATGTGATTTTTAAGCTGTCTTATTATTTTATGGGTGTTTCACCAACACGTATATACATGCATGTTTATACATGCACACACACATGCACACGCACACACACGCACACGCACGCACACACATGCGCACACTTGTTCATGGGGTTTAAGCAAGCAGTGCTCATGACCGTCTCTCCCTTGACATCCAACGCCTTCATTTGAGGGAAGAGAGAGAATCAAGAACGTCCTAGGGAAGTTCCTGTGTTAATGCCACCTGCAGGTGTCTGGTCACAGCCAGATTTGAAGTCTTACAAGGGCCTGACTAGACAAGGATGCTACAGACCATCCCCTCCAACTGTGCGTGTGTATGTGTGTGTATTGTGTGTCTGTGTTTAAGTCAACAACTTTATGTATTGTTCATCAGAAGGTATCATTCACTTTGGTTTCTTGAGATAATATCTCCTGCTGGCCTGGAATTCACTGACTTGGCCAGGCTGGCTGACCGTGCGGCCCCGGGATCTTCACCTCCCAAACACACCCTACCACCCTCAGTTTACTTCAATGTGGCTGCTAGGAGTTGAGCCCTCATAGTTACCTGAGCTATCTTCTAGCCCTAACTTCTTCATTTAAGAAGGAGCAAGACCTGGAAGAACAATGGTTACTCTGACTCACTTCTTAGATTCAAGGAGTCTTGACCCTAATTCTGGCCCAGAGGGCTGAGAAGTTTGCCACGGCCTTCTTGAAGTCTCAAACCAGAGACAGCGCCTTCTGCTCCTGGGTTCTCTCTGAGGAGGAGACGCTTGCTCTGGCAATGTCCGCCTTCTGAGATGTGCTGACTGCCCCATAGGCTCTCAGCGCTTGCCTGGGCCCCCTGGCCTGAAAACAGATTGTCACAGCTGGCCCCAACCCACCTGTTATCTGTGCACGGTTCTCAAATGCCTGGGCGTGCACAGGAGAGGGGCCTTCTGTCAAGGGCAGGGGCAACCTTAGGCCAGAGGCAGCACAGCTGCAATCCGCTGAAGTGGAAAGTTGTTCTCTGTCAAACCCCAGCCATCCGCCCCACACCTTCTTTACGGGAAGCTTTCTCCTTGCTTCTTGGGAAAGTAACTTGATACCAGCCCATCCACGCCAAGGTGAGGAGTTGAAACTGTAGCAGAGGCCCAAGGGGAAGTGGGAACAAAAATTAAACTGCTCAAGATGCTTGCCACTGCAGCTCATGGCGTGCAAGCAGCAGCTGGAATGCAGTGCACACCCTGCCTCAGCTGGAGTCTACATAGTGACCTCAGCTTAACCCGTGGCCTCCACAAGCTGGGATTTCCTGAGCCCAAACCACTCTTTCTTTCTTTTTTTCCCTTCACTTCTCCTCTCTGTCTGTTAAGAAAGGGAGGATTGGTGTGGACAGAAAGGCCAGTTTGGTTAGAAGCCTTCCCAGAGCTCACGCGTGAATTTAGGAACTAGAAAAGCAAACACAAAATAGCGTGTGTGCTTTTTGTTCCTGGCAGGTATGCCAGGGCCTCTGTGTTCCCGTCCAGCACAGTGCCTTGGCCTCCAGCCTCCAGAAAGCAAACCCTGACTAGCACTGACCCTCAGCGTTCGCTCTGAAGGTTGAAATAAACAAGGCAGCCTTGGCCTGAGGGGTGAAGTTTGCCGTCTCCCAGGAGGGGTCCTGGGTAGTCCTGGAGAAGGAAGCTTCCTCTGCAGCTGAGCCCAGCCAGGCCAAAGCAGAAGGGCCAGGGTTTGTGTGTACAATCTGGGGTGGACCTCATGAGGCAGTGGCCGCTGAGGCTGAGCAGAGAAATCAAGCTTTAACCAGTGGTACTCTGACTCTTGCCCCCCTGGAGAACGGGGCCACACCTAGAAGCTGGCTGCTGGGGAGACTAACGGAACGAAGCTATGAGAAAGCTCTGCAATTAAAGACCAGCAAGTGAAGGTGCTTGCGCCAACTCCAATGACCTCAATTTGGTCCCTGGAACCCACACTGTGGAACCCACACGTTGTCCTCTGAACTCCAGATGTGCTATAGTAACTGTGAACATACGTACATATGTGTCCAGATGTGCTATAGTAAGTGCGTACATCTGTACATATGTGTACATATAACTGTAATAAAAATATTTAAGTTGTAAATCAAATTTTCACCCTAACCATTTAATCCATTACTCCATTTGCAAAATAGGTACAACACTCATAGCTCATGGGGTCACAGCGGATTAAGGGTCAATACAGAGAAAAGCTCCTAAATCAGGCTGGGACACACAGATTACACAATGTAGCACCTCCTACTGCCGGCATGGGCTCTGCTGCTCCTCCAGAGGGAACTCCCACCAGAAGGTGTTTGTGTGCGTGTACAGCCCAACTGGGGAGTGTTTCCAGTATTTTCTAATGAGCTCCACATGTTCTGAGCTCAGAGGTCCCAACCCTGTATGACTTGTCCTGGTTTTACTATGTTGCCTGTTTTTCTTCTGCTTCCTGCAGAGCTTCGCTATATATCCCAGGCTGGCCTCAAACTTGTGATCCTCCTGCCTCAGTCTCCTGAACATTGGTATTGCTGGCCTAGGTCACTACACCCAGATTTTCTGCCCTTTCTTCACTCCTCCAACTCTCCTTTTGTGGAGCTTGGGGCTCATTTTCAGTAGACTTGCCAGTGCGGTGTTATTGCCTCTAGAGTATTAGGCACGTTCCTTCTGTTGTCCAAGAGGGTGAGGGTGGGGCCTGCCAGGACTGGAGAGAAGACAAGCAGAGGCCACGCCCCTCTCCTGTTGCACAGGAGGTGGGGAGGGGCTGCTATCGCCCTCAGAGGACTCTGTGCAAACAGGCGTGGGTGCCGAGCAAAGATGAGCAGAGAGAACTGGGCTGGGGTAACGGAGGAGGACTATCAGCCAGAGGAAGAAACTCAGGGGAAGGTGTGGATGCTCGGATGCTCGGCTCAGGTCCACAGTGGGAGGCCTTGGCCTCATTCCAAATGCTATGCCTGAGGGTCCCAGGAAACAACCACAGGCAGTCACCACCCTGTGCTCTAAACAAGACAGCTTTGTGCTGAAGCAGGTGGTCTTTCTTTCTGGGAAGGGCAGGCTGTTCCAGTCTAAGAGCTTATCCAGGCCACTTCCCTCCAGACTGGAGCCTCGGGTGTTGATGGGCTAAGAAGGGGCTTGAGGAGCCTGTCTCCATATTGTACTTCACTTTGAGACTCAGCAGAGTCCCTGACAAGGGAGCTGGGACTGCAGGACAGAACCTAGAAGGAAGAGTGAGAGCAGCAGAGGTTTTCACTCAGTCCTGGCCTTGCCTAGAGTTATGGAGAGGCCTTGGGTGGCCCACAAGGCCGGCAAGACGCAAATGGGGAGAAAGCAGTCTAGGCAGGCTTATAAATGCTATGGAGAATTGCAGGCCCCAGGCAGCATTAGACCTGGGGGAGTTAAAGAGTAGGCTCCATCTCTACGGAGTCTGAGATAGCACACAGGCCAAATGCCAGGCACCCCAACACCATACGCCTCAGAGTAGACACCAGGCTTGCATTCCCTGTGACAGGTGTAGCACGCGGCTGCCCCGCCTCCCCAAGAGCTGCTCTGATCAGAAAAAAAAAAAAAAGAAGAAGGGGAGAATGTTGGATTCCAGATCCGGCCTGTTCCTCAACCCAGCTTTCATTGTTCATAGGCCAGAGACCATTTTATGACTGGTAAATACATGATTACATTTTTACATAATATTATTCTAGTCAGAAAAGATACAACCTTGGTAAGCTTCACCTTGTGCTGTGGTGGGCAGAAGGAGGGATGAGAGCACAGAAGCCATTTTGTGCTCAAAAATGACTGCAGGGCTGGCAGAGTCATAGCTATGATGGTCGAGCAAAGGCAGTCAGGGCCTGGGGCGTGGCCTGGGCCTGGAAGATGGCCAAGGACCCAGCTTGTTCTAGGAAGAATGTGCCAGGCATGTTGCTTTGTCCACGCCAGTCACCCGTTTGCCCTGAAGAAGGCAGGCCTCACCGATGGAAGAATACGTCTGTGGGATTGCCTGCAGGTGCAGGGCCTCTCTGCACCGAGCTAGAGTAAGCGGGCTGCTTGTCTGTGTGGTGGACGGATGGGTAGGTTCCCTTCCACTTGGCAACTGTCAGAGCATATTCCTGTCTTTCTGGAAGACTCTGAGCCAGTGGTTCTCAACCTTCCTAATGCTGCGACCCTTTCATACAATTCCTCATGTTGTGGTGACCCCCAACCATAAAATTACTTCTGTTGCTACTTCATAACTGTAATTTAGCTATAGGTATGAATCGTAATGTAAATATCTGATACGCAACCCCCAAAGGGGTCCTGTCCCAGGGTTGAGACTCAGAGTCTGAACCCTGCTGAAAATCTCAGCCTTGCCCTCACTTGCCCCTTTCAGTGTAGAAAACAGCTCCTGACCCTGAATCCCAGCACAGAACTGCCCAAAGAGGCCAGACTAAGGCTGTTTACCCCTACTTATTCAATATGTGATTTCCTTCTGAACTGCCAATGGTCAGCCTGATAGAAAAGACGTGGGGGCTTCCTGGGGCCTTACACATTCTGTCAACCTTGGCAGGCTTTGGCTTAACTTTGTCGTTCTGTTAGGGAAAGGGCAGCACACTTGTCAGCCTGCGCTTGCTTCTTCTGGTTGCTCTCCGTGGGCATTGCCAGCACAGCACGTTCCATCACCTGTTTACAGGCGGCTCCTGGGGTTGGGTGAGTGGGGCTCAGGTCAAAGACCTTGTAATCACCCCGTCCAGTACGCTGGGCGTGGCTCAAGCCTGTATCTTTTCTCCAGCTGGAGGCCTCACTTCCTGGCTGGGCCTGAAGCCCCCTCTGCTGGTAGCCTGCCTCCACTGCATCCTAGGGAGGCCCAATTATAGCCACTGGGCACCTGCACCCATAGAAGGTGAGCCCCGTAACTTCCAGGTTCTTTTCCTTAGCTCTCGAAAATGATGGCGATAGAAATTAAAGCACACACACACACAACGACAAAAAAAAAATAAGCAAATAAGCAAAAACGGAGAACTTACTAACCCAGACTTTGTCACATTGATTTTTAAAAAAGTCTTTATTAAGATAGATTGTCTCTAAGTGACCCAGGCTGGCCTGCTTCAGTCTCCTGAGCTCCAGGGTTATGGGCATGGCCCACTTATATGAATCTGAATCATTTTAGTTACCTGGGTCTGGGAGGCGCGGTGAGGGTGGGGTGGAGTTACACAGACACCCATTAGCAAGGCTGAACTGCCTGCGGTGTTTTGCTCAGCTCTGCTTCCTTTGTTGAGTTTCTGAGTTGGCTTCTTTTATTTTTATCTTTCTGAGATCCAACAGGAGCCTTGATTTTAGGAGTGCAGCCACTGCTCAGTGTTCTGGGAAAATGGGGCCAACGCGGCAAGCCTTTCCCATCACTCATGAATGATCTGTCTGTCGGACTCTGGAAAGCAGAAAGGTCCTATCTCACAGTCCCTGGGGAGAGCCAGCAAATTCTCTCTCTGTCTGTGCAACCTTGTCCCTACTTCCCTGCGACCCTGCTAACAGCCCACCAGAGCGTCCAGGCTGGAGCCTGGGCACACCCTCCTACACAGAGATGCTGAGGCAGGCGTGTGACCACAGAGCCACACTGTATGGAAAAGGAGTAACCAGCGACGCCAGGTTTCCTGGGTGCAGAGGTGTGAAAGCCACCACAGTGTTCCCCCTGGCTGGGTGAGAACAGTGGCCTCTGCAGTGAGACTGTCACCACAGCTTCTAAGTCGGGGACTTGTGGGAGCCGGCAGCTCTCTGGCTCTATTCTTTGATTCCAACTGGCTTTGTGTACCGCGGACCACTCTTTGTGGACAGGCCTGACCTATTGTGGCAGCGTTTTTGTAGGCCAGGTGTCAGAAGTGCCTGTGGAGACCAGGAAAGGTCCCTCACACACACACACACCCAAACTGTCCAGTCCTGTTAGGGAGGTTCCTTTCCATCTTTCTGTGCAGAGGGCCTAGCCCTGATCAGCCCTGTGAGCCTGACTTTTGTGTCAGATTCAAATCCTCCCAGTGGCTCCCCAGAGCCTGTGTCTTCTCCCATGTCCTATCTAACCTGTCTGCAGAGTTCCCCCACAGGACTTAGCCTGTGGACCGTCCTTATCCTGTCCACCTCTTGGGTAGCTGTCTGTCCTGAAGCCCAAGACAAACACCACTTTCCTAGTCTCCTTGGTGTTTGTACATCAGGAAAAAGCTGTAGGGGTTTTGTGCCTCTGCATGCTGTGGTATATCCTTTGAGGAAAAGGGAGAGGAGGCCGGGTAGGACACAAGACTCCTGCAGATGCCTGGGGTCAGGGCTCTTATGCTCTGGACCTGGGCTCTCTGTTCTTAATGCTCTGGAAAGAAATCATTCCACCTTAGTGTCCCACCTGCTGGGGGACAGGGATGCTGCTGTCACACAGTGGCAGAGTTGTCCCATTACAAAGGGCCTCCTGATCCTAATGTCACTATGAGAACTCTACTTTCTAAGTTTTTAAATTATTTTTTCATTTAATTTTTCTGTGTGTGGCTATTTTGTCTGCATGCATGTCTGTACACCACCTGCATATAGGCTAGACGAGGGCATTGGATTCCTTGGAGCGGAAATTACAGACAAAATGGGCAGTCATGTTGGTGCTGGGTATCGAACTCTGGTCGTCTGGGAGAGAAACTAGTGTTCTTTTTTTAAAGCAGACAAACTAAAAACTCTTTTCTCATTTTACGTATGTTCCCACTCCCTCCACTCTTCCCACTCCTTCTAACTCCTTCCCCATCCCAACTCCTACCTACTTCTCAGAGAGGGTAAGGCTTCCCCATGGGGAGTCAACAAAGTCTGGCACATTGCTTTGAAGCAGGACCAAGGTTCTCCCCACTATATCTAGGCTGAGCAAGGTATCCCTCCAAAGAGAATGGGTTCCAAAAAGCTAATACTAGCAGTAGGGATAAATCCTGGTCCCACTGCCAGTGGTCCCACAGTCTACCCCAATCATACAACTGTCACCCACATTCAGAGGGCCTAGTTTGGGCCTATGCTGGTTCCTTTGCTGTCAGACCAGAGTCTGTGGGCTCCCATTAGCTCGGCTGTTTCAGTGAGTAACCCACCCATCCCCTGTAACCTCAGAGAATATGAGCAAAGATGCCAGTGTTCTTCAACACTAAGCCCTCTCTCCAGTCTTTCTGTCCTGTTTCTTAGCTTATATTCTCATCTGTTAAAGAATGACTGTGAAACACTTAAGTGAGTTGAAAGGTGGGGACCATGGACAGAAGCTGCAGATGCTGTCCTCACCCCAGCTATTTTTGTTGTCTTCTGCTCTCTCCACTTTCCTCCCAGTTCCCTGCATCTGCCAGCCGCGTGGGTAACAGAGGGTGGAAGTCTGTTTGCACCTTTGATCCTCAGAAAAGCTCAACTGTGGTAGCCTGAGGAGAATCCTTCCTCCCAGAGGAGAATGTGTTTCAGCTGGGAGGGAGATGCATGAGTCTGGGGTGGCTCACCTCACATTTGAGTTGCTGGTCCAGTTACCTTGAGGCAACGTCTGTAATAGGTTGGAGAATGTTGAAACACTGTAGGAAGAGATGCAGCTCCACTCTGTCTCCATGGCTCGCTTGTGACTCCACCTTCCAATGGTGCTGGACATTCCTGGCGAGAGCCTGTAAATTCCTGCACACGAACTCAATGCGAATCACTAAGTGGAGTTGAGAGGCACTGAAAATGCAAAGATGGTGTGGTCTGTACGCTGAAGCGCCAGAGTCTAGTCCCTGGAAAGCAGAGAAAGGGGTAAGAGCCTCAGTGGTTCCCCTGGAACCCAGTCGGTAAGGGAGGCTTGATGGCGGTTCCCAAGCCTGGTGTGCGCTCTACCTGCTTGCCACCATGCACCTGCCCAAGCAGCTGGCCCATGAAGTCAGATCCAGGCCTGGGCCTCCCTTTCTGGTGGCGGCAAGGCGCATGTCCAAGATGGATGGAAGGGTAAGATTATGGGAGAAGATGGCCCCAGTAAAACCTCTTTTGCAGTGGGACTGTTGTCCTCCATGGAGGAGGTTGCTTACCTCCAAAGAGAGGTTACCAAGTTGCCTGTCAGCTCCTGGGTCCACAGGGGGTCAGGTTCATTTGTATTCTTTCTCCTGATCCATGTTCACCAGCATCTCTCTGTACTCAAGAAGAAGTCATTGCAGCTTCTCTCTCTTCTGAAAACAATGTCATTGTGTGTATATGTGTCTGCCCCCACACATGTGTACACACACACACATACATGTCCGATAGTTGCATTGAGGGTCAAAGGATAACTGGAGTGGGGGAGCCAGTTCTTTCCTTCTACCGTGTGGACCCCAAGGATGGAACTCAGGTTGTCAGCCTTTCATCAAGCACCTTCACCCCGAGTCATCATGCTGGCCCTGCAGCTGGCTTTTCTTGGCCTGGCTTGCATTGGCGAGTGAAGTTACCCACAGTCTTGCATCATTTCCAGCTGGATTTTTGTGTGGGATAAAGATTAGAGTGTACCTGAGAGGAGCTTGGTTTTCAAAGTGCTGCTCAAAATCATCCTGGACCTGGGGCAGGGGATTCCTACCCATGGGACTTGAAGCCTTTGACACCAGAAGCTTTGGCACGATTCCCTGAGTGACTAGCGAGTAGCAACAGACCCCTTCCGGTGGCACAGCCTGGTAGGAAAGCCAGCATGCAGTAAGAAGGGAACACACTGCCGGTTCCATGTAACAAAGCCCCGTCGATTCCTTCCCTGCCTGTGAGTGATGACTAGTTCATCGAGTCCACACTGAAAAACGGCTTTGCACGGCGACAACAGCGCTGAGGTGAAGTGCTTTAGCTCCAGCTGTGATATTATAAACAGCATCTGACTTATGGAGCCAATAAGCAGATGCCTTTGTCGGTAATGTGCCACCGTGATCTAGACGAGCCACACAAGAGGTGTTCATGTAGTGTCTGGCTGCAAATGTCAATTACCATCCCTGGGATGTGGTGCTGCTTGCAGGCCCAAGTTTGAAATCAGTTGTTCAATATGATGATTAGATTCTGGATCTGGTTCCTGCAGTAGCCAAGGGCTATAAATCCCATGGAGCTTTACAGATGGAAGGAACCTCTGGGCGTGCTGAAGATTTGGGTGAATTCCAAATGAGACACTTTCCCTGGCTCCCTAGAGGTGGATGAACCCCATGAACCCTGGGCATTTTCCTCAAGCTGCGTCTCAGTCTTGTTCCTGGTGCAGTAGACTGCTGGTGGGTGACTCCCTTCCCTTAGCATAGCACAGACCCACGACCCTGCTCTCCCCTGTGGGTCTTCCACTGGTACCTTCTGCCTGCCAAGCTCGGGAAGCCACACAGAGCAGTGACTCTGGGACTTTAGATGAGAACAAGAAGACAAGAAGTTGTGGTAAAGCCTGGACTAGTGCTGGACACATGGCAATACAGTGTGGAGCTGAAGGCACCGGAAACTGTGAAAATATGGTGACATCATCCTTGACAGCTGAAACTCGTGAGCAGGACCACGCTAGACATTGTCATCCACAAGGTGTCAATCAAAATGTGTCTCTATGTTCAGTTTGTACTGAAATCTATCCACTCGTCTCTTTGGCTATTTCAGAAATACTGTCATTGTTGTCTCTGGTGACTCCTCAGAAGGGCAATGGCTTTCACTCTATGTACTCTTTGCCAAGTGGAAGTGGCAAGCTGGATCTTGTAGCATATGCCTGTGATCTCATCTACTTAGGGATCTGAAACAGAAGGATAAGAAGGTTAACGCTTGCCTGGGTTACAGAATTAGTTCAAAACCAGCCTGGACAATGTAGTGAACCCCTCGAGGTGTTAGTCAGCATTCTGCAGAAGAGCAGGACAGACAGAATGAATATACATTACAGCGGGGACTTGTAACATGAGGGCCGGCTTGTTGGGGTTTCCGTCCCGCCCGGTACCCCAACAGCCGGCAAATCCCAAAGAGAAATTACACACAGGACTCCATAAGGTTATAAACTGATTGGCCCATTTGGTCAGGCTACTTATTAGCTCTTATAACATATATTACCCCATTATCCTTATCTATTTTAGCCACATGGGCTCAGTACCTTTCTCAATGTGACAGCTTACATGTTGCCTCTTCGGTGGTCTGTGCAGGAGTGGCTGAGAGAGAGCTTCTGCTTCCAGAATACTCCCAGTCTCTTTGCTCCACCCCTACTTCCTGTCTGGCTTTCCCGCCTAAACTGCCTGCCTGGCCAATCAGCGTTTTATTAAAATATGATTGACAGAATACAGATAATTCTCCCGCACCAGGGACTGGTCGGGTGTGCTATGTGAAATGGGCTGGATAGTCCAACAGTGGCTATCTGTAGTTTAGGAAAAGAACCTGTAGCTGCTTAGTCCACAGGCCACACGGTTTAGCACCCAGTCTGGTGCTACACAGGAAGATGAAAGACTGGATTCCAGTGTCTACAAATGACAGCAACAGATAGACGTAGTCACCAGTCACACCATAGTTTCCTCTGGGAACTAATTTTTTTAAAGATTTATTTATTTATTATGTATACAGTTTTATGCCCACATATATCCCTATAGGTCAGAAGAGGGCACCAGATCTCATTATAGATGGTTGTGAGCCACTATGTGGTTGCTGGGAATTGCACTCAGGACCTCTGGAAGAACAGCCAGTGAGTGCTCTTAACCTCTGAGCCATCTCTCGAGTTCCCTTTGGGAACTTTTCTCTCTAGGCCCTATAGGGAAGGAAGGTCTTTCTCCCTCACAGAATTCTCCCTGGAAATACCTTCCCAGACCCACCTAGAAGCAGACTAGAAGGATCCAATCAAGTCAACAAGATAAACCATCATACTTACCTTCAAATAAAAATAATCTAAAGGGGTCTGGGGACATAGCTCCAATGGTAGAATACTTGCTTAGTATGCACAAGCCTCCAGGTGCACTCTCCACTCCCACAATTAGTTAATTGGTTAAGGATCCAGGAGAGAAGAGGCCACAACACATGAGGCTAAGTGTGTCAGGATATTAGTCCATGGCATTTGTAAAGGACACTTTTGATGAAACTTTGTCCATTTTCAAAGGCTTCATCAAAACATAACAGGTTCCATAATATGTGGGAAGTTCTTCTAGACACAGTTCTGGAGGCTGGGATGTCTAGAGCAGGGTGCCAGCACCTGGTGAGGCTTTAGTATTTATTGTGAACAACACGGCCCAAGGACAAAGCAGCATCAGAAACAGGGAGATAAGACAAAGGTCAGCCTTCCAGGAGGAACTCACTCTCCTGATACCCCACTTCCTCACTAATTAACTGGCTCTTGCAATGCACTGATAATGGTACAAGGGCCGTGTTGGGGCATCCATGAAATGTAACGAGACACAGTCATCAAACAGCACCGTGGGGGCGTGTTATAGACCTGTGGCTCCAGGAGGAAGCCTTAGAAAGCAAAACAAATCAACTGATCTAGAAGGGACCCTGCAGACCAGGCTGTCACAGATGTCTGACTGCAGACATCCAGTGCTTATTCCCCTTGTAAAGCAGTTGTGATCTCAGGGCCAAGTTTAAAATTAGGAGCTCAAGACAATGATATATTCAGGACACAAACACACACTCACAGACCATGCCTCACCAAAGCAGCAGCAGTGATAACCTCCCTATGGTGATTCAGCAAGTTTCCATTTTTCTCCTTTATGCGTTTCTAAACACTGTGCAACAAGCTTGCACCTAGGTTTGCTATCAGAGAGAAAGAAGCAAAGTGATTATTCAAGAGTTTACCTGGTAAAGTAAATAAGAATTCCTTATAAAAATTTATTTATTTGTTGGGAGCGGGGTCACATAAGTGCTACAGTGTGAATGTAGAGGTCAGAGGACAACCTGCAGGGGTCGGTTCTCTCCCTCCCCAGATGGGGCCCAGGCCTGAACTCAGGTCATTAGACGAGGTAGCAGGTGCCTCTACCTTTGAGCCCTCTTACTAGCCTCAGAATTTTTTAACAACATGTATAGTGGCATTTTATTTGTATTTTAGTAAATAAAGCTTGCCTGGGGATTGGGAAAGTAAACAGCCATAGTGGCCAGCCTTATAGACCAGGCAACAATGACACACACTTTTAATCCCAGTAGCCACAATAGTTGTCATAGAAACTGGGCAGTGCTTGCCTTTAATCCCAGTGATGCACACTTTTAATCCCAGCCCTAGAGAGGATCATAAAATGGGAGGAGACAGCTCTCAGTCTTAGTCTTATTCTGAGATTCCTGGAGGCAGGGTCACCATTTTCGGGTGACTGGCTGCTTAGCTCTCGGATCTTCAGGCTGAACCTCAGTTTCCCTCTCTGGGATCTTATTTATCACACTCAGCCATGCCCTGCTGTATCATACTCTGTAAGCATATGGTCAGGAGGGGATGGATAGCAAGTAGTGCTTTGGATTTGCATTGGAGCTGCGGCAGCCTAGTTCCTCCTGAGCCACATGGCGGAGGGTGTACATGGAAATGAGACGGAGTCAGAGTCCCCCAGCCTCCTTTAAGGGCATATTCTCAATGGTTAGAAGTTCCCCATTAGGCCCCACCCCAAACTTGTCCACTATCTCCCAATGGTGCTGGCAGCTTAGCCCTGACTACGCAGACCTCTAGGAGATACTGTCAGAGTTCTCAACTGTCAGCTTGATACAGCCAGGAAGAAAGAACCTCATCTGAAGAACTGCTTTCATCGGGTAGGCCTTTAGGCATGTCTGTGAGGAATTTTCTCGATTGCTAATTCATATAGAAAGGCCCAGCCCACAGTAGGCAGTGCCATCCTCTGCGGAGGGCCTAGGTATATCAGACAGTTGGCGGCGGACCTGGGAGCAGGAGCAGCAGTAAGCGGTGATCCTCCACGGTCTTCGCTCCAGTTCCCACATCTAGGTTCCTGCCCTAACTTTCCTCAACCTATAAGGCAAATAACCCTTTCCTCTCCAAGTTGCTTTTATAGGTGTTCTAACACAGTGCTTTATTCTCAGCAGCCTTGACCTCTTATTCAAACCATAGCGGTCCAAGAGAGCTAATCCTATGCCTCAGATGGAAGTCATGCCAGGAGGATTGTGTCTAAGTGTACCCATGCTTTCTAGCCATGACCTTTCAGTGTGTATATACACACACCCAATGCATGTGCATGATCAATCCATGTGTGGGAGGGGTACAAAGCCATGGTCTGTGTATGTGTACCAGTGCACGCCAGCCATAATATAGCTATATGTCTCCTGTTCATACCAGTGATTATCTGTCTGTGTGTACCAGTCCCTGCTAACCATGATCTATCCATGTGTGTACACCTGTATATGGTTTGTGTATGTGCACCATTTATGTCAGTCCTTGTCTGTGTGTCCGTCACAGGCAGTCTGTGAGTGGCCCGCCGTGCGGCAGGGTGGTGGTCTCACAGTAGACCATTGTTTTGCCTTGCGCCCTTCTTCCTTAGGATCTGGTGATTGTTTCTGGGCTATGCAGTGTGTTGTGTCCTCCTCTCATGAATCCTCACTGGAGGTGAGACTGGCATCAGAGCAGAGACAGCTCTACTCTGAGACAAAAGAACCCTTTCCTCCCCTGAGCTGGTTTAGTCATAGGAATGAGAATAGTCAACACAGACTTGACACCTAACACTCAAGGTGGGGAGATATCTTGTTTACGATATAACAAACGAAGTTTACCTGAAGATCAGATGAAGAGCCAGCCACACTAGTTAGCCATAGAAGCCAGGCAGTGGTGGTGCACACCTTTAATCGCAGCACTAGGGAGACAGAGGCAGGCGGATCCCTGCGAGTTCGAGGCCACCCTGGGTTGCACAAGATTGAATCTTTCTAAGAAGAGAAACAGAGCTCACACAAAGGTGATCCAAGCACTTGGAATCCCACGCCTTTAATCCCAGCACTAAAGAGGGGGAGAAGGAGTGAGATGGCTGGGTGTAGGGAGGAATATAAGGCGGGAGGAGACAGGAGCTCAGTGCAGTCAGTCTGAGCAGGCAGTCTGAGGACAGGAGCGCCCTTTGGTCTGAGCATTGGTAGAGCCAAGAATTCTCGTGGCTGCCTCACTGCTCCTGGGATCCTTCAGCTTTCACCCCTGATACCTGACTCCGAGTTTTTATTATTAAGACCGATTAGAATTTGTGCTTCAAGAAGTACTTGGTTTCTTTGCACCTCCAGTTGAAGGTCAGAAAGAACTTTTTGATCTTGTGATGCTCACCTGCCTCTCCCATTCTTCCAAAGTCACCCCTGGAGCAAGGAGGCCCAGCCCCCGACAGAACAGGGCTGGCTGTCTCAGCCTGCGCGCCTCTGGCATCGCCAGTGCCCTGGCCCTGCTGCTCACGTTTGCAGGACAGCATTCCCTGTGCTCCCTGCTTACCTCACCACACCCCAACCCTCCAGCAATTTATCTTCCTGGATATTTCCAGCCTGTGGTCTTAACCGAGCCTGTGATGTCATAAATCTCAAAATATCAAGAGAGGAATCAAGGATACAATATTTTAACCCATTTATTTATTTATTCATTCATTCACAAAATGAACATTTGTTCAGAAAGTCCTACTGTGTTTGTTCAGAAAGTCATGTTAGATGCTGCAGTAGAACAATGAACAAAGAAATTAATCAAGCAATCTCACTTGTATAATACATCTTTGCAAAGCAGGATCCATGGCTCTGGAAAGGAAAGGGACAGGTTTAAAGTGTGTGTTTTAAAAGAGCAGTACAGGCTGAACTACCAGAAAATGCTCTTAGCAAGATGCCGCTAGAGCCAAGTTCAAGCATCGAACATCCTGTTAGATAAAGACATTTGTGGTGCTGTTTGATCATCTAGATGGAACGAACAGCAAAGCCCATTTAGGAGCCTCTAGGGTGCCCAGTATTGAAAGGAGCCAGCATGGCAAAGTACAGAGAACAAGGGCCATCTTGCCAGGGGCCTTGGAGGCCGGTTAGAGAACTGGTATTTATTTTAGGCAATCAGAAGCCCTTGGAAAGCTTTAAACTGTGCTATGGGGAGCAGATACGCATTTAGGAATGACTATCATAGAGAGTATGTGAAGACCAAATTGGAAGAGAATCCCACCCAGTCTGGGAGGCGGTCACTGTAGGCCATCTAGAGGCAAGGACAGCCTCGGCGAAGACAGCAGCAGCAGGTAGCGAAGGGTAGCTGGATTTATGAGACTTTTAGGAGCTACTGTAGTTAGTGCTTTGGAAATGGGTTGGATGGAGCAGCGTGAATAAGGGCAGTGGTAGAAACTTTTTAGTTTTCCTACTTGAGTGACCTCGAAACTCAAGTATTGGTGTAGAATTCCAGAAGCAGGCTCATAGAGCTGGCAGTGAGGGGTAGGGGAGAACACACATTGACTTTCGGGTATGGTGGCTTTGAGGCTGCAATCGTCTGGTTGGGGCAAGAGTGCAAACAGAGGAGGCCAGATAGCACATTGCAGCATCAGGCCGCTGAGTGTTTGAGAACATCTGAGCTCTGTCATGTTTTCCGTTTCTTGGTGGCTCTGCTGGAAGCTGGGGTGCTCTCCCAGTATGACAAGCAGCAAGGGAGGCAGAGTCACTCTGGCACGAGTGGAGCGAGAGGCAGAAAGAACCCCTGCTTAAGTGCAGCTTCCAGGCTGGGCATGGAAATGAGTTGGTCGAGAGTGAGTGAACCTTGGGCCCAAAGCTGGCCCTGCAACTGGGCGTGGCGGCATATACCTGTAAACCCAGTGCCCTGGAAATAGAGGTGGGAGGGTCAGAAGTTCATCGCTACCCGCTCTTACAAAGAGAACTTGAGGCTAGCCTTGGATACATGAGAACCTGTCTCTAAAATAAACGAACTTAAAAATAAAGATATCTTCAAAGTATAGTAATAGTGTGCTCTCTAGAAATCCCAGACAATACATGTGACCTTATAGCATGTAGATAGTCTAGGGTTGTTTAATGAACCTGTAATATTAATGAATTAGGTATTAAATTCTTAAACCAAATACAGCGATACAAACCTAGAGTCTCAGCTGAAGCTGAGGCAGAGGCAGTGGGGTCTCTTGACCCCAGCATTAGCCTGGGCAACATAGTGAGACCTCCTCTCAAAAACAAACAAAAAGGTTTTGAAAAAGGATGAGATACCACCTGCCCTGGCTGTGGAGCAATAATGAGTCTGGAACCTAATAGCAGGAGGAAAGTCCTGTGTGGTCTTCAGGAAGAGTCTTAACCTGCCCCTGTCGCTTTCTTGAGTCAGAATAGAATCTTCCAGAAGCTTTGACAAGTTGTTCTAGGTCTCAGAGGCAAGGTTTTAATTCATTGTGACCTCCCCCTATGTTCTTACAGCGCTGGGATGGAACGTGGAGCCTGGCTTATGATGGCCAGGTTTCGACTACCGAGCAACACCCTCTCTCAAGTCTTCCTTGGTAGCTTTCACCTCAGTGTCTTTAGCTAAAGAGACTGAAAAGTGAGACGGATACGAATGGTCTCATTGGAGCAACTCTGTCCTCTTGATTCAAACCCACATGTGCTTCCCCAGTGCGAGTAGACACCCTGGCCTCTGCAAGCTGCTCCCAGTCCTCATCCCACCCATTCCCTCCTGGGAACCGCCTCAGACTTCCCAGTTATACCATTTGCTTTTCTAAACACTAGCTGCCAAAGCCACTTGTGAGGGGAACTGACCAGAGGCCCACCAAATTCTTCAGGTCCTTTCTGCCCCCACTGCCTTTCTCAGACATTGTGAGCAGCTTCACAGATAGTTACACATCTTGAGAGACCATGTGCACAGGCCTTTAAGCTTGGATTTCGGAGGCACGTTTCCATGTATGGACATGGGCAGCGTGCCTGCCTATTCCAACAGCTCTGCAGTGGTCTGGCATGGGAACAGCTCCGGGCTGCTTAGTCATTACAGGACTGCTGTGTTTGGGTGGCGTCCAGCACCTGGCTATCATAAATAGCACCTCTGCCTCCTCTCCGTGGCTTTTCCATTCATCAGCAGCTGCCTTGCTGGTCCACTGTTTCCTAGGAATAGTCTCTCCTCTCCAAACCTAGGGATGGGATGCGGTTGGAGATTTTGTTTCCTTCTCACCTCCCCCAGGGGTGCTGAGCCCATAAAGAGCTTTATAACGAAAGCAGACATTGACAGAGCGAGCTCCTCTACGAGGCAGGCACAGGTGAGCCACATGCTATCTCATGACTGCACCGAGCCCAGCTAGCCACTGCCACAGTGCAAGGCCAAGGCTGCCAGTCCTTCCTGGAACGCAGCCGGTCAGAACTCTCTTTGGGGGAGCCTGTTGCAGGATGGTCTGCCTAAATATTGTTCGCTGTTTGTGGCCAGCCCCAGGAGCCCACGCCTCTCCTGAACTTGGTGTGCCTGAGACAGCCTGTGTTGAGTTCACCTCCCACGACCATGCATTTCCATCCAGGCTCCTGGAGTCCCAGATAAAATATTCAAAATCGGAGACAGGGTCTCCCTTAGACTCATACCCAGTGAGGGAAAGGGGGGAGGCAGGAAGGATGTGGAACTCCGCTCATGCGGCCCTCTACACTTGAAGGATTTTAGTGGAAGGGGCCTGCAGATGTGATTCTACTAAAGAAGCTTTGAGGGCCAGCATCAAATGTCTCTGTGGTGACAAGAGCTGGCAGTGTGACAGCCGGAAAGAAGAAAGGACAGAGCTGGGGCTGGCTCTCTCCAAAGTTCCCACTGAGAGCTGGCTAGGCAGACTCTGGGCTCTGGGCAGCTGCAGCAGCTGAATTGGTCCTCTGTCGTCACCTGCTCCATCCCAGAGTAGAAAAGCACAGATCCTCTGTGCCTCCCTCTCCCTCAACCAGCCGGGTGGGGTCCTAATCGCCAATTTCCACCTTGGCGGGAAAGGAGACTGGGAGACGCCAGAGCTGGAAAGGCATTTCATGTGGCACCTGGCTTGACCACCTGGCTTCAGACGGGTGCAGACAGTGTTCCTTCACAGGTGAGGGCTGCTGAGGTCACCGAGGCTGCAAAGCAGCTCAGTGGCGAGCAAAAGGTCACACTTCTCTCTCATAAGTTGCCTGCCGAGCGTTCCCAGACACATAACCTGGGCGAAGCCTTCAAGACAACCCAACCATTATCAACTGGCTTGAATACGGTGTCATTTTTCTTTCTACGAGGACAGCGCACTCTCATTTTACACAAGAATAAAAAAGGACTATAGGAAGAATATAAAAGGAGGAAAAGGAAAACATATGTTATCTCTCCTTGAAAAGAGCATAGAACTAACACTTTGGTTTATTATGTTATCTTTTTATGCACATACTTTTTACATAATTGTAATCATTTGCGTAACATTTTTGTAGTCTACTTTTCTCACTAAACACTGAACACATTTTCTCTAGTCATTAAGAGAGCTTATAAATGTGTGTTTACATATAATTACATATATTTTGTTTATACCATACCCAGCTTAGACAAAACCTCATCTTTGAGCTAGAGAGATGGCTCAGTCAGTAGAGTGCCAGTCACACAAGCATGAGAACCCTGAGTCCCTAGCACCCACATACAAACTGGGCTCAGTAGGCCATATCAGCAACCCCAGCAATGGAGAAGACAGAGACATAAGAATTACTGTGTCTTACTGGCCAACCAGTCTATCAAATCAATGGAGAAAGCCAGCCTCAAAAAATAAAGTGGAGAGTGGTCAATTGCTGATGTGTGGCCTTCATACATGTGCACACAAGTACCAGGACACCCACATGGTACATGTGCATACATCTACATTAACACACACACACACACACACACACACACACACACTATCCTTACCTAGCCCATTCCAGTTTTCTGCTGTAACTAATGTTGGGGCTGATGCTAGGTAGGGAGCAAAGCTTTCTATGTATGTCTTGGAGTTCTGTCACGCAGAAGCACTTCTCTGCCCCTGAGAAGTGAATGGTTAGGTAAGTGGTGTAAGCACTTCCAAGGGTATGGTAAATGTTGCCCAACTCCGTTAAAGAAAAAGAATTCTTTTATACAGTTACCGATAGTGCCTTCTCTTTGAACTCTCCCTGGTCTGATTGACAGTTGTCAAGATTTAAACATGCTTAATAACTTGGTCAAACCAACGACTTCAGTTACTGTTTTCCATATGGTTCCCAGTTCCATTAGTCATTCATGACTGGGTTTCCCACTCCCCAGAGTCTGTGCCAAACACCTCTCTGCACGCCTTCCGTGACCGCCCCAGCACTCTTGGGCCCGTAGTATGATCACCTCTGCTTTGCAAAGCACACGGGGAGCAAGTGGTGAGAACATTAAAGAGGCTGAACTTGTTCCTTGTGTGTGGGGGTGGTCACCTTAACCCCGATATTCCCTGTGACCTGGACCAGTGTGGTCTAGGTTTGGGTGGGAAACCGGCTAGGAACTTCTCCCTCAGTAGGTGGGACTCTGGCAGGATGGTGAAGCTGGGGCTGAGGAAATCAACAGAGCCAGCCTGAGCTGTCCGCTCTGCTAGTGCATGCACCTCCATGCATAACTGTGGAACAAGCTCTCTGCAGAGGTCAGCAGAACAGCATTCTTCCCTGGACAGCTTTCAGAGTATGTGATGGATGGATGAGCTAAATGCACAGCGGCTGCTTTACAAGCTGGACCGGGGAGTGAGAGGGAAGACGGAGGGCTTTCAGCCTGGGGCCTGCTGCTGCTCTGCCTTTTCTGGTTCCTGCTTGTGGCTCAGGGTGTGAGCTCTGTTGCTGCCTCAGCCACCCTGTCTGCCTGCTGCCACACCTCCCTGCTGTGGTGGTGCTGGATTCTTACGCCTCTATAAGCCCACATCAACTCTTTCTTCTAGAAGTTATGTTGGCCCTGATGTTTTGTCACAGTAGCAGGACAGAAACTAATACACCCAGGAAAGCGACAACCTGCAAGTCGTCTGCAGATAGAGGAACCTCACATGCCATGGCTTTATGACCTTGTAGGATGTTATGCGGGTTGAAAGTAACTTCGTAATTTCATTCCATCATCCCTTTTTCATTCTCTTCCCCATATTTATCTACGTATGTGCATTTCCCTACCTGGCCTCTTCGAACATTTGCATCCCTACAATTCCATCCTTAGCAATTTAATATCTAAGAGAAAGGATCACAAGGCAACCGTGGAAGAGGCTAGCTGCTCTACCATCCTGAGGGAGAACCAGCCTGAACCTGGCTAGAGATGGAGACCAGCTGGGTAGTGGGGCTCAGTCATTCCTGCCAAGGCTTCTCGTATGGAACCACCGTTCTCAGGCTCCCGGTGGGCAGAGGCAGGCCTCCTCAACTGCTTCTTTCTCAGCTCTAGGCCAGACTCCTGCCTTCTCTTCTGTGGCTTCTTGCTGCTTCCTTTAGCTCCCTGGGTGTTGCCAGCAAACGCTCCTCTTGATGGATGCAGGCCCATCCCTTGGTGCTGCTTCCCAGACAAGCAAAAATGGCACAGATCTGTCTGTAGAAGAACTCTGCTTTTAACTTTTTGAATATTTTACTTGGCCAGCAAATCAAAGACAATAGTCTGGACCAGTTTGGCCTGCGCATAAACCATCTGTGTCAATATGCTCAAAAATATTCCAGAACTGATGTATGATGACAAACAAATCCACTCTCTGCCCTCCTGGTGTGCGGCAGCCCAGGGTGATGCTTAGGGACCATACTTGATGACTTTTCCAGAACAACTAGATAGTCTTTGGTTGGAAAGTGACAAGATTTTCCATTTTCTCCGCGGAAGGTTCCAGATTTGGGGCTCATGGGGGATCCTGAGATAGCTGGCTGCTTAGGTAAAAGAATTATTAATGTCATGGACAGACAGACAGACAGACAGACAGACAGAGAGACAGACAGAAACAGAGTGGGGTCCCTTATAACTTTCACAGGAAGGTGTATGGGAAGGTTATTGGAAGCTCCTTTTTGGGTCTATGTTCACTGTTGGACGCTGACAGCTCTGGAATAGTAGTTGGTGGGTGCGTATCACTCCTGGTCAGCCCTTAACAGTGTTTCTGGGGCAGGGAGCAAGAATCTAGAGAAACAAGTCACTGGAGCTCTGGAGACCAAATTACTGTAGTGTAACCAGAATGGAGCAGTGGGCAAAATGGCGGGGTTCTGGCTAACATCTGGATTCTTCCTGACTTTCAGAGCAGAAGAAACAGGACTGAGGGCCACAGGAAGGGAGGGGAGCAGCCCAAGCCAAAGACAGGAGTGGAACAGACCAAACCGGGGGCAGGAGGGCTCTGTGGGCTGTGAGGAAGCTTAGGCCTGGAAGCCTCTTCCTGTGATCCCACTTCCTGGAAGCTACTTCTCTTCCTCTGATCCTCAGGTCAGGCCGGAAGCAACAACTGGCTGGGAACGGACCCTGTTCCACAGAAATTTGCTGAAGGCCTTGGGAGGTACAACATGCTGGAAAACCTGCATTTAAACAGGTTTTCTAATTCTATCGTGTATCTTTGCTGTGTTACTCTGAGTTGAATACAGGGTGATTCAATAGTTGGGGATTTCAGGCATAAAACTTTTCTGACATTAACTAATTGAGACTGGCAAAAGTATCACCTTCATTTTACAGATGCAGACTCGTCAAAGGGAAGGTGTGCATGCGTGCGTGAGTGTGTGTGCGTGCGTGCGTGAGTGTCCACCAGAGCTATGCAGCTATGATTTTGGAGGTGTTCCCCCAGAGCCCCAGCAAGGAAGAATCGAAGGGGAGGCGGCAAGATTTGTTTAGTCTTTGGCAATCGTTACTGAGATTCAAGTTCCTGTGCTAGAAACAAATCATCTAGCGGCACTGATGACAAGGGTCTTAGGCGGAAGGCCTTACCCCACCCTATTGCGTAAGAGCTGGCATTTCCTTTGGAAACGGTGACTCAGGTTTGTGCTGCAGCGAAGCCTGGGCTTTTGCCGACATGACCAGCCACAGCGCCACCTGCTGGTCCCGCAGCCCTTAGCGCCGCAGACCGCAGGCTAAAAGCCAACGTTTTCCTCTTGTCTCTCTTCCTCTTTTCTCTTGCTGGTCCCAGCTGGGAATCCTCACTTCTCCAGAACCATAGCTGATAAGGTGTGTGTGTGTGTGTGTGTGTGTGTGTGTGTGTGTGTGTGTGTGTGTGTGTGTGTGTGTAAATGTGTCAGAGAGCTAGTTCCACAAATATCTCATCTCCGGATTTAAATTAGGACTAATGAAATCTAAGCCTTGACCGATTAGCCCACAGCAGAATAAGCAGAGTCATCTCTGTCTCAGAGGGCCTGGGTAGCTCTCTTCCCTGGGGGGGGAAGGGTGGCCGGGAATGTGTCTGGAAGCTGCTTGCACAAGCAGGCATTGAAGACTCTTTCTTAGACCCAGGGCTTTTTGTGGGTCATCGAAGGAATGGAGATCTTGGGGTAGGCACAGCCACTATGCACATTTGTAGCCCCAGGGCCTCAGTGTTATTTTTTTTTTACTATATTTTTATTATTTTGTTTCTGTAACAAACTGCGTGGGAAAACAAGGTCGGAGAGATTCACTCTGGATCCTGGTTTCAGGGGTTCATCACCACTTGTCTCTATGGCTTGTGTGCCCATGGGTGGCGAGGGGGAATATCACACTAGAAACGCATGGCTGAGCAAAGCTGCTCACCCCACGGCAGCCCGGAAGTGGAAAGAGGAGAGAAGGGAGGGGCAGAAACAAGACATCTTTAAAAAGTTTGCCCCTCATGATCCATTTTTCTCCCACCAGACCCCACCTCCTAACAGCCCGTTGTAAACAGAGACTGCTCATTCGCTTTCTGGCTGACCAGACCTGAACATCTCACAGAAACTGACCAATAGCTTAGATGTATTCCCAACTAACTCTCACATCTTACATTAACCCACTTCTATTAATCTGTGTATCACCACAAAGCTGTGGCTTCCCCCTAAGGGTTCGGGTCCTTATCCTTCGGCAGCTACATGGCGTCTCTCTGTCTCTATCTCCTCTCTATGTCTCTTCCAGCCTGGCTATACTCTGCCCTGCCATATTAAACGTTTCTGCACCCTGATAAGCCTCTCTGCCGACACAATAATCCAAATCCAACTGAATTTTTAAAAAGCCCAGGTTTAATGAATACCAGTACTCCTGGATAGCTTTCCAGCCCCCCAGAGAAGCTGGAGAAGAAAGACCGGAAAATCATGTGTTTGTTCTCTGGGGAGCAGCTTAGATACCCTGTGGGAGTGGTCTTGGGCATCTCTGTGGAGGGTCCATCATTTGGTGGACTTTCTCAGGGGTGCAGTCTAGACTGGGGGAGTTTGGGATTGAACTTCCACCCAAACATTCCGGACTTTTGGGGGTATATGATGCCAGGGGCTGGGTTGAGGCTTCAACCCAAACATTCCAGACTCTTTGGGTATATGGATGACAGAGGCTCGGATGAGGCTTCCCCAAACACCATAGACCAAAGCAGCTTCTTTATTAAGCAATGGTAATAAGATATATTCAAGCATACAGGGGGGTTCCCACATCAGCCCATCCAGTGTGAACTCCCATGCTTTAACCCCTTGATCTCAGTGTCTTGGTGATCTAATTACCTCTCAGTTGCTACAAGCTGGGGACAACCTCAACGTAAGAGCCTCTTTGGGAGACACTTCATATTCAAGCCGTAACAGAGACTATGGGGTGGAAGGCCCTATCAACACTGTACTTCCTCCTTTGAACAGAGATGGAAGTGTGTCCAGCTGTTTCCTCAAATGGTAGAACTGAATTCTAAGACTTTACTGCTGACAATCTGCAGCCAGGTCCAGGCAGCATGACTCAACTTACCAGTCTGTCTGCCCACTGAGAAGTTGAACAAGTGTCACTGGTCACTGGCATCACATACTCTAAACAGCCCCTCGACACGGGGCCACTGGGGTTTGAAAGGAAGGAGGGGAGAACCCTGCTGCCGATGCATGTCAACAGAGAGTGCAGCATGTTAAGGGACTTGCAGGGTCGGAGTGGGGGTAGGGCTTCCCTCGTCCCACCAGTTGGAGCGAGGATTGATTCTGCAGCCAGTTAATTGTCTGCAGCACAGTACAAGGGTCTCCGTTTCCACTCCACCTCATGGCCGGGTCCTCTAGACTCCTAGGCAGAGCCAAGCTGTGGCAGTGTGGCACTGCAGGGACTGCGTCCCATCAGTGAGGGAAACACACACAATGCCAGATCACCAGCTGAGTTCTTATCTGCCAACTATCACACATTTCCTGCTGGTGGGGTCCAGCCCCCAGCCTGAGTCCTTGGGAAAGTTGACTATATGGGGTGCTGAAGCATCAGTGGGCTTTCCACCTTCTCTTGTGACCCAAGTCACTAAACGGTCCAGTTGAAGTGGGCAAAAGAAGTTGGTATGGTGAGATGCCTCAGTCAGTGAGGTGCATGCGCACAATGACCTGAGTTCAATCCCCAGCACCCATGTAAAAAATGTCTAGCAGCACTGTGCCTGTGGTCCCAGATCTGGGGAGGCAGCGGCAGGCAGATTCCCCAGAGGTCACTAGCCTGCTAGTCAAGCCTCCTTGGTGAACTCCTAAGTTGAGGGAGAGACCCTGTCTCAAGAATAAGATGAGGAGAGACTGAAGACCCCTGATGCCACTTCCAGCCCTCCACCCCCCCCAAACACACAGACACCCCCCCCCACACACACAGACACACCCACAGACACACCCACATAGACACACCCAACACCCCCCCCTACAGACACACACACAGACACACCCAACACCCACAGACATACCCACAGACACACACACACAGATACACTCACACACACAGACACACAGACACACACCCCAGACAAACACACAGACACACCCACACACACTAAGTAAAAGTAGGATATCTTCGGGCCACATTTTCCAAGCACAGGACAAACAGATTCTGAGACTGGTTGATCCCCGTGTGTTAGGAGTTGTTATTCTCTCGATGACACCGGGTAGCGCTTTCATGGCCTTAGGTGTTAGAAGTCGTCTGGAGATGGCATAAAGTCAATGGCAGCTGAGAGGATCTGAAGACACCCAAGATTCGGGTTCTGGGAGCTGGGATCCAGAGCAGTGCCCATTCAGAGGCCAGCACCACAGCCTGCTCATGACGGGGGACAGCGTTGACTACAAGGCATACACAGAGTTCAGAGCAGTTTGGAGCAGCTTGGTTTTGGGGCTACGCTGATGCAGAGACTGTCTGATGAAGCGACTCTAGCTAGGCCGTGTGTTCGTAAAGGTGAGACAAGGAAGAGCAGGAGCCTGCTCACGAGGGGGCAGGCTGGAGGGGAAGCAGTTAAAACACACAAAGGTGAGTTCCTTCTCCCTCTCAGGCAGCAGGGACACTGCTTCCGCTCTGCAGACACCAGAACTCCAGGTCTGTGCTCCGTCTCCAGCACACTCGTGTGGTCTGCAGGATCTCAGCCTTAGCCTTAGCTGAGAGGAATACACATAGCTTCCTCCAGTGTCTCAGGCTCAGACAGCTAAGTACCGGCTTCCCAGGGCTCCAGGTTGCATGTAGTCTACTGGGGAAAGCCGAGTCTGCCCAATGGCATGGGGCTATTCCCCCAGTTCCCATCCATGTACACGTGTGTCATCTAGCTACACCCGACACATAGATAGTGTGTTCTCTCTGGAGAAGCCCAACCGAAGCCCCGTGCCTAAGTTCCCAGTTCACTTTCGGAGCTGGCTGCAGATGGTGGCAAACCTGTCCCCCTATGACATTCTTCAGGTTTACTGACTGCAGAAACACCCTCCTTTGCTGCTATTTGAGGGATGCACTTGAGGCCCCTTTTCCACCATTTCCAGGTACACGACCCCATCTACTCACCCCATTTCCTCGCTGTCACAGCAGAGGGACCACGCCCTGGACAGTTCCATCCCTGCCAACAGCACCGTGATGCCGGAGAAGGCAGGAACATTTGGTGACTGGACAATGTTACACGCTCAGACAGCTGTGGGCCCAGAGGCAGCTTACAGGGTACCTTGGCATAGTCCCATGGTGGGGCATGGGAGAGGGTGAGGAGGTTTAAGACAGACATGTGATCCAGACTGAGCAGTGGGTGAGGGAAGGGTTGTAACAGCTCACAGAGTTGGTACAGAGCATGCTCACAATCATGGTTTTGTCTTTTTTCAATTCCTGGCAGTGCCAGCATTGAACTCAGAGCCTCGCACATGCTAGGCAAGTGCTCCACATTATTTTATATTTAATGCCTTATATGTCTACTCATATTCTGAGGAGAGGCGCTGGGCTCTTAAAGTGAGTATGGACGCAGCCGTAGAGTTAAGAGCATCTACAATGCTTAGAGCAAATTTCTGGGTCGAATTTCTACTTAGCCTTTTAATCTTACACTCTACAGTCCTTGTCCTGTGTGAGATCCAGAGTACAGCAGTTGGTACCTAATGCATCATATTAGTGTTTGATTGAAGCTACATAGTTTTATCCCTACAAAGGAACAGGTCTGAAATTCAATGTAAACTGATCAATGAATTATGATTATGCTGAAATTTTATTTTGAGGTCCTGTGTCACAAAATGACATGTGTAATGTTTACAATGGGTATGAGAAATTGAGATGTTTTATTTCTACTGTTGAGAATAAAACTATAGATAATGCTCCAAACCAGCATCAAAAAAAGCAGAGCAAACTTTTCTGTATATAAACTGTACATAAAACAAGGCACTATACATTTCTGGGGGGTATTAAGGTAGAAAGGTTGGTTCGCATAGATTCTTCAGAGTCCACACCAGGAAGTAAGTCTTTGTTCGCTTTAGCACCGGAAGCAGAACTCAGCACAGCCAGACCTAAGGCTGAAGGAGGCACTCCTGGGGATGGAGGGGGGGGGCAATGGGACAGACAACACACCTAATGACGGACTGCTAGCAGGCCTAACTCAACAGAAGCCACTCTGTCTACCTTGTAATATTGTTTTTACACCAAAGGAAAAGAATTGAAAGTGAATGAATACATATTGCTTTGTTAAATACATATTTGATTTATACGGTGTTTATATAAATATATATATATATATATTTAGAATCCACAAACTATCAAAATAACACTTTATAAAGAGAATTGCTTTAAAAAAGGTAATGCCGAGCTGAAGCAGGAGGGCAGGGCTGCGGTGGCTGCTGAGGCAGCACTCGGCTGAGTGAACGGAAGAGATGGGTTTCTCAGTTTACCTGAACCACGGAAAAGAATGATCCCAAGAGTCTTCCTACACATTTACAAAATGCTCAACTCCTGGACAAGCTGTAGAGTTAATAAGGTCAGGTTTGGAAAAACTTTGATTCGAAAATACTTTGTTCTTTGACAGAAAAAATACCAGTCCAAAAATATATCCATTTTCTGGCCTAGCAGCATCAGAAGCAACCTCCTGGTGACGCCTGTCATTTTGAGCTCAGAACAGGCCCTTTGCTTTCTTTACGTTCACTTGCTTCCAAGTGGGCAGTGCGTTGAATTCGTCTCTGGTCATGTCGAGTGCAAACTGGAGGAAATGCAAGAGATGCTCAGTAAGTGGCCGAGTGACAGGATGCTCACACCAGTGTGACATCACCATCCCACACAAGGCACCACTTACCTCGAAGTCTTCATCTGTGAGATAAATCTCAAGCTTCAGAGGGTCCACTCCCTCTGGGAGTGGCCTGGCAAGCAGATCTGCCAGTGGGTAGATGGTTTTACAGAGCTTGGCTAAGACATCTTCCACCAGGGTGATCTGGTTGGAAACTTCAGTATCCTGGAGAGACGGCAGAGAACAGTTGAGTGGACATGAGTGATCTGTGGGGAGTTTGCAGAGCCCAGCTCTGCCCGTTATGTCTGGTCAGGAGCATGGTGTCACTGCACTGTGGACTGGGGGCTCTGAGTATCCAGGGGCCTTTCCTTCCCTGCCAAGTTTCAAATCAACCCTGTGTTTGAACTGCTAATGAATGAATGAATGAATGTTGATGGGACTCATCTTACCTATGAGAACAGTGGAGAAAGATTATTGGATCTGAAATCAAAACATTAGATGCTTCCACAGAGGGGAATTTGTTTGAGCATATTTTAAAATAATTAAGCTAAAAAGAAATCATGCCCTCTCCCCTTCCCTCCACGCTTCATTTCTTAACCCACACTAAGGCAGGGAGAAGGGAAAGGTGTAGCCCAGTGGTAGAGCACTGCCCGGAATACATAAGGCTCTGGGTGACACACGCACAAACGCATACATGCATGCACTCAATCATGTGCATGCACACTCACACATGCACACACGTGTGTGCATACACACACACAGGGGTGGGTATTCTGAGAAAATCATCTTCAGCTCTCATACTTGGCCCTTGGAAGCACTGCCCTCCCTCTGGGCAGTTGGTGGTGGATGAATGAGCTCATGTTACCGCTGGGAGAGAGGTAGGTGCTAGGATGATGAGCCCATCGGTATGAACCACTCCTCACTTGGTGGCTCAGAGATCTGAGGCGAGTGTTTTATGCCTCAGCTCCTCACAGGTAAAGTGGGGACGACAGAAGGATGAACATTAATATACTGTCCTGGTAATTAAATGAAGTCAAATGTAACATGGTTTGTGCTGGGCCTCACCAGAGCAGCACACAGTGAGTCTTAATTACAGCCTTGTTCCACACTATGCAGCTCACCACCCCACCCCCCAAGCATGAGCTACCGTGAGAGCAGAAATATGAGGGCGCCCCCTGTTGGGACTTAGACAACACGAGGGGGCTGCAGTGTCTGTAAACCTTGGAGCCCCTGGGCTCCGAGATCCACACACATTGTGAACTCCACAAATTGTTGCTCTGGCCGGAAATCAGGATGCAATCAGCTCCTTCCCTACGTAGATCAAATCTATCTGGCTAACACCGGGTTAGACGAGGCCCTGAGTTCCATTTCTAGCACTGCAGAAAGGCCAGGTGGGCAGATACACTTTGCATTACAAAGCTCTCTCTTGCTATGCAATGGCAGATTTTTAAAAATTTGTGTATTTAAAATTACTTCTAAAATATATTCAGGTCTACCTATACTTACACTTGTTTACATAGTGGCATGTATACATGATAGACTAGGATCTGCAGATAAGGGAGAATATGTGTTTATTTTTTTGAGTTTGGGTTAAGTTGATTAATAGTATATGTCCAAGTTCACCCAGTTTCCTGATTCCATTTACTTTATAGGAAATATGTGCCACATCTTCACCACCTAGTCACCTGTTGGTGGATATCTAGGCTGGCTCCATTTCCTAGTTACTGGGAATAGAGTGGCGGTGAACATGGATGCACTGGTGTCTCTGGTGGGAGATAGAGCTCTTTGGGTAGATACCCAAGAGTGGTAGAGTTGGGTCATATAGTATTTTTTTTATTTTTTTAGGAACTGATTTTCATAATGTTATATTAATCTTCACTCAGCCCAGCAGTGATAAGAACCCTTTGCTCCTATATCCTCGCCAACATCTGTGCTCACATTTCTCCTCCTTTCTTCCTTCCTTTTAAGAAACTAAATAAAGGTTTTATTTATTCACTTAATTTAAAAATGGTTTTAGGTTTTTGGACTTTAATACAATATATTTTGATCAGATTCTTTCTTGATGGTAGCCATTTTTGACTTGGGTGAGGTGGTATCGTAAAGTATATTTGGTTTGCATCTCTCAGACTAGGGATGTTGGACACCTTAAAAAAGTTGTTGTTCAAAGCCAGGCGGTGGCGGCGCACACCTTTAATCCCAGCACCTGGGAAGCAGAGGCAGGTGGATCTCTGTGAGTTTGAAGCCAGCCTGGTCTACAAAGTGAGTTCCAGGACAGCCAGGACTGTTAGACAGAGAAATTCTGTCTTGAAAAAAAAAATGGTCATCTTTTGAGAGCTGTCTGTTCATTCCAGTAGCCCCATTTACTGATTGGTAGTTTTGTTTCTTTGATATTTTCAAAGTTCTTTGTAAATTCTGGATATTGTCTGTTACCCCTGGACCCACATTCAGAGTTCAGTCTGCTGCTTCTCCTCTGGTGGGGCTCCCCAGTGCAGAGGCCAGCAGAGGCCCGGGCTGGGGGTGGTGGGGGCTCACCATTTCTGTGATCTCGGCGATGTCCTCTCTGTGTTCCCAGCTGGGGAACATGTTGGTGAATGTCAGGGGCTCCAGTCCAGCATGGATAAGGTAAGACTTGGGGGGTGGCCTTTTGAGATTCTTTCCTGTTGGGGTGCAGAAGGCACATGTCAGTGGACCCAATGAGCCTGGCCTCCCTGCTTTTCCTCTGGTTTGGCCCATTTTCCTTCAAAACTCTTGACTTTCACATTTACAATGTGGATTATAGGTCACTCTAACAATGCTTTTAGGCTTACTTCTTTAACGCAGACGTGACATCGACCTGACACCCGCCCCCCACTTCCTGAACCTGACAAAATGTTTCTGGTTCCCTGGGGGTTGATGTTCCCCTGGGAACCCCCACCAGGCAGGTCTGCTTCCTTTCATTTGCCTGTGAAGGGTTTCCCTGACAGTCAACGACAGCATCTTCCAGGTGCGCGTGAGCACTGGGTGGTACCTGAAAGGTTGTTCACAGAGAGTTTTCCATGGAAAGAATCGACTGTACACACTCAGGTGTATTAAGCATCAACATGCAGACAAAACTGGCTTCTACTTTACATAAAAGGCCCCAGATTTATGTGGATGCTAGCTAAGGAGCCAGGGATTCACTGCAGAATCTTAGTTTAGTCTTATTTTTACTGCTGGATACAACACCAAAATACTAAACGAAAGGCTGGCACTGGTTCTTAACCAGTTTGAGCACATCTCTGTTCTCTAATGTAGGCGCTGCCTGAAGAGAAAGGTGAGCTGTGGAGGTCACTCAGCTACTCACCCCCACATAAGAGGGGTGTCGGTGCAGGCGGCTTCACAATACCCCGTGGGTAAGCTCACCAAATGGACTCTCCTTTGTTCTGGTGGCAGAGAATGTATAGACCTAAATATTGACAAGCGCTAGCAGTTAAAGGGGATACCCCGTGGGTAAGCTCACCAAATGGACTCTCCTTTGTTCTGGTGGCAGAGGATGTATTGACCTAAATATTGACAAGCGCTAGCAGTTAAAGGGGAGGGCTGGAGCCTTCTCGAGGTTGGGGCATCTCAGGAGGGACATGGTTGGCCTGTGATGCCTCTCCACCCCCTCCCTTTAGTTCTCACCTCGGCAATATTGCAGGACCGTCTCCATGGCGCTCTTCCGGTCTGAGGCCCAGCGAATGCGGGCAGAGCCAGTTATCTTGTTCTCGGCGGGCCACCAGCCTTGCCAGAGGTACACCTCGTGGTGATTGTCAACAAGAAAGAGTGCTGTGAGGTAAGGGCAGAACCAGGCCATGAGGTACTTCACAGACCTTCCGGTGCATGCTGCCACATGGAAGCCTTGCAGCTCTATCAGCTGCCCCCAAAGTTCCGAGCTCCTGCACACTCTGTCCTCCCCGGTTAAACTATGAAGGACCCTAGCTGGACAAGGAGGTAACCCAAGAAAGGTCTCTTTGTTTCCTTCCTTCCCAGCTCAACCACAGGGCTGGTAGCCCTTTCAGATGTCACTAGGGCTCTGCTGTTAGCCACTTCTGGTCTCTAATGAGTTCACATCTGGCTTGCCCTCAACTCCTATGATGCTCTGAGCAGTCATAGAGGGAAGCACATTTTAGACAGGATCCTCCTGTCTCTTCCTCCTTGCCTTCAAGCCTTCACCTGACTCCTCTATGAGACAAGTGCTCTCCACTTGACAGCTCATGGGCACTGAGGTCCCTCCTGACATGCATTTTGGGATTGCTTTAAAAGCCCGTGGGTGTTGATGATCTATCCAAAGCCCAGGAATGCAAGGGCAGGGAGTAGCCTTCTCCCTTAGATACTCGTGGCTACTGCCCACAGTATGACGTATGCATCTGCCAAGTCCCGAACTGGTGGTAGGGCAACTACTGTTGCAGCTCCAGGCTGAGGACAAACTATGAGCCAGGTGCTTGATTGGCAGGAAGTGGGAGGGTCTATGGAGAGCATTTCCTCTGTATAGGTTTGGGCATTAGGGCATGGCTTGGTGGGAACACTACTGGTCTTGAAATTGGGAGATTTAGTCTGCAGTCTTAGTTCAGCAGAGAGCTGTCCTATGTTCTTTTCCTTGGCCACTTGCTTTCCTAGGCTTTTTGGCAGTTGGAGTGGCTGCATGACATCTTCTGGCCAAAGCGATAAAAAGGAAAAGTCTACTGGAGCAGGAGGGTCATAACAAACTGCGCCTTTCCCATTTCCCCAATTTTAAATCCAAACATGGAAGCTGGAGAAAGGGCAGCTCGCAAGGGACCACGAAGCAGAAAGTTGGAGCGGAAGACTGGGAGAATGGCAGGGATGCCAAGTGGTACGGTCATCGGCCTCTTTGGACGGAGGAAGCAACAATGCTACGTGCCTGCCTTTGTTTGCTTTGCCGTGGGTAGATAAAAGGAAATGTCCTCAGCAAGTACGCTAGCTGTGTACTTGGTAGATAGGAACTGCTCAAAAAGAAAGGGAAAGAAAGGCTTCCAGGAGGGCGCCCCGCAGCCCAACCACGCCCCCTGCAGGCCTCACCTGGCTGTGGCGCGCTGTACAGATCCTCTTGCAGGAAAGGCATGGAGCTGACGGCAGAGGGCGCTCGCGCAGGGTACACAAACTCTGTGGCAGAGAAGTCTCCAGAGGAGCTGCTGAGGATGAACAGTCGGGGCGCGAAGTTAAAACTTCCAGGATCTTCCAAAGAAAAGAGAACAAAGCTAAGGACACCATATGCACCAACTTCCGGAAGGACTGAATGCAAAATATGAAACAACTCGAAGAGCTGGTGGAAAATAAGGCAGGTTTGGTTTATATCCGCTTTCTAATGGGGAAGTCTGTTTTTTGTATGTGTTTGTTTTTTGCAACATTGGGCATCAGAGGCAAGCATTCTACCGATCAACAGTAGCTAAGTGTGTGTGTGTGTGTGTGTGTGTGTGTGTGTGTAACACAGGAGACACACACACACAGACGGACACACACATATGTGCATGTGGAAAAATGAAAGGTTACCCCAACACTCCTAGCTATCAAATTAAACAGAAACAATATCTTCTCCAGTTTATCTGGTCCACAGGAGAAGGATACTGTACTCAGTTTATGAGTGATGGGAAATATTTGCTTTTGTTAATTTCTGTTAAGAAAAAAGGTTGGTACCTCAAGACCCAGCAATACCACTTTTGGGTATATACCCAAAGGATGCTCAACCATATCACAAGGACATGCACTCAACTATGTTCATAGCAGCATTATTTGTCAGAGCCAGAACCTGGAAACAACCTAAATGCCCCTCGACCGAAGAATGGATAAAAAAAAGTGTGGTACATTTACATAATGGAGTACTACACAGCAGAAAAAAATGACATCTTGAAATTTGCGGGCAAATGGATGGATCTATAAAACATCATATTGAGTGAGGTAACCCAGACCCAGAAGGACAAATATATGTACTCACTCATAAGTGGCTTTTATACATAAATCAAAGAAAAACCAGCCTATAATTCATAATCCCAGAGAACCTAGACAACAAAGATGACCCTAAGAAAGACATACATGGATCTAATCTACATGGGAAGTAGAAAAAGACAAGATCTCCTGAGTAAATTGGGAGCATGGGGACCAGGGAAGAGGGCTGAAGGGGAGAGGAGAGAAAGGGAGGAGAGTGGAGAAAAATATATAGCTCAATAAAAACAATTTTAAAAAAAGGTTGGCCTAATGTCTTGGAGAACACTGGTTGATATAGAAGTCACGTGTCTAAAAATTTACTTAATTATGGATAAACATAAACAATTATTTTTAAGGGTATGCCACACTATTGTACAATACAGAAACCATTGGACATTATTCTCCAATATGGAGGATGGTTAGGTAGAGTGGAATATATTATAATGCCCTAGCATTACTAAGGTCTCAGTGGCAGCAAGGTGGGCACTGAGGCAATAAAGGGTGAGGGTGGCTTACGAGACAGTCGTCATGATTGTGTTTTCATTGAGAAGACATGAATTCTGGGTATCTGAGACTCATGAGCTCCTGAGCATGGGCTGCTCAGCAGGTGGTTAATAGAAGGAAGTTTGTCTTATGATTTGTATATTATAATTATATATATTTTAGGGGAAGTCAGGAAGGTACATGTTCACAGTCCTTACCTTCACTCTGGTGAATGGGGACAGCTATTCTGAAGTCAGTATATGAAACAAAGGAATCTTGTGTTTAGATTTGGGTCCCATCCCCAAGGTATCTCAGTCTCGCAAAACTCTCTGGATTTGGTCCCTCCCGCTCCTCTTGCACTGATGCTCAACACCAGCCGCTCTGCCCTCTAGCGCTCCAGCCGCTCTGCCGTCTAGCGCTCCAGGTCTCCCCTCTGGATCCCCATGACATCCCACTGATCTAGTCCTGCATCTTGTATGTCTGTCTCTGCCTACTGGCTTGTAAATAACAATAAATGTTTATGGATTAGTTCCTAGGTCAAATCCCTAGATCGTGTCTACATTGTACACACATTTTCCTCAGTCCTCTGCAAGGATTACGTCCCTTTTTCTCAGAGGGACCTCTGAATCCTAAAAGATTGAGATCAACTGAGCGAAGGGCGCGGGCTCCACAACTCTTCCTTCTTCTCCCTGCTTCCTGTTGGTAAACTCAAGGTCATGCTAGTCAATGATGGCCTCTCCTGTCCACCCTTGAGCTTCAAGTTCCAAGTTCATAAGCTGCTGGTAACCATCACATGCTCATGTCCCAGAACACATCTCCCAGTAGGCACCGGGTCTTAGCCATTGCCTCCAAAGCTTCCCCTTCCAGCCATGACTGCCAAGAACGCACTGTCTCTATGCGGCCTAGGGCTGACCGACCTGGTGGGGACACCCTGTCTCGCTGGGGTTCCCACTGCATCCTTCGGCATGGATACTGGCCGAACCCGACTGCCATGTTACTGTTCATCTGGGTTCTCAGTCTTTCCTCCTCTTCTGGTCAAGTCACACCAGCCTTGGAGGCACAGCACAAATACTATCTTCTTACGAGGCCGCACACAACTTTTCCCGGTGGGAAAAATCCTGTGTCTTTTCCAGGCTCACACTCTTTGATGACGCATGACTTTATTTGCATGAAAATGAGCCACATACAGTGTGTGACTCAGCTTCCGTTTTTGGAAGATGTCCTCTGGGAGACTACCCTTGGTTTTATTTACTGTGTGCTGTACACAGCATGTGTATGTGGTATACGCACATGTGTGAATGCATGCAGCTCAGAATAGCCTGAGCACTATCGTGTGTCATCCCGAGGAGAACCATCCATTGCCTTTGAGATGGGCAGTGCCTGTCGTTGGCTTCGAGCGCCATCAATAGCCAGCCTAGGCTATCAAGGTCCAGGGGCCCTTCTATTCTTCTCCCCCTGATCTAGGATTTTAAGGGTGCACTACCATACCCTACAGTACTACAGGTGTTCTAGTAATAAAACTTGGGTCTTCATGCTTGCAAGGCAGGTGCTTTGCTGGTGGAGCCAGCCCTCTAGACCTCAGTAAGTCTCTAGTGAAAAGAATCAGTGAGTGGACTGAGAAAAAGAAGATGGACACATGGCTGCGCCATTACCTTGAAGCATGCAGTCGTAGGCCTTCCGGTCCCTCCTCCCCAAAGCATCCCAGAAGCCCAGGGGCTCGGATCCTTCATCGCACTCATGTATTGTCACGTTGCTGCTGCTGTGCAATCCTGCTTCCAGGGGACATCTGCATGGGAAACATGGCGGAGGCTTTACAGGCCTGGGAGTGTCTGCAGCACAGAATTACTCAAGACCAAATCCACATATCACCGTGTCTCTAACTAAAAGCAGTTCTCCCTGATGAATGAGAAAGTATTCTGTAAACATTCTATCAGCGTCTGTGCTGGAAGAAGGACCAGTCAGCTCTGGGGAAGCATGCACAGATACACACGGCGTGCCACAAAGACAACGCAAGTGTTTGTATCTAGCACAATGTTCCTGTTTATCGTCCTCTCCTGCTAGCATACAAACTTCACTCGGAGAAAAGAGGAGCTTATTCACTGCTGACACCCACCAAGGAGGTGCTCGGTGAGTATTTGCTCAATGAATAAGTGAATAAATTAATAATGCTTTTTTCATCATTTTGCGTTGATTTTAGTGGCCCAAGCGAAAAGCCTCTTGGGGCCCGAATGCTATTGGATTCCTGAGAGAACATCTTTTAAACTCCTCCATCTCCACCGGCCACAGGAGCATGTTCTGAGAGGCCGGTTCCATCTGTCTGCCTGCTGGAAGGTTGCCTGTTTCCCTTCTCTCTGCCCTGAGTACGCAGCACCGACCTTCAGGGGAGCTGGAGGAAAGGCAGATCTCATCGTCCCATGTCAGTGCCCGCAGAACAGGCCGACCCAGTAACCCTTTGTTGGTATATGGTGGAACACACCATTTTTAGGAAAGAATCCAACAGTTCTCAAGGAATTGAGACTGCCCAGGCTGCCAGTAAGAGCAGAGACACAGTGGCAGGCACCTCTGGCTATGTGGCTCCTCCTGCGGACCTTACCTACCAAGAAGCCCCCAGAAGAGAACACCAGCAGTGTTATGCCCCAGGGCTCCTGACCTGGGGTCTGAAAACTCACTACTAGCTGCTGCCACACAGCTGGGGCTCCCCTGCTTTCTAAAGAAGGGCCAAGTTACTGGTCGGCCAGTTTCTTCTTTAGCTTTGCTAGTTCTGCCATTCTAAGAAAACATGTTCTCAGACTCTTCCAAGACACGGGCCTGGGCTGGACCTCTTTAACAGCAGAGGTTGCAAGCCGAGTGCTCCAGAGCAAGTGGCACCAACGGGAAGAAGCCAAAGTGACTGTGTTTGCTGGGGACATCTGCCTGGCTGTCTTTTGTTTGTTTGTTTCAGACAAGATCTTACTGTATAACCTAGGCTATATACCCCTAAAATCTTGGCCTAGCCTGTGCCTCCTGCCTCAGAATTCTAGGAGCACAGTGCTGGCTCATGGTTGCCTTTCCTGGAAGCAGGCATGTCTTCAGAAAGCTGGAAAAGCCTGTAAATTGGAGGTTTTTGTGGAGATGCGTGCCCCCTGGACTTAAGTCAGAGCCCTGGCTGTAGTTGCAAAGATCCCTGTGCAACTGTGGTCACTTTAAGCACTTGGGACATCCCTTGCTGCCTTAGCATCTCTCCAGGAGTTGGAGCAACACTCACTGTTCCTTGATTTTATTCGCAGCAGTCCTTCCAACCTCCTTTGTGTGGCCCTGAGCCTTGCATCCATGCCACAGGTAAATGAGGGCCTTGTTTACGTTCAGAACAACCATGGAAGTCCTGGACCTCAGGCTGCTGCAGTGACAGGCCACCTCCAGCAAGTTCCCTTCCATGGGCACCTCTCCTCGCACACAGTACAGTCTCCAATCACCTGCAGGGCACAGCAGAGACACAGGGTTATGAGGGGCCCATTAGGCCCCCTATGTGCTGTCAGAGACACATCGTAGGGATGGCAGGACTGCGTCTGAGGACAGGCCGAGCAAGGACAGTGGGAGGTCTTTTGGAGCTATAGATAAGTCACCAGAAGTTCATAAAGTAGAAAAAAATAAAAACCTTTCCAAGATTTACATAAAATACTAAGACTCTAAAGAGAGAAATATTAAGGATTTAGTTTTGGGGTGCTGGCCATGAAAAGATTATGGTAGAAAATCTGCCGGTTTTTAATTTTCATGAAGAGTGTGGGTAGTTACTGAGAATTCAGTGCAAGACAACTCTCCTAGCCGCTCCACACAAAAGGGCAGATCAGGAAGGAAACACTATGCAGGGTGGGGGTCCCCACAATGCAGAACCTGGCCAGCACTAGGCAGATTTCAGCGGGAAAGACACTACTTTATGAGGTCAGACTTACTTTAAGGTTTTAATTTTTTTACTTTTAATTATGTGTGTGTATATGTGTGTGTGTGTGTGTGTGTGTGTGCACATGAGTGCAGTGCTTGTGGATGCCAGAAGGGGGCATCAGATCCCACTGGAACTGAAGTCACAGCTGGCTGTGGACTGCCTGATTACTGTGGGTGCTGGGAGCTGAATGTGGGTCCTCCGTAAGATCAGTGTGTGTTCTTAACCACTGAGATATCTCTCCAAATACCTTCAGGGAGAAGAGACAAAAACTGAATTCTAACACCAAAAGCAACTTACTTTGTGCATTTTCTTCTTCCTCTTCCCTTCTTCCAGAGTGCACCACCATACCTCCCTGGAAACACTGAAGAAAACAGGGGGGTTCCTTTCCCTGCAGAACCTGGACCTTCAAATTGAAACATGGGGAAACAGGTCATGAAACAATACTTGACTGTTTTAGGGAACTTGGCCAACACCAACAGGACACACACAAGTCAACATCCCCACGGCAACTGAAGTAGGCAGTATTAGAAGTGTAATGCATAGGCTTTTTTTCTAAGTATTTTCAAGTATAGCTTCCCCTGTAATGTTAGACAGGAACGTTACTCTGCTGCCAGGTGTACTGCCTCTCACCACTCACGGTTTTCTGTCACGGACCATCCTTCAGAGTCATGGACTCTGGCATTTTCATGGCACTTTATGTAGGGCTATGACGTGACTGATTTAAATGTGTTCAGCAAGGCCCACCTCTCAGCCATGAGGAGGAGGAGCTGCTGACTCACTGAGGGGTGTCCTCCTGTCCCATGGTGCTGGCTCAGTCTTCAGTGCCCCTCAGGGCCATGCCCTCAAGGCTCAGCTCCCTTAGGACGTGCTCTGGGAGGCTGTTTCTAAGAAGTGAGTCTAGTGGGAAGTGTTAGGTCGCTGGGGGTATGTCCTCGAAGGGGGTAGATTCACTCTGACACGTCTGTCTGCTGTGCCATGCCACCTCCTCACAAGCCCCAAACCTACACAGTCTACCAATTACGGCAGGGAAGCCAGAGACACCCAGGGTGCCTGTCATAATGGCGGGAAGTCAGCACTGCCTCTTACTGCTGGGGTGCCTGTCATAATGATGAGAAGCCAGCACTGCAACTTACTTATGGGGTGTCTGTCATAATGATGAGAAACCAACCCTCATCTTACTGCTGGGGTGTCTGTCATAATGGTGGGAAGCCAGCCCTTGTCTTATTGTTGGGGTGTCTTTCATAATGACAGAAGTCAACACTGCCTCTTACTGGTCTCTTCTCGGTGACATGGCTCTTCCTGACTGCTCTGGCATCCTCTCATGAGCAGCAAGTGACACCACTTGCTCTCACCTTGGCAGACTCCATCCCTTACAGAAGGACTGTTCTTTGAGCCTGGGCATCCTGGGCATCTGGGTACCCAAAAGGTAGAAAACTTTTGCACCATAAGTTATCTTACCAAGCTCAGGTCTGCTGGGCACAGGCAAGCGCCATTTTGTGGAAGTGTTTGATGTGTTTATGCTTATTCTCCATGTGTTGGATGAAAAAAAAATGAAAGGCTTGAAGGAGAGAAATTAACCTCAAACTCCTACTGTGTAATAAACACAGGATTAAAACATATTCCTTCATGACCTTTTGAAATCAGGCAGCTGAAATCACCTACTTATGGGAACACGTTACAACACCACTGTTGCTAAGGTCTACTTCTGAAATATGATCTATCGTGGAAAATATTCATTCTGTCTTCCAATTATGTTTAGGGGACGTCACTAGTTCTGAGAACATTTCTCATGCCCTCAGGCTCTGGCCAGTTCCTCATCCGGCTAAGATGGTAGAAACACTTGCCTCAGCGTCACGCTCTCCCCAAACTCCAGAACCAGTTCCTACTTTAACAGCACTAATGGGATGTGACACAGGGCATGGACAAGTCAAACGTTAAAAGACACTGTTGGGGCCGTGCTAGGGATGCAGCTCAGGAGGCTTAAACCCCTGCCTAGCACAAACAATGCCCTGACCTCCCCCCACCAAAAATAAAATGTAACAGAAGAACGGCTCAGAAGTCTTCAAGCCCTTGTATTCGGATAGTAGTGCCTGCCAGGCTCGATGTAGGCTCTGAAGTCACGAGCCCGAAAGTGGAATCTCTTTCTTGGTCATTGGGAAAAATTGTAATAAAAAAGCTAACAAAATGGCAGTGTGATTTTAAGCTGTGGAAACCGAGGAAGGAGGTAAAGGGGCCGAGTAAAGGGAGAGGGAGAGGGGCTTGCATAATTTGGTTGTTAAGGTTCTCAGGCCTAAACTGTTCCCCAGTATGCCTGCACCACCCAATGGAAGCCTGCGAATGCTTGTCAGCTTTGGGCCTGCTCCCTCTGAAAAGGGGGGGGGGGGGTGGTGTGTCTTTGTTTTGTGGGATCACCTGTTTTAGGGTTAGGAGGAGGCCTCTAAGAACAGTGGCCCTTGCAATTGACTGGATTCAGCACCTGATACCCACTTCATTGAAGACGGGGCTGCAGAAGGGTAGGATGAAGTGTGGGGTGGGTAGGGTTCAGAGTCTGCAGAAGAACCAAGGCTCCGTGCTCTGACGGAGTCTGTCCTCGGGGTCCAGACGTGCAATGGCCCCCAGAGCTTACCTGGGCCCCCCTCTCTTCATCCAGCTCCACCGTCATCAGAGCTGATGTCCCCTTCTCACTCACGGTCGAGTGCCGGCCTTGCCAGAAGAAGTAGACACACTTCTCTTTGCCGGCCACTCTCACGGGATGCTCTCCCTTCTGTCGGCTTCCCACTGTAGAGAGCAACGGCAGAGTGAGGTGAGCTGGGACACCAAAGGGGTGGCAAAGAAATGTCTGGCCGTATTCCCAGAGTCTCTGAGGGCCAGATAGTAAGAAAAAAAAAAAGGTGGTGGAGCCAAAATGGGTACCATCTTTTTTCTCATCTGACCGAAGGTCTTCTGGGAACCCAGGCAGAGGCAGACTCCCTCTGACCCCTAGTGTGTGGCCTGGGGGCATGGAGACGGAGAGCAGGACCAGACTCACACAGACACACTTTCCTACACTCTGCCACTCTTGGTAGAGGACTGGCTGAAGAAGGAATGATGTCACCAAACGCTGGAAGAGCTTCAAGAGCAAAGGAAACATCACAGTCCGCTAAAACAGAGTGGTGGAGCCTGACCTTCTGCCTCTCGTGTCCCAGCAGGGCTGGCGTGTGGAGGGGGGGACAGGGCTGGCGTGTGGAGGGGGGTCAGGGCTGGCGTGTGTGTGGGGGGACAGGGCTGGCGTGTGTGTGGGGGGACAGGGCCGGCGTGTGTGTGGGGGGACAGGGCTGGCGTGTGGAGGGGGGGGACAGGGCTGGCGTGTGTGTGGGGACAGAGATGGCATGTGTGGGGACAGGGATGGCATGTGTGGGGACAGGGCTGGCGTGTGTGGGGACAGGGCTGGCGTGTGGAGGGGGGGACAGGGCTGGCGTGTGTGTGGGGACAGGGCTGGCGTGTGTGGGGACAGGGATGACATGTGTGGGGACAGGGCTGGCGTGTGTGGGGACAGGGCTGGTGTGTGTGGGGACAGAGCTGGCGTGTATGGGGACAGGGCTGGCATGTGTGGGGACAGGGCTGGCATGTGTGGGGACAGGGCTGGCATGTGTGGGGACAGGGCTGGCGTGTGTGTGGGGGGACAGAGCTGGCGTGTGTGGGGACAGAGATGGCATGTGTGGAGCAGGGCTGGCGTGTGTGTGGGGACAGGCCTGGCGTGTGTGGGGACAGGGCTGGTGTGTGTGGGGACAGAGCTGGCATGTGTGGGGACAGGGATGGCATGTGTGGAGCAGGGCTGGCGTGAGTGTGGGGACAGGCCTGGTGTGTGTGGGGACAGGGCTGGTGTGTGTGGGGACAGAGCTGGCATGTGTGGGGACAGGGCTGGTGTGTGTGGAGACAGAGCTGGCGTGTGTGTGGAACAGGGCTGGTGTGTGTGGGGACAGAGCTGGAGTGTGTGGGGACAGAGCTGGTGTGTGTGTGGAGCAGGGCTGGCGTGTGTGGGGACAGAGCTGGCGTGTGTGTGGAGCAGGGCTGGTGTGTGTGGGGACAGAGCTGGCGTGTGTGTGGAGCAGGGCTGGTGTGTGTGGGGCAGGGCTGGCGTGTGTGGGAACAGAGCTGGTGTGTGTGTGGAGCAAGGCTGGTGTGTATGGGGCAGGGCTGGCGTGTGTGGGGCAGGGCTGGCGTGTGTGTGGAGCAGGGCTGGCGTGTGTGGGGGTAGGGCTGGCGTGTGTGTGGAGCAGGGCTGGTGTGTGGGGGGCAGGGCTGGCATGTGTGGGGACAGGGCTGGCGTGTGTGTGGAGCAGGGCTGGCGTGTGTGGGGGTAGGTCTGGCGTGTGTGTGGAGCAGGGCTGGCGTGTGTGGGGCAGGGCTGGCGTGTGTGGAACAGGGCTGGTGTGTGTGTGGAGCCATCTTTGCCCTGAGGTATCCTGTCACCACAGCACAGAACAGCACAACTCATGGTCATAAACTGGAATTTCCGAAGCTGAGAGCCAAAATGATCCTTTTCTCTTTACAAAGTGATTGTTTCAGGAGTCTTGTTATAGTGACAGAAAACTGACTTAGAAAGGGTCAGCAATGGAAGAATGCAGCTGCAGGCAACACAAACATATTTAAAAATTAACACCCAAGCTGGGAGTGGAGGGCACATCTGTAATGGCAGGGCCAGTGTGTGTGTGTGTGTGTGGGGTGGGGACAGGCAGATCCTTGAAAACTCTTTGGCCAGCCAGTGTAGCTGGTCTAGAAGCTCCAGGGTCAGTCAGGGACTTGTCTCAGAAACCAGAGTGGGAGTGATCAAGAGTGATTAAGGGATGAATACACACTCTCTCACACAGACAAACACATGTGTGCTTACCACACGGACACACTCACAAGAGCATATACATGCACTGCCCCAAATATGTAAAATGTACACACATAATAGTTGAAATAAAAACAAATATTGATAACCAGGGGATTTTCAATGAGGCATGTTAGTACATGCCAATAGTCTGGGCTGCCAGAGCTAGAGGAAGAATGACTGTGGGGTGGAGACCCTGTCTCAAAACAACTAAACCAAAAGGGTGAGGGCAAGGAGCTCCCACTGGGTCTGCCATCACCACATTTCCACGGTGAGGGTAAGAAGCTCCCACTGGGTCTGCCATCACCACATTTCCACTTTAATCTTGTTGATAAAATTATTATTTTGAGATCTGAAGGTGAGAAGAAAGCCCCCTTAAGTCATGAAGAGGTCAGCTCATCTTTATCTGATTTTGGGCCCTTTGCTTAGCAAAATACTCCCAGGTATTTAAAGTGATTCTATTAATTCCTCAAACTATTTGCCTAAGCCTGGACTTCGGTACCATCTACTGTGGCTCTGAACTGATCATGTTTGCATAGCCTTGAGTGGGCAAAGTGTAACTGTGAACCATCCATGAATCATTTATAGACACCCAGAGTTAATTTAGATAGCATCAAAAACCTTTGTTCAATGTGATAGAAGGCCATTCTGTTCTCCAGGTTACTGGAGAAAGCTATGTTTAAAAGCTATCATGACAGTTCATACATCCCGGGACTTAAATCTACTGTACAAATATAATTCACACGTCAGGAAACTTCACCCTAACGTTCTGAAGCAGACCTCAGTGTATATGCCTACAATACACTCTATTTCCTCAAGGACATTTTGACTAATGTCTTACCAGTTTCTTCAGAATACCCAAACTTAGTCCTATACAGATTAACTTCATTGCTAACACATTTGCTTTTAACTTAGTAATATGAGGGTCTATAGTAATCCACCAGACTGTAGTCGTTACCCAAACCCCTGACACAGCACACTGCTAGAGAACTGTCGAGATTAAGTCTGTTTCTGGGCTGTGTAGACAGCTCAGCTGAAGGGCCTGAGCTCCATCCTTAGAACTCATGCTAAGGAAAAGCAAAGCACTGCTCAGGAGAGATGGAGACAGGCAGATCCTCGGAGCTTGTTGGCCAGCCAGCTTCACCACTTGGTAAGCCCCGGGCCATGGAGGGGTGGAGGGTGCTGAGGACAGCCCGTGAGGCTGCCTCTGACCTCCTCACAGCTATGTACACACACGCACATATGCACACACACACACACACACACACACACACACACACACACACACACACACGCACTGCCTGGAAGCCTGGAAGGTAAGGTCCTGGAGACCCCATTTCTGGTTCTGCTTGTTTAAGAGGCCCCAGAAGTCTAGAGTGCATTGGGTCCAACCCTGACTCAGTCCTGCGGAACCCCACATCCCACACCAGGGTCAGATTCAACCCTGTTCTGTGGGGTGAACAGCACAGTGGGGTCATGTCATAGTTAGCTTCAAAGAGGCCAGGACAGACTTTAGCCTGTGGCTTTGCTTTCTTCTGGCCATGGGACGGTAGGTGGCCCTGTTCTTCATCTGAGAAATCCAGATAATAGCCACTGTGAGGGGCAGGGGAAGACTCCAGCATCTTGCCTGGGCAGATGTCTGTGGGGAGTGCCACAGAATGAAACCTAGCACTGCCCACTGCATAATCCATGACCCTCACAGCCACCTTACCCAACCATCATGTGTTGGCTGCCCAGGTTGGCTTCCTCACTGATGGCAGGCCCCAGGTCATGGGAATCAGCGCCCACATGACCTGACATCCTGTTGCTCTCCCTGCGCTTGGTTTACTCTCCTTCCTGCCATACACTCCCTGGAGGGGCTGTTAAACAGCCCTTCACAAAGCAGCCTGCACAGGGCAGGTGGTCATGAAGAAGTGCCATTGGTAGCAGACTATCTCTCAGACATCAGGGAAGAACCCAGAAGTTCTTAGTCTGCAAGACCTGTGCTTGCCGTGGCCCTGTGCTCAGCTGGATCTAGGTTCCCGGGTGCTGAAGGAAGCTAGGAATCTGTCTTGAAGTCACAGAGCTGTGATGTAAGCCTTCTAAGAGAAGGACAGAGCACTATGGACAACGATTACTGCTTGGCAAAGAAGAAGGATTGCGCTCCAAGCTCACAATCCTACACACACACTAACACACACCCTGTGGTCTCTAGTATGAGGTGTCCAGATGAACGCGCTGCTGCAGTATTTCACCAACTGGAGCCCAAAAGACTCTAGTGGAGCTAGTTCCACACACCTGGAACAACCTCAGTGTGAAGGCGGCTGAGACAGGAAGACTGAATCAGCCTGGGCTACATAGTGAGATCCTGTCTTAAAAACCAAACCAGCCAAGTGGTGGTGGCACATGCCTTTAACCCCAGCACTTGGGAGGCAGAGGTGGGCAGATCTCTGTGAGTTTGAGACCAGCCTGGTCTACAGGGTGAGTTCCAGGACAGCCAAGCCTACACAGAGAAACCCTGTCTCTCAAAACCAAACAAATAAAAACAAAACCAAACAGAAAAATTAAACCCCAAGCCAAGCTAAAAAAAAAAACCAAACCTCATAAATAATCTAAAAATGAATCCAATTAATATTTATTATTCCAGATCCATAGAACAGAGTTAGTGCTCTTAGTTTCAGAGGAGTGAAGGAGGGAGGGAAGTAGGAAGGGAAGGAGGGAGGGAGGGAGGGAGAGAGAGAGAGAGAGAGAGAGAGAGAGAGAGAGAGAGAGAGAGAGAAAATGAACGAATAACAAATGCCAAGAGGTCAGAGGCAGAGTCTGGTATCTTTCTCTGTCATTATCTACCGTACTTTTAGAGACAGGTCTCTCAATGAGCCCAGAGTTCACACACTGTGCTAGGGGAGGCGGTCTATCTGTTTCTGCCTCCCCAGAGTGAGGATACAGTTACAGCCACCATGCCCAGCTTTAATGTGGATGCTGGGCATCCAAACTCAGATTCTCATCCTTGTGTGGTGGGGACTTTACCCACTGAGCTATCTCTGCAGCCCCAAGAGGTGTGGGATTCCCCTCTGTATGCTGTGAATATGTTTTATTACCATTGGTGAATGAAGAAGTTGCTTTGACCTATGGCAGGGCAGAATAGAGATAGGTGGGAAAACTAAACTGAATGCTGGGAGAAAGAAGGTGGAGTCAGGCAGACTGAGGGAGAAAGACACCAGAACCTCACCACGAAACCATGAGCTTCTTGGCAAAATATAAAAATAATAGAAATGGGTTAACTGAAGATATAAGAGCTAGGTAGGAATATGCCTAAGCCATTGGCCAAGAAGTTTTGTAATTAATAAAGCTTCTGTGTGATTATTTGGGTCTGGGTGGTGGGGAAATGAAGACACAGTCTCAGTTTACATCAAAGAGGCTTTTTGTTGTTGTTGTTGTTGTTGTTTGTTTTTTAGTTTTTTTTGTTTGTTTTTAAAGAGGGGGTTTCTCTGTAGCTTTGGAGCCTGTCTAAACTAGCTCTTGTAGACTAGTCTGGGCTCGAACTCATAAGAGATCTGCCCGCCTCTGCCTCCCAAGTGCTGGGGTTAAAGGTGTGTGCCACCACCGCCTTCTCCAACAGCTTATTTTTGTTGGGCTAAAATCCAGAACCTTGCCTATGCTAAGGAAAATGTTCTACCACTAAGCTACACCCCTGCACCTCTACTTAAACAACAAACAACAAAAGCAAGTCTTTGGCTGTGCATTTACTACCAAGCTGAAGCACCATTTAGCTTCAGTTTAAAGCACTCGCATGAGCTACACTCATTGACTTCTTCTACAGCACACAGGCCACATGACAAGACCATGTGGAAGCCAATCATGACCTTTTCCAGAAACCTTTTTAAGGCAGTGCAAGAGTGAGGAGCAGGCATGCATTAGCATGTGTTTGTTTCTGGACGTGAGCACCAGTGTCCTGGCCCTCCAGGCCGCCAGGACTCCCACTGTCCTTCTTTCCAGGTTCTTACCTGCACATGGTCAGATTGCCTCAGGGCTCTGAAGCACACGAAGCACCACACATGATGCAGGGCACCCTGTTCCGGGGGTTGTCTTCCCAACCTTTCCGAACAGAGATGGTGAATGCTCACTAACCTGCTGTGCTTGCCATGTACTTCCACTTGACCACATAGGCATCCCCCTCATGGAACTGCCCGATGCTCTGCCTGGGGAGCCGGCTGTAGTCGAATTCCAGGATATGCCACACATCTACAGAGACGGTGGCAATCTCAAACTGTCTCCTGTCATCTCCTTCCACCAGGCCATAGCCACGGCCAACATTCACCCCATCCAGGATGGTGCTGGCTGCCATCTGGGGCACTGCCACCATCCGTGCCACATCATAAGGCTTGGTGTCAGCCCTAGGATCATCCTACAAGAGAACAGAGATGCTCAGTGTCCCCTTGCTGCAGACATCTTTTGCTACACCCCATCAGTTTTGATTGCTTTTACTTTTTCTCTTTTTGTGGTGCTGGGGTGGAACCCAGGACTTGATTGCCAGCCAGGCAATTGTGCTACCATAGGACTATATCCCCAGTCCCATTTTAGCTGTTCATGGGACAGGGCAGAAATATAGCTTTCATGGCATCTCAGGGTGTCTGACTGCACTAGGAGAAGGCTATGTTCAGAGGAAAGAATGGGGGTCCTGCACACCCACTGCTGCAACAGTGGAGCTGAGACTGGAGTAGAAACCACTCTGGCCTCTCTAGGGTGCCCCAGCAGGCTTTTTGCCACCACAGTCATTTTCACTGGTCTCCACATAGGGCCTGCACTCGGGGCTTGATCACTGTACCTTCTGCTGGACAACTTCCCCAGAATTCTTCTCTGTGGGTCTCTTCAGCTCTGTCCAGTCGAGGAACTTCTCTTTGAACAGAATAGTTTCGTTGTGCTCCGTAACTCTCCCAAATATGGCCCAGTCAGGTCGTCCTTGCCCTTTCCTGCAGGGTGGGAGCAGGTAAGAAAAGAGCCCAGATCCAGCCGTGCCAGCTGTGGGGACAACCACAACATTGCAAGTGGCTGTATCCTCACTAAGTTTCAGAGACTAGCTGAGTATATTCTGTAAACTTTCCTCTGCAGGCTTGCTGAGATTACTGTAGAACAGGCTCAGCTTCTGCTTTGAAAATCTATCTCTTACATGCCATGAGATGCTGTAGGAGACACAGTAGCTTGTGGTGAAGGACATGACAATGGGAGCAGGGTCTTGGCCCCTTGTCTACTTGCTGGTCAGGGCCCAGTCATTTCAATGCAGCGGATGTCAGCTGCTTGAGTGTTAAAAGGGGTTGGGTTCACAATCTTGGCTGCACCTTAGTGTCCCCTGGGAGATTTTAAGACAGCTGTTCTCAACCTGTAGGCGGAGACCTTTGGGGGGTCAAGCAACCATTCCACAGGGGTCACCTAAGACCATTGGAAAACAGATTTGTACACTCCAATTCATAACAGCTGCAAAATTACAGTTAAGAAATAGCAAAAAGAAAATGATTTTAAGGTTGGGAGTCACCACAACATGGGGAACTATACTAAAAGGGTCTCAACATTAGGAAGGTTGAGCACCACTGCTTTAAGACATGTTAGGATATAAGTCACCCTGTACCAGTCGCAGTCCCTACCCTGGGCCTGGCAGACGTGTTTTCAAAGCTTTTCCAATGATTCTGTGGCACATTTAGCAGAAGCCACTGGGTCAGGTGCATCTGCGCTCATGCATTTAAGTACTAATTGGCCATGATACAGCATCTATGCTCCAGCATTAATCTATCGTATTAAATATGCACTCTAGGTTCGGTTTTAGCCTTCAAAAATCCCAGTTCTTACAGTATTAATGAGAATTTGCTTAAAGATTTATTTTTTCAATACATAGATATAATATTTAATTTTTGTGGTTTTCTTGCTTTTTTCCAGACAGGGTCTTTCTCACTCCGTACCTCAGGTTGGCCTGGGAGTCAGTAGCCCAGGATGACCTTAATCTCCTGAGTGGTCAGTTTTCTGAATGTTGGGGCTGCAGGTCTGGCTTCTAAGTATTGAAACCAAATGTTCACAGTTACTGGACTGTAACGGGAGAAACTGTGCAGGGACCTCGAAGTCTGTGTGATGCCCTGTGTGGTCCCAGGCCATGCCTGCTCCTTATTACACAACACACACAGTTTTAGAGGATTTTAGAGGATCTGGTAGAGAAAAATCATCAATGCAGGAATGCTTTTCTTTAAATTCACAATCATTTTTTTAGAGTTTGTGCTTGCTCTGATTTCCCCAAATAGTTTTTAAAAGTCAGTACACGGTAGTGAACGCTAAAATCACAGCCATTCTTTAAATCCAGTATCCTTCTCCTTCCTTCCACCCCAGAAGACATAAAACAGCAGCACAAAGTGTAGGAAGAGGAAACCCTGGGAAGTTCTTAATTATCACAACAGCACCAGAGACTCTGGAGTGTGTATGGTGGTCCTTCCTAAAGCTACAACCTCCATATTCTATGTCAGGTGACAGCTAAGGGAAGGTCTGTTTGGAGACGACACAGGTCTGTGAGAAGAGCAGGCAGGCCTGCACAGCAGCAGTGGCACCTGGGAATGAGCGGGTTGCACTCGCCAGGGTCCAGCGGGTTGATGTCACAGTTCTCATAGTCAAAGGTTCCGTTCCACAAGTGCTTGGCCAGCTGGAATGCTATTTTCCGTTGTGCTAACGTGACTTCCTTCCCATGCCACACGTAAACTTCACTTCCAAAGTCAAACACCAGGACCTGGAGACAGCACAAAAGGACGTGTGAACTTCACGGGCATCTCCGGACTCGGGCCCTGTTGATGACTTCACACTTCTTAACATTCGTGCCACCCAAAGCTTTAAATCAAGAGTTATGGTATTTCCCTGTCTTTGTTCCTTCCTCTCTTCCTTGCTTCTCCCTTTCCTCTCTCCTCCTCTCCCTCCCCTTCCTCATCCATCCATCCATCCATCCATCCATTCATTCATTCATTAACACACAGCTTATCACACACATGGCAGGTGCTGAGGAACCTGAGGATTCAATGCCATCTCTCCTGTGTGCAGTTTTAAGATCCCTGGGGCAGAGCTCAATACCATTCTTTTTTTAAAATTGTTTTTATTGAGCTCTACATTTTTCTCTGCTCCCCTCCCTTCCTTTCCCCTCCCCTTTTACCCTCTCTCATGGTCCCCATGCTCCCAATTTACCCAGGAGATCTTGTCTTTTGCTAATTCCTATGTACATTAGATCCATGCATGTCTCTCTTAGGGTCCCAGGTTCTCTGGGATTGTGGACTGTAGGCTGGTTTTCTTCGCTTTATGTCTAGAAGTCACTTATGAGTGAGTAGCTGTGATAATAGGGGCTGATTGCTAAGTGTCTGTGGCATGAACGAATGGAATGCTCCTTGTATTCCTTTTTGTCTTGCCTTCATTTCCAGCACCCTAGACACTGCTTTAACTCTCAACTAGACTCCACTTCATTTTCTTCCTAAGATTATTGCTCATTGTTTCTTTGGCTTTTGTTCCCATTCACATGTCCATATACATCATATCCTCAGTGTAGCTTTGGATGGCATTTTCCTCTCTATTATTAAAATACACCGTGACATGTTTGAGTGTATCTGTGTGTGCGGCAGGATGCACAGTGGCTGCACCAGTGCAGGAGCTGACACAGCCATCGCCGTCTGCTGCTCACTTCTGCCTTCTGTCGCCTCAGTGGTAAGAACAGTGAAAATCTCCACATTTTGCAGAGGTCTCCGGCAGTAACATTGACTGATGGTAGCTGTACACTGAGTAACAGATACCTAGACACACTCTGCTTCCCACACTTGCTGTTTCTGCCCTCCAACCTGCCTCCCTGGGTGCTTTTAGCCCCCACCCCCCACCCCCGCATTACCTCAGGAGATTCTGTTTTCTTTTCTGTCTCTATATAATTGACTTTGTCCCCTCCACCCTTTCTGGGGATGATTCCACATGTGGTGAGATCACACAATATTTCAATATTTCTCTCTCCATGCATGACTTATTTCATCTTGTAAGCTCTAGGAGTTACATTGTTTGTATTTACTAAAAGTTTTAAAATTACATTTATTTTGTGTATGTGTATGAAATGTCAGTGAACAAGCTCTCTAATCAAAAGACAGAGTGGCTGGAAGGGTCAAGAAAAGAAAACATGGAACTGGATCTGTGGCTCAATGGGGAAGAGCACATACCACTCTTCCAGAGGACCCAGGTTCAATTCCTAGTACCCACATGATGGCTCACAGTGGTCTGTAACTCCAAGGCCAGAAAATCTGATGCCTTCTCCTGGCCTCTGGGGCATTGCATTCATGTGGTATACAGGCATACATTCAGGTAACATACCCACACAAATAAAAAGAAAATTAAAAAAAGAAAATCCTGTGACATTTGAAAAGAACATTGTTATGTATTTGTTTGTATGTTTGTTGTGAGTTCATGTGCACACAGGAAGCCAGAAGATAATTCAAGGGAGTTGGTTTCTGTGCCCACACTGTTGGACCTGGAAACTGAGCAAGTCCTCAGGATTGGCAGGGAGAGCCTTTGCTCACTGATTCATTGTGCCTGCCCTGAATTCTTTGTGATATGTTTCTACCTAGTGGAGTTTAGGGTGTTGTGTGTCTTCCCCTTTCCTCTCAGCCATTAGATTACTTAATAATGCTGAAAATAAGTGTAGTTAATAAATACTTAGTGCGGGGCATGAAAAAAGTATTTGACAAATCTGTAAACTATATTAACTATATGCAAATTACATGCAATTACATGTACTCATACTAATTATTCCTGAAACTTTAGGACTAACTAAATTTTACTTTCATCTTTATATACCTGGAGACATGGGGATAGTATTTATGTTTTATATAAAATATAAACACCTTCAACAATTCCTGACATTTCTGAAAAATACTTTGAACTTTGTTGGTGTTGTAGATAGCAGTAATGGTTTGAAATAGCACATAAGTGTTCCTTAGCAAATGCCGTGTTTGCTAGTCAGCGTGGAGGCAGCTAGAACTCTCTGCCCTGGCTCAGCCCCAGCAGCGCTGTGTTCCTGGGCTGGTACCTCTTTGGACTGCAGAAGGGAGCACTTTGGAATCTTCCCCCAGTAGCCATCATCAGGGACGAGTTTGTCGTCTGTCAGGCGGTAGACACAGTTTGTCTCTATGATGGCTGTCTCATACAGTTCATCTTCCTTTGGGTCTCCGGCAGCTTCGGGATATGACAGGACATTAGAAAGTGGTTGACTTAAAGGACCAGTTAAGGGAGGGGGCTGTGGGAAAGGATGCTCAAGCCTCCTCCCTCCGAAATATAGCAAGCTCTTACACTGGTAACTGGTCTGGCCACCCAGGAGCTTCCAGAAGTCTTTGGCTGCATGAGTGTGTGTGTTAATCCCTTCCTCAATGGTCTGGATGTATGTAGCTCTACAACCAAGTTCCCTCTTTGTCTGAATTAATGTTGCAAGTTCAGATGCCTGAAAAAGAGAGGGACACAATGAGTTAGGAAGCAAAACTAGTGTGATTTGCACAAAGGGATACACACAGCCACCAGAGAATGAATGCATGGCAAAAGACTCGGCCATAGGGTGGTGGGCATTGGTTGTCTAAACAGAGAAGTGGAATTGTATGAGAAGGTGGGTCCAATCTTTGGAGCAGTAATGCTCAGTGTATGATATTCAACTGATAACTCCTGGGTTTTGGACACTGTCCCAGGACTGGGGCTTCCCCCATGGGGTACTCAGGAAAGCCACACTGGCACCGCACAAATGTGTAGGCCACCCAGAAGTCAGCTCAGTCTCAGGGCTTTCAAACTTGAGGCAGGTCACAGACATTTACTTTAGCACTTCGTGCAAGTTTCTTCAGAGGTGCTCGCAAAGAAAACACTACCTGTCCCTTCCTACCTGAATGAAACACAAGGTATCTGAGAAGCTTGCCATAGATCAGCTAGTAGAACACCTCACTGTGTAAAGGACACGGCATTAGAAGCATCTTATCATTTGGACACCTACCTTTGCCTTCTCGATGACGTTTGAGAACTCCCCTACCCACAGGAAGCAGTACTGGGGAGAGAGCAGAAGGAAGCAGTCCCCACTGTTGAGTGACGAGGCTCGAGGCTCCACCAGCCTTGTCTGAACATGTCTTCTGCCTGTGGACAAACCCCAGCATCCTTTTTCCATCATGCAGACATCCATGACAGACACATCTCTTCTACAGACCTCCCATTCTAAAGACCCTATTCATCGGAATTCTCGGACCATCAGGACATGGAAATTAAGGTGGGCCACACGACAGCCTCATCCCCAGAGTCTCTGTGCTTCTTAGAAGTGGTCTCAGAGCCTTGGATTTTAGCATGTCTGTGGATGTAGTGAGCTCCTCCCATCTCAGGAGAGTGGTAGGGAGGACACCCTGCTCTCTCTTTCACATTCATGCTGCCTTTTCTCCACACAGCCTATTTCCTGTACTGCAATCTGGCCGTGCAGCAGGGAAAGGCATGGCTCCTCACAGGATCTCCTTCCACCCTGTAACTCACAGAGCACTTAGGGAGCACTTAGGAGGGAGCACGGCCTTGCATCACTTTCACCCCCACTTCTAAGTGATTGACCAAGTTGGAGCACTCTATTGTTACACACCAGGTATAACTGCACATTAGAGCCCCTCACCTGTTGTCTGTGTGTGTTGTGTGCAGGTGTGTGTGCCCATGCAGATGTATATATTGTATGCACACATGTGTGAAGGTGTGCGCACAGGTATGTGTACCCATGCGTGGATATGTGGGGATCAGAGGAGGGCTTGAATCATTTTCTTCCCTTGAGACAGAACCCGACCTTGCCATTTTATCTAGACTGGCTGGCCTGTGAGCTTGGGGATCTCCTGTCTCTGCCCCACAATGCTCAGGTTTCAGGCACATACACCTGAGCCGGGTTTTTATGTGTGTGTCAGGGATTCAAGCATTGTGCTTATGTAAGAATGTGAGACATCTCCCTACCCTTCACTCATCTTTTAAATACATTGTTAAATACATTGAGAAGGAAATGGGTTTGCAGTAAACACTCCAGAGTCTTTGGCAGAGGCAGACACAATTCCATCCTTCTTGTGATAATCCAGCTACAGAGGTCACCTCTAGGAGTGAAGCTGCCCTCCCTCCTACTGCTCTTCCAAGTCTCATGTATTGCAGACAAACAGGACAGGAGAATGGAACCTGGGGACGGAGGAGGCTCATTCACTCCTGAATTCCCTCAATTCCTTCCCCAGGGATGTGCTTCCTTACTCTGGTTGGCATGGATCATGACTTATCCTGGTAGGGAGAACAGGAAAGGGAAGAGTGCACAGACCCATGCTGGAGACTTCAGACACATCGGGTCCAGTGCATGGCAGTGCTGGAGTAAGGGCTACCAGGGCAGAAGCAGAAGCAGAAGCTGAGACTCTGAAAGGGTAAAGAACTAAGTCCAGCTCAGGGTCTCCCCCCCCAGCAGCTCCTGTGTCCACATTCACCAACTCCAGAGCTCCAGCGGGCTGTGTGCAGTCTGTGATGCCATAGTGAGGGAGGCAGCACAGCACCTGGCAAGGGTGCAGCCAGGAGTCCCACAATGACCAGTCAGACGACAGGCTGCCACCGCTCCTAGACCACTAGGAAGAATACCTTTGATCTGCAACAGCATGAGCTTCTTGTAGGGCACGGCACTGTTGTTGGAGTTCTGCTCCATCAGGTTGACGCTCCGCAGGCTGATGCTGCTGAAGTTCTCCCTGCTGGCCAGGCCTGCCAGCGTCACTTCTGAGAAGTTGGAATTGGCCGACACTGTGAAGGAAGGTGCAGGAGGATGCTCAGAGGAAAGCCAAAGCTCACGACATAGGTGACTTCTAACTCACAGGACTCAAGTCTGAGGAGCTGTTCCGTTCCAAGCTTAATTACTGTGTATAGAATTAAATGCAGAGGTCCTGGGGCTGCTTGGAGTTAAGTTAGATGGGCTGGGGGGGGGGCTTGGAATAGACTCTGGAATGGAGAGTGAGGTTGGTCTCTGACTGTACATGACCCTGAGCTATACACCTCTGTTTTAAACTGGCCCAGGATGTGGGTTCCACTACTGTCAAACAGTGATTTTCATGGCATATCATGCATGGCATGATAGCATCTATCATCTTGATATTTGAATATTTTTTGCTATAATTTTTATTTTCCTTTACCTGTAGCATTCATAAACCAATTTGTCAAAGTTGTTGTTCTTATTGAAAGAGTATTTAGTGGTGGTGCACTTGCAACCTCAGCACTAGAGGAGACTACCAAGTACCAGTCTAGTCTGAACTACATATCAGACCATAGCTTCCAAATGAGAAAGGAAGGTGGGAGGAAGGAAGGATGGAAGGAAGGGAAGGAGGGAGGGATGGAGGGAGAAAGGAAGGAAGGACGGATGGAAGGGAGAGAGGGAGAAAAGAAGGAAGGACGGATGGAAAGGAGAGAGGGAGGGAAGGAGGGAGAAAGGAAGGAAGGATGGAAGCAAGGGAGGGAGGGAGGGAGGAGGAAAGGAAGAAAAAGGGTAGAGGAGGAGAGAGAGGGAGAATTTAGATGAACTAGTTCTCTTTGCATCCCTACCAGTTGATTAAGAAATGCTTTTCAAAAGGCCAGGACTGCCCGAAGTACCAAACAGCATCAGTGTTCTGTACTCAGTGTCAGGTCCTAGTTGAAATCACTGGCTGACTTTTGCTTCAGTAGTAACATTTTTAAAACAATGAGCTGAGAAGACATAAAGGTTTATTGGCACAATTTTCACATATCTCTCCACCACCTCCTCTTCTATGGGCCTCAGGTTTGGCTTTGGTTGCTATTGGTCCACACTGAAAACCCAGCATCTTGTGACTACAGCCAGGTCTGAGGGCAGAGTGTCTCAAGGCACTGTGCAACTGATCACGTTAATTATAAAATGATGACATCATCCCTACAGGCTGTCACCTTTGTACCTGTGAAGACTTGGTAAAAGATGCCAACCAGGGAGAATCAGTCCCAGCATCTCTAAGGGCTTAGGAATTCTGAGCACTGTTGGTAGAACTGGATGGAGTGAGTCTACATCTGGTGTATAGCTGGGCAGGTGGTTCTAATCCATGCCACTAAGTTGGCCTCCTGCAGGGTGACAAGCACTGTGACACTTGTTAACAGCAGTTGATGCTTTCTGAAAGCACTGGTTTAAAATGCTGGGGTGAGGAAAGAAGTGAATTAGACATCCACACGAGATCTCCTAAGACACTCTTGAATAAGATTAAGTGGAGACAGGACAGCTGACCCGAGGTCATGGGAGCTAGACTGACAACTGGGGAGCCTGCATGGGACCTAACTAGGCCTTCTGCATGTGGGTGACAGTTGTGTAGCTTGGTCTGTTTGAGGGGCCCATGGCAGCAGGGCCAGGATCTATCCCTGGTGTATGAGCTGCCTTTTTGGAACCCATTCTCTATGATGGGATGCCTTGCTTGGCCTTGATGCAGTGGGGAGGGGCTTAGTCCTGCATCAACTTCATGTGCCAGGTTGTGTTGACTCTCCATGGGAGGCCTTATACTTTTTGAGGAATGGATAGGGGTGGTTTGGTGGAAGGCAGGGGCAGTGGGAAGAGGGGAAGGAGGGGGAACTGTGGTTGGTATGTAAAATGAATAAAAAAAATTTAAAATAGAAGGATGAGAGGAAGAGGAGGAGGAGAAGGAGGAGGAGGAGGAAGAAGAGGAGGAAGAGGAGGAGGAGGAGGAGGAGAAGGAGGAGGAGGAGAAGGAGTAAATGGAGAAATGTTGTGCTTGGGTTTTCCAGAGCAGAATTCCAAATTCAGAAACAGATGTCTCCTTCTATCAGCAAAACAGCATCATTTAAACAGCACTTTAGTAAGAACCCTTTAAACTCTGGGCAAGCATACATGTGTATGTGTGAATTCATTTTTGCTAATGAATGCTCTCTGAACTCCCATGGCCCCGCAAGGCAGATAAGGAGGAAATAATAGGTAGGCAGTGCTCAGGGACCCGAAGAAGCAGGCAGTAGCTCCTCCCACTCACTCTTTTCCACTTTCATCCGCTTGGACTCCATGAAGGCAACGTTGAGCCTTTGCTCTGTGTATTCCTGGAGGAGATCATCTCTTGCTGCCAGCAATTTGAGAGGGTTCTTAGAAGCCTGGACTCGGCGCTTGGGCCTAACTGAGCGCTTATGCTCAGCCACGGAAGATGTCAACCTGTGGGCAAAGCAGATGTGGCTCAGGTTGTTGTCTTAGACCTGGGACAATACACTCTGCTACTTTTACTTCCTGATTTCATCCCACTATTCCTGCCGTGATGTAGTCACATCTTGGAGGTAAAGGGAGGTTTAAGCCTACTCTAGTTCTGGAAGCCTTGCCCACTTGTGCCTTTGATCTCTGTCTGGAGGGTTTCCAGTGTTATAGGACAGCTCATTCCACTGCTGGCTAGGGAGCCCAAGATTCTCTGTACACGCATGGCTACTGCTGCTGTCACCAGCAAGTTCTCAGAGACTCGCCAGATGGCCACTGCACCTCTTTGCCCCATATTAAAAATTTTCTTCACATACAGCTTTTCCGTTCCCTTCACAGCTATTATTAACTCAACCTACCAGCTCCCTGAGGAAATTAACCATACCTGTGAAGAATATATTATAATAAAATAGGCCTTCAGAATCATCTCTGGTCCCTGAGACTGTCCCAGGACTGAGTTGACCAGCCTGGGGAGGTAGTGTGTCAATGATATGATCTTTCAGCAGACTCCTGTGCTGACATGCAACTGTCAAATGTTTAGGTCTCTGCCAGGAAGCATTCTTTGTATACAACCACTGTGCGTGTGAGCACAAGTACACATTTATTTGAGTCATTACTTATCATAACTATATATAACTATATATCCCACGTCAGCAATGACAGTTGGATGGGGAGAAGGTGAACTGAACAGACTGACACACCCAAACCAGTGCATCACCTGAGGAGCAGTTTAGGGAAATCTTTACCATGAGAAAACACACCCATGGGAGACACAGTCGCTCTGGTAATTGTATAGGGAAGAGCAGAGCCATGCGGTGGGTGGCTGTGTGCAACTTGCTTAGAACAAGTGCCCCTACTTCTGATAATATCACATGAGCTTCCTCTGGTGCCCATCTCACCCCCATGGTTGGTAGATATCATCTGTCCCCTTGACTATATGGATGATTTTAGGGATAGACTTGGGACCCAAACTGACAGTGAAGGCCAAACCTGAACTTTGAGAGTCTGCTGGGAGGGGAAGCGGACTGTGCTGTGCTGACTGAGTGCTGGAGGTGGAGACCTCTTTCCCTACAGTTGCAGCTTGACCAGGAGAGAAGCCAGTGTATGGAAAGGCAGACTTGAGAGACCGTGCTGCTCGGTACACTCGGGGAAGACCTGAGTTTGAACTAAATTCTTCCCCAGTGCTTTTTGTTCGATTGGTTTTTTTTTTTTCTGATGGCAGTTTACCATATACATTTTTCTGGCATAAGCCAGATGGGATCCTAACACATAATCACTTTCTATAACATTTGAGTGCCTCTGAAAAAACCCATGAATATACTAATTTTATACATCGCTGGTAGCAAAGGAACCTTAGCTCCTAATCTTCTAAGCTGTTTTTATCCAAATATCCAGTTATGAGTAAGTTCAGTGGTGTCCAGTGGGACGTTGTGGGCCTCTGCTCGGTGGTAATGCTACAAAACACCACAATGTGTGAGCGATGTGAAGCCAGCCACACCTTTTAAGACTGCACAAATACCCAGGATACACACAGTAGGCCTGCAAGTCCAGCAGGGCGACCACATGCACGCTCTCTGCACGGAGAAGATGTGCACCTGACTCTAGAGCACATACACACGGCGGAAGTGTCTGCGGACAGACGAGGAGGCACGTGAAGGAAGTCAATCTCAAACTCACTTGGGGGCATACGGGTCAAAAATGACATCAAAGTCCTCCTCCAGCTCCACAGGACTTCTAGGTATACTGTGATCCACGCTGCGGTAGAATTTGGCAAAGGTCTCATCATCATCCAACTTCATCACCTCCTTGACAGATTTCCCAGTGACCGTGAGAACCGTCTCCTGCATCCCGGCAACTGTCAAAACGGAGCAAAGCCCCCGTGAGCTTTAGAGAAACAATTGCTGTGACCCTTCTTTGCACTGTTGTAATGGTCATTTCCCTCAAGTTCCCAGAGTGGGGAAAAGTTCTCTCTTTGCCTCCTCCTGCCCCCCAGCTCCCAGCTTGCTCTGCTTCTCACATAAGGACCTCCCACCTGCACAGTGATGGCTAGGGCAGGAAGCAGGCTGACTGCGCCTACACAAGCATGTGAGCATTTCTGAACCTGACCTCTCCTGGAGGGGAGCTAACCTCAGCCTTGTTCCATCTAAGGGTTCTGCAAACATTCATGCTAAGGGCTGGGAAGCATTTGGCTGACCACACACACAATGCCACTGCGTAGCTTGGGATGCTGTCCCTCCATCCTACAGTGACCATGATGAGACAGAGCTGTGCTCCAATAAGAGCAGGTGGGACACTGGGGAGGTCACGGCACTGCCTGCTGACCACGGGATAGAACACTGCTATTCCATCATGTTGGCTAGTTTATATTAACTTTATAGAGGCTACAGTCATTTATAAGAAGAGAATATCAACAGCAAATTGATACGAGATTGGCCTGCGGGACATTTTCTTGATTCGTGATTGATGTGGGAGGCTCTAGCCCATAATGGTGGTGCTACTCGCAGACAGGTGGTCCTGGGTGTTCTGAGGAAGCAGACTGAACGAGCTATGAGAAGCGTGACAGTGAGCAGCATCCTCCATGACCCTTACATGACCCTTACAGTCAGCTTCCAGCCCTGCTTGAGTTCTTGCTCTGACTTCCTTGGATGATGGACTACAAACTGTAAGATAAAAGAAAACCCTTTCCTAGTCAAGGCTTTTTCAGTCATGGTATTTATGACAGCCATAGAAACCTAACTAAGACAATGGTATAATAGATTTCATTGTTAATATGTCTTACGCAGTCAAATTAGCTACTGTATCACACCCTTATCGTCTGGTTTTCAGTGTTTGTGTAACTTACAGTCTTTAGGGGTCACTGTCAACAGTGCGGGCTACTTGTACCAGGTACTGGTTTATCACGAGAGAAGAAGCTATTTCTGCATACCGCCTTTTGTGTCAACAGCTATTATATTAAAACGTTCATTACATTATACTAAAATTGTCTTTTAGAAAGTATTTGGGATTATAAGAAAAAATACCTTTTGCTTTAACAGAAATGATGCCTGTAACTCAAAGCCAAGAGGACGTTGATTTTGTATTTGCACAGTAACTGCTTTGTGGCGTAAAGGCAATATCATGGAGGTGTACTTGGATTGGATGACATCCCAAGGGTTTGGAAACTTGGGTATCCCAAGTTCAAGATATTATCAAGTGGATCAGAGTTTGAACTTTAATTAGTATTGACTACAGCTTCATTTTCTGAAGGATAACAATAGAAATTTTAAGTGTGTGTGTATGTATAAATTGTTAAAAGTACACTAGAAAGGAGATAATTTGCCTAAGGAGGGAGAGCATTCAGAAGTAGGATTTGGAGAGCCAGCTATGGTGATACACGCCTGTCATGCTAGCTCCTAGTGGGAGACCAGGAGTTCAGCGCTATCTTTGGCTATGTAGTAAGTTCAAGGCTAGCCTAGTCTACATGAGACCTTGTTTCAAAAAACAAAACATCAGTAAAAACAAATGCCAAACACAAACACAAACAGAAACAAACAAACACCCCAAAAGTTAAGAAGTTGAAATTTAGAACTCAGAGGTTCTGAGAGAGTAGATGGTGTCAGGGATTTTAAGGTTTTCTTTGTCATTCATGGGAAGTAGTGAGCACAGTATGATGTAGCGGAAGCTCCCCTCTGCCTTCTGGAATGTACCTTTGTTGTTCAACTTCCTTAGAAAGGTCTCCAGCCTGTCCAACTTCAGGTCTGATTCCAGCTGCATGTCTGGTCTGGCCTCAATATCTAAACAATGGAAACCATCAGTGAGCAAGTGCCCCCGGGGCCTCCTCGTGCCGATGCTCAGTGCTCGCATCACTGTGGACAGGACGACTTACCTTCCAGGGGTTTGGAAACTGGGGTGGTGCCCCTTGATTTGCTGCAGAGAGGCGATGAGACTGGAGTTATGGCTGTGGGTGATGCCAGACCTACAGAACACACAAGTGGACAGTTTAGCATCTTAAAGATTAATTGTGGAAATTCACAGAAGCTAGTAATCTGTACATGCCCCTACAGTATGAGCAGATACACAAGTATGCACAGGTTAGCCACCACGCTGTGCAGGGCTGTGCAGGCCAAATGCAGCCATACCTTTGGTTTTCCTATTCCTATGAACTACATAGCTGTCAAGGTGGTGTTCCAAAATGAATGGAGAAGGCATGGGGAAATATACCTATAGCATGTAAACGGCTCCCAGGATATCCTGGAACAATGAAGTTTGGAAGGCCTATTTGAGTGGCAGGGCCACAGAGGAAAAAACAAAGTGGCACCATCTCCCACAGAGGAAGTTAGGAGTAAGCTGTCTTGTCCTAGGCAGCAAGTGGCCCTGGGCACCAGCATTCGTGTCCAGTCTGGTGGGGGCAGGGGCAGTGACAATGTGGTCTTGTGAGCATTAGACTTAGACTTCTTAGGATAAGATAACTATTAAAACATCTAGCATATATTTCTTCTTTGATATTGCTCATGCTGGTTATAATTCTAATTTTTTATGTATGGTTTCCTCTTCTTTTCCTTGGACAATATTTGATATTTGTTCTTACCGCATATAGTTTTGTATTAGGCTTAAACTCTCCTATTTAGACAAAAGGGGAGGCACTTTTTGGCCAATAGCTTTTAAGATAACATCCCACTTTAAAAAGGTCTCTTGTACGTTAAATGCAGACGAAAAGCATGCGTGAATTTGGTTCCAGTTCCCAGCGCACGCAGAGGACTGCGGATGGCTGCTCTTTCTGTGAGTTTATTCCCAGATAAATAAACCTTTGCTTTACTCCATTTTGGGCTACTGTGGAGCTCTTTTTGTACACCAACAGATGGAGAATAGCCCAGAGGTCTGACCTCAGAAGAAAGATTTGGGATTGTGGGAGAATCACACTCAACAGCTGAGGTATGCTGGAAACAACCATATGTTCCCTGAGACACAGGGTGGGAAGTATTTACTCAGTCAAAGGCTGATGAAAGGTAAGAAGGGAAATTTTAGCACAGAGTGGGCACCCAGTTGAAATAAGACAGAATTTAGAGATACCAACCCCCACCCAAGTGGAAGACACCAGGGTGGGAAATAAGTGTAGTGTTTGCAAAGAACTGGATGAGCTGCTACTGTCCTCTGCATCCGTGTGTGTGTGTGTGTGTGTGTGTGGTGTGTCTGTGTGTCTGTGTGTGTCCGTGTGTGTGTGTGTCTGTGTGTGTGTGTGTCTGTGTGTGTGTGTGTGTCTGTGTGTCCGTGTGTATGTGTCTGTGTCTGTGTGTGTGTGTGTGTCTGTGTGTGTGTGTGTGTCTGTGTGTCCGTGTGTGTGTGTGTCTGTGTGTGTGTATGTGTCTGTGTGTCCGTGTGTGTGTGTCTGTGTCTCTGTGTGTGTGTGAGTCTGTGTGTGTCTGTGTGTCTGTGTGTGTGTGTGTGTGTGTAGGGGGCGGGGGCTGGGCTCAAGATTACACCTGACTAAACAGTTCCATGTTCCCATGAAGAAAAGCCAGGTCCTGCCTCAACCTGTGAAAGTAAATAGTCTTCTGCTGTCCGTGGATGATCCCAAGGTTAACACATTGGTTTCAAAGGCTTCTGCAAATATTCAAGGAAACTTCCCATTGAGATTCCTTCCTTCCCCCACAAACATTCACACAGTGAATGACTTCAACTCTACACAGAACGGAAGGTTTAAGGCGAGGAAATGCTCAACTCAGGAAGTACATGGATGGCAGAACTTGAAGATTGAAGGGATCCTGACATTTAACCATGTCCCAAAGAACAGGAATTAAAGCCCCAAATACCATCAAAACTCTCTGGAGATGACTTAGGGATGCGGCATGTGACTCAGCACTCAGTTTCCTGCATGTTTGGGTCCAGCCTCACGCAGTTCGAGCGTTCCTGGTGAACTAAGGATGCAGGACATCCTTCTCCCTGGAATTCAGAGCATCTTCTAGACATCGGTCACATGCCTGCAAACTGACTTTGTAAGCCACAGCTTACAAAGCTAGAGCCAAAGGGACGCAGGAAGTGACCCACATGGGACAAGAGGGGCTCCTTCATACTAAAATGCCTTTACTACCAAAAGGTTACTTGATTGTGGTGAGGTAGTGGGGAGGCATGACTAGATACTCAGTAGGCCACAAGAAGATGGAAACAATTTAAAAGGAGTTGTGGGAAATAATTGGTTAAAATTACTTGTATCTTTCTGTCTTTTTTTCTTTTTCTTTCTTTCTTTTTTTTTTTGGCAGAGCTGATTACTTCTGAAACCTACAATTGTACTCAATTTCTAAACAGGTAGGTTCTGAAATAGTGACAGACTGAATTAGGGTTCCTCTGCTAAAGAGGGCAGCCACTAAGAAGTTTGCAGCAGAAACACTCCGCGCAGCCATCAAAACCCATCTACTTAACAGTGTGAGATGAAAGGTCAGGGCTTTCTCCTTTCTGCTGAGTTTCTACAGTCATGGCTAAGAGTGCCCTGAGGTGAGTGCACACACGTGTGCATGCACTGACACATGCATCCACACAGGCTCTCACCTTTCTTCACCATTCTTCCTGCCACGGTGAACTGGGTGGAGTCATTGGCCGCTCCTCTGCCCTTCGTCTTCCATGCTTCCTCGCGCACAGTGATGAGGTGCTTCCGCTCCTCAATTGTCATCTGGCTCTCCCGACTTTCTGTGACCCGCTGTGTGCAAAACGCACAGGAGGGAAAATAGAGAAGTGATGGAGGTGCGGATTGCAGCCCGGCAGCGTCTCCCAAGTGAGAAACAAAGTTGCCGTGCCTGATTTGTCTCCTGAGTGCTGGATGAGTTCATGAGGGAAGCTCACCCACAACTGCTCACAAATAGCATGGCTACTCTAAGTCAGCTCCCCAAGAATATGGGTGACACTGAAGCAGGAGAACTGGTTAGAGGGAGTATGAACTGTAGGATCCCCAGGACTGGATGGGCCTTCGGGGGATATCACCTGGGGGTCAGGTAGCCAGGGGACCCCAGAAGAAGGCTCTAGATAACAACAGACCTAATGCCCAGGGTTGACTTTTAGACATAACCCACATGGAGAACAACAATTCTCAGCATTTGAGTCTCTAACATGGCTGATTTCAGTGACAAATGCCAGCTTCCCTATTATCTAATCTATGAATCTTCCTTGCACATGGTTCCTTAGCACAGCTTCATGGTCAAAAGCAATTCTGACACCCTTAGTGGTTTGGATGAGGTGAAGACCTTGTCCCAACATATGACAGATAAATGCAATGTGTGATCCTAGTACAAGTCCAGGAGTGGGCTGAGTAAGGATTACAGGGGAAACTGACACAACTCAGATACAGATGTGGGTTTGGTAAACATGATGCCAGTGTCAAGTCTTGTCTTGATCATTGCATCACTATATCACGGGCATGGGAGAAAACACCCTTGCCTTTAGGAAGTACACATTGAAATACTGAATGGAACAGGTCTCCATGTTACTTAAACTTCTTGCGCATGGTTTGGGAAGGAAAGATAAAATTAGATATGTACAGTCATTCATATACACAGCCACACACAGAGATACACATATATATATACACATTCATAGAGAGTTACACAAAACACAATCTTACACATTCACAATCACACATGTACACTCATATACAAAGCCACACATATTCACAGTCAAACATATAAGGACAGTCACAGAGACACGGACATAGACTATGCAGTCATACATGAAATAGGAGAGGGGGTCAGGAGGGCGGTAGAAGGAAGAGGTAGGAAGAGTGAATATTAGAAATTGGGGGTCAGGACGGGTACAGGAGGCCATGCCCAGTAAGGAAACTTCTCTAGGACTTTTAACTGTTGCCAATATGTAAATTACCTGTCATTACCAAGAATTAAAAACAAAAGCAAGAACATGGACAACCTTTTCACTGAGGATTGATAAAATGACCCTAATTCCAAAGAATGCTTGAGTTATGTAATTTTACTAAGTAAACTATGAAGTCTTGATAAAAGATTCAACAATGTTTGAGAGAATAAATTTGCTTGAAAATGAAGTGTCCAGCATAAAGTTTAATTAAACCAATAGAGCAGCTGGCTAAAAGTATTTCCCAAAATACCCAGAATGCCTTTAAAATTGATTCCTTTCTCTATGGTGAGCTCATGGTCTCTCCAGAGAGCAGGGCACGGTAATGTGGTGCAGTTAATGACTCAGAAAATGCTTGAATCAACAGCTTAGCTCTCCTCGAAACACCTAAAATGTCTTCATAGAAGATGAAATTTCTGAGTCCTGAGATGAAAGCAACTCAACCCAAAGCTTCCTGAAGGAATATTTTTGATTTTCTTCTAAATGCAAGTATTAAATATATAACTTTTTCTTTCCCTGAAAATGTCTATATAACTTGACTAGTTGGCATGCTTGGCTTGGGAACCCTTAGTTTGTACCCCTTGGCCTTACAAGGTTCTAGGAAGGAGTAATGAATGTCCACTTGTGTATTCCCTGAAAAACCTATAAGATCCACCCAGAGGTATGAAACCTCTCAAAGTATGAAAAAAAGAATTTTCCCTTGTCCCTTTCTTTTTTTTCAGTTTGAAATGACATTATTGTCTTGCTTTTCTCTCTATTTCTTTTCTTGTTTAATTCTGTTAAGTTCTGTATCCTGTCTTAGGGTTAGCAGATGGATGTTTGGGAGCCTGGAGAGAGGCAGAACATGGGCAGAGGACCCACCTCATCCAGAAGTCATTCTTTTAAATAGAGATGCCATCGAGAAGCAGAGGGAATGAGAAAGAGGATGTGGAGGAGGGTGTATGGGAAGAAAGGAAGGTGCAGATACACCAGGACAATCAGTGAGCTGCTTCCAGGTTGCCAGGATGCTGCGGATTGGCTTGTTTCCCTCCAAGCTCCTGGGAAATCACAGCAGATCCACACATCTCACCCACAGGGATGAGAAAATACAGAGGAGAGAGCGGCTCGGGTATCATTAGGACTAGCAGCAAATTAGAGGGCAAAATTCCTCCACAGTTGGTAAGTTTCATAGGAAGAACTATTATAACCTGGCTTACTCAATAGCAGAAATGACCACATGCTAAGTAGCAGAGATAAGGTCAAACTGCAGAATTCTGTATGATGCTAAAGGATTTAGCTTGCCTTCCCCTGACCAAAGATTACAACCCATGTTCGCATACCGTGTCGAGTGATCTAAAATTGGAGACAATGATGAAGAAGCCCTGTGCTCAGAATTTAAAGTGATTTCGGTCTGGTCTAGAGTCAGCGGGGGGCTTCTGATGGACGATGGGTAGAACAGTACCTCATTCTCCACAGCCTTGGTGCAGGCGAGGAAGCAGAGGATGCGCAATGCCTCACAGAACCAGTGCACTGCCTAAACACACTGTCTCCTTCTCTGTGCTCTTGTATCATGAAACATGAAGACACTACCACTGCTGAGTACAACGACTTACCTGGTCACTGACCACTGATAAGTCATAGCCATGTAAACACTGAAATTATCTGGGCAAACTGTGAAGTAGTAAAAAATACATTGTTTCAGACGTTCTAAAGTTTGAGGTCATACAATATAAGCTGCTTTTGATAAATATTATTTTTCTTTCAATCTAAAACATCCATGGTGAGCCAGCCCATGTTCATGGATAGATGGTCAGCTCAGTGCTCAGCAATCTGATGATCTACAAATGCATTGCAGTCCCAACAAAATCCGAGTAGCATCTTTTAAAAATTATCTTGAACTCGAATGTATGTGGGGAAGCAAAGCCTTAGGACAGGCCACAGAAGAAGAATGGAGGTGGAGGACTCAACTTTAAGATTCATAAAGCTGGGCTGGAGCGATGGCTCAGAGGTTAAGAGCATTGCCTGCTCTTCCAAAGGTCCTGAGTTCACCACATGGTGGCTCATAACCATCTGTAATGAGGTCTGGTGCTCTCTTCTGGCCTGCAGACATACACACAGACAGAATATTGTATACATAATAAATAAATAAATAAATATTTTTAAGAAAAGATTCACAAAGCTACAGGACTCACGACAGTATGGCGCTGACTGGAAGCCCCAGAATCTGACCCGACTGAACTCTGAGGAGGAAAGGAATAAAGACAAAACAGCAGAGAAAGGAGCCTTTTAAAGGAGCCATATGCTGCAATATTTGCATACTTGCTTAGCTGCAAAACAAAAGCACACAGACTAGATCACATATAATTCACAAAAACTAGCTCCAAGTGGTTCATAGACTTGTATGTGAACTGGAAAACTACGAAACTTCTAGAAGATAATAGAAAAATCTAGACATGAACTTAATGGTACATACACACACCCCGCCCTGCCCCACTACTAAGATCAAACCTATGACCTTGTGTATGCTAATTTCCCAGCCTGGGTGCACTTCAGTTTTAGGTAGAATACCAAAGGCATACTCATGAAATAACTAGTCGGCAAACTGCGATTCCCTGAGATTAATAAGCTGCTCCGTGAAAGATCCTGTCAGATCTTGTCAGAAGAACAAGAAGACAAACCACAGGATGGGAAGAAATACTTGTAAAACATATTAACATGGGATTGTCACCGAAGATTAAAACCCAACGGCTGGGAAGCAAATGGGCCGACCATCTGCACAGATTCACTACCGGAGAAGATACACGGCTGGAAAACAAGCATATGGAATGCATTCAATGTGGAACACCGAGAAACTTAGACATCGAAACGGGACCCTGTGATACAGCTTTTAGAATGGTCAAAATCTAAGGCACTGACGTTAAATGTGGTACAGACACTGAGCAACAGGACTCGTCACTGGATCTGGAGGAATGTGAAACGGCACAGCTGGAAGGTTTCTGAAATCAAGCATGCTCTTACTGTAGGATTCTGTGGTCACACCCTTTAATACCCGAGCAGTAAAGATGGCTACTCTGGTGTATTCTGGGCTCCTGCCTTAGAACTGAAAGTTTAGAGACAGAAAAAGCAAACCTTTTCCTTATACTAGTTTCATGATCTCAAGGGAAATTCACACTACTGAATCCACCTAAAATTTTGGAGTGAAGAACAGGCTGTGATTGACCCACTTTGAAAAATATGAAAAATTAAACACCCACAAGATCACACACAGAGATGCACAATCCCCGTTTTCCACACACAAATGAAATGCCAGAGAAAAGCTGCTTTCTTCCACGTGGAGCCTCCTCTACCACTCAGAAACTGCATTGAGGTTTCACATGTATAGGCTTTTCCTCACCTGATAAATAGATACAAAAGACAGGTATGTATGGGCAGCAGGCATAGCAGGAGAATGAGCAGAAGCAAACACAGGTTCCTATAGGGCAAAGCAGGAGGCTTAGCAGTAAACCGGAAGGTGGACCAGAGTGTGAGAGGGGAGCGAGCTGGGTAGAAGAGACGCAAACAGCAAATTGTCTAACAGTTAATTTTCTCATTGAAATTGTGGTTCCCTCTAAGAACACCCTTCCTTTGGATGTCAGTGCTGAATGGCATACATCCCACACAGTCCAGCCCATGCATCCGAGCCAGGGTTGTGCAGTAATTGAATAAGTTAATGGCAGATTACTGCAATATACATATATTTGTTTGAGATGAGATCTGGGCCTTTTGTCAACAGTTTAAATACATTTATGTAGTAACTATTAAAACATTTAATACATAAATGTTTGCTTTCTTTATGACATTTTCATAATATGACTTAAAAATAGTTTAAGGACACAGGATCAGCTTCCAGACCAGATGAAAGCTGTATGCTGCCTAGGAAAACAAAATAAAAACCAAACCAAACCAAACCAAAACAAAAAACCAACAGAGAAGGCATTGGCATCATAGGTACTATGAACTTAGAAGACATGTTAGCCGCTGTAGCGACAGTTGTCTGTGCTTGGGTGAGCAGAGCGAGCCTCTGCCCCTCTACGTGAATGTGATGCATTATTCCTTCAAAGCTGGGTTGTTTTCATTTTCAGGTAAGGTTTCCAGAGAATTTCACAAGGGGCCAGACAAAATAGTAGTCACTGCCCGACGCACTTACCTGAGAAGTTCCCACGCCGCTAAAAACAAAACAAAACAAAAAAACAAAACCCCCTGCTGTGTAGGACCATTAAGCATGCTCAGGATGCTCAGGAATGTGCCACCTCCCTCTAAATGAGACAAGTCTTTTCCTATACGATATAGACACACAAATATACATATCATACATATAAATATTTGAGTTTTCCCAATAAAAATCCCAGGCTTTCCTTTGTGAAGCCATGATTCTGATGATGGGTCTATGGTAGAACCCCCTCTTTGCTCTTCTGTGTCCAGGCTGCGCACCTAAGCTTGGCACCCCCAGGGAACCCACCGTGTTGCAGAAGGCCACCTGCGTTAGAATCAGGCTTACCCAAAGCAGGTTAGAAATGGCATTATCATCTGTAAATCCTCCTTCCTCCTACAGGTTAAAACAAACAGGAGATATTGGAGAGGGCTGGGAGTCACCATCACTCTGTGCCCGGGTTCAGTCAGCCAAAAGCATGCACGTGCTCACAGTCCAGTGTGAAAAACAGCAAGCAGCCTCATGCCTCAGGGCAGGATGGCAACCCGTGAGCAGGCAACAGCCAAGGGCTTGCTCTCCAATATGCTTTCTCCTCAGCCATGGCAGACAATACCGGCATGAAGGTGACAGAGGTTCCCTTCTTGAATTTTCAGTAGCATTTTGGTGATGTCTGAGATCTCAACCTTAGCTGACCTCACCAGAAGCAGGAAGAGTGCCCTATCCCCACCTGGGACTCACACAGATAGAGACTGTTTTAAAAGCCAGATCTACAATGGGCTTTTATTTCATGGAGAAAGCCCCAGACACTGGATGACTGTCTTCCAAGGGACACAGGAGCCACCTTATATGCTGCAAGGTTTACTGGGCCCAAGTAGGGATGGGATTAGCTGGTGAAAATAAAGATCTAAAATTTGCTGGAAAGAAGATACCTGGAAGGTCACTTTTTTGTTTTTTGAGACAGGGTTTCTCAGTAGCTTTGGAACCTGTCTTGGAACTTGCTCTGTAGACTAGGCTGGCTTGAACTCACAGAGGTCCACCTGTCTGCCTCCCAAGTGTTGGGGTTAAAGGTGTACACCACCACCACCCCACTTGGAAGGACACTTCTTTAAGACCTTGTTTTGTTTTCCTTTCTCTTGATGGACATGGAAACAAAGCCTGCCCAAGTGCTTATGTCCCTCAAAGAGTGGAACAGTCCGTGTCACCACCTCGTGGCTTTCGGATCCTTATCACCAGGGGCATGTGCCGTATCTAGGAGCCCAGACATTTGTCCACGCTCCCTGACCTGCTCTAACTCAAGTCCAGGAGACAGGCATGGAGGGTGCTGGGTGAGAGAGGAGGAAAAGGAAGGGACCTGAGTGGTTTCCATTGGAAGTGAGGATAGTGGGGGATAGTCAGAGTTCTGAAGAGTCAATTCATTAATCTTGATATTTGAAGAATATAATTAGAAAGCGAACAAATGCTCCCTGGGGCTGAAATCTGAGAACAAAAGGTCTTTTTAAGTTTATTTTCTTCAAAGCTATTCATGACCCAAATAAGACCATATTATCATATAGGACCCAAATTGGGGTGTGAGCACCCCAATTTCTTTTCTTTGGAGACAACTCCTTTGAAGAGAAAATGATTGTAGATTTTCAAGGTATTTATTTTGTTGTTGTTGTTGATTTGAAATAGGGATCATTCTATAGTCTGGGCTGGTCTGAAACTCACTACGTAGCCTAGGCTGGCCTTGAATACACAGCAATCCCCCATCTCTGTATCCTCAGTACTAGAATTATAAGTGTCTGCCACTATGCCAATCCCATCCCCTAGTGTCTTTTTCAGAAATAATTTCATCTATTTTGTGTCGATATGGATGTTTTGGCTGCACATATGTCTGTGCACTGAGCATATGCCTGGTGCCCACGGAAGCCAGGAGAGGGTATCAGATTCCCTGGAACTAGAGTTTCAGAGAGTTGTGAACTCTCATGTGGGTGCTGGGATTTGAATCTGGATTCTCTGGAAGAGCAGCCAGTGTCCTTAACCAATGAGCCATCACCCCAGCCTTGCTAGTGTTGTTTCTTACTAGATCCTCAAAGTTTTAAATTATCAATATAACATTAATAGAAATAGGAATTTATTTTGTTTTTGTGGGGTGTGTGTGTGTGTGTGTATGTGTGCACATGCGGAGGTCAGAGGTTAATGTTGGTGTCTCCAGTGTTTCCCACCTTTTATTTTGAGACAGTGTCAATCACTGAACCTGAATCTTGACAATGGCCAGCTAGTGCGATGGGGCAGCAAGCACTCACCAGACCTGGCTTCTGTGTGAGCACCATGCTTCCCTAATCAGGTCCTCACGCTTATGTGACAAGCATGTTATTGACTGTGCCAACTCTCCAGCCCCTATTCTTATTTTTTTCTGAAACAATGCCTCGCTCTGTAACCAAGGCTGGCCTAAAACTATGTTGCTTAGGTTAGTCTTGAACTTAAAGCAAGCCTCCTGTCCCAGCCTCCAAAGTGGAAGGGCTGGGACTACAGGTATGTGTCACCATGCTGGCCTATCTTCCAGGTGGCTGCTGGAATATTTAAAATTTCCCCATGGCTTCCATGACATGCTTCCTGCCCAGGAATGCATGGATCTTCATGGGAGAGATGGGCATGACTTACTGAGACCTCCCTCACATTTGCCTCTTCTATGTCCCCACAGCTGCAACCTGTGTCTGTGGACCAAATATAACAACCTAGACAATGAATGTTAACACAAATGTATGCTGTTTGAAAGATTCAGAAGCTGGGGTGTGAGTGACCATAAAACCAGCTGTGTAGTGCCTGGGTGTAAACACGATTGGTGGTACCTGCCCAAGGGCAGTCATCTAACTGAAGCAACAGCTCTTGTCTATATGTGTATGCCACCAATGTCTTCTTCCCTTCTCTAGGGTGCCATTCAGACAGGCCCTTGGAGTGATCTTTTAAGCATGCCTAGAAGAAACCCCAGATTTAAGGCACTCTGCCTACCTCATGTGAGCACGGTGAAATAGCGGACTTAGTAGACCGGCTGCCCGTGGGAAGAACTGTGTGCCGTCAGAGGCAGCTGAAAGTCACTTGACCTCAACAGAACCTGAGATTTCCCCACATGAGGGACAAGAGTCTGAAATAGACTGGCTTATTTTAACTTCAAAGAGTTTATTGTCTCGGCCAGGGTGAACTAGGCCACCGGAGAGCCCAGGGACAGTGAGTTCACCATGGCTGCAGAAGCAGAAGCCGAGGGAGCGCAGGTGGCTCTGCACTTGCAGTGGCCGTGCCTAGATTCCTGCTCTTTCCAGCACCAGGTTTTCTACTCCAAGAGTGAATGCAGGGGTAGCCCAAGTCTCGCCTGTAAGAACATTAGCCAAGTGCCTGGGCAGCTCAGACCCATCCTCTACCACGTGTTCTGGAAATGACACGAGCCCTCACTCTCCCTGATGCCCTTCTGCACTGTCCGTGGGGAGTCCACCACATCCAGCTTGGGTTTTGTTTTCACCTACCTGTAGGTGCAAACTTTCACAATGGCTGCACTGGGAAGTGACATCGTATACAGCTAATAGCTTTGCTACTCAGGTATATGCTGAAGTCATTTTGGACCAATCATTTCAAGATTCTTTTTTTGTGGTGTTTGGGGAGAACACAGGGCCTAGTACATACTAGGCCAAGCACCTGCCCACTGAGCTACAACATTCCTGACCCTAAGATTCTTTTAAATAAAATTTTTGGCCAGGGAATAAATTATTTAAGGGACCTGTTTTTTTTTTTTAACCTTAGGATCCCAATTTTACACATATATTTAGTATCTAGGTATAGTTAAAACCATTATAAATGGCTGAGAATAAAAAGCTATTTTGGGATCATCTTCAACACCATATATGTCTCACACTAAATAATTCAAGTGCATTTTACACCTGAGCACACACATGGCTAGGAATTAAATGTCCCCAGTCATGATCTTTAACAATGCTACGCCATTCCAGTAGCGCCTGTGTGGACACAGCAGGGCTGTGCTGTATTTTCTGGGACCCTCGCCTTACCGTCCTATGTGCACATTCATCTTCATGTATGTTTTTAATACGCAAAGGCTACATTCAGAATTTTTCTCTCTGGTACGCTACTATTTGTTTATTTGTATTTGTAAAATGGGTTTTTACTACGTCGCCCGGGCTCATGTCAAGTTTCTGGGGCTCACGTGATTCATCTGGCTCGACCTCTGACATCCCTGCACAGGCATGAGCCAGCACACCTGGCTCCAGACAGCTCCTTTGGAAGCCCCTGAGGTCCACTAGTCGAACCTTTATATGCGTGTGTGTGGGTTTGTATGTTTTCTGTCTGAACACTTTAGAAGGTTCTAGAAGTGGGATAGCTGGGCGTGGCTCAGTGTGCCATTCTGCCCCAGCCAGCAAGCACACTTGTATTTACGGAGTCAGTGGGCAAGGACATCATGGCTGAAGCAAGGAATGCCTGGCCAAGGCTGATGATCACTACATTTGTGATTCAAAAGTCATCGATATTCCCACATATGAAATATTTGCAAATGCAAATTAATTTAATTGAAATTCATATATAATAAAAGTCATACTTCATCACCATGAAACAGGCTCAAGATTAGGCAGAAAGTCCTCATGGACCACAATTAGGCCCTTAGTTTTGAGAAGTAGGTCTTAAATCTCTGCGCAAGAAATTTAAGTCCACATTGGATATGTGACTTATAAACTGGGTGCTGTCTCACTTGGAAGACTTTGATCACATTCTAACACAGACTTCACTTAAGATGTAACTGTGAACACGTTTGGAGACCGAGGCACTTGCTTGCTGAGGCAACCGGCAGTGCTGGGACCAATCTTTGACCTCAAGCCCTGACTTCATGGTCAGCTTTAGCAGCTTTGTGAGAAACTGTGCCTCCTGAGGGCAAGGAAGGGCCAGTGTCCTACAGCAGCGGGTGTTAAGCCACACCGTGTGGTGTTAGTGCGGTGGACACAGTACCTTCTTCAGGGACTGCTCCATCTCCTGGATGTGCAGGCCGCTGGTGGCCTTGCCGTATTCCTGCTTCCGGATCAATCTGTTCTTCCAGTCTTCCTCACCGCTCTTCTTCAACAGTGCCAGCCTGGGAGGAAGACACAACAATGGAGGATCCAGCACCGCATGCTTAGAACCACAAGAACCTCTTTTCCAAGACAGCCCCAAAGATGGTTTAGTTGGTGGGAAGGAAAAGCTGAAAGCCAACTTGTCCGATAAAAGGTGCTCTATCATCCTAGTAAGGGAATGGCTAACTCTGCTTTCCTCTCTGGGGCTGGGAGCCAGGGAAGACAGAAAAGGAACCATCCCCAGCAAAATGTCTTCTAGTGACCCCTTCTGGCCACTAGGTGAAATAACACCTGAAGATGCACACTGCAGTTCTTTGCAGAAAATGCTGCTGAAAAGGGCTTAAAAATACAAACAGGCATTGTGCAATAGTAAAGGTAATTTCCAACAAAGTAAATTATGCTCATGTATGGAAATTTCATAGTGAAACCCTGCACATTAAATATGCACTAATGAAAACAGAAAGATATGGCATCTTGTTATTATACCTCAACTAAAGACAAATTATGATTCTGTTCTCAGCCCTGGTATTCCCCCATAGACTAATCCTGTCTTTACAGTGTATTCTTACAAAAAAAACTTCCTCCTAAAGACCCATTAAAAATTATTAGTTCAATTTTCTCCAAGGGAAAAAATGTACCAAAAAAAGGAATCTCATTACAAGGATTGTTACTAACACACGTTAGCTCAGGCATTGCAAGATTTCATCAAACGCCACTTTCACATTTGGGTCTCTCTGAAAAGCCGTTTTCCAGAACAAGGGGCTATTTCAGACAGCTTTGCTATCACGAAGGAAAACATCTCGGTCACTTAAGTTCAATAGAGTGGGACAGACAAAAGGGCAAATGGGCCCCGAGACTCAGGCATGTCGTTTTCCTTGCCTTGTTTGTCCTGCGTGAACTGGACTTGGGATTCTCCAAGGCCCAAGTGCTAAATTTCCTTATCTATTCAATATCTGCATTGGAGGTGGGATGCCTTACCCTCTGTAATAAAGACATATTCACTCATTTGCTGGTGGTTCTTGGATAGAACCCAGGGCTTGTTTTTGCTAGGCAAGTGTTCTACTACTGAACTGCATAAAAAAGGAGTTTTTGTTAAGCAAATAAGGAACCAAATCTTTAGTAAACAAGAATCCATTATATTTACAAATGTATGCATAATCCTCTTTTATAGTTTCTGTCCCTCTATCAAATAATGTAAATGAGCTCTGAAGAACTTCCTAAAGGATACAGAACTTTGAACTTTGGGTCTAATTCCTCTTCAATTTCTTCCTTCTTTCTAATCTCTTTCTTATGTGGCGGCAGATAAGACCACAAAAGGACCCTTCTATAAACTCCTCTGAGTTGTCTTACAGATCTAACACAGGCTCACGTAGCTTCTATAGTTCTACAACACTAGCATGACCACTCATGTATTAGAACATAGAATCTGAATTCCTTCACATATTCTCACTTCAGGTCATAGTTATGGCTATTATCTGTCCTGCCCCAATTACTCTGAATGTGCCCATTTTATTGCAGTAAGAAAATCAAACTATTAGAAAGAAACAATCATGACTGTGAGCTCCAAAAGCCCCGGGAAACAAGGCCTCCAGCTGGTGAGCTTGCCAGGCCTTCGCCACCCCAAAGAGGGGTACATCCAAGCCATCATCTGGAGGAGGCGTCCACACTCTCACTCACCCCATAAACTGCTCTCAGAACCAGCTACTCTCTCGCCTTACTCTCTTACTCTCTGTCATCTTAATCAGATTGGAATCTAAATGACTTACAGAGTACAAACCCTCGACCTCAGAATGGAGACTGTTAAAAACGATGTAGTCCTCAACAAACTGGGGTTCCCTGGGGCTGCTCTGAGGGACATGAGACTAATTCAGAAAAGGCAAGCTGCGGAACCTGAAGTCACTCGGTCCCCTTCCTTATGTGCCTCTGATGTGCACAGGCATCTTCACAGGTCAAGGCTCCTCTGAGCGAGAGCCTCCTGATGTGGGTGGGAGAGAAGGCGTGATTCCAAATCCTGCCTCTCGAAGTCCCAGTTGTTCCCTTCCATGAGAAGTCGGTCTGAGCAGATACACAATGCCTGTCTCTGTCAGCAAGAGCAGAGTCTTCCGAGTTCCTGTGATGTTCTCCCAGTCCTTTGCAGACTGATTTCCACAGAACTATTCCATTCTAAAGCCCTGAAAAACTGCTTCCAAAGACTCCAGAGTAACCAAAATAACCTGGGAGAAAGTGCTTCAGCTGAGCCCATGTGGTACTTGGCCCAGTTCACTTCCATAACTCCAGTGATGAATAACTTCATAATAACACACAGTGAATCTGAGTGCATTATCCCGTCCCTGCTGATTTCCTGTTTGCTGTTCAACAAGCTGTGGAGGGTGGCGGACTTTCCAGTCTTGTCCTCGACTCTGGCAATCTCACAGTCCTTCATCCCCACGCAGAGGGCTAAGGTTGGGTCGACACATGACATAAATCCCCCTGTGTAGTGCCAACCATTGTCAGCGCTTTTAACATCTGCCAAGTCTGAGGGCTATTTGTGGGCTGTGATGTGGAGAGTTGGGGCATCTGCTTCATCTGAGGCTCCACATCCAGTGAGTGGCACAGTATTAGCCGCTAACACAAGCCAACGGGACATGTGCTTACCAGGCCACTATGGGAGTGTCTATGGCTCTTTCCACAGCCCACTCTCTTCAGCAAGAATTCTGGCTTGGGATCTTCCTGGATGAGGACAAGTTTTTCCAGCCTCATAGCAGGGATGGGTCAAGGAAGGGACAGGCAGACCATGTGCCTCTAAAGCCAACTAAGGAATTTGTATTTCCTCTTAGACATTTCCCTTGTTTCCAGAGAACTGAGCAGCACTGATGAGTAATTGCTTCAGATCCTGATCATAGCCAATGAGAAACTTGGGAGAGTCATTAATAATAACTTTGTGCCTGCATTTATCTGGTGTCTAAGATGCCAGGATCTTGTACGTCCAAGCAAGAGCTCCACTTGGAGCCCTGGTCCACCCCTTTTTTTTTTCTTTTCTTCATTCCTCTCCCCCTCCCCCCCTTCTGATGCTATGTAGTATATGTGGGCGACCCTGGGATCTGCCTGCCTTGTTTCACCTGTAATCATGGGGCAGGGGTGGTGGCACAGATGTATGTGCCTGTGCCTAGCTTCTATGTTCATGCCAGGGGTTCAGACTCAGTTCATCGGGCTTGAGTTGCCTACTGAGCTATTACCCAACCACTTGATTCTTATTTATTTGAACTTCTCTGGTGCTGAAGACTGGGGCTGGAGCCTTGTAAGTGCTAAGCATGTATATTCTACAAAGAGCTAGACCTCCAGCCCTTTGTATCTATTAAGTGGAAGACTGCATGGTTTGAGTACAGTGTGCCTCTTCTGTCATTACGGCAGTGTCCTGAACAGATCTTTGGGGGTGAAGAGATACTTAAAGGGGATTAATGCCTTTTTCCTGGGAGTGACTTTATGCTCTGGACTCTGGATTAGTAATGAGTGAGCTGCCTGCAAAAGCACGACTCTTCGTTGCTCTCTGCATGGGTGTTCCCCTCTGTGAAGTGTAGATATGGCGCATCCTTCAAAAGGCCTATTAACTACTGCAGTCAATCCTTGAGAGCTGGCAGAATCACTAAGGGTTAGACTCCCTCAGTGGATGAATTAATCCCCCCTAGGGGGGTGGTGATTCAGGATTTAATGTCATTTTTGGGTGTGGTAGAAATTTCTAGAGATGGGGCATCTAGTGAGAGAAAGCAGCCCTGCCTGCTGGCTGTCTGCCTCCTGGGAGCCAGGGGCATCAGGGCTAGCCAGCAGTGGTCTTTGAGACAGCCAACATAAACCTCTTCTCCTTCAAGCCAGGCTTCGCAGGTAGCTGTCACAGAGAAGAAAAGTCTGACGGACTTAGCGTGACTTTCCTCCATGTTCTAACATGTCACAAGGCCCTCTACCTGGTATGGCTGCCAAAGTTAGTCTTTGATTTTCCACAACTGTGAGCCAAAGTATATTCTTTTGCTTTTCAAATTATTCAACCCTGATATTCCTTGCAGCATCAGAACTAAAAGGCCGAATCAGAGACAGACAGAGGCCAGACCTTTCTCTATTTTTACAGCAATTGAAGGGCTTACTGGGATTGAACTCTTCAGCTCAAAGCAAGAAGCCAGAGTTTGCTGGGGAGACATGGACACAGGCTATGTGGGCTGCTATGGATCAAGCTGGACATTCTAGACTTTGTAGGTGCTCTGTTGGTTGCTGTAACAAACATTCCAACAGAAGCAACTCAGGAAGGGTTTGTTTGGGCTAATGGCGTGGGACAGTAACACCCCAGAGTGATGGGGAAGGAGTGCAGAGTTCACAGTGGCGGGAGCGTGTGACTGGGGCTCCTTACATCTCAGTAGACCAGGACAGAGATGGGACAACACACACAGCTGGACTGTAACCCTCAAAGGCTTACCTCAGTAAACCAAACCTCTTGTTCCAAGTGTTTGACAACTCCCGCCAGCCACTAGCTGAGGATCAAGTGGCCAAATAGAGGCACTTCAGATACAAACCCTAACATTTCATGTCAAAAAGATGAAGGAAGTTAAGGGACGCTGATGTTTCCTCAAATAACAAACTTTTTTTTTTTTTTTTTTTTTTTTTTTTTTTGTGGGGGAAAGGGTTCGAGACAGGTTTTCTCTGTAACTTTGAAGCCTGTCCTGAAACTAGCTTTTGTAGACCAGGCTGGCCTCAAACTCACAGAGATCTGCCTCCCAAGTGCTGGGATTAAAGGCATGCGCCACCACCACCCAGTCAAACATATTCTTTAAAATGAGAGCACGGGATTGGCATGATGGCTCAGTGGGTAAAGCTGCTTGCTGCTAAGCTTGACAACCCAAGTTTTATCCTTAGCACCAACATGTGGAAGGAGAGAACCAACTCAACATGTTGTCCTCTGACCTCCCAACACTCATGCTGTGGCATGTGTAGGTGCATTCTCTCTCTCTCTCTCAAACATACACACACACACACATACAGTAAGTGAAAACATTTTAAAAAGGAGTATATAAAGGTTTTCTAAAACTTAATTTCCTAGTTACTACACTTTTGATTTAGTTTTACACTCCATTTTGTCTTACTATGCATCCTAGACTAGCCTCAGACTTCTGAGCACACAGGGTCTCCCTGCCTGTCTCTTTAGGAGCAGGAACTAAGGTGCTAAGGGCATTTGGTAGCACTCAGAACAGAGAACTTGATATGGCCAGAACTTAGTGTAGAAGAGACCCAGGTAGTCAGCCGAAGGAACAGCTCATTGGAACTCATGACAAAGTCTGCGCTCCTCATTACAGATGCAGGGATCTGAAGGTGAAGGTGTAATTTGAAGCAAACCAAGTAAAGAATGTGTGAGCAGAAATGGGTACAACCACACAGTGACTGCGAGTCCCAGGCTCTCGGAAGATGGCGTCAGCAGGCTTGCCTGCATCCAAGGACTGTGATCCTGCCAGGCATAGTGAGCACACAGTGCCAAGGGTGCTGGAACTAAGCTCCTCCTGGGGGAAGTCGAGGTAGTCACAATAGCTGGACTAAGTGAGGTTTAAAGACCTAGAATTTTATATGTCATCCCAGGAAACAAAAGCAATGCCCACATAAATGTTTGAACAGCACCTCCATTCTCAATAGGTCAAGCTTCACATTTAACAAAGAGAAGGACTGGAGGCCCCCACTCAGGGGACCTTCTCAAGCGAATGGTAAAGATAGACACATAGGTATTTTCAGTGAAGTACACACAAAAGTACTATCAAGGCCCAGGGAGGTCATGGGTGAGATATTTCTTATCGACATAGTTTATGATAGCAAACATAATTGCTAAATAAATGGACCTTGACCTTTGAAAAAGTGTATGTTAACAATGAAATGGAGTAGCTGAATATTTAGCAGGCATTCCTGACAGGATTCTAAACAGACGCGAGTCAGGAACCTCTCTGAGAGGTTTTGGCTCTAGCTAGGCAACAGATGCACCAGAGCTACCTAGCCCCCATACGTGGACTCACTCTTAGACAGTTCACAGAAGCCTCCGCCATCTTTTAACTTAAGCCCGGTTAAGAAGCTGTGCTCCATAGTAGCTCAGCTTTAAATAGATTACTTTCCCATCAGGGTAAAACTTACAGATAGAGACAGACTAAGCAGAATGTACTGAAAATAAGCAGCTGAATCAAGAAACCCCACAGCTACCGTCTAATATAAAATGTCAGGGCTGGAGTTGCGGTTCATTGGTAATGTACTTGCCTGGCAAGTACCAGACTCTGGGTGAAATCACCTGCATGGGAGGGAAGGAGGGAAGGAAGGAGGAGGGAAGGAGAGAGGGCGGGGAGGAAGGAAGGGGAGGAGGGAAGAGGGGGAGGAAGGATAGGGAAGAGGAAGGATGCAGAGGAGGGAGAAGGAGGGGGAGGAGGGAGTAGGAAGGGGTAGGAAGGGGAGGGAGGATAGGGAGGAGGGAGAAGGAGGAGGAGGAGGGGGAAGGAGGGGGAAAGAGGGGAAGGGAGGATAGGGAGGATGGAGAAGGAGGAGGGAGGATGGGGAAGAAGGATAGGGAGGAGGAAGGTTGGGGAGGAGGGAGAAGGAGGAGGGGGAAGGAGGGGGAAAGAGGGGGAGGGAGAATAGGGAGGAGGAAGGATATGGAGGAGGGAGAAGGAGGAGGGAGGATGGGGAAGAAGGATGGGAGGAGAAAGGATGGGGAGGAGGAAAGATGGGAAGGAGGGGGAGGAAGGGGAAGGAGGGGGAGGAAGGGAGAGGAGGGGTAGGGAGGGAGAGGAGGGGTAGGGAGGATAGGGAGGAGGGAAGGGAAGGAGAAAAGGATGTAGGGGAAAGGGGGAGTGAGGAAGTTAGGAAGGAAGGAAGCAAGGAAGGAAGGAAGGAAAGTTTCTAAATGTTCAAATCAATAATCTATTCAGTTTTGGCTGGTGAAATGGCTCAGCAGGTAAAGGCACCTGGCATCAAGACCAACAACCTGAGTTCAAACCCAGGACCCACATAATGGAAGGAAAGAAGTGATTTCTGCAAGATGTCTACTGACCTCACACATGTTCTGTGGTACATGTGTGAGCACACACACACACACACACACACAAATAAGTAAATGTAATAAAATTTTAGAAGAAAGTAATTCATATTATTTTCTATAAAACACACCAAACTTAGACTCTAATCTCAAAGACAAAGATCTTCTACGTGAATTTATCTACCTTCATCCAATATTTATTTAACCCCGACCATTAGTGGATGACTGGACTCGCAGTGTGAATCCTGTGTTTCTATAGGAGAAAGAGGTGCTATCTCAGCTTCCAGGAGAACGGGATATGAAATACGAAACAGAGATCACAGAGAAATGAGGTGTCCCTGTTCGTTCTGCCCCTGAGTCTAAACTGGGGCTCGGCTTCCATGGTTATTCCGGCTTCCCTGTGTAGCCTGGCATAGCAAGTACACATCCCTCTCCAATACTGCCTGCCAATCATCAGACAGGCTTACCTACCTTTCTTTGATTGACATAGTTTTGCTGGGTGAATCCAGAAGAGTCTCTCCCACTGGCACTTTGACCTCTCCAGCAGCAAACATGGCACAGGGGTTCTTGAAGAGTTTCTCTGCTGGCTGCTCAGAGGACACTGGGGCTGCCTTCTGAATAGAGGCAGCAGGCTCTGTCTGTTCAGAAGCAGGTTCTCCAAACTCTGTTGCTGGAGAGAAGGAGAGCAGGGTCAGCATCACCCCCCAGTAAACATCTCTCCAGATGTTCACAACCCTACAGTACAGCGCCCCAGTCAGAATCACCCCCAGCAAGCATCTCTCCAGATGTTCACAGTCCCACAGTGCAGTGCCTGAGTCAGCATCACTCCCAGCAAGCATCTCTCCAGATGTTCATAGTCCCACAGTGCAGCACCTGAGTCAGGTTGTAGGTGCACGGCCACTGGGGTTGATGTAGAACTGTAGCACAACTCATCAAGAGAAACAGAGAGCCTGTGTCTGCTGTGTTGCACAATGGAATTGACCTCTCTTAGACAGTACACCCTCATTTCTAGTGAGCTATACTCACAAACCAAGCCCATCTCAGCATACATGCTATCAGGGTGTGTGAATAGAAGCTGTCCAGTCTCCTGTGTAGACGGCACACTAGTTTGTATGGTCAGAATGTGTGCGAAGTCTAAAAGCACACCAATTGAAGTCCGTCTCCCTGTGCTGACAGGGTGCGGGACTTTTAATAAAAGGGGCCAACACAGCTCAGGAGCTCAGAAGGCTACTGTGTGGGTTAATGTCACCGAAGTTACCTGAAACCCTTATCAAGGGCTGTTAAGAACTGCAGCCAATTTGCTGCCGTAGACTAGACTCCGTCAGGTTCACTGACCGTGCCAGATTCAGGGGAAGAGAGGTCTGGGGACAGGAGTATGACTCACGAACTCGACCCATTCTAGTGATAAACTGCTCTAGATGTAAGTACTAGGAACCCGCAGAGCATGCGCGGCAAGTCTGCCGAGCACAGAAGCCTAGGAAGCAGAGCCGCAGGAGCTTACCTTTGAGTGAGAACTTTCTCGCGGCATTTCCCACATCTGCATTCTCCTCCGAGGTCTGCTTGTCCTTCAGGTCCAGATTCTCTTGCAAACTGATTTTATCAACGGAAAATTCCTTCAACTCATCACCAAGGTGGGTGACAGGAGGATTACCTAACTCTAAGCTCCCCCTCCTTAGAACGGCATGTTTAGGCTCCTTCTGGACATCACCATCTCTGACTCTGCCAAGGATGGGGTAGGAGGACTTTGCTTCCTCCTCGAAGGCTCTGTGTGTCTGAATGCCACTGTCCACGCCACTCAGAGTGTCCTTGCTTTCTGTCTCTCCAGACTCCCCCAGCATTCCTTTGCACCCACTGTGCTCTGCCAGAGGCCGCCAGCCTTGTGGTTTCAGAATGCTTCTAACTGGAGAGTCTGAATTTTCCACAGGAGAAGGAAACTGGGAGTCAGTGGTACTTGCACCGGTTGTCCGAAGGTCCCCTGCATATGCAGGAGCAACTGTGGAGGCCATGGTAGAAACAGATGTGTTCACAGTCGGGGAGAAAGGGATGAGCTTCCCACTCTGCACCTGGGAGGACACAGGTTAAGGACATCGTCATCTGAGGGGACTGGGTGGGCAAAATATACCTCAACACTGGCTCATCTTACTGGAAAACCAGCCTGCAAGGTTATACACACAGAATACATCACAAACAAGCCCTCTGGGGAAACAGCTTGCCTCTGCTATTATATCCTACCAAAATGGACTCATTCCAAGCAAATTATGAAAACAACAGAAGAAAATCAAACTTGGGTATGGTTCTTTCTTAGGGATGAGAAGACAATGCCATGCTCAAGTGCACCCGTTGACCCTGTCCTGTGGCCACACACACACACACACACACACATCCCTCTACACTAGACTTAAGACCTCACACACTCACCTGCTCCACCTCTCCAAGTGTGACTGGCTGAGTCTGATACCTCGCATTCATCCTTCTCTGCCGCACGTCTATTCTGTTTCTGGTGGATATGGCTTTGGAGACTGGCTGGGACAATTTGTTAAACAAGGCCAATTTCTCTGCTAAGCTCAGAGAGGAGGAATCAGGTTCGCCTGGTTCGGCAGACTCTCTGCCCTCATTTTCCTGGCCCCTGGCTAAAGCCTTTTGGTGAGCCGACGCCTGTAACCTAGAGGGAAGGAAGGAAGAGTTAGTTATATAGAGTAAAACAAGCAAAAGCCCACTACTAATTCATTTATTAACTGTCTTAAAAATGTCACTTATTTAGTAAAGGGTTGACTTTCCCTCACAGGTCTGGGAGAGGGACAGGCGACCGTTGAGCTAGGACACAGCGCGGTGAGCAGGGTCAGCCTGGGACACAGCACCACCATTTCTAGGACAGGCAGACGTGCAGCTCTGAATCATTTCTATAACAGACATTTCCTGTTGAAGGAACCAATGTCAGCCTGGATCTAGCTTCCTCCAGAGAAATCCCGGTTGGTTCCTCTCTCAGGGACTAAAGGTATAGGCAGAAATTATTGCTTGGGTCAAACATCTCTGTAGAGACTGCTTGGAAGATGGCATCTTTATTTTGAATGGCTAGGGAGAACATGGTCTCCCAACAATGACAGTCTGCAAAGCATATTTTTGTTTGTCAAATGTGGGGTCTTTAATTATACTGATCTCCAAGGTAACCCATTTTCAGAAGTTACTTACATCTAAATTCCCAATAACTTGAAATGTGAAGAAAATCCCCCAATAGCTTCCACTGCTAGGGAGAGGAGGCTTCCAGGCCAGGAGGTCAGTGAGAGTCTCAAAAGGTCTCCAAGACAGCAATGCCCCTGCACCTGACAACACTCTGTTCTAGCGAGAAGGCTAGTCAGCCTATTTGCTTATCAGTCCTAGACCAGAGGTCAGCGTCTGTGTCCAGATAGATCATGAGGGCAGTGAGGTGAGCGAGACCAACCACCTGAGGATCGGAACCTTCCAGGGGTCCGAGAGCACACACCAGGAGGGCCACGAAGTCTTTCCCAAGAGCCCTGCTTCTGGACTGGGCAGTTTGCTCTAGCTCTGCCACTTTATACTTCTGACTCCATTTGTAGCTTGCGTGCTTTATCTCGTCACCGTTAAGACAAAGTGGATAGTTATATGGTCTAAGAACATAATTTTAAAACAACACAATCTAAAACCGAACTCTGTTACATCTACAACCAATCCTAAAATCTAATGGCACTGCCTTTCCTCTCTTCAAATTAGAAAGCAGGAGTATTTGACTTTAGTATGGATTTGTATGTATACATATTTAAAAATAAGTAGATCTTACCAACATTTCAATATTCACATTAATGTTCCATTTTTTAAATTAGTCTTTACCTGTTAGTATTTTAGAAGAAAAATAAAGCTTTTTATGTTAAAAAAAAAAGGTATAAGTGAGTTAGTGTGAGCCTAACACCAACACAGGAAGCAGGCAGACAGACAACATGTTTCTCACACAGCCGTGAAATTAACAGTACCTCGCACTATGGCAGGACAAAACACCAAATATTTCAGGGACACTCACTGCACTGATTTGTTTGACAAACAAATGAAAGGCATTCAAGGCTTCCAGATGCATCTGCTGCCCAGCACCTTGGCACTGGGTGCTACATGCAGCAATGTGTGTCCGGTACCTGGCAGGCTGCACAGTGCTTCTAGCTACAGTGGGGCTAGGAAGTCTCGCCATTACAGGGTGGGTGACCCCAGAACACGAAGCAGGGATAGGTTCACTTTAAAAGCAATGGCCAAAGGAGGAGCATTCATGAGGAGAGAGAAGAAAAGAAGCATTAAGGAAGGCATAGCTGTAAATCCAGAAATGCAAAAACCAAATATTTTACCAAAAATATTTGCTAAACACTTTGAGGGAAAACGGATCACAAAAGAACTTGGAAAGCAATACAAATGAAGGACAGAGGCAGGGGCTGTCCAGAGTAAGTGGGACAAGCAGAGGCGTAAGCTTGAAAAAGAGTCAACTTAGAACAAACAGCCTCATTTTGAGAAGTCATTTAAAAAGCTAGCGTCAACCATAGCCAGTCAGGAGATTCTTGCCACAGTTTAGAATATTCTTCCCAGTGTAGCTCTTAGCAGCATCTGTGACTTCGTCAATCAATAGCATCATTAAAGTAGACCCACTGAGCCATGCCAGCCGGTTATTTTCCCCTCCTTTACTGTTTTGTTTCCATGGGTTTTACAGTGTTTACCAGCCAATCCAAGAAATTCCTTTTTAAACAAATGGCTATGCAAGGAGTGTGGGAAGTGCACAGATGTGCTTGTCTATCAGCACTGTGCAGACGAGACGCCAAGGGCTAGCTCAGTGGTAGAGCACTTGCCGACCATGCTCAGGGTATGTGGACCCCAGGACTGTAAAAATCGAACACTTGGAGAAGAAGGTGAAGATGGACAAGCTCACAGCACGTTCCCATAGCAAGTCTCCAGACAGAGGTTCAGACAGAAATGTTTTTTAAGAACAAAAATAGTCTTAGCTGACTGGAGCTGCTAACTTTGAACGAACCAGTCAAGGCAATCTGAGCAGACTACCCAAATGCGGACCTCCTGCAGTCTGGAAAGTGTCCAACTGCCAATTAATTTTTAGGCGTTTTGATGGTGATTTAAAAACAAAACAAATGCTTATCTCTTAGAGGTAGGCACTAAAATATTTAAGGCTGAAATGTCTGGGGGGCGACTGAAGATAATGCATGCAGAGGAAAACTGCCTAGGAACCAACTGAGAGTCAGGAAGCCAAGGCTCACTATAGTTCATCTCCTCATGTTTTCATTTTTGTGAAAGACAAAACACAATGATAAAATCACTTCAGAAGTAACTGTAGGACTTATAGCAGGTACATCCCATTACTGTCAAATAGCAGGAAAATCAAAACAAAAATCAGTATGAAATATGAGCCTCTCTACACCTCCCAGTTAAACTGCCCCATTCTTATGGAAAACTCTCGACTCTCCCTTTAAGGATGACAGCATAGGTCAGGCTAAGGACTCCCTGGAGACGTACGTGGCTGCGATGACCACTTCCTCTGTGGTGATGGGCTGGGTGTGAGAACGGTCCTGCAGGCGACGCAGTCTTTGCTCCACGGCTGCATTTCTGGAACGTCTCTTTGGGACGTTGTGTTCATCGAATGATTTCTCCATTTCCTGTAGTTAGAAAACATTGTAGGATCCCCGTGAATTCAAAGAAAAGAAGCTACTGGGGTAGCAAAGTGTCTGTCTGCTGCTCTTCTGAAGGACCCACAGGAGGGGCACCAATGAGGGCCCCTGCCATCAGAAGCGAATACTTCAGGCTGGAGTGGCTGGGTCAAAACCAGTCGGAGCAGATCTGCAGCTTCATTCTAGACAGTCTGCATTGAAGGCCTGGTCCACAGTTTAGTACTGGCGGAATATAAGAGGTGGGGCTGGAAGCGAGGTCATCACCCCCCCCCCCACACACACACACACAAAGATCCCAGAATCCTGCCTCTTCCCATCTTTTTTATTCCAGCCACCAGGTAGGGAGCAGCTTCCTCCACCCATCTGCTCCTGTCCGGAGCGCTACTCTATCACAGGCCCTCAAGCAGGCCAGTTGTGACAGAGAAGATCCTCTGAAGGTCTGTGCTGAGATCAACTTTTTTTTTTTTTTTTAAAAAAAGAAATGTGATAGCTTTAGCTATTCTGTTACAATCAAGGGACACTGTCTAAGCCAGCATAGGAAGAGAAGAACAGGTATGATAGGTGAGGAGAACACGGAAGCTCCCAGAAGTGTGTGGAGTACCAGACCCCGGACGTCTTCCTCAGGAGTGACTACGGTCTCTAAGCAAACCATTTGGCACACCTTACCCTGAAAAGCAGCCTCTTGGCAGCAACACTCAGTTTGGCCCGCTCATCCACTTTTTCCTCATCTGTAAAAAGTCATGAAAGAACTGAGCATCATTAGAAAGCACAGGCTTCCTCTCTGGAATGCTTTTCAAGGCTGACCTGGCAACGCCTTGAATCCAAGAGGAGATGGTCTCCCATCGTGAGCTCATGTTTTTTCATGGCAATTCTAACCCAACTGTGTCCAGACGGTAGTGTTTATCATAACAGACTGACTAAGAGGATGTAAGAGGGACCTTAGGAACACTGCCTTGCTGCGGATGGCGGCGGTCACCAGGGAAACCCGATTCTTTAGCCACAGTAGCCATTCCACAGTGCTCACCGAATGAGCCTCCTAATTCCTATCAGAAGCTAAGGGAAGGCTTATCAGAAACTCACAGGTAGGGTTAATAGCAAGGCAATTTGGAAGGAAGCAAGACACTGATAGGTTTCAGGTTTCATCTCTCGCAGAGCCTCAAAAATTAAGTCTTAAATCTGATCTGGACAAGATGTGGAAGAATAAAAAGAAGAGAGATACTTGCCCTCAACCACTGGCATCTCTGAACTGGAAGGGTACCTAGGAAAGACACAACAGATAATGATGGTGATTAGTGGTGGGCACACAAGCTACACACAAAACACAACGCAAGTGAGCTACTCAAAGACTTGATTGACACTGTGGAGCAGAGCACACAACCCCAGCCTGGGGCACACCTTGTGAAGAAAAAGCAATACTGACAAGAAGCTATCACATGGGATTAAGGGCACATTTCTGGTGAACCTCACAATTTGTATGATGCCATTTAAAAATGTAAATATAAGAAGTAAGCTATTTAGAAGATGAATACAAAATTCCTTATGCCCAGTGGCGGATGCTCAGTTCAGATGCCGCTTTAATAAAAGAACAAAAAAGTGAAAATCACTGGCTGAAGAAAAATGTCTCTCCTTACCTGATCGGCAGGTAGTTCAAAACTTTACAGTAGTATCAGAAAATCAATAGAAAAATCAATATTTTTTGGAATACATTTCAATAAATATGATAGGTATCCTTCCGGCTGAGATGGAATAATAATCTTAGAATCCTATGCAAATAGCATCAGGCCCGCCCGTGTTTGAATTGCTTGAAGTATACACACACATGCCTACCTATCTGTCTCCTTTCGCTCTGCTGAGGTTATAGGTTGAGTTCTAAATCTCTCAGAAGTTTTTCTACTTTCACCAGGAGAAAGATAGCGCCTTGGTTTCCGAGACCCTCTCTCCCGTTCAGTGGGCAAGCCAATTCCTTCAGCTGACTTCTCAACCCGGGATTGGCTTTTAGAACCACAGGACAGCGAGAAGTGCAAAATAGGAGTAGGGAGAGGGAGAGAGAGAGGGAGGGAGGGAGGGAGGGAGGGAGGAAGGTGGGAGAGAAGGGGGGAGAGAGAGAGAGAGAGAGAGAGAGAGAGAGAGAGAGAGAGAGAGAGAGAAAACAGAGGAAAAGTTTATGCATCTCAGTGAAAGACACAGCGCTAGGTTCTACATGCTCAACCATGCGCATCGCAGGTGGAACATTCCAGAGACCCACTCCTCCAGATCCCAATTAGTAGGCAGAAGCAGAATGGTAGTGTGTGAGCCATTTCCTGTACACTCTGCCCTGCACACACTTGTGAGCTAAGCTAACAGGACACACCACAGGTAGCGAAGTGAATCGGCTGCCAAGGACGTGCAAGTGACATATTGGAAGGATGTTGGGAACATCACCTACAGTTCAGGTTTCTTGCTGGCTCTGGCTGATTCCAGAAACATATTTCGGAGCTGGGCAACGGAGATTCTTGTGTCCAGCGTGCTAGGTTCTGCACCAGGCCCTTCTGCCCGGGAACTCCGCAGCTCCAGCTCCTGTTTTGGGGCTGGATCGTTCTGTGTGGGGGCTTGGAACTGAAGGGGACCCGTGTAATCCGACAAGGAGCGGGCCATGACCTTGCGTTTCTTTGAAGAGGCCTCCTTTGTGTGACTGGTTGATGTGGCATCTTGGGACGCAGGACCACTCTGAACATACAGAACCATTTCACTCCGGCCAATTCTCTGAGTAGGCTGATGTTGAACTTTTCTGTCCCTCTCAGGTTCTACGGTGATGGAGCGAACGGTGGGCTCATCTAAATCTTTATTACCAGAGGGGCCCTTGTGGCCTCTCGCCAGCCTGTCATCTTCCAAGGTCAAGAGTGATTTGGGGCTCCTCTCCAGAGTATCCGCGGGGAGCACATCTGCTTCTGGTTCACAAATACGGAGCCCTGGAGCATCCCTCGACTCACCTTCTAGAATCTTCAAGGCGGTAGATTTTATGACATTTGGGGTGCCTGGCCCCACCCAGCTGCATTCAGATGCACTTTCTGGGGTGTCCACGGTCACCAGCTTGATGGCATGAACAGGGTCAGCTGGCAGGACACAGCTCCGGCTTGGCCGTAGTGAGCTCGCTACCCTGCTGGTGACCCTATCAAAGGCGGAGCTTTCTGACTGGATAGACAGGAAATGCGCAGGTCCTGGCTGCTGTCTCCTCTGAGTTAAGGACTCTGAGGTGAGTTCAGGGCTGCTGCGGGCACTCTCCTCTTTCACCAATTTTTCTCTAACTTTAACTCTTAAGAAAAAAATAGGATTTATGTTGCGATACCGTCGTAACCACTGAAGGGGAAGGAAGCATGCACAGACCATGGGTGGCAGTGGAGCCAATGCAGAGAGAACATGTATGAAAACACATTTGGGCATTGAACACAGACTCGTAGTGTTTGTCAGTTAGGTGGAGTGAAATCTCCAAATTTGCATTCATACTCTAGCGTGGTTCAAAAGTTCCACCCCCTGTTAAGCTGGGAGTCACATGCTATTTGGAGGGAGGATGGGTTTATTCTAACAAAATACCTAGCAACTCCAGGAAGCTTCATTCGTACACGTCACTGTAAGCGGTGGTGTGAAGGAGGCAACGCCTAGGTCGGGACTCTGTACAAGTCCAGACCTAGCTATGGGCTGTGGGGGTGACTGCACGCTCCAAGAAAACGTACTCTCATGAGTAGACATGACCACTTCCCTGTCCACGGGATATGTGGGCATTTGTGATTGTTAATGCTTCCTACTGAGTTTCACGGTTTAGCTATCACTTGAGGCCCTAAGCACATACTCACAGGATCTGAATGCTAAGCTGACTTTATCATTTGATCCCAAGACATGGCCAGTTTGGATGTCACTACTCATGACCACAGGAATGTCAGCAAGAAGGCATTTGTCGAGAGAATCAGGAACCCTCATCTCCCTCCTATTGATGCTGCACCCTAATTAAAAACCAACTTAACAAAGGAAATATTTTTTGTTGTTGTTTCTGATTTTTAAAACTTTGAGAGCAAAACTGAAAAAGATGTCCAAAAGTGCAGACTGTTCCCTTCTCTGCTGAACCCTGGCTGGGGACCTTACCTGCCCCTCCCGGCTTCACAATGGGGCTGGAGAGGCGGCTCAGCGATGAAAACCACTGGCTGCTCTTTCAGAGCATCTGGGTTCCACTCCCAGGCCCCACACGACAGTTCACGACTGTCTGTAACTCGAGGTCTGGGAGATCTGACACCTTCACACAAACATACATGCAGGCAAAAGTCCCAGTATACACTAAATACATAGATACAATGGAAACAGTGGCTGTGGGGGAGGGGAGGGTGCTGCCTGGCAGGTGTGAGTCCCTGTGTTTGGTTCCCACCTCAGGGAAAGAAAGGTCAGGAGGGTTTGAAGAGCACATGCCTTCCTACTTAGCGAAGATGACACAGTCAATAACAAAAGCACACTTGTGTTACTTTCTGAAATACCACTCGGGGGAGCGCAAAAGGGAAACCCATTTATCTGCGGTGGATTGCTGACCAGGTCCAATTTTCAGAAAATTGGAACACAGCTTTTGGGATAGGAGAAGAGATTTCTTGGGAAAATGTAAAAGTTTGGTTTCACTTCGACGAGTGAGCAAAAGCGACTGTTTATAACATACACATTATAGAACGGTCCCATTTGGGCCTAGTTGGCTCTATCGTAAAACATGTTCTACTTTCCAACAGGACATCATGGGTAGACTTCCCGAGGAAATAAAAAACCAGAAAGGTGGCTGCTAGTGTTTGGATAAAGCACTCGGGGCCATCGCTTTTCTGAGATGCGGCAGCAGTGGAGGACACTGCTCTGAAGACTGAGCTGCAGTCAAGTTCCCCTGTGGGATGTGTGCTCCTTAGCTGAGGTCATCTCAAGAGAACAAAGTCATTGTCAGAAACGCAATACATGGGACCTTTGTCAGGGCAGTGACTTGTTCACTCTTCATTTCTCCCTCTCCACCACGAAATGATAGGAGTATTCGTCTGCTATTAGGCCATACGCCCTAAATTTAACTACGAAAAATTAACTACTGGTTTAGAAACAAGGAAACTAAAGCTGGTGCAGAAAAGGGATGTTGGAAGGGTAGGATAGTCCTGGAGGAAGTGTTCCTTACTGTCCCCTGTTGGCCAGTTCCGTAGTGAGTTGGTGAGAAAGTGAGCAAGCAAGAAGTGTGTTAAGACAGACTAGTGGAAGTGAACCAGGAAGGATAAGTGGCCATGTGGACAGGCAATCTGGAAACACAGAGGATTAGGAAGCAGCTTATTTTTGAACACATGATTGTCAGAGATGCTGCAAAGAGGGAAGAGGAGCATGAGTGTTAGTTAGGGGTGGCAGAGCAAGGAGAGGTGACGGGGGTAGGAAGATATCCACCATACTTCAGCCACACACTTCCAACTTGGGATGTACCTGGAAGGCCAGTTGATAAGTGAAGGTGTATCCCCTTCGGCATCTTTCTGCAGAAACCACTCATGGGTGGCCTTCCCTGTACTACCACACACAAGAAACAAAACTTTAGACCATTGCTATCAAAATACTGGTGCCTACACCCACATCATTTAACTATAATCAAAACCCAAAGGTTGCTTTTAGTTAAGATGCTCAAGCTGGCTTTGGAAAAGACCTAATGTGCATGGCACCTTTAGAGTTTACGTTTACTTCTTGGAATTTCTTGGTCATTTGTCTCATCACAGAAAGCAAGAAGCAAAAATAAATACATCTACGGCCACTTAGGACTAACATGAGTCTGTTGTGATCATAGTCAGCTCACACTTATGGGAAGTTGGAATTAAAATATAAGGCAACTTAACTTCCATAAGTTTCATTGAGGCACACAGGTAAACCGACAAATGGAACAAGGGTTCATGCAAACGGGTACACACCCAACAAAGGGAGTAAAATAAAAAGAGACGAGGTGACAGTGAACCTTTGGTCTTTGTTACACATTTCCCTTTTATCTTTTTTAAAAACCAGCTACAAATAGCAATTTGTAACCTGGGTCAACAATCAGACAGATGTCTATTTAACTCCTATTTGGTACAAGGTACAGATTTAAAGACTCTGAGAGGCAACAGGGTAAAAAGGGGCTTCAGTCTATCATGGAAAGGGCTTGTATCCCGTTAAGATAATATCCAGCTTCCACACTTGTCCCTTAACTTAACTCAGTGAGACATAATGCAAGGCAGAATGTGCCAGAGTCATTAAGGAAAGCCTGTTAATGTAAAGTAGCTACAGGAAGAAGAACCTGGTGCAGAAGAATTGTTTGTAATCTGTCAATCATGTTTTAAATAAATGCTGATTGGCCAGGCAGGAAGTATAGGCAGGAAAACCAGACAGGAAGTAGAGGTGATGTAATGAGAACAGGAGAATTCTGGGAAGGAGGAAGCTGATTCCTCCCACTCCTGCCCAGATCACCGAAGCATCAGGATGTGATCTGCCCCACTGAAAAAGGTACTGAAACACATGGCTAACATAGACCAGAATAATGGGTTAATATAAGTCATAAGAGCTAATAAGAAACCTGAGCTAATGGGCCAATCAGCTTTATAACTTATAGAGATCTCTGTGTGATTTTTCTTTGGGGTTAAACAGCTGTGGGAACTGGGCAGGACAGAAACCCCCAACCATCAGCCCCTCCATGTTACAAGAACCATACAACAGACTGTATCTTTTTATAATTTACAAAGAAAACACAAGAAGCCTCCTCCGAATTCATGCAGTAGCCAAGGATGAACTTGAAAGGCTGTTACTCCTGCCTCAACCTCTCAAATCCCCGGATTACAGGCATGAAACATCACTGCACAAACCAGTTCGTGCTGTGCTGGGATTTGAACCTGGGATTCATGCACACTAGATATACACTCTGTCAACTGAGCTACATTCTCCAGACTTAAATTTCATTTACGGGGCTTGGGAGTGAGCCAAAACTCGTTGTGCAAAGACCAATTTGCACAGAGAGGACTGTGGCATCCCTGGAATGAGGAAGCAGTAACTCCAGACCAATGGATTGGCCTTTGGATGTGATTGGCCAGCGGAGATTGATTTCCCAGGAAGAAGAATGCCCCATCTGTAGTCAGCAAAGTCTCACACAGCTCTGATTACAGAAGGGTGGGATTCTGTCACATCATTCAGTTTAGTCAACTGCTGATAGTCACCTGTATGGGAGATTGCTGCTTTGCACATAAGTGTGGGTGCAGCAATGGCACAATCCTAGACACAATTCATTCTGGAAATCCCACTTGCACACAACGGCTGCTATACGTTACAAGTTGGCATTTTAGGAAACGTCTTCATATTTAATTCAGTAGAATTGTCACTTTCCGGTAAGGACAGAATTAAATGAAAATCAAAAAAGGAATAAGTTAACCTTAATTAGCAGCCAAAGTTAGTGGAATAAGGTTGGACAGCAGATATTTGGTATAGTAGGGAAGTAGACAATTTCTCTTCTAACAGAATGGATCTGTGAGGAGCAGCAGAAAGCCCCTCTTTAGAGGGTGGATCTGAGACCTGCTTCCTAGGCTCTGCCCTACTGTCCACAGGACATGGTAGAGAGCTGTTGACCAGAGCTGAGGGGGGCGAGGCAGGACAGACGGCAGGCATGACACTTTGCTGCACCCATCTCGGCAGAGCAGTAACCAGAACCATGAGGATCGGAGGCTCTGGAGGTTGTGAGGAGACAGTGAGGGAAGAACTCCCATGCCCAGCCTCTGCTCTACTGGCCTGGGTCTTTACTGGCCTTGTCCTTTCACCACCAAATAACGGGGCAGCTACAAGCTCACACTCAGGCTAATCTGACATATGTCATCGAGTTCCTGGTATGTGCAGAATACGAAGTTGGATTAGCTTTGAGGAATAGCAAAGATGAGTCAGGCCATCCAACTCCAGCACTGCGGCAGTTCAGACAGATATGGCTGTAACCCCAGCACTCCAGAGGCAAAGGTGGGTAGATGTCTGCAAGTTCTCAAGGCCAGCCTTGTCCACACAGGGCATGCTACCCTGCCTCAGGGCAGGGGTCATGATTTGCTTGTCCCCAGGTAGCCAAGGTGAACCCTGTTCAGGACACAACCCACCAAAGGCAAATCTTCTAAGATCCAGCTTCATTGCTGCTCTCCATGACATACTGTCTGTCAGGTCCGGGTCACTAAGGACACAATCTGGGAGACACAGTGCTGGCGAGGGACCCGGGTGTGGGGATGAAGAGGTGATGAGTCAGTTCCGAGAGCACGTGTCAGGCTGAACACATGGGGTGACAGGTGATGGTCAGGCACACAGCAGTGGGACCCCAGGTCAGAGCTTCTGCATTTCCCCTCACAGAATAACAGCTATGTGCTCCTATCTGTCTATCTGTCTGTGTGTTCACAGAATAACAGCTATGTGCCCCTATCCGTCTATCTGTCTGTGTGTTTCCCCTCACAGAGTAACAGCTATGTGCCCCTATCTGTCTATCTGCCTGTGTGTTTCCCCTCACAGAGTAACAGCTATGTGCTCCTATCCGTCTATCTGTCTGTGTGTTTCCCAATAAGAAAATAAGAGCTGCATAAAAGATTAAACAAGAGTCTTGGATTCAGGACTTTGGTAGGAGTAGGAGTTCATATTTCTCAAGGCTGAACAATGCACAAGATTACCCATCACACTGATATTAGTATTGCTGGTGGGAATGTATTGGCGCTTTTGTTTCCACACTCACTCTTGCCGGATCCACAGGCACCAGTTCATCTTGGGAGCAGCCTTCTCCAGATGATGTAAAACTTGAAGCATCCAAAAAGTGGGTCTGGGCCTTACAGTCTCTGACTTCCTTAGAATATATGCTCTTCATTTTCTTCACAATAAAATGTGCATCAATTTCCAAGCACATGTTAGGATAAGCTAAGGACCCTCTAGCATCCATCCCTCTATCCAACATTTAATTAGAAAACTTTCTCAATCATGTTATGGCATACTAAAAACTTCCAAAACAAATATGCATTGCCTCCAAACTGTTATTTCACCAGTAATATTTCAGACTGTTCCCTCCTAAGGAAGTGACATTACACAGTTATATATGAAAATCTGAGACTAGAGTCTTCATTTTCTTGGATGGACCCATTTTTGATTTCTAAGACAGCATCTGTTGGGTTTCTTTGTTCTACATACAAATCATATGAAGAGGGCCAGCTGGCAAGGCAGCTTGGTAGGTAAAGGTATTTGCCACCAAGCATGGTGACCTGAGTTTGATCCCCAGGACTCATGTGGTGGAAAGAGAGAAAAGACTCCCGCAAGTTGTCTTCTGACCTCCACAAGCACAGCACAGCACACTGTGAATGCACACACTCACATATATGCACACACATAATAAACAAAATGTAACAATAAAAATACGTACATGATTTCCTTTTATATAAATAGCTAAACAGAACACAATACTTCTATAATGAAATGTACACTTCCTGCCAAGACACACCTCTTTAAAATACATGGAATTGGTCTCTGTCAGTGTCAAGTGCTTTAGCTCCAAGGCTTCAAATATCCCCTTAGGAGTTTTAAAATCTAATTATCTTAGAGGCATCTAAGTGTCTGAGTCTACATGACTAAGTACCTGACAATGGGCTTGGGTTAGCACCTAATATGCTTGCCTCAGGTGCTTCAGTGCCTCGTAAAAGGGAGCAGATGTTTGCCACCATGTCTCAGAGAAAGGGACAAAAGATGCTCCTGTACTTAAAATAAATCAGATAAATATATGTCACACACAATTGTTCCCCCAGAATAAATTTGCTAGACTCCAGGTTCCCAGCTCTTCTCAGTTCACCCATAAAGCTGTTGCTTGTTTGAATTGAAGAGGGTATTTAGGAATCCACCCAGACATTCAGGCTGGCTCTTTAAGCCAGGTATTTAAGTAATCAAAAAGTGTTTTAACATGGACAGCAATTCCTTTTCAACTTAAATTTAGAAACGAACACACATTCTGTCCTGCCATCTGACTTCTGGGATTTGTTTTTGACTTACTTGATTTTCCCACACAGGAGCTGTCCTTGTGTTTGTCTGGGTTTTTTTCTCAGTTGTGACTCCTCTTACTGCATATGTATTTATATAGCAATGCCTTACTGGTCTTTTAGTGTTTATCAATCAATTAGACTCTGCACCATAAACAAAGACCGTTCTCCTGTTACCGTGGTTCTTCTTGCCTTGTGATTCTAGGCATAAGTCACCAAAACCACCAGCCCCCCCCACCCCAAACTTAAGTCTTGGGCATAATCAAAAAGCAAATAAAAGGATAAATTAGGTTGGGTCAGAAACACAGCAAGAGTCCTGCAAGGTTGCTTCTTTGTAAGTGACCTCATGACACCTGCTTACTTTGCTTGAAGGAGAATTTAAGGCAATGACAGAGGAGAGAGAAAAGATGAAGGAGTGTGGCCGGCTTCTAGCTCTGGTGGGACTTGCTTGGATACTGTAGACATTCCAAAGGCTCTCTACAGTGAGGGGAGAACCGCAGAGACCTGTGACAGCCATGGCAAAACAAGCGCTCAGGGGCTTACCTGGCTCGGGCCTCCGTGGGCAGGGGTGGGTCACCGGAGTGGCTCGGGGAGGCTGGCTGCTGCAGTGGTGAGCTGGACATCTGCTTTGGGGACCTTGGCACTTCAGAGAAGGAGGTGCCTCGCTCAGAAAAGAAGGCAGGGGAACCATCTTCTGCCAGCGAGGGCTCTCGGCCTCGCCGTTGGTTCTCCAAGTTGAGCAGCAGTTCCTGGTCAGACATGTTGCTCCCCAGAGGGGCACAGTCCTGGGATTCTACCAAGCTGGTCCTGGGCCCTAGCTCTGCCCTGGAGTGCAAGGAACTGGTACCTTTGCTCGGTTCTTCCTGTTTGTCACCTTTTCCTCGTCTCTCACCTGCATCTGTGTCCTTCCGAGACTTGGCATATCGAGACAAGTATTCGGAGTCAGCTTCGGGGTCCAGAGTCAGCCCGTACTTTTCCGCCAGCTGTCGCCTCCTCTCTGCTTTGTACCGCGCAATCCTTTCTGCTTTGGACTCCAGACTGTGGACGTCCATGGAGCCCGAAATATGGATGCCCGAGGTTTCTGTGCAGTATTTAGATGGAGTTTGCTTTTCCAAGGAAGACCCAGCAGTGTCTTCCTCTTCATTAGATCGCCCTACAAGAAGGAAATAGGATAAAACATACGAGGCCAAACACAGACAGCCATGTAACACACAGAGCCTTCCACGGTGCATGGCTCACCGAGGGCCCAGCCTGAAGCTCCCCTCTCACCTAGGCTGGCTGATGGAAGGAGCCTGGGCTCTCCCAGGAAAAGTGGGAAAGCAGAGAGTCACACTTCATCTGTCCCCCACACTCTCCCAGGCTCCTCTAGCCTCACATTTATTTCCCTTTATTTTATGTTTTGTTTCTGAGTTTAATATTTCTTATGAGGTCAAAGGGCAAGTTCAGAGTCTTCTAGAAAAGACAGCAGACACTGGAGCATCTGTTGATTTAACAGGAGAAGGGCTGTGGCTCACAGTGACAAGAGCGGTACCTGCACTTTTAGAAGTGATTTTTCCCAGTTGCCACCCCCACACAAACACACATACACATGAAAACACTGAATTATTTAAGAGAGCATTTGAGACTTTTCGGTCACTTGCTAGGCTGTGAAATTAACTTCTACATCACTCTAAGTTATATTGACTCATTCATCATTTGGAAATTTCTTCATCTGCTTTTTTAAGTCCACATGAATGAAACACATGCCTATGTTTTTAAGTTTCCAATGACTTCTTCTGAATTATAATAAGATTAACCAGAACTTACTCTGGAGGTTGATATGAAATGGGAAAGGAATTCTTTTCCTCATCTTCTGGCTAGCTCAATTCCTAACATCTAAACAGAGGATTCTTTCGGGGTTGTGCATGCCGTTAGCACCAGCACATGGCCGAAGCAGGAGGACAGCGAGTTTAAGCCAGCGTGGGTTACATAACTTATGTCTAAAATCAAACCTTATTTTCTCCACTATATTTGATGGTTAAATTAAATGTTATACAGATGAAGACATTATGCATGCAAGGTTTTGTTTCTGGGTATCGATTCTGGGTGTAGATTCTCGACTTTTCATATTGTTCTCTATCAAAAGCTACCAGTACCAGCAAACTGGCATCATGCTATGAGATCAGGAGCCCTCTCTGAAGAGGAAACAGGAAACAATGGCTAGAAAAGCAGCACCTCAGAGCTGGAGCATGGACCGGGCTGCAAAGCTCAGCCCTGATCATACTATTCCCTCTGAGGTCAGGTGGGTTAACTAATGCCCATAACAGTGACTGGGCATGCACAAGGAAAGCCAAGTCATAACTACAACCACCCAAGGCCCAACTTCACTTTTTGCTTTCCCTGCTCCAAGAAGCCACCCCCTTTGCTAGGTGTTTAGAATTTAGCATAGCCTATGATGTACATTGCTGGATCGTTCCTTTACAGACCGATGTTTACCAAGAGTCTTTAACAGCGGATTCTGTGCTGAGTCATGAGAGTATGGAGAAACAGGCACCGTGCTTGCCTCTGATGGGTCCCTATCTAGAGGGGCATGATGGCCAGAATACTTAAGAAACCACACACACATAAAATATACTGCTGTTGGCTGTGGTGGTTAATGTGCCCCATCAGCTCGATTAGATTTGGAGTCGTTTTTACAGAGGTTAAACTAGGAGCCTGAGGTGTGTGGCACTGACCCAGAGGATAAAAAGGTGAGAAAGAAGAAGGCGGGGGACGGGGAGAGCTGCAACAGCATCCATCCCAATCCTGACTGTCAGTGTATGCGATCAGCTGCCTCTCGCTCCCCTGCATGCCTTCCATCATGATCGTCTGTGTCCAGGCAAAGTGTGAGTCTAGGTAAGCTTTCCTTCCTTTAGCTCCTTTGGCTGTCATTTTTATCCTGGTGTCGGGAACCTCATCCTCCTGCCCCCCCAGATCAGGCAAGTGAAGGTGTGGCATGACAAGCACCTTGCCTAACATGGCCATGCACTCACCAGTGTGAGGGCTGGCAGGGTCTGTGGCGCGCATGTATCTGGGTGTGTCTTCCTCCAGCAGGCGATGAGTCACCAGCCCTGTGCAGCTCTGCAACAGGATGGGCTGGGGGTCATTTTCTATTCCTTCTAAGCGCCTGGCAATTCTTTCTTTCCTGCACAATAGACCAGAGAAGAGACACAGTGAGTGTGGAAAATAATGCTAAGAGCACATTAAACACTGCTGGATGAAGGTCACTACCTACCAGTGACGTGACACAAATATGTTACCTTTTCATCTCTAAAAAATCTTTTCTCTTTGGTTCGAAGATTTTTCTTAATTCTGCAACTACAACAGAGCAGAAAAGAAGAACAGGGTGGTGTTTAGTGGCTCTGTGCTTGCCTCATTCACTCATGCGACACACTAGAGGAGACTCGAGGATCTGTTCTCAGCTCCCACATAACGCTGCCAGCTTCCTGCTCCCTTGGAGTTTGTTTTCAGGTAAGAAGAGAGACATTAAACAGGTAAGTGTGTGCACACAAATCCCTGCCCCCCCCCACATGTCATATTTTGGGCTAAAAAGTAAACTCACACAGGCTAAGACAGTATTATTTCACTCAGAATCACAGGAAGCTTAACCTACATGGCCTCTTTAGTAAAGCTGTTTTTAAAACTGCTTTGCTTGTCAGGAATCCTACCATCTATTTTAAATTTTGTTATGTTTACTCACATATCTGAAGCTTTTATTTTGGAAAACATTTGCAAAGTATAAGCCATGAGCTCCCATAAGGTCATCTGCAAGCTCCCGGCATCACACACAGCCACTCCTGCTTCACCCTGTCATTTAATCTGTAAGCATCTGTCAGTACACGACTGTGTTTCCTTTAACCACATTTGAAATCAGGTCCCAAGACTCTGCTAGAGCTTAGCTGGAAGGAAGTGGTAGCATCTGCTTTCACCCTCTAATCTAGGAGGATGGTGTGACTCTTCTAGGGTTACTGGAGAACCAGAAAAAACGCTCTGGTGTGACTGAAGGTTCTAGCAGGACATTGACTTCAGGGCAGATGAGATGACAAGCAATTGCTTCTTTGGAGAGATAGCCAAAGTTGGCAGATAAAGGGCTTAATCTGTCTCCATCTTCACTATATCAATTCTTAAGAGTGCCTAAAGGCAAGGAGCTAGCAGAAACAGAGGGAGGGACCCAGGAACACCAGGACAGGAAAAGGGGTTATTGGAACAGGGGAGGACCTCCAGGACAGAAGTAGGGGCTATCAGGACATGGGGAGGAGCTAGCCGGACAGAAGGAGGGGCTATCAGGACATGGGGAGGAGCTAGCAGAATGGAAGGAGTGGCCATCAGGACATGGGGAGGAGCTAGCCGGACAGAAGGAGGGGCTATCAGGACATGGGGAGGAGCTAGCAGAATGGAAGGAGGGGCTATCAGGACATGGGGAGGAGCTAGCAGAATGGAAGGAGTGGCCATCAGGACATGGGGAGGAGCTAGCAGAATGGAAGGAGTGACCATCAGGACATGGGGCGGAGCTAGCCGGACAGAAGGAGGGGCTATCAGGACATGGGAGGAGTTAGCAGGAAAGGAATGAGATTGTTAGTTTAGGGTCAACATTTTGAAAGCCTAACTCAGAAGAAATACAATAAAGAGGTAATTAAAACATGGCAACTAATTAATTAGTAACTATTGTTGCTCCGCTAGTGACTGAACTCATGACTTCTCTGTTACTGAGCTACAGTTACTTCAGTTTCTGTTGTTGCTTTTCTTCTTTTTGGGGTTTTGAGACAGCATTTACTCTGTAGCTTTGGAGCCTGTCCGGGAACTAGCTCTTATAGACCAGGTTGGTCTTGAATTCACAGACTTACGCCTGCCTCTGCCTCCCAAGTGTGGGAATTAAAGGCCTGTGCCACCACTGTCCAGCCTGTTGTTGCTTTTTAAGTGGCCATTTTAACAATTGAGACAAATTGCATATACATACATATGATTTTCATAATAGTCTTTGTACTCAGAAACTGAAGCCAGGTGTTTATTTTTAAGTGACACCTGCCTTAAAACTTTTGCAGATAGAAATAGAGGTATGTCCCTGCAGTTAAGAGCACTGGCTGCTCTTGTAGAGGACCCAGGCTCACAACCATCAATAACTCCAGCTCTTAGGATTCTGACGCCCTCTTCTGACCTCTGCAGGCATGAGGCACACACATGGTGCAATACATACATGCAGGAAAAACACTCAAGGCACATATGAAAAAAAACTAGGCACACACATGATGCATATACACATATGCAGGAAAAAACCTAATCTAACCCTAATCCTTTAAACCCTTTAAACAATTTTTCTGTGATTTCAGACACAGAAGCTCGCCAAGGCACCCCTTGTGTCATGCTAACACTTTATTCTTTTATTGGATTCCTTTTTCCCTTTCTGTGGATACATTCATTTTACTCTTAAGCCACTTAAGAGCAGGCTGCAGTATATCTCTTTATCTTAAGATCCTTCAATGTGAATTCCCTAAAAACATGCAATAAAAATGTTTCCTAAAGTTAGAGCCAACATCCATAATTCAATTGCCTGAATATTGTGCCATAACTGAAACTTCTAAACGTCACATGTTCCATACATGCTAGTCAAAACACAGTCCAGATATCAGCAACCATGGATGGCCTAGCTTCCACAAAAGGAAAACTTTCTTCTCTTTGTTTTCAGATGCATTGATTTTAATTAAACTAAATTATCCATTTTACAGCTGCTGCCATGAGTTCTTTTGAGGAATTCTGAATGGTACCTCTGCATCCATGAGTCCTCTGCACGCCATTTCTAATAAGAGTTCATGGGGCAGTCGAGGCTGTGGCCTGGGTGGCCAGTGGGATGAGTAATGCATGGCCACAGGGCCATGGACAATAATTAAAATATCAGTAGACTCAGTGGCAGCCACTAAACCGACAGAAAACACCAGCAGAGGGCTGACATCTTGGGAGTTTAGAAACAGGAATCTACTTAGTACATGTGGCTCAAGACTTCAGTTTTGAAAAACTGGACTTATTTTCATAACCAACAAATGAATTTTGGAATAAAATCGGTCAATAAGATTTTTTCAAAGTTGTTACAGTTGACATTACAGTGTGTGTTTTCAGGAACCAGTGGCTCTCCTTGCCTACTGACCACACTGCTGCTCACTGATGTAGCTACCCAATGGAAGGAGGGAGGCTTCCCTGTCTGATTAGGCAACTCTTCTGCGGATGGGGAATGACCTTGTTGGTCATTAGATCCCCGTCTGATCAGCTACAGTGGAACCCAATTGTTCCCTTTTACTGGTAGTTTGGATCATAGTCCTAGACGTTAAACACAGTTTTGTCTCAGATGAAACTGAGTTGTTTGTCCTGTACAAAGACTCCTAACAGCTTGAAGGAATATTTCATCTCATGCTGAAGCACACAGCCATCCAGAGGTGAACCCTCTACAGCACAGTCCTGCCACGAACACATCTGGTCATCTGCCTTCCTGAACACTCAAAGAGAGTTCACGCATGGGCCACTTCCTCCCCTGGCAGTGGTACCCATGATAGCCAGCCCTGCTTCCCACACACAGTGTCAGGCTCTTGTACTCAGCTCTGTTCTCAAAGTATGGGCACAGTCTTCAGTCTTTCAGGCGTTAGGCTCCATGTTCATACAACTCTCAGTGTGGCATACTAGTCATGTCTGCTGTGCCTAACCTATAAATTAAATGTGATCATATGTATACATACACAGTGAAGAAAGGCACACACAGTGTCAGCGCTGTCCCAGTTTCAGATGCCGACCGTGAGTCCTGGGACACGCCCCCCCTCCCCCCACATGGGGCGCTGGTGCTATATTGCTCACCACTCTTCATATAAAATTTTATCTATGACCTTGTAAGTCTCCGCACTATTCCTTGGGTGCAATACACAATAAAGCATGTATTTCACCAGCAGTTGTACAGATACCGAGAGACTGAAACAAGCTCTGCCACAGGCCAAGCCGTGGAGCTCGTCCAAGTGCCCATCCTCGGGAGAGTCTGTCTGGGCACATCATCTGCTTAGCTTCCAGGTTGTTTGTGTGCCTTTGAAACTGGATTTAGTTCCTATTAAAAGAAAATATCTTCTGATCTAACTTCTTTTACACTTTTTTCCCCTTTCAGAGCAGAGGGGAGGGGGACCCCATAAAAACCCGTCCTTTCCTCAGCCTGCTTTTTCTAAAGGACTCAGAGCTCCATTGCTCTGTTTGGATACAGATATGTGGATCTAAGTGATCATTCTTTACACTGCAGTTGTTTTGGGGAGGTAATGATCAGGCAATGCTTAAATCCGGTGAGAGGCAAAACAGGGAGCCAGTTTAGAGCAGGCGCAAGAAGTCAATGCAAGTGCACCTGTTGCCAATGGGAAGCGTAACCCAGATAGCTGTGGAAGCCGCTCGGATGGCTTGGTGGGTCAGAGTTCAATCCACAGGACCCACTAAATTCACTTTGATTCCCAAATGCACTCTCTGGAACATACACACCAGTACACACTTACACAAATGAATAAGCGTAATAAAATATTTTAAAACTTCTAAAGAGAACGGATAGAGTGTCCATCAGCTCTGTTGCCTACAAGAAAAGCCAGACCCGTGATGTCTTTAGTCCTAGCACTTGGGAGGCAAAGGCAGGTGGATCTCTCTATGAGTTCAAGGACAGCCAGAGTTATATAGTGAGACCCTGTTTCAGATAATAAACAAACAAACAGACACAAATAAATGAAGCTACAAAGCTATTGAGCATAAATCCCGTACAGTCAGAAAGAAGCAGAGAGTTAAGTGAGCAGCCCTGGGGAGGGGGAGGGGCAGATGGAGCAGAATGGGAACCTAGGAGACCAGCTGCCTTTAGAATTAGTTTGAATGTTTTAAAACAACATTTAAATTTTAAAATTTTTAATTAAAGTTTTTTATATAATACATTTTAAACATTTCCCCTCCCCTAGCTCTTCCCAGATCCTCCCCACTTCCCTACCCACCCAACTTTATGTTCTTTTTCTCTCTCTCTCTCTTTTAAAGCATGTGAATATTTTACCTGCATGTGTGTATTGCACCATGTTGATGCCTGATGCCTACCTAGGTCAGAAAAGGGTGCTAGGTCCCCAGGAACTGGAGTTATAAACAGTTGTGAATTACCACATGGGTGCTGGGAGTCAAACCCAGGTCCTCTGCCAGAATAAGTGCTCTGGATTATTGCTGAGCTGGCTCTCTAGCTCCCTAACAACGTTTTCCCTTCAGACAGAGTTTTACTTGTCCCCAGGCTCCACCTCACTAGCACTGGGATTTTAGGCTTCTGCCACCAAGCCTGGATTATGCAGTGCTGGGGATCAAAGCCATTTCCTGCATGCTAGGCAAACACTCTGCCAACTGAGCTATTCCCAGTCCCCTTAGGAAGGCTAAAAGCCAGAGAGAGTATGGACTCTGTGCCCTCTCTCCTCTTCACTCAGCCTCCAGAGGCAACTCATGGAAAGAATAAACCTCAGAAGGATGGGGGTGCAAACTTCAGGAAACTCTCTAAACTGAAGCTGTGCTTGGAAAGGGGAGGTAGGGACGTGGAAGGGGCCACATGCTGGAGGCAAATGAAAATCCATCAGCACAAGTGTCATGGGGAGTTGTGCCCAGGCAGTGTCAAGCCCCTCAAAGGAACTCTTACCTTTAGGGAGTGCAGTTAAACACTTGGCATCAAGGCCTCTCCTGTGGTTGGCAGGTTCTTCTTTATCGTCAAAGCAAAACTCTTTCTGAAAGCTGAAAGGTATCCCATTAATATGGCATTAAACCACGATGTAGAACATTGAGTGGAAAACATTAAGCATAAAAACAAAACTAAGTGTGTTTTATACTGGTGACTTTTTTCATTTATTTACATTTATGTTAACATGATAATTTGTGTATATGTGTTCAACTATGTAATTACACTGGCATCACTGGTGTGTGTGGCGGAAAAAAAGACAGCCAGACCTCTATTCAGACTGGCAGCAACCTCTTGATCCCAGAACAACTGAGTATGTTAGGTGTGCACACCCACCCTTCCTGGGCTACCATGTCTTCCTCAGAAGGCCAGCAGCTTGTTGAGGAGGTCTGGATTCTTTTTCCAGAGTGATAAATTATGTTAATATTGCATGTGCCTTCAAACCACGAAACAGCACCATGGGCAAAAGGCAGGAAAGCCCCATGAAAACTTGTCATAAATACAAGAGGAAGTGAAAGGGGAAACCAGTAAGGAAAGGGGAGTGACTTAGCTCTTCCCTGTAATACTGACCCTAACCCCAGCTACAATTCTCCTATCTTCACAAGACTCCATGTCCGCAAACTTGGAGGCGTCTAAATGCCTGGTCACTGGCCTGCCTGCTTTGCAGTTGTTGCTGGGGTTTGAATATTTCCACCAGGGCTGACTTCTTGCTAATCACCAAAAGGTAAATTAGGAGACGAGGAAGGTGAAACCCTGTTGCCTCATAACGCGGGCTTTTTGGCAGGTGTCTAGCAGCCTGGATTTCTTGCATGCACGCAGACTATATACCACTAGCACATTGACATTTGGTGCACTGCCAGTCAGGTTACTGCAGTCATTTCACATGAAATAATAGCAATGGCTCATAATTCCAGTGTCCCATTGAGTCTGGGTCACCAAAGTGTTTGACTTCCAATTTATACTTTTCCTATCCTTGAATAAATAATGTCTCCCTCCTCTCTCCTTGCTCTTATTTGTCCTTATTTATTAGCTTTATTACATTTAAGATAATCTGCTAGGGAAAGGTTAGGGAATAAGCCTGAGGTGTCATTAAAACATGCCACAGACATGAACCATGGGTGACTCAAATAATACATTTGTGCTTTTGGTAACCGTTATCCCAAATCACAGTTGTGCATGGAGTATAGCAGAGACTTTCCTGTGTGGTGTGTTTATAAGATCCACTCTCCAGTATCAAATGCAGATTCAGACAACTCATTACTACAATGTGGAGGAACCAAGTCCTTGTAGACAAGTGTGAGAGCCACAATAGAGTAGTGACAAGGGCATCCGAGGGGAAAGGAGGCCGGCACCGGGGCTGGTTTCGCTTAGAACAATGATATACGTGTTGAGTGAGACCCACACCCAAGTGTATCAGGGATGACTCTGGACCTGTGCTTAGCATTGTCTGCAAGGTGGGCAGTGGCCTCCAGGGAGGGACCCAATGCACCCACCTCGTGTGGCTCAATCTTTCACTTTTGTAGTGTCTTACATCAGCGATGTGCAAAGGGTCCGGACACAGTAGGTAAATTAGATTGGCACTCATAATGCTCCGAGGGCAAGGAACTTGACAAGAACTCACAAGTGGGTGGATGCAGGGAGGGAAACAAGAAAGGAAGATGTGTGGGAGGAAAAAACGACAGGAGGGACAAGACTAAGTTTTTTTCTGAAAAATCAAAAGCTCCCTGATGAAGAATCTAAAAAGAGTTCGTTGAGAAAGAAAGCTAGCACTCCTAAGATGGCAATTAGCTACAAGTCACAAGCACACATTCTATTCCCAAACTGGGTCCCAGAAACAGCGTAGTGTATAGAAGAGTTGCTGTTGATGGAAACGCTGGTAAGTCAGCTGCTTCACACAGAAAGAGAGACAGGCAGGCAGGCAGGCACTCATGCATACACACCATGATTTGGAACTGAACCTGGTACTTCACACAGGCTAGGTAGGAACTGTACCACTGAATCAGGCCGCCATCTCTTGATATAACTAAATAACACCCTGGGCAAAAAACCTACTGCCAAACAAAGCCATGGGTTGGAAATCTAAGAGCCCTGTGAGGCTGGGCATGAAGTTCCCTGGGAAGCATTTGTCTAGCATGTGTGAGGCCCTGGCTTCTATTCCCAGCTCTTCCTTTTTTCAGGAAAGAAGGGGGGATTTAAGGGATTATCTTAAAAGCCATCGTGTATCTCCAAAGCATAAGAGTTCTTGAACACAGGCCACGTTACCTGTCAGCTTTTCTTTGATGTGGGAATCCAATGAAGCTTAAGTTTTTCTTGTTGAAATCTAAGGGAAAGGAAATAGCACAATGTTAAAATAATTACATAGTCACTTAAGAATATTCAAAAGAGAAGACAACCTTCAAACTCCCCTTGAACTTGTAATTTAGATAAAAAGGACATCATTAACTAAATAAAAAAAAACTTTTGAGAATCAAACTCGACACAGAACTCACACACAAAAGTCCTGGTTGCTTTTTTCCCTTCTCAAGAGACCCCTGCACAGCTCACAGGTTAAATAAATATTCTGACATTTTTTGAAGTCATTTCAAATTGTTATGGAAAAAAATAATTTGAAACAAATACCAAGTAACAGTTATATACTGAGGAGGGGGGAAAGAGAAAATAATTACATGATTTGGGTCAAGATAAGCAGAGATAATGAGGTAATGTGTCTGGAAGATCAGAGATTCCTTTAGAGAAGGTGGGGAGGTGGAGGGCGCTGAAGAGCAACAGGTGCCTTGGCTGTGTCTTTTCTGCTTTTGTTAAAATCTAGACAACAATACATATACACGGTGTGCCGGTGTGTGTGCAGAGGTCGCAGCAGGACAAGCTGCAGGAGACACATGTATATTGTAAGTATGCATCAGCCACAGGACACAGTGGGGGTTAGAGGACAGCCTTCAGCAGTCGACTCTCTCTTTCTACTTGGAACTGAACTCAAGTCATTGCATTTGGCGACAAGTACTGCCTACTGAGCAACCCCACTGGACAGACTCATTTGTTTTTGAAGATAGGATATATGATGTAAAGACAGCTGGTAACAATTCCATACAGGAAAATCACACATCCAGGGTGAACGTGTTAATGAAAACCAGGTGGAGTCAGGATGTATACAGGGTCACAGCTGTAGCAATCTGCATTACAGCTTCAGGCACAGTGACCAAACTCAAGCAGACCTGAGACGGATTGTAGTTTACTATTTAGAATCAGAGGCCGAGGGGCGGGGGTAAAGGTACAAGACATGACAGATGCCAATACTTCTTTTCCTTCAAAACACATCTCAAGCCCTAAAAACTGGAAGTTAGGACCAACAGGGAGCCACAGTGAAATTAAGAGTATAAAGTCAACTAGACATACAAGTTTTATTCCAAGCACATACAAGCATCCTATTGTAACTACACAAAGAAAGATAATTCTGATAAAAAAGAAAGAAAGAAAGAAAGAAAGAAAGAAAGAAAGAAAGGAAGAAAGAAAAGCTAACAGATGTTATAAAAGGAAGTTCCTGAATTGTTCCAGTCTTGTCCAGCAGAGCACTTGGGCTATGAAATATTCAGGGTAGAATAATGGCTGGGTTTCAGACCAGCGTTTAGATAACCACAGCATCTCACATTTGTTCCTACACCACATACATAACAGCACTCCAGCAATCAGATGGGAAACACTTCTTTCTCTGGGTTGTAAAAGAAGCCACTGGAAAGATAGTATTTTTCTCCAAACTGTCTCACATGAAGAGTTAAGAAAGAGACTCGCCCACCACTGCCTGCTGGAAGGAAACGCGCATGTAAGACTGTATTTCAGAAAATATTTTAGGTACAGTGCAGCATATCCATAAATTGATCCAAAGTTTGGAATCTAATTAGCAATTTTGTTATATGAAAACTTTCATGGTTTAGCAATAGAAAAGTAAAAGACATTTTCAGCAATAACAAGCACAGCTAGGGACTCCGATAGTTAAAGCATCCTTTTAGACAGTCAGCTAGCTGATTAGCTGGATGCTGAGAGTATTAGCTTCCACAGCAAAGACATGAGAAAATGGATACAGAAATGTGTTTTCCATACTTCCCATCTTACCTTGTTTCTCGGAGAATCTGAAGGCTCCCAGGCAGCTAGAAAGCCCTGGGTTTCTGAACATGGCTGCACAGGGAACACTAGGGCACCACCAGCCCAATTTGACAGCTAATTCTTAACCAGCAATGGCCTTGGGCCGCTCTAAGCAAAATTGGGTTGCAGATTTCCAGAGTGCAGGGCTAGAGTGAGCAACCAGGCACACGTGTCTTTGAGCTTACAGTGCACACAAAGCAAAAGGCTGCAACAAATCAAACTCCTTCGTCAGATATGAACAGAAATTAGAGCTGGAGATGCTGCAGCCGACAGGGTTCCAGAGAGGGCATTTCAGATTATGCCACAGCAAGGCCTTGGGGAATCACAGAGAATGTTTTGCCCAAGAATATAATGCTAAGACTATCATGCCAGTGTCGAAAAGAACTAGCCTAAAACCAAATAGCCCCAAAGAAGAAAACCCCAGAGAGGGACCCTACATGTTGGGGCGCGGCGAGGTGCCTAAGTGTTCCCAGGCTGCCCCAAGCTTGGCTTTGGCTGAGCTAAATAAAATATTTCACTTAACCTGGAGCCAAAAATTCATACTTTAAGAGTTAATATTTATAAGCAACATATGAGCAAAACTGTGGAGAAAGAAAAGGCAGATATTACCAGGAGAGCCAACCATTTTAATCTGAGACAGAAGCTGTCAAGCTTTAGCAGTAAGATTGCTGCCTACGCTGTTCCATCTGCAGCCTGTAACTGGGGGGCTCAAGTCCGGGTAATAAATTTGGAAGAACAATTGACAATAATTAGAGATGGACTGTTTCCTCCCTACAAATGGACATTAAAGAAACCCACAGGAAACAGGCTCCTTTACAGGGTAAGGAAACTGGGCTAAGAAGGAAACCGGCTTGTAGGAGAGAACTGGTAGATATGGAGTCATGGGAATCAACATGGAGGGGAGTCGAGGTCATTATTTAGCCCAACTCTATGCAGTAGCAGGGACCCTGAGTTTGTCAGCCTTTGTATTTTTGATCCTGAATATTTATTTGTATCTAACAGACATATAATAAGTCTGCAGTAAATATTGGCAGAGTGACTGCATGAAATAATGGAATAGTCTTTTCTGAAAGCTAAAAGATATTTTGGGCTTTAGGTTTAGATCACCAAACAAGATCATCTCAGATACAGATACAGCTGAAAATGAAGAACCAATGGATGGACAGACGGATGGATGGATGAACGAGTGTGTTACTCTTTGAAACAAAAGATACTCTACACTCTCAGATATAGGAACACTTGGTTGCTAGCTGGTAGCAGTGTTTAGGAAGGTTATGGGATGTTTGAGGGTGGGTCACTGGGATAGACCTGTGGGTCCAAGCTCTCTGCCTCTAAGTCCACCGAGACGTGAGGAGCCTCAGATGTACAATCCACAGCAATGGATCCCACTGTGCTTTCCTGCCGAGATGAAATGTAGGCTCTTAAGCTGAGAGCCGACCTAAATCCTCCTCCTTGTTGCTTCTGTCAGGTGTCTTACCATATGCCAAGAGGAGCTAAGACAATGTGAGACTGTTGGACACCACCAGCCGGCAGCCTTTTGTGCTTCCTCTACATGCTCAGTTACCTCTTGCTAGTCCAGGAAGAATGTGGTAGATAAAATTGTTAAAAATAAAAACTAAACAAATAAACAAACGAAAGCGCTTTGGAGGAACAATAAGGCACTGTGGATACAGTTCCCTTTGGGGAAAACTGCTGAATGTTCATCTCATGGGCAGGGAATGGATGTCACATGACCTCTGCAGAGTGTGGGAAATGATGCTTGGGAACAAGCCAGACGAAGGGAATTGAAGAGTTACTAGAACTGTTGGCCTTGCTCGAGAACCCAGAAACAAAGCAAATGTCACAGAAGAAAAGAGAAAAAGTTCTTTATAACAATGGGTATAAAATGTAATCTTCTCCTAAATCTATAGGAAACCAAGTGAGATCAAAGAAACCTACATTCGTGTCAATAGAAAGCATCCATGAGGGACTGGAGGGACGGCCCGTTGGGTAAGGGTACTTGCTGTGACAAAGGGCAGAGGAACAGCAGAACAGCTCACTGCTGCAGCTCTGACTACAGGGGCCCTTGCAATGCAAGAGATAGCTGTCCTGATAGAGGTCCCTCTCACAAAGGAGAATGTGGAAACCAGGGCAACCAGGAGGGAGATTACCAGTGGCCTCACTGGTTAAAGGCTACTCCTTTTGTAATGATGCGAAGACCTGTATCCTTCAGGCCCTAACCTCCGTGCTTAGTGCTGCAGGCGCTGGACCCCGTGTCCTCCCAAAGCCTGCCAGGGAGAGCCTGTCATGACTCCATTGCCGATGAGAAAGCTGACATTTCCTGGGAAGATACAGAGTCTATTCACTACAGCCAGTGAGGGCATGTGCAGACCAAAGAGACTTCCTCCAAGTTCACCTTGGTATGTCAGTGGGTTAACTGGGCTCCTGGACAGGGAACACTGAGTGAGGGGTGGGTGAGCCACAGGATGGAAGTTCCCTGGATAATTAATTCATGGGTTGTCTACCAAAGAATCTCCCAGTCAACTGTTCATCTATCACATAACCCTGAGAGGAGCCTTGTGAGGGTCTTTAGAAGGGAGTGTTTATAGGCATGGTCTCTGAAGAGTCTCCTGTGGGGGGGTGGACTCAAGATGGCAGTGGTCATGACCAACCCAGCAGAAAAAAAAAAACTATGCAACAGATATAGTGTGTGTGTGTGTGTGTGTGTCCATGAATGGGCTTAGAAAATTTCTTCCCTTCAATTTTACCTCTTTCAGTCCCTCCCACCCACTGAGATGGTCTCAAGTATCTCAGGCTGGCTTCAGACTCACTCTGTAGCCCAAGGTTGAACTTGAACTCCCAGAGTGCTGAGATTACAGGCAGGGACTCTTACACAGGACGTGTAGTTTATACAATTTTAGGGGTTCACCCCAGGGCTTCATGAATGCTAGGCAAGCATACTGTCAACCGAGATACATCCCTGCTTCTGTAAAATGTATTTCTAAAGGCAGAACAGCATTCTCTGGCTAGCCTGAAGAAAGCAAGCAAGGGGAATGACAGTGAGGTGAGTGATAGGTGAGAGTTTGTGTGGCCTCGCTCTCAGCCTCATTCTCAGTGACCCCACATGGCAACTCTGTGGAGATTTGGTACACATCACTTCTGCGCCAGCCTTGGGCGCTGCTCCGCACCTCCCATTGGTGCACATCACTTCTGTGCCAGCCTTGGGCACCTCCCCATGAAGACAGAAGCTCTCCCACTCTTCTTGGGAAACTGAGCTGAATGGAAATGGCAAGGCAGAGCGGCACAGAACAGCTATCCAGATCCACACTGCCATGAGCTACTGACGCCACAGAAACCGTTTGACTGATAGCTCACGTACACTCTAAAGATGGTGGAAATTCCAAGGCTGAATGCACAGTTTTATTGCTTCATGAAGGAGTGTGTTGTATGCCAGAACGACCAAACCTCTGGTGGGTTTTATTTATGTGCTGAGATGGGAAGGCTTGACACCCAGAGGGCTCTCTCCCTCCCCTCTCATCACACCCTCTCTGCATTCCTCACTCCTTCCCCCACTGCGGGCTTCCTGAAGGCTCTGTGGCTCCTGCTTCATAGCAATATTTTGGACAAGTCTGCAAATAAAATTTTACCTTCCATCATGCCATAAGGTAATCTAAAACAGGCTGTGTGTGCAGGGATGAAAGGGCAGAAATACTTTCAACAATGAGATATATTACAACTCGCAGCTACCTCTCTATCAGATGTGTTGAAAGGAAACCATGCCTTTATACATCAGAATTCCCTTTCTGAGGCAAAGACTTTCTGACATCTTCTTAAAGAGTCATTAATGCTTTTGAAATAAAACTTCAAATGAAAAATGTCAACAGTTGTCATGAAAAAATTAATCATAAAACTTTCAAGTTGAATTAGGGTTTCTTATTAACGATTCTTGGGAAGAAAGTCAAGGTTCCCTCAGCAACTGGGCCAGGGATTCCCAGAGTAACAAAAGAGGACCAAAGAGAGTCTCATGTTTAAAACGTGCCCTGGGGACAGGGGTGCAGCTCACCAATGCATGTACTTGCCCAGCCTGCACAAAACCCTAGGAAGGCTTGGCAGCCAGTATCACAGCATGAACAGATGAACACTGAAATGTGCACACAATGGAACATTGGCACCTTCAGAAGGAACGGTGTTCTGACACGTTCAACAAGAGGGAAACTAAGGTTGCTACTAACTGAGATGAACCAGCCAAATATTGCATGGCTCCATTTATCTGAGATCCCTACAGTAGTCAAATACAGAGTCAAGGAGGGAGGAGTTCCAGGAAGAGGAGTTGAGGCCTCAGGTGTATCCGGAGTGTTCAGGGAGTGGCACTAAGAACACGTGTGATCTGTGTGAAGCACCAACCCACAAAGGTTCTGAAATAAACTTGGCCAACAAAGTCCCAGGGTTTACTGTGCACAATATGCGGCACCTCTGGAAATACTGTGGGGGTGGCATGTAGCAGCTTCACTGAGAAAGTACTCTCCTGCAGCAGGAGAGTCGGCACGATCTCAGTCACCAAGGGAAGCAGAGGAGGCTTCTCCCATAATCCCTCCCCTCAGTACTCACTGTTCGATGGCTTTTATTTGGACAGAGGCAAGGTAACACCACTTGCTAGGAGAGTTTTTGTGAGTCTCCCAGTCCAGCTGGTAGCATGATACCTGGTGGCTCACCTGTGTTCTAGAGCTATATGAGAGTGACCAGGAGGAGCTTTGACTATCCCTGGGACCTCTGAAGGGCATCTTAAGAACAACAGTGGCAATGATCCACATCCTGCCATCCAGAGGCTACCAATGCTTTCCACTGTTGTCATTAATTGGTTCCCAATATGCACTCCAGGCTCTCAGAGGAAGATCCATGTGCTAACTAGTGGTGGAACACCGGTGTGAAATGATGCTCCTTTGCTCAGCTGTCACTGGCACCAGGAAGGCAGATTGGGTACCCATGGGAAGAGAGGACAGGAAAATGGAAGACACAGTCCTCGCTGGGTTGAAATGGCTATATAAACAGGCGTGTTCAATGCCTTGAAGCGCACACTTGTTACGCCTAAACACCTCCCCAGTCTCATGGCATAACAGGGTTCAGAGCTGAAACATCATGTTTCAGCCATGTGATGTCCAACTCGAAGACATGGGGTTAGATGGGGAACACTCCCTGGAAAACGTGCTGCTAAGTGAGTTTATCTGGAGGGAGATAACAGTGCTAGATGGGCGGGGAAGCGTTGCTGGGTGTGCCAGGCACCTGGGCTGGGAGGAGAACTTGGGAGCAAAGGTGTAAATGGATCCTGTCAGACTACTGAGATGAGGGAAGGAAGGCAACGGGCACTCTCTGAAAACCCCAGAGACACCTTTGAAGTTCAGCAGGAGAAAAGCAGTGAAGTATAGAGTCTCATCAGATGTTGACATTGAGCTAAAATATATTGTGCTGTCTTTTCAGACAGGGAGAGAATACCTTGGAATCCAGCATTTCTTCATATGTGGCTTTGGGTTCTATAAACAGTGGGACGGAAAAGTATATGAAAAGATACATTATCTATCTGGTTGTGCTTTCATTTACCCCCCTCTCTCTTTCATTTCTTTCTTTCTTCCCTTATCAACCATATGTTTATATTCTCCTTCTGCCTCCTCCCTTCCCTTTTTCTTCCTCTCCTTGCAATCCTCCGCAGATATTCACAACCTGGTCCATGATCTTGGCTTCCATCACTGCATATAATCCAATAGCCACCATATCACTGGCCCTCTGAGGCTTGTGCAGAAAAGGGTTGCCCAGGATGTAGAGAGGATTCAGTGTTGTGAGATGATAGTGTGAATGGGAACTGGTGTTCCCTTACCTGCAGAACTTTCCAGTTCTGTTAGCATCACCGCAGTTGGGACACAGCTAGTGGAAAAAAGAACACTTAGCACGCATAAGGTCTGGTTCCCATCTCCAGTACTACTTCACTCTTATGCCTATTGACTTTCCTGGCTTCTGCAGTGTGCACAGTCAGTTCTTTACTTAAATCTTTGATAACATCTGTATTGAATACCTACAGATGTTTTTGTCATCACTACTTGTGCTGGCTAGTCTTACGTCACCTGACACAACTAGAGTTATCTGAAAGGAGGGGACCTCAACTGAGAAAAAAACGTGTCCATAAGATCCAGCTGTACGGCATTTTCTTAATTAGCAATTGATGGCGGGAGGGCCCAGCCCACTGTGGGTGGTACTGTCTCTGGGCTGGTGGTCCTAGGTTCTATCAGAAAGCAGGCTGAGCAAGCCAGGGGAAGCAAGCCAGTAAGCAGCACCGCTCCATGGCCTCTGCATCAGCTCCTGACTCCAGGATTCTGCCCTGTTTGAATTCCTGTCCTGACATCTTCAACGATGAGCAGTGATGATAAGCCAAATCAACCCTTTCCTCCTCAGCTTGTTCGCTGACCATGGTGTTTGATAACAGCGACGGGAACTGTAAGATACTACCTAAACAGTACAGTGCAACCGCTGGCTATAGCTACAGATGTGCTTAAATTAAAGGAGGGTGTGTTTACATTACATACGGATACCATGGAATGCTGTAGAGAGTATTTTAGCATGTCCATGCTTGAGTATCCTCTGGGAGTCTGGGAAACCAAAGCCTGAAGGACACTGGACACTCAAGTGTCCAAGTGAGTTCCTTCCTTCAGTGAGGTTTCAGAATATAGGAAGGACATCACCTATCAAGCTAAAGACACATTTTTAAAACAAAGTCCCAAGGCCCTCAAAACCCTGGCTACCCAGCTGTTTCTTTTGAAGCATCTCTCTAGCTTCCTGTGGGTCAGTCATATAATATGCCCACCCTATCCATGAGCAGTAGGTAGAAGGAGAGCCCCACCCAGAGCCATGTTTGAAGAAAAGCTGCTTTTGCTACAGGGTTGCTAACGCGGGACAGCTGGAACAGTGCAGGCCAGAGTCCGTACGCTGTGTTGTCCTAGATGGATGCATATTTAATACTGTCGCTGTCCGGTGCAGCTTGTCCCTTCACAGCAGTCATGATGGCCGGACACAACTGAATGAAGCAGCATAGGCCATGGGGTCAGTGATTGACTTTCTTCCTTAGAAAGGGCAAAGCATGGGCTCGGGGCTAGAACTCACTGGAGCCCTGAATTCCATCCCCCAACCCCAAACAAAAATAAGACAAAAAAAAAAAAAAAAAAAGCAAAACATGTAACTATGCCCGAAAGAGTCGTTACTCCCTAACATTAAATCTTTTCTTTCAAGATGAATTTTAATTTCCCTCTCCCATTAAAAAGTGTATTTATTATTATTACTCTGAGCTTAAGTGCGAAGACAAATTGTGCAGAGGTCAGAGGACAACTTTGTGGAGTCTCTCCATCCACCTTTATGGGAGAATCAAGGGTGGAACTCGGGTCCCAGGCTGGCACTGCAAGGGATGAGCCATCTTCTCCCCCCATCCACATCCATCTTTTGTCATTAAGACTATATGCAGGGAATGCTTGCCTAGCATGTTTGAGGTCCTAGGTTTTCTAGCTGCCCCACCCCCACCCCAAAAGGGAAACAAACATTTCTGATAAAGTCCATACTTCATAGAATGACTCAGTACATGTTATAGCAGAAAGAGCCCAGAAAAACAAGATAAACCTCTCTGTCCTATGAGAAGTCATCCCCTACTACAGACTTATTTTCTAACCACATCATAAAGCATGTCTGCCAAAGAGCCCACATAGTCCTGTCATTGGAGAGCACTATAATTAACTGAACGGTACTAGGCCATGCCTCCAGGGTGTGGACTCTCCTGCTCCTCACAGAATAGTCGCAGGGCAGCAGGCCCTGCCAGTCTGTCCTCAGACACCAGCCTCCTGGGGCTGCCTAATAAGGTCATCTGCAAGTTGACTGGCTGGCTTATAGGTCACCCACTGTTTACCCTGCAAACTGGGCAGGCAGGCAAAGCAGGAGCCTGCCTTTGGCAGACAAAGGGTTACCCACTGCCAAAGCCTCTAAAAGGGCTGCACTGAGACCATTAACATAATAATAGAAACTCCTCCCAGCAGAGACAGACTCCAGTGACAGGTCTACTTTACCTGGTTGAAGTAAGGGAAATTCTGTTTCTCTCTGCCTGTGCCCAGCCTTTTGAAGTTTCACCAGAGAACTCCCAAAAGGTCTTGCAGAACACATCTCTCCAGACAGGTCCCTGACTTCAAAATAGCAACCCACTGTGGAAAATACATGCATGTCCTGGATGCTTAGAAGTAATTCCCTGGGCCAGGTGCAGCCAACAGCATTTCAGAAAATAGACAAACACCAGAAAAAAATACGTTTCCATATTTTTAGAGAAGGAAGTCGGGGTGCTGATCAAACCACACTTAGATACAAGCACTCATTATCCTGATCCTATTAAGACGCAGCTCCAAGACTGCCAGGCTCCTTGCACTTCTAAATAAGGAAAAGGAGCAGGGATGCCTTGCACACCACTCCTCCCTGTGACAAGTCTTCTCTAGCTTCCAGTCATCTGCCTCTTTGTCATTCAGCGGGCAGTCCACTCTCCAAAATGAATACATCTCCAGAGTTTTAAACACCAGCTTCTAAACTTTCAGCAGGGGCTCATAGGAGATTCAAAACTGGGGCAAAGTTGGCAAGGGCAGGCCAAGGAGATAGGAAGACATTCAGGGACAGACTTCACAGGAACCTAATTCAGAGTTGCCAGGCCAAATGTGTGCCCTCCCCCCAGCTCTGTGGGTACACTGTCTTTCCACTGCTGTTGGGTTCAGAGGGAGCAGTTTGGGACTCACATTATCCTCTCCCTAGACTTTCTTAGGACTCAACAGTTAGCACGCAGCAGCATTCTTTGCTTCTCTGGGGAATAGAGTTTGTGGGGCTTGAGACAGAACTATGAAAAACAGGTCTATCACATGCTAATGGGCTAGGGGTGGTAAATGTCAGGCCAGCTTCTAGTTTTCCTTAATCTAAATCAAACAGTTCCCAGGGGGTTCTTTGGTGGTTACTGGAAATTCTTGTCTAGGAGACATTAACAGCCCAAGCTCCCTCTCTGAGCACTGCAGACAGTGGTGTCCTGTGCCAAAGCATGGCAGCCAAAATCAAAGCGCCACCCACAGCTTCAACACTCCCTTCGCTGGTGACCTTGACCATGGAGAAATCTGCTTTGGCTTTCCTAAGTCTGGCAGATCAGGCAGTAACTGCATCTTCTAAGGGGTGTGCTTCCGTCTCTTGCAGGCATTAACAGTCTACTTAATGAACCCCTCTGCCCTTGTAACACTAGGAAAGTAAACATCAATTTTGGGACTTCTTAGCATTTAAATTCCCATATCAAAAGATGAAGACATCTGGGTTTTGTTGAGGCCCATTCAGAGAAAGTCACTTCCCCCTGTCAAAAGAATAAACTCTTCTACCTGACATTCTAAACTACCCAAAACATTACACACTTTTGCTTCCTCCCCTTAAGAAATCCAGGTGGGCCTGCCAATCATCTAGCCAGGGGACCTCCCGCCCCCCAGGAAGCCCCGTTAAGGTGTTCTCCTGCTGGACTCTGCAGAGCTAAGGCCGGCCCACTTTTAGTATAACTTTTCCTTTTCTCTCAGACACTGGCCAAGGCCTGGGGTGCTTTCCCTGACACCCAGACTTTTCCCTTGGTTCTCTAAAGTCCCTGCCTGACTGTTGTCTCACCATGCAGCTCCACTGCTGAGCCTGCCTGCATCCTCAGACCTTTTTACTGAAAAGGCACGGCTTTCTCTTTCTCATCTTCATCTCCTTCCTCCCAGGAACTACAGAGGTTTATAGCTTGGTTATCCAGTTTTGTTTTACTCAAACTCTAGTAAAGCTCTCCTTGGACTTCCTTTCAAATCTGTTTATAAATTGTTTTATCAGGAGACTGATATTCCTTTAAAAGGAGACTCCAATTTCCGTGGTGACAACCTGGGCCGGGGGTTTAGGTGGAGCAGACTACTGGCTGGCTTCTGTGATTGTCTGAGTCCCAAGCAGCTAATTCTTCAAGAAGTAAGCATGAGGGTGTTGAGTTCCCTTCTCCTTCCCCAGAGGCCAGCTCTGGTGGATCCCAATCCAGCACTTCCACTAGGTGCCAGAGGAAGAGAGATGGTTTACTTAGCGGCTTTAGATTTTGTTCCCAACCTGTCAGCCAAGACACCTCAGAGACAGCTAAGGTTGCAGTATGATCAGGGTCTACTCAACCATCCACACGTGGTCCGATATCAGAATCTCTCAAGAAAAGACAACCGCAATGGTGCAGACATTCTTCTTGGGAGCTTGAGGCAGGGCTGTGAACACTGTTGCCTACAGAGTGAGCTCAAGCCCAGCCTGGGAAACTTCATCTCAAAATTAAAAGTTAAAAAAAAAAAAAGGCATGTGCTATAGCTCAGTAGCAGAGCAGTTGCCTGGTCCCCTCAAGGCTCCGGGCTCAGTCCCCAGTATCAAATAAAACAAAATGAAAATAGAGCTAAAGAGCTGACTGGCTCCGTGGGTAAGAGTGTTGCAAAAATGTGAGAACGTGAGTCTGGGTCATGAGGAACTGATGCAGGAGGATCACTGGGGCTTCGGGAGCAGCCAGCCTAGCCCAAAAACAGTGAGCTCCAGATTCAGTGAGAAAGCCTGTCTGAACAGAATAAAGTTCAGAGGGACAGAATAGGCCACCAGATGTTTCTGGTCTTCACATGTGTGCTCGCACACACATAATCACATATGCCATATACATACAGGCACATACTACACACACACTACACACGCTAAATAAAACCATCAATAATGTGTACAAAACTATTACTGATTTTATTCTAACTGATTATAAAAATGTGAAAGAAAAATTCTTTCTTGAAATCCCTGTGTCTCTGTCCTTCACAATGAAGTCACTGTCAGCGTGTTGTCCTGCAGACACAAGGCATTCAGACAGGCTCCGGTCAGCCAGCCATTCACACACCTGGCTGTGCTTGGCTGGCACTGGGGCGGGAGGTGTGGAATTAGTCACCATCTATTGTCTATGCAGCAGGATGATACCATTTGCTCCACATTGAAACCATACCAACTCTACAGACTGAACCACGGGCTTTGTAGGGACCTTATCCTGTTCTTAGTGGGATGGGGAAAGGGCACTCTCTATGTTAACAATGTACATTTTATCTTTTGACTTTAGATCAAATATGCTGTGTAATAGTGGTCGGAAGTGTTCTTAAAAACCGTTAAAGACTAAATCAGGCCTAGAGTACCACTTGTCTAGCATGTGCAGCGCCTCCCCGGCACTTAAAAAAAAAAGTCAGCTCATTGTTTGTTGTCTATTTATAAGGTGTTATTTTTAAACACATTATCGGGCTATTTTCATAGATGTATTTTTAACTCAGACACATGCTCACCCTGTGCTAAGTTTAAAATATATTGATGCAGTTCTAAGATTTCTCCTGCAGTACTAAGTTTACTCAGTCCTTCAACCAGCAGACAGCACTAAATGCATCCCTTCGCCGCACTATGTTGACCCCTAGTGGTGAAGAGAGATCAGTGCTTTGGGTTTTTTGCTTTGTTTTGTTTTGTTTTTTTAGCATTTTTTTTTCATTTTTCTAAAATCAATTTTACAAGTCAAACCAAATCTGGAGGCGAAGACATTTCTGTTTAAAACAGCTTGTAAATCTCCAGGCTTTGTGTGCTATTAAACGTTAGAAAATCTTCCCAGCTACTTATTCAACAAATATTCCTAGGGCACCACTCTCAGGACACACGTGGGTGGGGACACAGGGACCCTGGTTGCAGCAATAGGTTCATATATCCAATGTTTAATATGACGCCCAGCATGCCCTAGGCCTTGTGTTCACATGTATGAGCAATGCATTTTATGTATGAGTATCACCAAACACCTGATTTGCTGTGATTTCATGCCATTCCGTTTTCAGCACCCCTCCCTCTCCTGTGGTTTTTCATCTCACCCTCATCTAGTACCCTGGGTGCTGAGGGATCCAACTGTCATCCTAACCAAGAGGTTTTCTCGTCAGCCAAATAGAAGGGTGTTGCCATTTTTAATTGTCCATATTATAAACTAAAATATTTACACTTATAAAAGTAAAGCAGACTCATAAAAAAGTAGCAGGTCTTGCCATAAAAACTGGCATACAGCAATAAATGTTTTGCATATAAACATTACAACTGTGTGAACATTATATTCAAAGTCTCACGTATGACAGACTGGGAAGCATGACGCCCAGACAATAGGACTTTGCCTTTGCCTCATTGCTCAGAACCTTAACATTTTGATTTTTAATGGCAGTACAAGAATGACTCGGAACCTAAACAGTCCTTACAGTGTAGATGTATTAACTGTTACATAGGCCAGGGAATCAGCCTCATATAAAAGCTGAGTAGGGCCTTTAAGCCCAGCCCTCGGAAGGCAGAAGCATATGGATCTCTGTGAGTTCGAGACCAGCCAGGTTTACAGTGTCAAAGTTCTAAACTAGCATCAGTGAGAACTATACAGGAAGGCCACGCCAAAAAGAAAAGCAACTGAATATGTGTAAGCTGACATTTCTCTATTTCTGTTCAAAACTTCATTTCACCCTGTTGCTAAGACCCTGCAGCTGGCAGTGGGGTCCTATAACAGCTTCTCACCTGACATGAGGCCACTCGGAGGAAAGAGAGCATTCTGCAAGACCTAATCTATGACCTAACAAGTACAAGGATAAAGGTCAGCACAAGCAGCCCGTGTTAAAACATGACAAGTGAACTCGGGGGGCGGGGGAGGAGCAGCAACTAGGTTCTACATCTCAACAAAGTTCAAAATGTTCATCTAAATATTTCTTCCCACCAAGGTCTAGTTTGCATTCCACTAATTCTACACTAATTAATTTTTCAGGCCTAAAAAAGAGATGGTAGAGAAAGGTTCAAATTAAATTCAGCTTTTAAATTTAAGGGAAGGGAATTCTCGGGTTCTAACTTACCAATCTGTTTAACAGTCCTACACAGAAATAAGGCTCAAGGCATTTAAGGTCACAATCGAAAGATATCAAACACAGTGATCTAGCTGCAGGCACTGCCAAGATCACAGCCTTCATCTCAGGACTGCACTTAACACTTTTTGATAGCAGCCATGTTGGTATTTAAACAGCTAGAGGGCATCTGTAAAAGAGCTTCTATAATTACATATGGAATTATATTAAGGTTTTTGCACATTTAAAAGAGCCTGCTAAGGCTAGAACTGAGACCCACTGTGGCACTCTCTAGACCAGCCTGGCACTGCTGGGGGAGGATCTGGCAGGGATGGGAAGGTGAGGATGGCTGCTGGATGCCAGCCCCAGACTGAAAGAGCAGTGATGATTTAATATGGTAGAAAGGCATGAACACAGGCAATCACGGTCAGATCCTCTCACCTCATGCCCCATTTCAGGACAGAGAAAGAGCAAGGACAAACACACAGATGCTTGTGGAATCTTTTCAAATCATCTTCTCAGGTGAGAACCCATTTGCACGCGGCACTGCTGCTTGTTCCGGCCCATGCTCTGGCACCTGACAACTCTCTGCCATTAGGCTGGATCTTCAGTTCCCCACTCCAGAGTGACAGTAACTAAGTGACCACTTGTGGGGCTCTCTCTCCGTCATATATACCCTTGAGTTTCTTCCTTTGCCTTTAAATGAGATGGGTGTTACTGTGCCCTGGTAGCCTCCCACATCCTGTGCCCTAGGCTATGCTACAAGAGTTCTCACTCCCAGAATCCCCCGTTTCACGCAGACATGCTAGGGAACCAGGTCCCAGGTTCCCTCTTCTGCAGTCACGTGGTGAGACCAGCTGTGTGTGTGCCAGCAGGTGTCGCGTCATGGGTGAGACAAGACAGGCAGCAGGCCTCTCCCTTTCTACGCATGTTCTTCAGGGAGCACTCTCCCAGGCCCAGGCTTTCCCTGGGTGCAGAGATTCTGGAGAAACCGCACCACATGTTACAGCAGTGATAGTGCCGGGAAGATGCGGGAGGAAGGGTGATGCCAGCTAGAGGTACCACATGCAGCTCCTGGACAGGAAGCCAGAGGTTCCTGTCCCATACACCACCTTCTCATGATGGAAATCAAAATTCTCAGCCTGTGCCTTCTACAGAATCCTTGCCAGTAGATAGTAATTAAAACACAGCCACACCCACAGAGACAGCATACAGTGTGCTCTCAGCTTCTCACTCCATATTCACACCACAAAAACTGACACCAGAAAGGATTTCCTAATATACGAAGTGCTTGCTCAACATGATGGCTTCCTGGATTCCTGCAGACTGGAAGTTCAGTGCCACTATCTTTACTTCATAGATGAAAAATGGGACTTCCAGAGAGGTCTAGTGACAGAGCCAGAAGCAGAGTCCTGAGAAGGTACCTGTAGAGCCTTGTTCATGGCTGTAGTAGCTACATGTTCATCAAAGAAATGCATTCACTTAATCACGAAATCGTATTCAGCTTTAAAAAAGAGGATAGGCTGGCAGATGGGTAGAGTCTGCGTGCAAGCATGAGGACCTGAGTTCGGATCCCAGGTAAACTCAGTTGTGGCAGTGGGCATCTACAATCCCAATACTCCCAAGACAGTATGGGAGCACAGACAGGAAGATCTCCCAAAGTTCACAGGGTGGAGAGCAAGGACTAACACCTAATGTTGTCTAATGATTGCCATAACCACAAACCCTGCCATGTGTGTACAGGAGGATATGTGCATGCACATAACACACACACACACACACACACACAATTTTTGAGACAGGGTTTCTCTGTGGAGCCCTGGGGGTCTTGGGTCCTGGAACTCACTCTGTACACCAGGTTGGCCTCGAACTCAAAGATCCACCTTCTGCCTCCCACATGCTGGGATTAAAGGTACCACCATCTGGCACCACACACAGTTTTATTTTTGTTTTTTGGTTTTTAAGGAGGACAATTCTAATGTGTATAACAACATAAAAGGACAAAAATTGAAATGGTGACTCCAGCAGGTGGAGGAGAGGAACTGGGGGGTTATTGTTTGGAGGTACAACAAGAGTTCTGACTTTTCAGGATGACAAGAGTCCTGCAGACAGGTGGTGGTGATGGCAGCATATTACAAATGTTGTGAGAGCACAGGACAGCAGAGCCACTGTGCTGTGTGAATAGCCTGTTTGCTTTGATCCTAAATTGCTATTCTCAAACACTGGCAATGGGGGGCACCAAGATGCTAGACTCGGATAGGAGAGAAGGCCGAGGAGATGGCTGGGTGGACAGGCACACTTGAGTTCAGATACTAACACCCATATTGGGTAACAGCTCTCAGTTTTCTGGCTCTGGGAATCTGACGCCCTCTCCTGGCCTCTGTGGGCACCCACAGGCATGCCATGCACATACACATAATAAACTATCCTCACACACATGCATAAAAGTAAAATAAATCTTAAAGAAAAAAGGGAGAGATGTGAAAGAAAGAAAAGAAAAAAGATTCTGCCTGCATTCTTCTAGTGATAAATTTGGAACATAAGCTCATGACTCAGGAGCCCAGCCAAAGTTTAACAGAAACAGTGTTAACACAGCTGCCTCGGGCATCTTTCTCAGCACAAAACAACCTCTCACTGCTTCCCGGCAGCAGTAGAGTCTTTTAATGGAGGTGAGGGTTTGGGTAATCCTTGCCAGCCAACATGTCGTTTTGTTTAGCAGGAGAAATATTTGATGGTGATGATTTGGCAAAGAAAAAAGGTTTTCGCAGGAGCGCTTCATCTTTGCAGAAACTTGCCTGAGCAAGTCAGACAGATGGAGGGGATGGGTCTCTGCAGACAATCACACAACACACAAGTACTATGCCTGCCCATGACCTTCCCCTGAACACACAGAAACAGTCTGGGACAAGAGAGCATGGTTTTCCTCCAAGGGCACTTGGGGCTGGAACCCAGGGCCTCCAGCACGCTAGGTTAGGGATCTACCGCTGAGCTGACCCCACCCAAACAAGTTAGGGATCTACCACTGAGCGCACCTCCACCCAAACAAGTTAGGGATCTACCTTTCTGAGCGCACCCCACCTAAACAAGTTAGGGGATCTACCACTGAGTGAACCCACATTCAAACAATTTAGGGATCTACTGCTGAGCGCACCCCACCTAAACAAGTTAGGAATCTACCGCTGAGTGCACCCCACACAAACAAGTTAGGGATCTATTGCTGAGTGCACCCCGCCCAAACAAGTTAGGGATCTATTGCTGAGTGCACCCCACCCAAACATGTTAGGGATCTACCTCTGAGCGCATCCCACACAAACAAGTTAGGGATCTACCTCTGAGCGCGCACCCCACCCAAACAAACTTTGGTGCCCTCTCTGTGCTCTTCCTTGTTTATTCTTCATGTTTTTTGTTTTGTTTTCTCAAGCATGTTGTGCTCCTCTAGGCAGAAGTAAGAAGAAAACCAATCCCCTAGAACCTAATAGTCAAGATTTGGGTACCCAGCTGGTGAAGCACTGTAGTTCTGGAAAATGTGGGGAAAGCGTGTCAGTTACACAGTGAGATTATCACCGTGCAGCTCTGCATTGGCTGATGTTTAGTCTTATGAAGTTCCTGCTACTTCTAATAGGGGGTGGTGTGCACTGCAGATCTAGAAATTAGATCCAACACAAAGTGCTGACAGGAGCCTCCTGATACGTGTATGTATGTCCATCAAGACGGAAACCTGTAGGAGTCACCTCTCTTCTTCCACCATCTGAGTCCTGGAGAGGAACTCAGGTGGTTAGGCCGGCAAGTAGGTCAGTTCATCTGAAGAGGCACCTCACGGTCCATGTGTGCTCGCTCATCGGCCGAGGCACCTCATGGTCCATGTGTGCTCGCTCATCGGCCGAGGCACCTCGTGCTCCATGTGTGTTGGTTCAACTGTTGAGGCACCTCACAGTCCATGTGTGCTCACTCATCGGCTGAGGCATGTGCTCCATGTGTGGTCACTCATCTGCCGAGGCACCTCATGGTCCATGTGTGCTCCTTCTTTACAATCAGTTTTCCTGGCCCCATTCCTCCCCATCACTGATGGATGTAGCTCATGTGCTAACTTGAAAGGCTCGCGTTTTTGTTGCGGTTTTCATCCTCTGTATCTCAGAAACATGTTACAACAATTGTAGAGCTCTTGTCTTCCAAAAAACCCAGCTAATAATAGCAGCACAAACATGTTCTCCCACCAAGGCAGGCAAACACGCTTCCTACCCACCACAGTTCAATTGTGCACAGCATTTTCCTGCTATGTGCCAGGTTTCACCTGAACCAATGAGCACATCAGGTCTAACAAACCTAAAGCTGGAGGGAAAAGCAGAAACACAAAGATGAAAGTATTGCTGCCAACTGCCAGGGAGGCCCCGCTAATGGAGTTGTGTTATTCTAACCCTGAAGACACGTTTAAGCTGACTCATCCTTTCTCTTATTCTGTCTCCTTGGGTCCTCTATTCTAAAGAGCCATATGCTTGGGGTGTAGTTATGCAAGATGGTTCTTGCCAAAGGTCCACTTCCAGATAGAATCTGTGATATTCCACCCTAATGGAAACATTTAGACACACTGTAGGTGATACTTAATAAAATGGGTTTCCTGATTGGGTGCAGCTCAGGGCAAAAAAATGGAGCCTGGGTTCCATCCTCAGCAATATAGCAGGGAAAATAAGCAACAACATGCACACACACACACACACACACACACACACACACACACACACACACCCCGCAGCAGTCTAGCTGATAGAAATCATGGAGTCTTAAGACAGATGAGTGTCCAGTCTCAGCTTGAGAGTGTGCCAGCTGTGTGGCTCTCAGGCCAGATTGCACTGCAAACATTGACATCTGTAACAGAGTACCAAGCTTAACTACGGACTTGGGCTTGGGTGGCCTCGGTCACTGTTTGCTCTGCACCCATCTCTGTCCCCCATCCCTTCTCTTTCTTGCTGTAGTAGTGGGCACATACACACACAGCCTAATTTATCAGGATACATACACACCTGAATGTTGCCAGTTTTTCTTTTGTCAGTGCAACGTTTGTTGGTTTCATTATAAATTTAATTTGTCAACTTAGAGATAGCATTTGAGCTATCCGGGGTGGATCTTTCAAACCCCCAAACCCTGGGCATTACATCATATTGCAGTCTATCTTCCCTTACCAATGTATTCACCTGTTAACAATCCTAAACACTCGAGTACCAAGAGTTTGGATTCATTTGCAATAACTTAAAAACAAGGAGAACATTTCTGGATGCCTCATTACATGTCTTCTGCACAGGAAACAGATTCCAGCATGCCTGGAAGCCAGGCTCCCTTGCACAGACACCCACAGCACCGAACTTATCCATGAAGCCCTGGTGGATGAAATACTGACCAACAGGGTGATTCGGGGAAGACAGGAGATATGGGTACAAATTTTTTAAGAAGTCAGCGTTCCCAAGGACGCCTGTTAACAGTGTTTGGAGACAGCAGCTGCCAGGCTACTTTAAAGACAGTGTCTAAAGTTAAATATGCAAATGGTCAGATCTGGAACAGGACTAAAAATTTTTAAAGAATGGAGATGTCAGAGTCAGCTCAGTGGATAAGGTGCCTGCTGTACGAGCATGAGGGCTTGAGTGCAGATCGCCAACACGTACACACACACACACACACACACATACACACACACATACACACACACACACAAATACACACACATACTGATTAAAACAATAAAATAAGGTTAGCACTGAGTGCCCCAAACTTTGCCTTCCTCCGTCTGCCTCTTAGAAGATACATCGAATGCAAATACAAGTATCTCCAATGCTTTTTTCCTGATAAAGAAGGGAAAGAAAGTGGGTGGGAAGAAGAGAAGTTCCTCATTTGTTCCTTAAGAGACTAAAAAGCTTTGTGTTTCCAATCCAGAGTCTGGGGTCGGGGCAGGGTGTGAGTAAGAAGGGAGGGAGGGTGTGCTAACACACATTTTTTAAAAACAAAAATGGAAAAGCATTCAGCACACAGCTGCTCGAACTTAAGCCCAAGACAGTGAAACAGCACTGGCTCCAGGCTCCAGCACTCTCCTAAGAGCCATGATATAATTTATGGGCAGACAGTTCATCTGAGTCCCCAGTTGGTTAAAGCTCGTGCTCATATTGAACAGAGCAGCTGGCAGGGCCGGGAGGGAGGTGATGAAGTGTTGCAGGGGTGAGCAGGGTGCTTTCTCCCCCAGCAGTCACAATCTCTGACTTAATCTAGACCCATCCTGGGCTGGCAGGACCGACACAATGTGCACAAAACACATATGGAGGGGCTGGAGAGATGGCTCAGAGGTTAAGAGCATTGCCTGCTCTTCCAAAGGTCCTGAGTTCAATTCCCAGCAACCACATGGTGGCTCACAACCATCTGTAATGGGGTCTGGTGCCCTCTTCTGGTCTGCAGACATACACACAGACAGAATATTGTATACATAATAAATAAATAAATAAATAAATATTTTTTAAAAAAACACATATGGAAGCAAACTTTTCATGAATACCTGCCATATATGTTTTCAAATGACCTAACTGTTATTTTTGGAATTTTTATTAAGTTTTATACAAAAGTAGACTACTAAAGAATGTCACATAAAGCCAGGGCTCAACCTACAGAGATGTCTTCATGGGCCTGAAGGTTAACACGGATGTAATGAAGCGCTTGCCCACTTCTCGTGTATGTGTGAGTTTCCTCCGTGTCTTTATATAGTTTCTTTACACAAATTAATTAAGATACTCATTTTTCATTTCATACACAAGCATCAGAGTGCAAAGTGTCATCAGTGACGGACTTGGGAGGCCTTCCGAAACAGGCATGCAGGTGGCTTCTTCTCTTTGCAAAGCTGCACAGGACTCCACTGCATGGAGTTTGCTAGGTCACCTACTAGAGGAGACGAAGGCTTCCAATCTTGAGCAACTTCTCATAGAGCTGCAGTGTGTTACCCGACTGCAATCGCATCTGAAAGAATCCTCTGATCTACAGCTAGAGGTTCGCGGGTCGGAGGCGGCCCAGGCACTGCCCATTTTCCCTCACAAATGAGACTGAGTCTTTTCCTGTTTCGGCACATTTGAATGCCTTTCCCTTGGGAACTGATTGTTCAGATCCTTGGCAGACTTCTAAGGATTTCTAGATGTTTCTATGTTAGTATATTAGCCAATGATCTGTGAGACAAGTTGTAAACCATCTGATTATCTTTTCTCTCTGGTAAATTTTTTTGCATAAATAAAAAAGCACTTTAAAATCATATTTTTTGCAATCCTTTTTATGGATTTTGAATTTCAAATCAATTGGAAAGTTCTGATAAATCCATAGCTGTGAAAAAATCCCCCTGTTGAATCATGGTACCTGGTTGTTTTAATTTTAAACAAAAGTAAATCTATTTATTATGTAAACAGTGTTCTGCCTGTGTGTATGCCTGCATGACAGAAGAGGGCACCATATCAAATTACAGATGGTTGAGAGAGGTACCATGTGGTTGCTGGGAATTGAACTCAGGACCTCTGGAAGAGCAACTGGTGCTCTTAACCTCTGAGCCATCTCTCCAGCCTCTCAACTTTATCTTTTCTATAGTGTATTGTTATTGTATATGTGCATGCATGTGTGATGTGTGCATGTGAGGGCCAGAGGCTGATGCTGGCTGTCTTCCTCAGTTGATCTTTACACAGGCTCCTTCACTGGACCCAGAGCTCACTGATAGACTGACCAAACCAGTGAGTTCCAGGGATATGCCATTCTCCCCAGTGAGTTCCAGGGATATGCCATTCTCACCTCCAGTGCCAGAGTTACAGACTGTGTGATCATACATTGGTTTTACACTGGTGCTAGGGATCTGAACTCAGGTCCTTACTCTTGGGTGACAGGTACTTCATGACTGAGCTACCTCTCTAGGCCTCTTCTGCATTCTTTGGGAATTCCTTGTGGATTTTGATTAAGTACTTAGTGTCAAGTTCACTTCTTAGTACACAATCTACTGGTTACAAAAGAATTTATACTCCCTGAAACCTTGGGATAGATTGTGGCAGGTGGTTTACAGTTTTCAATAGGGTCAAAGATGCTCAGAGACCCTGCTCACCTGTGCTGTGACAAGCTGGGCATACCCCTGACACCATTAGTAGCAGGTCCAGGCAGGCCCAGGCCTTCCTGACTCCCATCCCTTTCATGGTCAGGGCCAGAGGAGCTTGGAATCTGGGATAGAGGGGAGACTTGGGCCAACTCGAAGAAAAAACATGCTGTCCACTGTGCAATTCTGTCTCTTCTCCCAAGCCTCTAGGAAAGCTGACCTTCCTTTAGTACAGCACTTTGCTGTTTGGTTAAGCACACTGTGAACTGTGTGAACAGAACTGGAGAGTTCTGTGGAGTGCAGCTTTACAAAGGAGACGGTGTGTCCATACGCACAGCGATGCGTAGGTCCCCATCTACCTGCAGCGGTGTCTCTCATTCTGTCACCTGTCACTCATGGCCTCCCCCTAGACTTTAGTCAGGTCAGGAAGACCCTCTCCTCTGTAACAAGAGCAGCATGGCAATGGAAGCAGACTGGCCACCACTTCCCCGTGGCCCTTGGCCTGCTATTACTTGTCAGGATGGACTGGTGAGGACCAAACAAGCAGGCCGATGAGGTCTGGGAGGTGGAAGTGGGGGTCTCGATGCTTTCCTTGCCTCTTTTAACTCATGTTTTAGATTTATTTATTTTTAATGTGTATGAGTGTTTTGGATACACCTATGTATGTCTACCACATGCCTCCTTGGTACCCACAGAGGTCAGAAGAGAGTGTCAAACCCCTGGAACTGGAGTTGCAGATGGTTGTGGCTGTGAGTCACAGGCGCTGGGAACTGAACCCCGGTCCTCTGGAAGCTGTTTAAACCACCTGAACGCTTAAAATTCAGTGGCACACTATTTAATCCATTTCCCCACCAATTCCAATATCTCCACCCCCCGTCTCACTTCTGACCTGTGTCAGTGTGGATGTGTGTGGTCTGCCCCACTCTTATCTCCCTGGCTGTTATGGATTTCTATGTCTAGTCCCTTCCTCAGGCTGGGCAGTTCCTCCCTCAGCCTCCTCTGGTCCCTTCCTGCCTCGTCCTGCTACCGTCATCCTAGTGCAAGACTTGAACAACCATCTGGCTTCCCTGGCACCTCCAGACACCTCTTGCTCTGTGCTACCCTAAAAGAGGATTTTTAACATTTGACGAACATGCTGTGAGGATGGGGGCTACTGCACTCGATCCCCAAAGCAACCCTGTGTACCATGTGTTACTATCATTCCCATTTCACAGATGAGGAAATCAAAGCAGAGGTTAAGTTACTAGCTCATGCTCATACAAGTAGTGCCCAAAGCATGCCAGATTCCAGGTAAGCCTAAAGTCAGACAGAATTCTAGTGAACTTTGTAATGTAAATTTGTCAGAAATCAGATATGACAGTGGTCATTTTGAGAAGCTGTGGTCCCTGTGTAGGGATTGAGCACACCTAGTCTGTCTTACCATCAAGCAAAGAATTTCCCAGACATTTGCCACCTGTTTAAATCACGGTAACTTTCCCAGCTTGTACTTCAGATTCAATAATCAGTCCTTTCCCCATCAATTCATAAACACAGCACTGGATTCAGCAACAGATTGATCTCAGCTTCATTAGCAACACCTCTTGTGTTAACGACTCATTTTGTAACAGCGGAATGGGCCGTGCTGGGCTCGCCATCTGCAGTGTAAGAACGGAACCGTCTACAACAAAAACACCCCATGCTTTCCTTCTGGAGAGCTTTGAGTGATTCACGAGTGGTATAAAGCACTTTAGAACCTTTCTTTTAATGAATTTTAGTTGATGTAAAAAATCAAACAGACATTCAGCATTTATACTTTCAGCTCACTCACTCATTCCCATTCATTAATTTCTTCATTCTACAAATATTTACCAAGTACTTGCTATGTACCAAGCACTGAGCAGCAACAGACACACTCTACATATCAAACATTATACAATAGCAAACCTTTTTGTGGTACTGGGAATTGAACTCAGGGCTTCACACGAGAGACAAGTATTCTATCACTGAGGATATGTCCAGCCCTAAGAACATTAAACTCTGTGTAGATCTAATTGAAGACAAACTTCTATTTAAATATCCTATTTGTGGAACATCTGCAAGCTCGCCAGACTTCAAAGAATGTCCACCCTGACCTCCTCAAAGTCTTCACAGCCCAGTCAGTAGAAACTTGCAACATCATGTGACACCCTGTATCTCAAGACTGTGCTTCTAAGTAAGAGCAAATTCAGTTTCAAGTAAATATTTATTAATGTGGTTGATTTGCATATAGCAGGTGGCTTATTCAATAAACTTCTACCAATTTGAGAAAATTGTATTTGTATTTACGACTTTAAGACTATTCCATAACATTGGGGTTAGTCAATTAAATGTCCAGTTTCTCCAAAATCAACTAAAGCATAAGACAAACTGATATATAAGACAGATTCCAGAGAAATGAAACCTCACATTAAAAACTTTATAGTAACAGATTGTAATTTACTATGGTGCACTAATCTTTTGTTTAATTTGGGGAGGTGGTGAATGTGTGGGTGTGTGTGCAAACACACATCTGTGTGCTGGTGCATGTAGAGTTCAGACTCAGCTAGACCGACCTGTCAATGAGCCCTCCATGTATGTATGGACATCATGGCAAAACAATCTGTCATTTTACAAAGCCCAAACTCTTCTTTGAGCTTTGCTGCTTCCCTGTGAATCCCATGCACATAAAGCATTAGTAAAATTTATAACCTCTTCTCTTGTCAATCTGACTTTAGTCAATCATATTTGCACGTCCCCCTTTACATAACCATGAGAGTAAAGAATTCTTCCTCCCTGGCAAATACATGGTGGGTCATGCCTGTCTCTTAAAAGCAACAGGTTTTACTTTAAATTCAAATAATGTTAATCAAGTCTTTTGCTCAATCCTCAAATGCTAGAGTACAGAGCACACCCAAGCAATGTTGCTGCTCTGTCTGCCAGGACCACAGAGAAGTCAAATCACTGAATGGCTCTAGAACAGTCTCTGTGCATGTGGAACATGCACAATGTTCCCTATCATGTTGCCTGGCTCTTTAGACTGAAGTCAGCCAGAGACATGGACAATTCATATCAAAAAATTCTGGCTGGTCAGTGGTGGTACACGCCTTTAATCCCACTATTTGGGAGGTAGAGGAGAGGCAGGTCTCCGTGAGTTCAAGGCCAACCTGGTCTGCATCCTGAGTTCCAGGACAGCCACAACTGCATAGAAAGATCCTGGAGGCTCTGTATTTTTACAAGGGATTACATTTTTCTCACATTTATTTCTTTGTGGCTCCCCACAGAACTGGCAGGAAACACTGGGCAAGTGCAGCTCAATTTGCCAGCAAATTTTAGTTAAACACTGACACCTGTATGGATAGTTTAAAATGTGGCTAAAATAGAAGTCCTAGAACACTAGCTGTCAGTATCCGACCACACAAAAGTGTCCTGCTAACCTCTCGTCGGTGACAAAATAGTCGCAGATGCACAAGGCTGCTGTTGAGGGCTCACTAACACAAGGCAGAGAGGAATGCTCTCGTCCTGCTGGCTAATCCAGGCCTCTTCAGAATAGGAGAAGGCTTAATGCCTTAGACTCTCTTCAGGGCTTTATAAGGAGCCAAGCCCGGCAGCTGCACACAGCTCAGATGAGGAACCAAGACCTCGACTCATAACTCCTGGGGAAGGGATTTATGGTAGTTTGTCTCACTCAGGTTTGACATAATGTCATAAAGCTTTTGGAAGGAAACCAGTCTTCTATGCCTGGATCAGGCTATCTGCAGCTCCCCGACAGCTGGAGACCCTGCTGAAAAGACAGGCACAGCCTCATGGCCTCAGGCAAGATTTCTTTTCTGGATTAGAGACTGCACAAAGAACAAGTCAAAGTGGGGTCAGACTGGAACTTTTCTCAGTTCAGCTTCTCACAGAATCACAACACCCAGCCCAGGCAGGACCCTCTCTAGCAAATCCCAAATGCCTCCTGGCTACTCATTTGGACAGACAGATGGTTGGGCCTTTTCACAAACACTAGGTTTCTCCCAAACCCACACTTTCCCTCTCCTGGGATACAAATTAGAACCCACGGCCCTTCACAGTGCTGGGGGTAGAACCTAAGGCTTCATGTATGATAAGCAAGAGCTCTCTCTCTCTACTCTACCACTGAGCTATACTCCTAACCACCAGTGAGCTCTGGCATGCTACAGACACGTGCATGCCAAGAACAAGGATGGTCACACATACTTTGAGGTTCCAGAGCTCAATAGAAGGGGCTTTATACTAAAATTAGCAACTCAACACCCTGGTGGCTTTGCCACCACCTACGTGGCCCAGAATAGGCCCTGACGATTGGACAGCAAGCACTGTCACCCTAAGAGCCATCTCCCAGAGTCCCTTAATCTGGAAACTTATTCAATTAACGACGTCCAGGGCCTGACAGAAGACATTATACATATTTACACGAGGCTCATGTTTTCTTAGCCATGTTTATATACTTTGTTTAAGAATACATGTTTTAGGGCCCTTCCAACACCACAGAAGATATGTTTCTAAGACTAACATCACAGGCGACGCCTATGTGAGGAAAATGAGGGATGTGAAGTTCAGGATTTTGTGTAATTTGTTGGGCTGTCAAAGTTTAACGACACTTCTGCCAAAATGATTTTGTTAAAAGCTAAACTAACCAGATGTGTGGCAAATATTTACAGTCTGGGTCAAGAGCGTTTACTCTTTGGCAGTTAGCTTTTAAAACAAAAGAGTTTTGACCAAAGATGAACTGAAGACAGCCGCAGCCGGTATCCAGCATTCTCGGGAGAGCCGTGAACTCACGGCCTCTGTTTGATAAGCTGCCACTTCACCTCTGCAGCAATTGGCCAGGAATACAGATGATGAGGCTTACTTCTCTGTGATGAGATCTATTTTTAAAGACCAGCGTCCACACACATATGACACGATATGTCTTCCCTCAGAAAGTTCGCACTGACAAATTATTGCCATGTTTCTAATTTTAAGTTTGAGTTAATGAATACCAAAGAACCTGAGGTTTGATTTCAAATTTTGCTCTACTAAAATTAAACTAGAATGTCACAGTCTTTTCTTCTTAGTATCAAGGGCAAACTAAATTATTTCAAAAATGTCAATACATACATTTCTAGTTTAGTATTCATCGGTATGCACACATACATGAAATGTGCGCATACACGCACACACCCGCATGCACACAGATAACAGAGATAAACCAATTACTTTAACAAACAGTAAACCTCTCTCCACAAAACAGTATGTGCCTAGAAATCAGATTCCACGTTTCAGCACCTAAGAATTTCTAACTGATCGTTTTCAGAATTACCATTATTACGAAAGCTACCAGACCAGGTGTGTCCAAGCTTTGACATCACAATGAATGCAGTATTGCTGTCTACAAAGTCCACACTTGAGACACAAACTCAGACTAACAACAACAAAGGAAAGCATTCATAATATTCCCTGTAAGGTTTAGTTCATGTTGGACTACATTCACAGGTTGCCTGTGATCCATGCATGTGCCACAGGGAAGACATGCCTGAAAGGCAGACTTTGACATATCTGTGGCTTAAAAATTATCTTGGCATCCATGGAAACCAGGAGGACTTACAGATATCCATGGCTGTGTGGTTATGTCTTGACCTGCTAGCTGCAGAAGAGAAGAAGAAAAGAGAATCTGAGAAAACAAGAGAAATGGGAAGAAATGGAAAGGGAAGAAAAGAGGAGGAGGAAGAAAAGGAGGAGAAAGAAGAGGAGGGGGAAGGAGAGAGGGAACAGAAGGAGGAGGAAGGAGAGAGGGAACAGACAAAGAGGAGGAAGGAGGGAAAGAAGAAGGCTCTCCTTACATTGTCCCTAAATATTCAACACCCTTTGACAAACCAAATAAGGCCAAGTGGCAACTGCGTTGGTTATTTTAAAAAGTCCATCAGTTCAACAGCTGGGCTGGAGCGTTTGAGAAACGCGGTCACTAATCCACTTAAATCCCTGTATTCATTGACTCGGGATGCAAGGGTTAAACTTGAGGAAGCAAGAATTACCCCACCTTTTCTTTTTTTTTCTTCACTTAATAACTTAATAACAGATCACAGCATTCTTTCTTTCTAAGAAGCAGGAAAGTCCTGTATTTGGAGAAATACAAGCTGATCTAGTTCGATTTTAGTCAAAAAGAATGGCCGGACTGACTGATCAGAGGAAGGCAAGGAAGGAAACAAATTAACCCGAAACCCAATGGGTTCAGAAGAAGGCACATTTTAGACCCAGGGCTGTAGGCATAGCTCAGTGGCAGGGACCTTGGCTGGCATGTGTGAGGCCTTAGAACCCCAGAACTGCAAAACAAAGGAGAAGGGGCCACAGCAGTCAGACTGGGAGCTGCCACTCAGGGCCACGCCCAGTGAAGAAAGCAGCTGCTTGCAAGGCAGCAGAGAAGAACTTCCCAGTTCACCAGTAAACTAAAGTCTAATAAGAAATAACAGCTGCTTCTCACAAAAATATACGAGGCTTCGAAACTGGATGTCCATTAGATTTCCAAAGGACATCACGGCAGCTGGTTTGAGGGGCACAGCCTTGTAGTCTGGCTACCCTTCTGGATTCTGTTCAGCCCTCTGCCTGACATTCCTACATCGCCCAGGAAAAGTTTTATTCTTCTCTGTTGTTGCTTCACATTAATGATAAAGGTCATGAGTAAAAGCTAAACTACCTCCCTCCCTCCTCCCCTCCCCTCTCCTGGAAGGCAGCAGCGCACTAACAGCTGATGTGGGCCCACACCTCATTCCCAGCTGTGCAAACTTTCCGAGCCACACGGTGGTAGAGGTCTGCCGTGCAGGCATTCCTGTTTCCCACCAGGCCTTCGAACTCTGCATGCACCTGCCAGGTTCTGAGGTGTACATGTTTGCATGAAAACATGCAGCACCATCACCACTACCAACCCAGCCGCCTCCAGCAAGCCAGGCAAGCACTCCCAGCATGGCATTCCACGCACCCCCAGGCCATCACATGGCAGCTCTAGGTACCACGACTGTGTAGAATATGACCTGCAGCAGCCTTCCCTTGACACAGATACCAGCAGGCAACCTACTAGCGAACAGACTTCAGGTGTCAGGGTTCTTACCTGGGAAGTGAGTTAAATCCAAGGGAATACTGGGGGCTGCACATCCTTTCCCCACTTTCCCTGACTCCTGTGGGGGAATCGGAGAACGTGGACCACAGGAGTATGCTGTGAGACCGCTACAGCCTCTAACTGGCATAGGAAGAGACCCCACTTCTGCCACATGAGCTTGATTCTCCTCTTCAGAAATCCCCACCACGATGCCTGTCTCTGTGCTGAGGCCTCAGCCCACTTCAGGGCCTCCACCCGCCTGTTGTTTAGCTGCCTGTGAGTGACATTATCAACTCTGCTCGTGAACATCCTCCCCGTGAACCCACCTTGGAGTTCCCTTGACCTGAATCTAAGACTTTTCAAGGCGGTATCCCCAAATAGCTGGACTTAGCGACTAAGAGATGAATCCTTGGCAGGGTTGCCTCAGGAAGCCATCAACACAGAGGAACACGCCAGCCATTCCTACTACAGCCCAGCTTCCCCTGGACACCTCAGTTTATAGCCGTCACAGGCTTAAAAAGTCAGAGGCAAATACACAGTGAAGACCATTTCAATCAACTTTCCCCCCACTTCAACTCAAACGAGACATTAGATGAAGTGCGTGCTGTGGACAACTTAGAGACTGCAGTTTCCTTGTCCCCGTGCCCTTAAGTCAGGGTGTTCCGGGAGAGCTGCTCCCTGAGGAGAGCTGCCCCACAAGGCTGGCTTCAAGGCTTCAACTCAAGTGTCATCAGTGGCGATGAGACTAAAGAGCAGACCTCTGCATGCATAATTCAGAACGTGGAGATGAACATTTAATGTGATCAGGGCCTCGGAGGACCGACCGGACTGTATTCACTTGCCCGTGTTTGAGACGTGCACGTGTGGCCTGGTGGGAAGGATGGGGCAGACCCCCAGATGCTCCTCAGTTTCCTTTGGAAACACACTATTTTGAATATTTCCTCTACGAATCCAGCATCATTAACTACACAGGTCCAATGGCACACTAAGGCCCTGTCATTTTTATAGGCAGTTAATGCACAGTGCAACTTTCTGTCACTCCGTCAACAGCCCCTGTAGCCAAGGCTGGCCTCGAATACAAACCTTCTTGTCTGACAGCCCCCAATGACTGGGACTGCACCTGGCTGCAATTGCCACATGTGCAAGTACCAGACAGCCACAGGTGGTCAGGAGCCACGTGACAGAACACCTTCAACTAGCCATTACTGTCAACACGGATTGGTTCTCCTGAACACGGCTGAACCAGACCCATGAGGTTGTGAGGTGAGTGCAGGTGAGAGGGCCTGTGTAGACAATCAGAAGAGCTGTGAGTGCAGGTGAGAGGGCCTGTGCAGACAATCAGAAGAGCTGTGAGTGCAGGTGAGAGGGCCTGTGCAGACAATCAGAAGAGCTGTGAGTGCAGGTGAGAGGGCCTGTGTAGACAATCAGAAGGGCGTGACTTCAGCTGCTCGGAGCCTAGGGCCCTTCAGAAAGAAAGATGAAAACAATGGGTGCCCCTGGGTATCCCCCACCCCACTACTTGTTTTTTTGGAAAAAGAAAGACTTTGGAGAGCCCATGGGGCATCTTAGGTTCCCACAGTCTGTTCGGGCTGGGGACCTAACTTTAAAACATCTACTCAAGAAAACCACCACTCACAGTGGCCACCGCACAGCTACCCTCCCCAGGGAACCCCCAGCCTCTTTCTTTGTTTAAATGTTGATCTCACACATCATAGACATCACCTGTAAGGAGCTCTTCTGCCAGCCAATTAGACGCTGCCAGCACAGAAGTGGGCTGAGAAAACACTCATTAAAATACCAAGGAAATTTGTTCTCAGATTGTAGAACATCCATTCACTAGCCGATCTGCACTTTCATCTGAGTGCCTAAATAAATTATAATTTACTTTTAATGAAATAATTACCTGGTGAAGAACCAATGATGAAATGTTTATAACCCCATGAGCCAAGCATTTAAACATGTACAAAATTAAAGAGTCCTAGCATACTACAGGTAGGCAGGGAGAGAAGTGCATGTTTGTATAAAACCCATGACAGAGGTTACCAGAAGATTTACCTTAAAGAGAAAAATGCAAAGAAATCCCACAGAGCCAAAGTTTCAGCTGGAAACAGATTTGCTGACCCTACCCCTGGCACACAGTCGTCTATCCCACGTGACCAAACTCCTTAAATCACTTCAAAATCTTCTGGCAGCATCTCTTTAAACTGTAATCTCAGTGTCTTGAGAAATTTGGGGACGGAGGATCGTAAGTTCAAGGCTTGCCATTATCTAAAGTAAGTTCAAGACCAGCTTGGGCAATTGAAGAAATCATTGCATTCATTTATTCTCGGACTCGGGTGGAGTGGAATGCCATAGCGCACCTGTGGCGATCAGAGGACATTGAGGGATTGAGGGACTGAGCCCCAGTCGTCAGGCCTGGTGACAAGCCTCTTGCCCTCAGACCTGGAAAAGAACAAGTGGGAGCTGGAGGTGGAGCTCTGTGGTAGAGCACTAGTCTCTCACGCACACGGAGTGCAGTCTCTGGGATTGCAACAAGCTTACAATAAGAATAAAATCTTCAGGCAGAGCTCTCTTCACTTTAAATCTGGGGGACACTTAATAAAGTATTGAACCTAAGTCAGAGAGATGTAGATTGAATGACCTCTTTCTGTCACACCCTGGTTGGATGAGGCTGCCATCAACCTTTGCTCAGGAGTGAATCAGTGTTATAGACAGCGCTTTATAACAGCAGAGAGGACACAGATTAAAATGAAGTTAGGAAGGGGCATCTGACTTGCTCTTGCTACACAAAGCAAATTTTATGACAGTGAATGAGCATCATCAGTGTAAGTTACAAGGAAACTGAATTACAGAAGACAGAAAATGCAATCGCAGGGTCATTCGGTGAACGTACGTGATGCAATGCTTTGGTGAAGAAGTCACAGAAAGAGAGCAGGGGAGTGGTTGGTTGGCGGGTAGGGGACATGGGCGATGCAAGTCGAAAATGCAGCTGTTGGAGGTGCAGCTCCAAGATGAGTCAGTTCCACACTCTAGCAGACCGAACACCTGCAAGGTCCAAGGTGAAGAAGAGAAGCAGGTGTGCGCAGGTGTGGAGCAGACCTCCTAGGAAACAGCCAGCTGTTTCCTGCTGTTCTTTCACAACATGTGGGCCAGCCCACAGGATCTTAAGTACTCAGAGAGTAGGGTTTGGTGGAGAGTGGCCCCAGGCACTGAGGGCAGAGGCGGCAGAGCTGCCATCCATGTTGAGAATAGTTCTGCCTATCTCTGCTGTCCCTGTTGGGTTAGCTGTGGCCACAGTGCTATTTCACAGAAGGATACATAACAGGAGAGAGTAAGGCAGACTAGAGGAAAGAAAATTTGAGTATTTAAATGTACAAAAAAGAAGTGGCAAGAGCTTAATCTGAGAAGAGGGAAGAGTCCCAATATGAAGGCCCGGAGAGGAAGAGGGTGACCACAACAGACAAGGAATGAGGGTGCGGGGGTGTGGGGTGTGCTAAAGCAGACACAGCTCAGAACAGGAAGACCAGGAAGACTTAGCAAAAGCCTCCCTCTAGCCAATTCGCACTTCCTCCCGCATCCTTTCTTGACCCTTGACTTTCTGTCTCAGGAGAGACAAAATATGTCCAGTCTCTGAAAGATCTATATTACAGAATACAAATATGTAGAAGGAACTTTAGAAGTCTTCTTGTGTGACCCTCATTCACCAGAGATGCCACGAGATCCTAAGGACAAAGAGCCCACTAAGGTCACAAGGCTTCCTCTACTAGATTTCCTAGAGGTCAAATCTCTCCCACTTCACACAGAATTGACTCTCTGCTGGGAGCAGGAAACAAACTCACTTCTTGAGAGTGGTGAAGGAGCCCCAGCTGAGTTGTCCTTGGCCTCCACAGCACTTGTTCCCCAACCCACCTTCTCCCCAGCAAGGTCCTTTGGAGATTTAAGAGAGTCAGCTGCCAGCAAGCTGCCTCTAGGGAAGAAGTGCTAGGAATCCAAACATATCAGCTTTGCCATTGAGAGCCTGTGTGGAAGTAATAAAAAACATAACAAAAACTCCAAAATGAAGACAGCAAGGCTCATCTCCAGTGTGCACCTCCTCTGTAAGACACAGCCCATGGCATTTAGTGGTCCCTATCTCCAGCGCCACATTTCTAATCTAGTCAAAGAATTTTAAAATATTTATCACTTTCAATGAAAATACATAAAATCATAAAGCCCACTGACTCTGTTTCTTTGGCTAGAATGAATGTCTGGCAGAAATGAAGACTGCAAGTATAATCAGGAGAAGAACCTACTCAACAGAACAACTAAGACTTCTGAATTTTGTTTCTCATTTTTATTTGTTTCTTGCACCACTAGGATCAAATCCAGGGCCTTGCTCAGCCAGGCAAGTGCTCTACCACCGAGCTACCCCCTCCCCCACCAAGCCCTTTTTAGTCTGGCCTGAATCAAATCTAACAATGAACTGACTGAAAAATCAGAATCAATACCTACAAACAATCAATGTGCTATTTTTGTGTTTGGTAACAGCAATCAGGAAAGGTGTGAGCCAGATACAACACGGAGGAGCTCAGCTGAACTTCAAGACCTCCCGACCCTGGTAAAACAGGATGAGTTCAAAGGCATCAGAATTCTAAGACGTGTCTGCGAGAATAGATTAAAACTCCTCAAAGGTGGAGTAGTATATCTGAAGCCCGAAATGCCACTGCTTTCCATCCTCACTTGGGGCCGGAGGAATGTGTAACACACGTACAAATACAATACGTGAACGTGTATATTTTTGGTGAGGTGGAGTAAACTTAGGTATCATGTTTCAGAATTCAACAGTCACTTAAAACAGCGAATCACTGAAACCTTAATGTCCTTGAGTACATATATATGTTTTCTGTTCAGTGACTATGTGGCTGAGCCCACGTGGCCACACAATACTGCGTGATCAGAGCAAAAAACAAACAAACAGGGCTGGAGAGATGGCTCAGAAATTAAGAGCATTACCTGATCTTCCAAAGGTCCTGAGTTCAATTCCCAGAAACCACATGGTGGCTCACAACCATCTGTAATGGGGTCTGGTGCCCTCTTCTGGCCACAGACAGAATATTGTATACATAATAAAGTAAATAAACATTTAAAACAAACAAACAAACAAACAAAATCCCATCAAGAAACAAGAAGCCTCTGAACAACAAACACACTGAAAATTGCCAGCGTGGGGCTGGTGCACGCGGCTGGCGCGCGGGGCTGGAGGAGCTGGCTCAGTCAGTAACACAGTCGCTGTACAACCTGAAGTGTTGAGTCAGATATAGAAGCATTAACCCCTGCACTGGGGAGGTGACCCTTGCACTAAGGAGGTGTCCCCTGCACTGGTGAGGTGTGGTGAGGTTATCCCTATACCAGGGAGGTGACCCCTGAAACTGGGGAAGTGACCTCTGTACTGGGGAGGTGACTCCTGTACTGGGGAGGAGGGCACAGACAGATTCCCGGAGTTCACTGGCCAGTGAGGCTGGGGGACGAGCTTCAGGTTCAGGGAGTGACTGTGTCTCAAAACGTGAGGTGGAGAGCAAATAAGAAAAACACTGCAAGTTGACCTGTGGTGGACACACACACACACACACACACACACACACACACTACACTGCCATATGTATAAAAGCTGTCAGATGGTCATTCAGAATCTGCCTCTTCATCTTCTATGCTTAGTTCTACCAGCACTGGATGTACAGACGACATAGGCGCACATGGCTAATTAGACTCCATTGTTTAATCACAAAGTGAAAAGCTAAAAATCACAAATGAACAGATCTTCCCTAACAAGGACAGGTCCTGGAGTGGGCCATGTGATGAACAATATGTGAATTGTGCCTTACGTGACCCTCAGGAAAGGACAGCCAGAGAGTGGAGAAACAAGCAAGTGAAAAATGAAACTGAATTCTAGAGACTGGGAAGCAGTGGACAAGGCTGAATCGAGGCAGCTGCTGTGGCCACTGCATGTACAAGAACGGAACCAGCACACAAAGGCCTACAGCATGGTATGAGCTTAAAAATTTAAAAATAGAAAGACAACAAAATAAGAATGCCAAGGCCATGGCACGCTTCAGGAGCACAGAATACAGAGACGGGCTCCCTACTGGAGACGCGGGACACTTGGAGGCCTTGAAGGTTGAACAAGAAGAGGCAGGAGGGCTTGAGTGTGTGCTGAGAGTGACTGGCAGGGAAAGAAGGGAGACTGGGTCAGAGGTCAAGGAGCTTTATTTAGTCTGGAAGAAACCTGAGTATGTTTTCCACACGAAGAGAGGGAGCCAGGAAGACGACAGAAGTTCAAGGCAGAGGAACAGGGATAAGCATGCCGGTAAAGGGGGGGAGGACGGCATTAAGATGGGAGGGGCTGCTGAAAGAGGACCCCTGGGAAGCCTTCTCCCACATTTCAGTGTCCACAGAAAAGTCCACTGGGTCACAGGCTGGAGGACAAAGCAACCTGTGAAGTCCCACCTCCCCCCTCCCTCCGTTCCCTTTCTGTCTTTCCTTCCCACTTATTTCTGCGTTTGTGGTAGTAGTGCTTGATTCCAGGCCATGCAGACACTGAATGATCCCTCAAGCTTCCTATGCTGGAAACAGGATCCCCAAACACATTTTGATGGTACCTGGAGGTGGGACTATCGGGTCCCACAGGCCTCGTGAGTGGCTGAGTTCCTGGGATAACAAGAGCTGCTCTGTCAGAGGAGGACGTGCTCTGTGGCACACTAGCTCTCTCAACACATGAGGTCCCATGATGCCTTGGGGCTCTCCAAAGGTCCCAACAGTGACACACATACCTGATGTAGCCTTCAACTTGAACTGCGATCAATACCCATTTTTCTTTTTTTATAAATTACACAGTCCCCAGGAAGTAGACTAACACAGCTGGCAATTACGTTTACAGTCTGAGTTACACTGGTATTCAGGAGTTAGGTATTTGAGGTGCCATCACATAGGTCTGGGTTCAAATCCAGCCAATTCTAGGGCTTATGTCCCTGGGCAAGGCTGTCTGAGCCTCAGGTCTTTCCTTGGTAGAATGGGCCCACTGAGGGTCCCCTGCCTCAGGAAGTCTGGATGGTATAATGCGGCGCACTTCCTGATCAGCAGGAATGAACGGCCACGAAATCGAGATTCCTTCCCTTATCACGTCTTTATTTGGAGTCACTCGGTTGAGGAAAATTGGGGGAAGGGAAGAGAGAGAAAAGACAGAGAGAGGGAGAGCAAGGGAGAGAGGAAGAGAGAGAGCAGGAAGCCAGAGAGAGCGATGAGAGAGAGATTAGAGAGAGCGGAAAAACCCAAAGGCAGCTGCTTTTCTAGGGTGAGAGGCTCGAATGCTGATTGGTTGATGCCATTCTGCTAGGGCCCAAGGCCACAGGACAGGTCAGGGAACCAAGTCTCTGAAATGCAAAACAAGGCCCCAAGCACACTGGCCTGCATGACAGCATCAAAGGATTTGTATACCTCCAGGCTGTAGGACCGCTGGCACTATCTCGCCAAGGCGACATCCTGGCAGCTCCTTACAGTATGACATCTGGACGCAATGCAAAGGGCCCCCGTGCACTGCTCAGTGTTCATACTGCAACACTGGGGGGCAGGTGCCAGTGTGCATTTATTTTGATTATATTTACTTTCAGCATGATGGGCACAGGGACTTCATCACTTTCCTCTCTGAGTCGTTTCAGGGAATGCAGTCACCAAGGACAGCCCCGCACTGTAGCCTTCTGCGTCTTACAGCATTGAACCAGAGCTCTGCACAAATGAAATTCCCAGGAAACTGAAGATATGAGCAAACATATGCCAGTGAGGAGAAAAATCACTGATCCCCAGGCAGCAGAACTATGCCCTTTACTGTATTTACACAAAACTCAGCTAAGTCTAGGTTAGAAACCTGTTTGGGAATTGTGGTCGACTTTCAGAAGAGGGTAAGCAACCTATGAGCAAAATACATGCTTCACTCCCACCAAAGGGAGTGTCTTTAAGGAGCAGAGACTTTTCTGAACTACAAGACACTGTTGTCCCTGAGGTCAACAGTTCAAGACCCTCCCAAGACGCGCTACTTGAGTTGATGCCTAGCCCTTGGAAAAAACACCCAAGACAAGTACCCAGGTGATTTTTCTCATTCCAGGCAAGGCTCCAATACTGAAGAGGCTGTCTTTGTCAAATGCACTTCAATTTCCTGTGTTGGTAAAAGCACGTATTCAGAAACCCCATCAGACTTGTAACAGGAAGGCATCTTTCTGCATGAGTATTTTGATTTGAGAAAAAAAAGAGATCTACATAACAGAGAACACCAGCCTTCACAGTGGATACTCCAGAGGGAAGAGCTGAGCTTCTAACAGAACAGCTACATTATGACTTGACAAAGCCACACACTGCTACAACTCACATTTGTGGAGTGGCCCCTGGGTAAGATGAGATCAAAGGTACTAAGATCCAATGCTTGTTGGGTACCCCACCTCCCTTGTAGAAGGAGGGCACCAGGATGTTTGTAGCACCAGCAGCCCTACAGTACAGACTGGAGTCAAGGCCCTGGAGTCAGAGACAGACAGACAGACAGACAGTAAGGGGACACTCTGGCCATGTCATGTGATATCATCTCCCAGGCATTTGAAGAGGATGCCAGCAAAGGTCTGGTGGTAGAAGGGATCTTGAGAGTGAGGCTCAGGCTATGGGCAGTGGCACAAGGCATGAATGAGCATGAAGAATCCACTTGTGAGGAGTGACGTGGTCGAAGTAAACTTACAAAGTGCACTCTGCCATCAGACTGGACACAGGAGAACCCGAGAGCAAAGGGATCCACTAAGGACAAAGTGGTAGCACAGGCTGGAGACCAGGCTGGCAGGGAGGGGCCAAGTCCCATCAGAGACAGACACAGAGGCCTGGGGAACCTGTGTCGTGAGTAGTTAAGGGTAAGCAGTCAAGGGCAGCATGGTTCCTGTTCAGCAATCAGCAAAGATGCCCAGAAATTCCAGGAAATTCTACATTGGGAGATAATCCTTATCATGGCAAGACAACCCCACCCTCGTGCTTTAACACGATTATAGGGATCATCCTAAAGGGTCCAGACAGCCAGACCCCAGGGACATGACTTCCTGTTCCAACAACAGAGGTGGTTTCCACTGGCTAACTGCCCAAGGCCTGAGACTGCCTGCTATAGTTCCTGGTGCCTCCTTGCAAAATCTGAAGGCTTTTGTCTGTTCTTTAAGTCTTCTGTAGCAGAGCATTAAATGTCCCCAAGTGTGCTAAAGGGACTAGAACCCAAAGTCTCCCAGATGCCTCAGAAGTACAGGCAAAGATAAGCAAGCACAGGGGATGACCGCAGAGGGTCAGAACTTTACCAAACTGTAGAGATTATGCTCTGGGCATCAGTCAACTGATCACTGAAAAGCCACTCCCTGGGGTTTAGCTAACGAGCATCACCCTGTCCAGTAGAAGGAAGCATGTCAGGAACAAGTCATCTCTCTTGGGTACCGATGTCACAGCTACTCACCTCCAGACGGTGACACGGGGCCCTATTTCTAGCAAGGCATTCAACTGCTAGGCTTGTCTGAGAGTTCTCCTGGCTTAGTGAGCAGCAGCAGCCCCACCCCCACCCCACTCCAGAGTGTGTGTGTGTGTGTGTGTGTGTGTGTGTGTGCGTGTGTGTGCGTGCGCAGTTCATACTACAGTTCCTCTCAGCCAGCGATACCACTGATGGCCACAGTAACACATAGGCATCTACATACAGCATGCAAATTGAGCGCTGACCCTTTCCAAATGAGTCCCTCACACACCAGCCATGGGTACATGTAGTAGAAATCTGTTTTACCAGTGGCACAGCTTTCAGTGGAGAAGCAGAGTAGATTTTCCAGTGACGTTTCTCAACATAAATATTCTATTTACTACCTGATAAAGAGTTACTATGTATACTTGTTCATGTGATACATTACTAAAAAATAATCTTTTTTTTTCCTTCAGTGGTTTATGTCAAATCCACCTGCCATGTTCCACACCTTGCCGCTACTTCCCAGCCCCGAATTACCAAACTAAAGCAGAGATTCAAAAGGCAGGATAACACCCCTCACTGGAGAATTTAAAAATGAACTCCAACTCAAAATTTAGACACTCAGGTGAGAGTTTTTAAGATTCTGGACCAAAGCTGTTCTAGATGTCAAACTTAAAGAATCTGAGCGTCATTGGCAGAGTCCTGAAAGCAAAGAGTGGGCACAAGGCTCACAGGCAATTTGCATTTCTCCTGAATTAATAGCATGAGCAAGGACTGGGAGTTTAGCCCAGTGGTAGAACATGTGCTGAGCATGCTGAGGCCCTGGGGTTTGATACTCAGAACCACAATGAATGACAGAGAGCTAGAAGATGGCTAGGTAGGTAGCTAGGCAGACAAACAGACAGACAGACAGATAGACGGAGATAGATGATAGATAGATAGATAGATAGATAGACAGACAGATAGAGATAAAGAGATGGATAAATGATAGATAGATAGATAGATAGATAGACAGACACAGAGAGAGACTGAGACTATTTTACAGATAGATGTGAAATAAAGCAACGCTCTGCATTATGAAAAATCCTAATTTAAATGTGAAACTGTAGACAGGATGTACTTACTTAGTTCCCTTAAGCAAACTATCAGCTATAAACCTCTCTTTGCGATAAAGTACGTCCTTTTGTTTTAAGAAAATTCAATCTTCCAAACACCTAAATTGCACCCGGGGCAGCCACAGGCATAACTGCAATAACTAGCATGCATGGCAGGAAACTGTAAAGCTTCACATCAGCAGCTCCCTGGGAATCATGCTCACAGAGAGGCTCTTCCAGGCAGCTGCATTTAGATACATAGAAAGACTTTTCACTTACTTCAAGTTTCTGTGTAATCCTTGTTCCTCTAAGTGAAAGGGGCCGGGATCACACTGAAATTCTTTATTGATTGTTTTAATAAGAAAAAAAACAAAAACAAAACAAAAATAGCAACAACAAAACAACCGTAATCCCTCTAATTCAGCTTTGGGTATTCTTGAGTAGAGTCTCTTCAAGGAAAACTATCTCTAACGTCTAAACAAAAGTAATATCTTCCAAGGTAGACCAGCGGCAGGCAGTGCATAAGATCAGTGGTCAACAAACCAGGCAACTGCCATTATCGGTGGGATGATTCACAGAGAGTATATTTAGAACGGTGCTTTCCAGAGGCTGTTGAGATGCCAGGTTCGGGAAATAGGTGAGGGCTATATCCCAAAGGTCTCTTTCAGGAAAGAACACCAAAATATTAACAAAAAGAGTCTTCTCTTTGAAGTCCCCAAGCTCCTGGTGTCTTCGAGGCTGCGCTTGCCCAGTCTGGTCTTGGCAGAGTCATCCATTACTGGGTAAATCCACATGAAACCTGAGGACGCTTGAGTGGAGGACACAGTGGGAGGCAATGTGGCAACTCTACATGGGATCAGCCTTTTATGGCCTGAACTGGAGAAGCCTGGTACCAGCTAATGGACCAGAAATAGCTCTTGACACCGAGAGAGCCCATCAGCTGTTGGCGCAGGGCTGACAGGCAGCCACTTCAAATGTAGCTCAATTGGCTGCATTCTCTCTAGTTTGTTTTATAGAGAAATTAAAAAGGTGCAGCAGGCTGCTAAACAGGTGACAACACAGAATTAGACAAGCAAACATGCCTCCAACGCTAGGATTTAGACTAAAAAAAAGAACAAGGCGTCGTGGATCAAACCGGGATCCTAAACACCACACAAAGAACCAGACACAGTGGCACAGCACACAGAGGCCACACAGATCCTCACACACTGGCAGCTGTGTAGCCCTCGACACTGCTTAGTACTGCCCAGCAGAGGAAGATGGCATTCTCAGAAGAACTTTCGGTAAAGCAACATAAAAATTTTTCTTACAACCCTGGTTTATCCTCCCAGCCCATAGGACCCGGATATAGTGACTGGTGTCCCTTCAAAATCAGACAGACTTTAACCACTAAAAACAAAGGGAACAAAACACAAAACAAAAAACAGTTGCAACTACTTCTTAAATGGCCCCTTGCACTTTTTAAACACTGAAACTAAATATTCCAACTCCATTTACAAAAGTACTTACCAGGGCAAGCATCCTGCTGCTACAAGGGTAAGGGTGAGTCTTAATTGTCTGCAACAGCTTCAATGTAAATCACAAAGCTCATTAAGTCCCAGGCCCAGAGCAATGCTGCCTGCTGTGTGGGGCCTCTGGCTGATAAGCCTCTGAGTATCACGGGTTCCCAGACCACCAGCTGCATCACCCAGGAGTAGGGAGGGCTCACAACAAGGGTCAAAATTCCTGTCACTAATTAACCCTGCAGGACAATATCTACTTCTAAAAACATAACCCATGGCCAGGTGGACAGATGACAGTGCTGTGTGGCATGGTTCACAATACTGAAAGAAGGCTGCAGTCATGGAGGAAGGAGAATGTCCATGGTGAAGCTAAATGTCCTAACTCCATCCATGAATCAAAACCCCATAGCCTTACAAATGTGCATGGTTTTCATATGCAGACTTAAAAAATAGATAGCAGATAGCATAGACAGGTGTGACAATTAGACATTAGTTTCAGACTATTTTGTTAAAAGGTTAGAACAGTTTGTCAAGTCAATTTTTAATTGACCTCCAGATGACAGCCACACTAAATTTTTCAGCACAACTTTGGCCTCTAATTTGAGCTGCAATCCCTGTCTTATTGTCTCTCTTACAAATTTAGTGTTTCTCTCGTCGTCAGGCTCATTTTGTCTTGTTTAAATGCTGGTTGGTGTTGTGTGTGGTGTGTGCCTGTGTGTGCACAGGTATGTATGTCCATTTGCACACATTCGAGGCCAGTGGAAGATATTGGATACCTTCCTCTATGGATTTTCAGCAGGATTCTCACTAAACCTGAAGCTTATACTGTTTCATGTCGGTTGCCTGTCCAGTTAGGTCCCAGGATGATGTCTGTCTCCACTCCTTCAACACTGGGGCTAGGGGAACACAAAGTTTTTACATGCTGAGGATAACAAGTATCTTTGTAATGAATTGTTCTGTCTCTTTAAGGGACAAGCCACGCCCACTCCCTCCCACATCCACTGAGGCAGGCTGATCTTCAGCTTCCAGCCTGAGTTCCTCCCCTTTCCACCTCCCTCTCAAAGAGGCTGTTTCTGCCTCTCCCCTTCCCCCTTCTGTCCCTTCCTTTGTGTTCTCTCTCTCTCTCTCTCTCTCTCTCTCTCTCTCTCTCTCTCTCTCTCTCTCCTCTTCTCTTCTCCCTTCCCCCTCCATAACCCACTGAATAAATACCCAACCTCACTCTGATTGGTGTGCCTATCCATGTCATTGTCTCTTGCCTGCTGCCATGTGTCTCTCTGCCCTGAACCAACCACCGTTCAGTGACCTGCAGCCATCCCTACCTGGGACTGGCTGCTTTCGGGATCCCCTGCCCACTGCCTGCTGCCACATGGCCTGCTGCCTGCTGCCGCTGGGGATCCTGCAGTATTTTTAATAATCCATTTCAGTCTTTCCCACTGAGATATCTCCCAACCCTGTCTGCTTTTTGTTTGTTTGCTTGTTTGTTTGTTTTGGTTTTTTAATACAGGATTTCTCTGTGTAGCCCTGACTATTCTCTTACTTACTCTGTAGACTAGGCTGGTGTCAAACTCAGAGATCTGCCTCTGCCTCCCCAGTGCTGGGAAATGATGAGCAGGCAGTGATGAGCAGAGGTTAAGGGTGCAGTAAGCAGGGTGCAGTAAGCAGGCTACAAAAGGAAATTCTGGGGGGGTCCTCCTTATCACATGAGTCTCCATTCATCTACTGATTGTGCCAATAGCAGTGTCCTGGTTGGAATCCTGCTCCATAGTTTGCAAGATGTTCCCACCAGGATTGGGTAAGGAGATACTATCTCTTTATAGGACATTCCCACTGGGGGACACTGGGGGAGGAGACATGATATCTTTGTATTCTTTTTAATTTTTATTAATTCTATTTATTTATTTCATATTTGTGTGTGCATATACATGTGCTGCTTGTATGTTTGTGTGCACCTACGAGCACGCACAGAAGTCAGAGAAGGACATTGGGTGTCCCCCCTTATCACTCTCCACCATATTCCTTTGGGAAGGGTCTCTCACTCAACCTAAATCTTATTGGTTTGTTTGTTTGTTTGTTTTGTTTTGTTTTTTGTTCTTTTAAGGCTTGCCGCCAATAAACTCCAGTAATCCTCCTGTCTCCATGCCTTGCTTTTTACATAGGTACCTGTGGCTTGCTTTTCACATAGGTGCTGAGGATTGAACTCACGCTTCACACTTGTGTGGTAGGCCCTTTACCTACAGAGCCATTTCCCGCAGCTGCCCAGGATGTCTCCCAGAAACAGAAAACTCACTACAAATAATGTCGCATACATCTGCTCTGACTGTCGAATTAATAATGTTTCTCAACTGACCACCCTTCACCCCTGCATCTTGGTCCCGCAAATCAGGAGCCAGGTCCACCCCTAACTGCAGAATCTCTGAAAACACCGAGCCTTGCAGTGTAAGCATCAGCCTTCTTGTCTATTTCCTCTCAGTGTCAAGGCAGGGCAGTGACAGAGGCCCCTCCAAGCTCTCTCTTTCTCATAGCCACCCTCAAACCACCGAGCCTGCTGCGTCCAGATCGGCCTTCAGTAGCTCTCTGCCCTGGCATCCCTGCCAGCGTGGGTTTTCAGTGCCGACCTATGAAGAGCTGCCTCTCCTGGACAGGAGGGTAGCAATTACTCTTCCCCTCATTCCTTAGCCAAGTTGTAACACTAAATTGTCTAAAGAAAGGATTTAATGAAAGTCTTTTATAAATCCATGAGAAACCACATTGAACCTTGAGGTGATCTCGTTATAGACCAAGGACTAATTTGCCCTTAGAGAACTATGAGGAATTTCTCCAGGTATCACCTAACACTTTTGAAAACAAAAGTGAGAATGGATATGTCTAGTGGGTACATTGCAGGAACCTCACACCTCTTTAGCGGCATCACATAGGTCATACTGCTGGAGAAAGGTGCTCCTGTCTCCTGTGAACGCCTCCCTCATCCTCACTTAGGAAACCCTCACCATCCTGGAAATTCCACTAAACTCTTCCCTGGTCCTGAAAAGACAAGGAACCCATGATCTCTTAGCACCCGCAGAACGTGAGTCAGTCAGCTACTTCATCCATGTAATAAACGTTTACTTATAATCCAGTGCCTTTGGGGAAAAAAAATAAACGCTTGTGATATGAAGTTCTATCACTAGCATTAAAAGCCCTTGTGGGGAGATTCTCTCTCTCTCTCTTTTTCTTCCTTCCCTCAATCGTTTACTACATCCTTCCCTCCCACTCTTCCTCCCTGATCCTTCTCCTTGCTTCTTTTTGTTTTATATGTGTATGGGTGTATGTACATGTTTGTGTGTGCACATGCATGTGGCAGTCAGATGTTGACTGAGTTTTCTGTCCTGACCAGTTCCTGCAATCATTAAGTACCAAAGAAATCACACAGAAGTATACATTAACTATAAACTGATTGGCCCACTAGCTCAGGCTTCTTATTAACTCTTATAACTTATATTAGCCCATTATTCTTGTCTATGCTAGCCACATGGCTTGGTACCTTTTTTCAGTGAGGCAGTCACATCTTGCTTCTTCTGTGATGGGATCACAACTGCAGAAAGAGCTTCCTTCTTCCCAGAATACTCCTGTTCTCCTTGACCTGCCTCTACTTCCTGTCTTGTTGTCCCGCCTATACTTCCTGCCTGGCTACTGACCAATCAGCGTTTATTTAAAATATTATTGACAGAATACAATTGTACCACATCAGCCTTGTGTGTCATCTTTCATGAAGTGTCATCCATCTTTGTTTGTTTGTTTGTTTGTCTTAAGACAGTCTCTTCTTGAGACCTAGGACTGCTAATGAGACACAGTTGACTGGACAGTGAGCTCCAGGGAAGCTCTTGGCTCCTCTTTCCCAATGCTGGGATTTTTAAGAGCATACTGTCTCACTCAGCTTCTTTATCTGGGTTCTGGGGATAGCACATTTCCAAGCCCCTAGATACAGCCACAAGAGACTTTCCTTTTTCTCAGGATCATCAGTCAATGCAGAATGCAGAAGATGAACTACGTAGAGCTGCCCAAGTGTTTCTGGGCAAAAGCCTTAGTCTCATTATGTCCCTTCTTGTTCTAAAATAGCAATGACAACAGAGTCTGACCAGGGAAAAAAAGGCCACAATACTCTAAGCCTTCTGCTGTTGACAGAGATTTCTGTCCTGCCCAGTCCTACAGTTGTTCAATCCCAAAGAAACACACAGAGGTCTATGTTAATTATAAATTGGTTAGCCTATTAGCTCAGGCTTCTTATTGGCTAGCTTTTACATCCTAAACTAACCCATCTCTATTAATCTGTGTATTACCATGAGGTCTGTGCTCTCTTTCTGAAAGTTTTCAGCAAACTTAACTGACCTCAGATAAAGATCTTTTGAGCTGCAGGGTCATTTCTCAGTCAGTGGGTTGAACAAATGATGTAACTGATTCTCCCAAGTGGCAGCAGTTCCGGAACAATGGCTGTGCTACAAGACTCGGCCCAGACAGTGCTGGCCTCATGATTAAAATGAAATGGGGGTTTGCCAGGGATGAGCCTGGCCCAGGCTCCAGGGACTCAGCCTCACTTTCGGCAGGACCAACTCTGCATTCCCGGACACCAGGGTAAGAGTCTGACAAGGAACCAGAGATGTACAAAGTGTGGCAACCAGTTAGGCTGCTGGATGTCTAAGACCAGGGATTTTCTGTCTCTCTGAAGAAATAGACCCGGCATGGCAGAACCCTAGAGGTTCTTAAAAGTGAGGTAGAGCTGATGGACATGCCCAAGGGGGTGAGGATGTCCTCTCTACACAGCTACCGACATCACCAGGCACAGTACCATGGTAGTTTCCTTTGCTGGGCCTAAACTCCAACATGAGTGTAGAGCATGATGGGCCTATGCTCTTCCCAAGGACGGCCAGGAAAGGGGAAGCATTTGTGCTGTGGCCAATGATACCGGGAGCATTACACACAGTGGCCACCAGGGGAGTGAGATGGCCTTTGAAGAACATGCTCTCAGAGATGCACACCACCCAGCTGGTAGCACAGGGCACATCAGGCAACCCAGGAGGCAGAACCTCCTCACCCCATCCAGACACAAGTGAAGGGAGTATCAGGGCAATTCAAGAGTCCAATCAACCCACAATGAGGGGAAGCAGCAGTATGATAAATCCATAGAGCTGGGCCCTCAGTGGTATAATAATTTCACAGTACTTGACACTCAGTGGTACCACAATTCTACAGCACTGTTTCCACAACAATTGTCATTCTACAGTGCTGGACCTTCTAGAGTACAGCCATGCTATAGCACTGGACACTGTACAATACTTACAGTGCATATTCTACAGTGCTAGATCTTGCATGGAATACTTACTCTACAACACTAGATCCTGCATGGTAGAGTCACCCAACAACACTGAACACGTATAACACAGGAGCATGTATGCTAGACTTACTCAGCAACACTGGACACTCAATGTATGATAATTTTACATCAAGGAACCTGCACGAGAAAGTACTGCAATGGGACAGTAATTTTGTATTATAGTATCATCCACAGTAAAGTAAGCCCACAGCCCTGAATACTCTACAGTAGTCACTCTACAGCAATGGGCACTCAAAAGTACAGTCATCACAAAGTGATAGACATCTTGCCACAAAAATTCTAGAGACATACACAGTACAACAGTTCTACAGTGCTAGCTGCCACATAATACAGTCATTCTACAGTGCCAGATTCTGAACAGTACCATCACCCTGTAGCACTGAACCATGCACAGTATAGTTGCTCTGCACTGCTAGATCCCTGACAATACAGTCATTCTACAGTGCCAGATTCTGAACAGTACAATCATCCTGCAACACTGAACCATGCACATACAGTTACTCTGCATTGCTGGACCCTGGCAGTACAGTAATTCTACAGAGCTCCATGGTACAGTTGTTCTATGATACTGAACACTGCACATTACACTTATGCTAAGGGACTGAACCCTTCACAGCACAATCATCCTACAGCACAGAGTACAGTCATCCTGTAGCACCGGACCATGCTTAGTACAGTCATTGTACAGTTCTGGACCTTTGACAGTACCATCATTCTGTAGACCTAGCCCTCCTCAGTGCTAACATTCTACAAAGGTGGACTCTGTACAGTAGTTAATTTACAGAACTGAACTCTCTTTGGTACAGCCATTTCATAGCACTAGACACTCAACAGTACACTGGATCTTGCAGGGTACAGTTATTCCACAGCACTGGACATAGCATGGTACAGTCAGTCTCTACACTGGACTCTACATGATATAGTTAACTGTGCTGGACTCTGCTGGACAGTCATTCTGAAGTCTGAACCTTCAGCAATGCTACAGCACTGAGCCCTCTATAGAACAGTATTTCAGCATCACTGAACACTCCCTAGTATAGTAACCCTTTAGTGTTGGACCCTCCCCAGTTCAGCCATTCTACAGAGTTGGACCCTACAGTAAAGTCATTCTAGAGAGCTGTACCCACCATAGCTCAGTATTCTACAGCTTAGCACCCTCCATGGTACAGCATTCTACAGTGCTGGGCTCTGTACTACACAATCGATCTACACCGTAACTAGGCTCACCATCCTACAGCACTGGACCCTCCATGGCACCATTTTTCTGTAACACAGGGCTCTCATAATATAGTAATCATACAGCGATGAATTTTCATGGCTCAGTATCTTATGGTGCTGGCCACTAGACAGTGTGGTCATTCTCTGATGCTGGCTCCCTCCACAGCACGGTGTCTTATGTGACCTCCCACAGTACACACGCTACAGCACTGAGCCCTCCACTGCACACTCTTTCTGTGACACTCAACTGCTCCACCTTGCAGGTGCCCATGGCTTCAGCTGGGCATTGGAAACACAGGTCCCCAATGGAACAAGTTGAGGAAAAATAAGCAATGGGAAGTTTAGTTTCAGCAAACATGCACTTCGGTTTCTTAGAGTTCTCATTTCCTTGCCATCAGCGAAGGTTTGGTTTGTGTCCAGGCACTGAAAATTAATGGCCTGGATGAGGTCTCCTACCGCGGCTACAGTCAGTTCTACAAGAACCAAGACTCTGTCATTCCCAGGCAAAGCACCAGCTCAAATTTCACAGAGCAGAACCACAACAGCTTCCAAGGGTGGAAGTGAGGGACAGGAGGGACCGAGAAAGGAAGTGGGCACAAGAGAGATGGAGTCCATGAGTCAAGTGGGAAGAGAGGAGAGTCATTAGGCAGGAAAACAAATCAGAAGAACAAGGCATACTTCATCTTCCCTCTCCAAGGACCTGGTGTGGCAGACCGGCCCTTCAAAGATCTGGAGTTCCCAACTGGATGCAGACACCAGGTGAATTACTCATGACCATGCACAAGAGCAGTGGACTGACTCCAAAGCACACATGGCCCATGTTGCAGTAGGAGAAAAAGCAAAGGCCCACTGTGTGGGAGAAGGGAGGAAGTTAATATATTGGCATGAGCAGTTACTGCAGAGTTCCTCCCTCAGCCTCCCTTCTACCCATGCATCTGCACATGATTCCACTGACACAGGCTCACAAAACACGGCCGGTGTGAGGACAGACATTTCTGTCCACTTCGTGGCTTGTTGTTTGTCTCCAGAGCTTAGAAGAGTGCCTACGAGCTAGGCCAATAAATACTTGCTACAATGGGATAAGTTCTAGGGCTTGGGAGGTGGCATAGCTGGTGAAGGGCTTGTTATGGAAGCATGAGGACCCCACGACCCACATAAAAGCTGGGCACAGCTTGTAACTCTACCACTAGAGACAAGAGGGTCACTGGGCCTCACTGGCCGGTCACTCTAGTCTAATGGTGAGTTCCAGAAACTAAAATGGAGAGTGACTGCGGAAGATACCTTATACCTGTGACCTACACACACACACACCACACACACACACACACACACACACACACACACACACAGCACATATACACACACATACACACAGAGAGATGTATGTCCCATAGAAAAAATACCAAATGTAGGATATTTTCAAGGCAGATTCGCTTCCTCCCACCTGTGATCATATCCAGGCTGGCTCTGGGCTGACTTAGTCTGCCTCCTTTCAGAGTGCCTCTTTGGGGAAGAGCTCTCTCATTAAACAGTCTGATGTCAGCACTGAGCTCCCTGGCTTCCTCCGTGCATTCTTATTCTACAGGCTTGGCATCACTTAAGCAAACCCACCTCCCAGGGACCATACTCACGCAGAGGCACAGCAACCTTCATGGACAGCTAGCTGATATGGTCCTCAAGGCAGGATTGCTTTCCAGAGAGGCCCTGCCCAATGTGTTCAGATGATGGCCAAGCAGGCAGGTTTACTCCTCTCTCCCCAGAAACAGGAGACTGCTTCCTGTACCAGCGAGGATTAATTGAAATCCCTAGTGGGCCATCCAGGATATGAAACTTACAGTAATCTAATCTTGTAGAGGAAGAAGTACAAATCATAGTTACACGGTCTGACAACGAGAGAAGTGATTAATGCCAGGCTGCCACAAGGTTAGGGCCCATGGTGACTGCTCCCCAAGAAGCACAGCCCGAATAGAGGGATCCAACATGCAAGCATCACAATCGACATCTTGATTTTCATACCTGGCTGGGGTTGTGGGAAGGGGACGCCTTGTTCTCAGGACCACAGTGCAGAAGACATCTTTGCCCAGTAGGGCAAAGAAGCCCCATGGCCACAGCAGCAGAAGGGAACTATTCGGGCTCCTCTGACCCAGAGTGCTGCATTTAGGCTCTGGGGTTACTTTCCTCGGGAGTGTAAGGCCTGTGAATCATGCCTCACAAAATGACCCAGAAACACCAATCCTCTGCAGGGAGGACCAGAGAGCACAGACAAGAGGAGAGCTGCCTGCACCCCGCCCAACAACAGCACAGCTCTGAGGAAGAACTGGCTCCCTCCTGAAGCAGCACTCTGCTCCCATCTCCAGGGGACAACAGCCCGAGTGCCCTGGGAAAGTTGGTCAGGATGCCTATAGCCTGGAACCAGCGTTCTGCTTTTTTTTCCTTCTGCACAGCTGCATTCAATTTTCTGTCCTTGGGGTTTTAAAGGAACATTTATTCCAGGGCCAGGATTCTCAAGTTTTATGGTTATACAACTCCCTCCCAGGGCCAAAGAATGTTTGAAAAAGTCTTAAGCCCAACGACGAGAATTAGTGAAACGATCCAAAGAAACTGAAATGAGAAACATCAAGACCTGTTCCAATTTAGAATCAGCCTCTTACTACATTGCAGTGCATGGTCTGCCTGCCCTGCGAAGCTCGTGCGACCATTTCCCATGCAGCTGTAAGTAAGAGTGCAAAGTTCAGTGCGTGTGTGTGTGTGTGTGTGTGTGTGAGAGAGAGAGAGAGAGAGAGAGAGAGAGAGAGAGAGAAGGAGGGAGGGAGGGAGGGAGGGAGGGAGGGAGGGAGGGAGGTGAAGAAAGGGGGAGAATGCATACCCAGCAGAGGCTTTCAGACGCATGAAGGTGTGTTACAGCCATTCATGGTGCCTCCTTTCTGCTTCACAATAAAGTTTATTATAAATTAGGCTTAGAGATTAATTAGACTCAATAAAAGATTTTAAAAGAGAGTGATCCCTTTATAGGGGCTATATTCTGGTTTATTTTGCCTGTTAGAGTTGGGTACCCTAGGTAGTTTTGGTAGCTGATCACAGAGGGTAAGGAGGGAGGGAGGGAAATGAGGGGGGAGAGGAGAGAAAGATGTGAGAAGGGAAGACAGATGTACAATTTTACTGAGAATTTTAGTGGCATGTTTAACTGACTGTCCAGAAGCTGATTTCATCATTAACATCTAACCATCCTTAACAGGATAAGAGCACCCCGGAATCCATGGAGCATCAAACAGCTGTCCAGACGCAACGCCATGGCCCTGCTGAGGAATGCTCCATCTCCCTTACCTGGCCTCTTCTGCCATCATCTCACGTCACCAGATCACCCACCTCAGCCATCTGTGCACACGGGCCAGAGCACATTCCTCCACTCCACTCTGAAGTCTCCCACAAGCTCTGGGGCCTGAGGCTTAAGACACAGCACACACCACCCACATTAGAGACCTGGCTACTACCCAAGACAAATAAGATGTTTCTGAGAAACAAAGCGATTTTTACAGATCCAGCCTAAGCAGATGGAATCGGAACTCCTCCACCGAGGCAGCTGCACGCCCGTAGCACCTGCTACTTACAGCCGCTCCAAGAAGAAGCAGAGAACCAGCGCACTGACCTGGCCTGGCCCTGGCCATGATGAGGCCTGCTGCAGTCTGCTCTGAGGTTTAGTCCCCAGCAGAGATTTCCAAACCCTTTGTCTCTGTAGCACTTTCTCTTACGTTTTAAAAACAAAGTAATCAAAAGTATCCTTTAGCACAGCACTGAAGCAAAGCGAACCTTGGGTCGAAGGTCAAATACTTCCTCCTAGATAAGCACTCAGGGCTCCTGTGACTGGAAGTAGACAGATATTAAAGTCCTAAACCTACTGAAAGCAAAATTAAAAAAGATAACACAAAACACGCCCAAGATTTAAAGTCAGGACTTCCATGAAGACAGCATATAACATCTCATCAAGTAGTTTAGAAACTTAATAATATTTTTAAAGTGTTTGTTACATTTTCAATTTTATTTGCATAAGTGCATATACGTGAGGTACCCGTGTGCCATGGTGGGCACGTGGCATTCAGAGGGCAGCTTGTGGGAGTCAGTTCTCTCCTTCTATAAGTAGGTCTGAGAGACTGAACTCAGGTCATCAACCAGGCTTGGCAATAGACTCCTTTACCTGCTGAGCCATCTTGTCAATCCTCATTTTTCTCACAATAATAAATTTTAAAACCTTATGAATCTGTGTTCTAGATAATTAAGATATTTATTCTTGAATAGTCACATTTAATACTGGAAATGAAATAATAAATGTGTACAATAAAATATAACCAAACAACTCCCAGCTCATGGGTCAAAAATAAACAACAACAACAAGACACATGTATACAACCCCTTACACCAGGAGGTATTAACTGGGGCTACTGAAAAAAAGAGCATTCTCTTGCTCTGTGCCAACTCAATCAGAGAAAGCAAGGAGTTTTAAGTTTCCACTGTCTATGATAGATTGTCTATATTCCAGACAAGGAAAGGTGGAGCTTTTAGTCAGTGACACTCAACTACAACCTTAAAAATCTTACTCACCATTGGAGGCCAACCTGGTCTACAAACTGAATTTCAGGTCAGCCAAGGATACATAGTGAGAAAACAAACAGAAAACTCTGACTCCAAAAAGAATGTGTGCACATATGCGCTTGTTCGCACGCGTGTGAACATGCACACACACACACACATCTTGTAGGAGGAAAAATAAATATTGCTTAGACTCATTAAAATGAACACCTGTGCGCAGGTTCAAATCCTATTTGCTCAATACATATCAATAGGGCTCCCCAGTTTGAGGAGTATCCTGTCCCCAAGGAACAGTTTCCCAACAGGAGGGAAGACTAGGTTGTCACTTGAAGGAGCATGTGTTTCACAAAGCCATTTTCAGTCATCTAAATTATTAAAGAAGATTGGGAGTGAGGGGGCAGCTAATGGAGCTGGAAGTGACAGTCAGCATTTCTGAGGTTTCCAAACAGCATACACTAAATCTCTCTCTCTCTCTCTCTCTCTCTCTCTCTCTCTCTCTCTCTCTCTCTCGTTCTCTGCATGTCTGTATGTGCATGTGTGCGCACATGTGTGTCCTGTGTCTACCTTGGGGCCTGCTGTGGCTCCAGTGATCCACACTCCGGATTTCACTTAGGTCTTACTAGACCCAGAGCAATAAGGTATTTGCCATCAGGACCCCACTATATCTAAGAGCAGTGTCCTTTTCTTTTTCTCTGGATCGCAATAACAAAATGGACCTGGTGGGGCCTCGGTGGTAAAGCTCAGGGTTAGCATTTGCCCCAGGCTCTGGGTTCTATCCCTAGCACAACAAAAAGACACAATCAAACCCACTGAAGAACAAAGCACAACACAGAAGTCTTTCTGGGATCCTGGGCCCGCCAAAGCCTTCCTGCGCAGACTATGTCTGCGATTTCCCAGGCACTGCTACTCGCAGGATTACAAACCTTGGGTGTATCAGCCCTTCAGACTCAGCAGCCACCCCTGCAGGGTGCTTCTCCAGCATCACAGGGCTGCTCACTCCCCACTCTGCCTTGGCCTACTCTGATTTGGAATCACTAACACAGGGCCACATCCATTTTGGCAGTTCCAGCAAACACTTCAACTCTCTTGCTGAGAACTCCGGGGCAGGGGGATCTTCAACTCTGTAGAGCCTCCCTCTCGGCAAGTCACCTTAGGTCAGAGACCACTCTCGGGCCACGCTAACCCACCTCATACTAACCTGACGGACTGCCCTGGAACTAGTTTCCCTGTCTGTGTGTCTCAGCTCCTATTTGGACTTCCACCTCAGAGGTCCACCTCCTCTTCAAGCTTCCATATGTGTGACTATTTCACAGTTATCTCCACCTAGTGCGTCCATACAAACTCCTGAGCAGCCTGAGAAAGCTCTCCTCTCTCACCAATATCCATCATACCCATCATTATGTGTCTTTCACACAACGGTTGAGTGGCATCTGACTGTCTTTACATTCCACCCCTAAGGAGCAATGATGCTAAAACCCTTCTCCTGTGTTTCTTCGCTATTATCTTATCTTCTCTGAGGAAACGCCTATCCAGGCCTTTAGCCCAATTTCTGCCTTTGTTTTTTAAGTCATAAAAACCCTTAATGTTCTACTTATAGCCCTTAATCATACTATGACTTGAAACCATTTTGTCAGTTCCCGCTATGCATGTGTGTGTGTGTGTTGGATTTGTTATGTGCACAGGTATGTACAGGTGCATGCACCAGACAGCTTCCACTATCTTTCTCTACCACTCTCCACCTTGTTTCTTTGTGGAAGGATGGTCTCTTGCTGAACTTGGACTGTGCATTTCTCAAGAAGGCTGGCAGTCAGCATGCTCCAGAGATCCTTCTGTGTCTGTCCCCTCAGGGCTGGGATCACAAGCATGTGCAAGACCACACGCACTTTTTTCTTTTTTCTTTTTTTTCAACTTGGGCGCTAGGATCCTATCTCTGGTCCTCATGACTGTGTGGCAGGAGTTCCTGACCCCTGGGCAGCCAGCCTCTCCAGCCCTTTCACTTTCTTTTTCCTGTCTTGATAAATGGAGGCCTTTAACCTTGATGAAAGTCACTCCTCCATCCACTTCTCTTCTGTTGTTTGTGCTTTTGATGCTTTGTCTTCAAAACCCCAACCCATCAAAAATCATTAAAGACTTGTTTTCCTTCCAGTTTCTTCTAAGTTTTCAATCACTTTTACATTTCTATCTCTTACAATAAGCTGTGATCCATCTTGAATTAATTCTTGTGACACAGTGTGAGGTAAGGGACTCAATCTCCTCCCTCTGCACATGTCCCAGGGCCCTGTGCTAAAGACACTGCTCTTTCCCCTTGGAATTGCTTTGCTAAACTGCCAAAAATCAATTGACCACAAATGTATGGATATATTTCTAGACCCTAAATTATATCCTGTACGTCTTTATTTCCAGCCAACGCCCAGTCCTGACTGTTGCAGCAGTTTTAAACGGTAACCTTCTGCTTTGCTCTCTTCCAGCCTGTTGTGGACGTCCTAGCTCCTCTGATTTTCTACACCAGTCGTAGGATTAGCTGCAAAGGACCCAGCTGAAGTTTTTATAAAAACTGAATCAAATTCGTGCATAAGTTGAGCAAGTATTGAATTTTTTAAAAATGAGACAGGCCTTTAATATGTAGCCTGGCCTCAAACTCACCACTCTTTCTATCCTCAGCTTTCGCATGCTGGATTTACAGGCACGTGCCATCGTGCCCTGCGAGAAGTACTGGGTTGTTAAATCAGTAGCTATACTGATTCAAGAACATGGGATGTTTTCACAATTGTTTGCTTTTTTATTTCAGTGATGTGCCATAGTGAAGAGTATTCCCTTTGACATCTGCTAAACTTATTCTATTATTGTCAAGCCACCACATGGAAAAAAACTTCATTTTACGTTACCCATTTAAAGTTGAAAATATATAACTGGTTTTTTACATTGGTTTTATAACCTATAACCTTGCGAACTTGCTCATTATCTCTCATATTCTCATAGATTCTTAAGGATGTTCTTTCCATAAAATAAAGCATCTGCACACAGAGATGGCTTCTGTGTTTTCTTTTCTAATCTCAACATCTCACATTTCATCTTGTTGCATAACTGTCCTGGCTACAACCTCTAGCAATACTGGATTGTTGTGGATTATAATAAAACAGTCCCACACTAGCTGAGAATAAAGTATAATAAAGGTGTCTTTATTTAAGGGTAAACTCACAGATCAGCAGTCTTCTGCATGAACGGGGAACAGGAACTGAATTCAACAGCCAAGGGGCTGTGCATGTTTTTACATCTGTATATAGAGTATATCTGACCACACACAAAGTGGGCCGGTATCTTAAAGGTTATAGGCTGAAGGAGTTCCCACAGCACTGTGAAGCCTGATTAATAAAAACTCAGGGTCAGAAATCGGGAATGAACCTGAAGATCTGAAAAGCAAAACAGCCAGTCACTGGCTCTTACCTCAGCCTCAGTCTGAAATGGCCATCCTGCCTCCTGAATCTCAGAATGAGACTGTGTCTGAGAGCCGTATTTTTCCCATCTTATATTCCTCTCTAGGGCTGGGATTAAAGGTGTCTGTGTAGAAGGCTGACTAGTGGGACTGCTTTACTCTCAGATCTTCAGGAAGTCCTTATTTATTAAAATACAACTGACATGCTACTACATTCCCCCTTTTTGTCTAAAAAAAATAAAAAGAAGGCTATAACTAATATAAGAAAACTATATACAGTAAGTACAATGACTATATACAATATATACAGGCAATAAATATATCAACAATCTCTAGTTCATTTGCATTTGACAAATTCAGAGAAAAATACTTCATATCTATCTTTTATTAGTGAATCTAAAGTCTTATACCTTATTTACTTTCTATCATAACTTGCTTTCTGTGTCTGGTAAATGATAACTATAGCTATCTAATCTTCAACTCCCTCAGAGACCAAAGAAGGAAATGATATTAACTGAGTAAAAAAGAAGTGCAAGCAAGTGACTTCCAAAACATGTGTGTAATGACAGAGACAGCTGGCTGCCTGGACAGTCACCCAAAGTTCCTCTGCAATGTTGGGGCATCCATCTTCGGCCTACAGGCCTAGCATATTCGACAGAAGTTTCTGTGAAGCAGGATATTTTGTGTCCTGCTTATCTAACTAGATCAGTACAATGTCAGCAGTTGAGGCAGAGGGCATTTTCTTGCCCAGTGGCTTACTTTTGCCACAAAGAAAGTAAACTCCATGTGGAGTTTCTTTGATGACCATTATCTTCTCTGAAGTAGATTGGCGCTGCTAGGAACAGACACGTCTCATTGTCATAAAAAAAGAACCTAGGTTATTAAAACATCTTAAATGCCATATTCTGTAGTTCTCTGAAGTGTTTGAAGATGACCTGTCTATCTAAATTATATCTTTGTTTGACCTTGAAAACATACCTAATGTGACTATAAGTTCTATTATACTAGGTGATTAACTACTAACCTAAATTTCTTTATTATCCTAAACAGTTTGTAATAATAGTTTTCAAGACTAGATATTTGAATTACATTGTTAAATGAGCTGTATAGGTGCAACATGTTGAACAAGATTATAAAACTATGTACAGTATATTTTTAATAAAATTAATCTCAGATTTATATCAATATACAAAATTTGCATATAATATACAAAATCAATGCAAAATATTTAAAACTAATAGTTGCTTTCAAAAAGTAGATTCAATAATCTACCTTTTTATCATATTTATATCCCCTTTTTTCTTTTCCTTTTTTTTCTTCTTTCTCTCTCTCTCTCTCTCTCTCTCTCTCTGTCTCTCTCTAATTTTTTGGTTTTTTGAGACAGGGTTTTTCAGTAGCTGTGGAGCCCATCCTGGAACTCGCTCTGTAGACCAGACTGACCTTGAACTCACAGAGATTCACCTGCTTCTGCCTCCCAAGTGCTGGACTTAAAGGCGTGTGCCACCACTACTTGGCCTTTTTTTTTTTTTCAAAACAAGAACCTTGAATCTAATCTCCTTTGTTTAGACTTTTTTCCTGACCATTATCCATAACAACTTGTAAACAATACATTAAACAAAAACAAATATCTATAATCCATTTTTGGAGGATGTGGGCATAGTTTTCTAGTATATTTCCTGCTGACTGACATGCTGATAATCTTATGGGGACCCAAAGAAAATTTAGGATTATGGTTCCAGTCATTACTGGAGTATTCTGTGAGACTGGATCATTTCAATCAGCAGTCTTGAAGCTGTTCTGGATGTAGAACTCAGAGGAAACTTCAATAAATGTACTCTGAAAGGTTGGATCATCTGTGTTATCCGTTCCCATTGGAGATCCCTGGGGGGGGTCTTCCTTGATCAAACCTTATTTTTCTTAAGGTGCTATCAGAGCACCTTCAGCTCCTTCAGCCAATAGCTGCTGAAATACCAGCTCACTGGGGCGTGGCATATTTCTCTTTAAAAAAGAGCGGCAAGCCTCGGCTGGCTCTCTTGGTTCCGGCTCCTGCTCCAGCAACGAGGCTCCTTTCCTGATGGTTGGCGTTTTGTAAGTTTTACCCCCCAAAATAAATACCCCTTTAAATCCTAACTGGTGTGGGATTATTTTGCTCATTATTAAGCAAGAATGAATCCCAACTGATCAAAACTTATTTTTCTTAACCAACAATAAATCCACAGCCTCTCACTTCCTCTGGAAAGAAAAGCAAAACATCTTCCCCAAAGTAACATATCTTTTGACTTAAATTTTGAAGTAAAGGCATTTTCAAAATATATAGGTTGGATTAATCTAGTAGCATTAATAATCGAATCTTTTAACAGCTGTTGTCCCTTCCCAGAGCTGGAATTACAATCCGGTCTTGGGCTGGTAGCTAAAAAGCCTCAAACAAATGGCATTTTCATGAATTCGTACCCCAAAATATTGGGCAATAAATGAAGCATGACTAATAAAAAACTCAGGGTCAGAAATTGGGGTTGAAACTGAAGAACTGAAAAACAAAGTAGCCAGCCACTGGCTCTTACCTCTACCTTAGTCTGAAATGGTGATCCTGCCTCCCGGAATCTCAGAAGTGATGTGAGAAGTCCTTCTCTATATGTGCTGCTTTTGTTTGTTAATGAATAAAGAAACGACTCTGAGCCTAGAGCAGGGCAGAGCAGAGCTAGGCAGGGAAAACTAAACTGAATGCTGGAAGAAGGAAGGTGGAGTCAGGGAGAAGCACTGTAGCCCCACCAGAGACAGACTCTGGATAGAACCTTGCCAGTAAGCCACAGCCACATGGTGATACACAGATTAATAGAGATGGGCTAAAATAAGACGTACAAGCTAGCCAATAAGAAGCTAGAGCTAATGAGCCAAGCAGTGATTTAATTAGTACAGTTTCTATGAGGTTATTTCAGGACTGAGCAGCCAGGAACAAATAAGCAGCCTCCTACAATACAGAAGGAAACTGCATCTAAGAGCTATCTTCCCCTGTTTGATATTCCTCTGTAGGGCTGGGATTAAAGGTGTGCACCACTGAGATTAAATGTGAGTGTCACTGTGGCTACTGGGATTAAAGGTGTGTGTTATTGTGGATACTGGGATTAAAGGTATATGTTACCATAACCTGGTCTATGAGGCTGACCAGTGGGACTGTTTTCCTCTCAGATCTTCAGGCAGGCTTTATTTATTAAAATACAACTGAAATGCCACAAGAGCATTATATTAGTTTTCTAATCTCATTAGCTTTGAGAAAGTCTCCAGGTTTACCAGAGTGATAGAGACAAGAAGATAGACAAACCAAATGATGGACAGATGGATGGATGGATGGATGGATGGATGGATGGATGGATGGATGGATTGGTGGATGGATGTGTGGATAGGTGGATGGATGGGTGAATGGGTGGGTGGACAGGTGGATGGATTATAGGTGACTTACTTGGGGTTCTGGATCTTGTGATAATGAGGACTAAGCCCACAATGGGTTACCTACAGGCTGGAGAGACCCAAGGATGCCCTGATGCACGGCTCAGGCCAAGTTCAAAGCCCTCAGAATGTGGTACTAGACTTGTCAGTCCAGTTGAACAGAAGGCATGAGAACTCCCGAGCTATGGTGCAAGACTGAAGTCCAAAGTCCTTAGAATGCTTGGTCATGTCCAATGATTGAAATAAGGGTATACCAGCTTCAGAAGCAAGGGGAAATTAACATCTTTGCCTTTTTCATATACCTGGACGGTGCTTCCACATGAAGGACAGACCTTCCTCATGTGTTTTACTGACTCACATTCCAATCTCTTCCAAAATGCTCAACATATGTGTGCACATGCGCACGCACATGCACACACACACGCACGCACACACACACACACACACACACACACACACACACACACACTGCTTTACCAGCTATTTAGGGTCCTTTCATCTGGTCAAGGCTGTATATTTAAATACACCAGCACAAATATGAAAGGGCGGTGATGGGGACGACATCCTCCTCTCATCTCTGACACTGAGGGAAACTTTCTGTCCATTCAGAATGAAACAGCCGTGAACTTTGTGGATGACGTCCCCTGCCCTGCCAGCCCTGGTTTGCTGAGTGTTGTTAAACACAGTGAGGCACAGGACTCAGTCAATGTGTTCACCACGCCTTTGCTTACTTTTCCTCATTCCCTCTGCCTACCAGCTGCTTAGCTTGCTATTTCTCCCATACATGATGTCTCTACTGCAAGGCATTCTGTCTCTCCCCAGTTAGTCACCATATATACGAACCTTCAACTTGAGTATGAAAAAATGTAACGGCATCTGTACATAGCCTAGTCCTGCAGGCACTCATAATTCCCGTCCTTGTAACAACCATTCCAATGAGGCAGATATGAATTCCACTGTACACAAGGAGCATGAAAGACAGGCTACATGTCCGTGCACCATCAGGAAGACACAAAAGTCAGACCCATCCAGTACTAAAGCCAGGCCACCTAGCTCTAGGGCTCAATCGCTTAAGCCCTCGTGGCTGAGCAATTCCTTTTGCTCACTTGCAGCGCTTGCATCTACATCTAAGCATTGCCATTCTCATTTATAACTTCATTACTTGTGGCTGATAGTCAGAAAATATCAAATTCATAATTTAATATCAAATTGTGCAAGGCCACAATTTGCACAGAACCAGGGCAAGCACTGCTGAGCAACACGGCCATGGAGACTTGCAAGGTCCATTAGTTCTGAGAATGACCATTTAGCCAGTGCGATGTTCCCCGGTCACTTGACTACACCACCAGTGCCCACTGCACAGTTGGGACGCTGTGCTCCAAGAAACACCCCGAGAAATACCACCCTGAGTTAAGCCAGTAACAGTTCCTCCCTTTCTGCACTGGCTCTGTTCCTTTATAAAAAGTCTAAGTAAGCTGAGCATGATGAAATGTGTGTGTGATCCCAGTGTTTGGGTTAAGGCTTCAGCCCTTGACGTTCCTATACCCCAAGAGTCTAAAATGTTTGGGTGGAGTTCCATCTCAAACCCCCTCCTCTGAGAGTTGCCTCAGTCCAGACTCCACCTCCGAGAAAGTCTGCCAAAGGGTGACCCCTCCTCAGAGATGCTCAAGACCTCTCCTCCCACAGGGTACTGAAACTGCCCCCCAGAGAACAAACAAGTGGTTTTCTGGTCTTCTTTCCCATCTCCTCTCTGGGGGCTGGAAGGCCACCCAGGAGCACTGACATCCATTAAACCTGGGCTTTTTCTAATTCGGTTTGATTTGGTCTGATTCAGATTATTGCGTTGGTCGAGAGGTTTATTGGGACACAAAAAATCTTTTCACCCAGCACTTAAGAGATTGAGGCAGAATGAGGTGTACAGTGATCTCTATGTATATGTAGTTTTACTGTGAAGTTAGCTTATGTGGAAGGATTAGATTTAACACTTTGTAAAGGTCCATGAAGATGATCACTAAAAATGAGAAATTAGAAGTGTGGAAAAGACGGCAAAGGCTTGATGCAATGACCTTGTAAAAACTGTGGATTTTGTATCTACCCCTTCACTCTAAGTCAGACACATCTTTGCACTTGAATTTAGTTTATGCACAAAGAAAATGACCACTTTTCATGAACACACCCTGGGAATGTATAAATGGGAAAACACACACACACGAGGAGCATGAGTGTTTGGGACCAGCCTGAACCACATATGACACATATGAGTTTCTCTAAACAACCAGAAAGTTTAATTAAGAGCCAGTCACAGCTCTTTCAGGACCACAAGTCAGCTCAGAAAGAAAGCTCGCTCCCATTACCTTTAACCCCCCTTTCCTGGCAGCCCCCACTGGAACAGCAGGATACAGGACTGCTAAGAACCGCATGTCCTGTAAGCTGGGGAACACATGATCTGTTTGGCCAGATGGTAGTTAGATAGGGCAACCCTTCATGTGTGCCTTCACCTGTTCTCAGAAAACAGACCAGCCCTGGACTGCGCTACCCTCCCCAAAGACTCACCTGAACAGTTAAATCACGGCTCCAGATGACAATCCCCTCATCATCGTCTGTTCGGCTTTCTGGTCTTCCAAGTTATCCACCTGACTCCCTGAGAAAGAGAGAGAGAACAAGCTCTTACTTTAAGATGTAAGAAACACAACAGCAAAGGATATAAAACACCAGCCAACCCGACTGCTGTTACAAGGCTCAGGCCCAGGAGTGAAAATAGCCCGCCTCAGCCCATGGACTTTCTCTTAAGCACCCCTGAAAGCAAAGGGGCAGATAACGTCCTTGGGAGTGAGATGCCACATCCAAGAGGCACTGACAGTGCTGGACTGTTAGACAAAGAGTTGCTGGGGGTGATTAGTGATTGTCTCTGAGTATGGAGTCCAGGGTGGGACAATCTTGAATGCGTACTTTCCTCAAAGGTTAGAGACTATGGGGACAGTGCACCTGCACTAGAGGTACCAGAGAAGAGCGGCTGTCAACATATAGGCCTGTATGTATCTTATGCAGCAAGGTGCCATATGTGATGAGAGGTGTCTGGACTGGGAGAATCATTGCTCACATTTGGAATAGTAGAGTGACCATATGGCATTCTGATGGCTCAGCTGGGAGAGGAGCTGACACAGCAAGGCTCCTACCCCAAGATGCAAAGGAGAACAAAGAGCCTCAGGCCCCTGTTTGGGGGCAATCTTGTCGTAGGCTACCGAGCTCTTTCTATCTGTTTCCTGACAAGTCTCTCTGTCACTTCTGTCTTGTATCATCTTTTGAAATTGCTAGGAAGTTGTCCACTTGAACACCGAGGGTCCTGCAGTGGGTGGGAGGCTGGAGATGCCCCACCACTGTGGAGGCCAGAGCTGGTTCCAACTCATGGTAGAATTGTGCTCTGGCTGGTGTGCATAGAATAGGCTCATTTCCAGAACCCGAGGCAGACACAGATTATGAAGGAGCCACCCTGCACTGGGTGACAGGGTGGCATTTAGTCAGTTCATGTAAAGTTTCCATAAAGCAAAACCGTTCCCACTGCCACACAGTGAAATTCAGACAGCCATTAATTCATTATCTGAACTCATGAGACGGCTGTCGTGTGTTTCATACACGACAGGGCTAAACAGACCATTCTTTGTATGAATATATGTTTTTTAAAAAATGTGTTCTCTGTTTCCTCACAAACCTGTTTATTACTAACCCGCATTGGAGGCCTGATAAAGTGGGCTACACCAATTAGAGACTGCCTTTCTCCCTGGGGCTCCCACCCGGGATCCTAAACCATGAGGAATGTGGCTGCTTCAGAGGAGGAGTGCCAGAAATGGGAAAACTAAGAGAGCCCTAAGAATGAAGAGAAAGGGAAGGAGAAACCACAGGCAGAGAGCGGGATTGTCACCCTGGGCTGTGTAAGTGCAAACTGGGTACGAGTTCTTCAGTGGAGCCTCAGGACCAGGAAGGACTCTGAAAGCTGAGGAGTCACTATGTTGTTGAAGGAATGCAGTTTGCTTAAAGACAAAAAACTTCTCAGAACAAAGAAACTCAGCCCCTACAGCGCCTTCATGGGGCGTGGCAGTGGGGGAGGTGAGCTCAGTGTAGTCAGGATAACGTGAGAGAAAGAAAAGAGCAAATTCAAGTTTGGTGACAGGCTGAAACTGAGAACTCTACACAAACAGGTACAAGTGTGTGTGGGGGATCTAGAAAAAGAAAACAAAACAACAATTGAGCACTGAAGAGTGAATGCCCGGTGCTGTTAATACAAACAGGTAGGGGAGGGATGGGGAGCTGGCTCGGAGGACAGGAGCGCTTGCTGCTCCTGAGGACTCAGTTCCTTTCCCAGCACCTCATCAGGCGGCTCACAAGCTCCTGTAACTCCAGTTCCAGGGGACCTGACGTCCTGGACTCTGGGGGTACCACCCACACAATGAGGTGCATATGCATTCAGGTAATAAAAATGAGAAGAGACAGAACTGAAAGTCAGGGGCAGGTGGAAGCTCTTATCTGCCTCCAGGGCACTCCCCCACTTTCTCTTGGTCCATTATCTGCCAAAGGCCCTGACCTGACTTGGAGGCCTATATTACACTAAGCTCACTTGTGGGGAAGGGATGGGAGGCCTAGCTTTAGGGCAGGGCTTGTTGAGCTGACAGAGGCCTTTGCTCATAGCTTATGGATGCTTCCAGTGTGTTTACTGGCTTACTACTGAATTACCGGAGTGGCAGCTACCTCTCATAAGCTGAGTCTGGGCCCCTTTAATGAGGCATCTAATAGTCGCTGCTATAGGGTGAGGAATGTTCCCTGTCATGAGACCCAGCTTCTAAACTCTGGGTGTTTCTCAATCTCCTCCCAGGATGCCCAGAAGCAAAGAAAGCAGGTTCTTAGTTTCACAGAGCCTGGGGCACTTCCTCCAGACTCTCAGACAATTCTCAAGATGCCTTTCAGGTTTCTTCCCAGGGAGACTTTCCAAGACTGCCTGGCTTCCTGCTCAGGGACATCTGCCGAATTCACACACAGAACTGTCAGTGAACAGGACAGTGGCAATGGGGTCATCCTTAGGAGATTGGTTCCAGGTTCCCTGTGGATACCCAAAAGCAGAGCTGCCCAAGTTCTTATAGCAGTACAATAGAGTGTTTGAATAACCTAGCCATAGCCCATGTTGCTGGAGACTAAAGGGTTAACTCAGTAGTCAACTGTTCTTAGCACAAGTCCTGTGTTCAATCCTCAGCACTACAAAGAAACAAAAAATCTGATGACTTCTACTCCTTATCTCAAAATGAATAAGTAGCAAACATTGAAGAAAATCCCTTCTTGTTATATGACAGGCACAAACTTGTGGGAATGATCTTATATTATCTATAACATCTGATTATGATTCAACCATATAATTTAAAAATTAGTATCATACTAATGATGATAATGATTATAATTATAATTGAACACCGCATACTGTTTCTTTAATGGCTGATGGTGAACAAATAGAACACAACACTTTAACCTCTCATTGGATGTCTCAAAGAACAGCACAACTCCAACGACCTGGCACATGTGTGCGTGTGTGCGTGCGTGCGTGCGTGTGTGCGTGTGTGTGTGTGTGTGTGTGTGTGTGTGTGAAGGGCTTGTGATGATTAACTAGACAAGCTAGAGCCACGTATGAAGAAGGAACCTTCACAGAGGGATTGTCTCCATCAAATGCCCTGTAGACTGACCTGTGAAGGCATTCTTCATTAATGACTGATGTGACTAACCCGGGCATGTGGTCTTGGGTATATAAGAAAAAAGCTGAGCAAGCCATGAGGAACAAGGCAGTAAGCAGCTCTCCTCCATGGACTCTGCTTCAGTTCCTGCCGGGTTCCTGCCTGACTTCCCTTCCTGGCGGATGGTGACTTGCGAGGTGAAGTGAACTGTTTCCTCCCCAAGCTGTTTTTTGGTTCATGCTTCATAACAGCAGCAGAAAGGCAAATTCCTACAGGGCTTGGGTTCCCTGTGTGTGCATTCAGAGAGCCTGCTGGGGAGGGAAGGGTGCAGACTGAATTCAGATCAACTCCACCTTTTTCCTTCCTTCATTAAGTAAGATTCCAAGAACACAAAATGAATTCTCTAATATTGTCTAAGTCACAATCTGAAGTGAATGCGCATTTGCAGACATCATATACAACCCATGAAAAATGCTTAGTACAACAAAAATTTCTTGTTCCCCTTGAGGTAACTCTGAAATCAAGAGTGAAACCAGACTGCATCAGTGATCATGTAGACACGTGGATAGAACCGGTACAGCCCAGTTCTTAGTAGGTGGGTGGGCATGGATGGATCCTGCCTGTTCCTTGTGTATATGCTCACTGTTCCCTAAAATCAAACTTAAGCTTAAATCCCATTACAAGGAATCTCAAAGGCAAACAAGGCCAAGTCTGGTTGTTTACAAATGGTCACTTACACTAGTTTCTTCTTGACCAAGAGCAGTGAGTGTCCAAAATACAGATAATGCCGAAATCTGACAACCCAGACACCTACTAAGTAACAAGATAACATATCTAGCCTGGATATGCTGGCAAAGGGATGATTCATAATATGGCACGCAATTAAAATATCATTTACTTCTGGAAATTCCTTTTTCTGGATCGCATTGGCCACAGGTTCCTTTAACCATGAAAAGTGAAACTGTGGGTGAGACTGTACTGCTTTATGAGGAAATGTCAAACAAAAAGTGGTGAAACAGTACTAAAAGAAATGATTTTGGGATGAAATAGCAATAGAAAAGAAAAATATTAAAAAATATTTTTGTCAAAACTTCCATGCAGAGAGTGTAGTAGGGGCAGCTTTCAGTGGCAAGAGCAAGAAGGTCTTGAGTTCAAAGCCAGCCTAAGCTAGTCAATGTGAGAGCTGGTCAAAAAGCAACACACACACACACAAAGGAAAAAACTCCCCCAAGCCTCTAGCCCTACCATACTAGTCAAACTAGTAACTTGTAACTCAACCCTTCTAATGGAAGAAGCCCAGCTGAGAGAAGCCAGGGCACCTCAGAAACCACAGCTTCCTCCTGCACTTCCATGTGTCTAAGAAACAAGTGTGCTCCAGCAGAGACATGATGGCTTTAGAAACATGGGACCTGAGTCAACGGACGGAAATGTAAACACGCTCTCTGAGGGTGCTGGCCCCTCGAGGTTAGCCCAGGAGTTATCAGATACCTGCTTCCTGTCAAATGAGCATGAATCATTCCTGTTTTGAACAGGTCTCTGCCCTTGATCTTAAAGGGCAGAGAAGGAAGCAAATAGGTGTCCAGCTCCCACAACAACGAGTGTGACAAACCCAAGAAAGGGGGTTTTAGGTGCACTGTTAACAATGACCACAGCAACTGCCCACAACACTATATATGTAATAACGGCTGGTCATCTCTAGCTCCGATTATCAAGCCCCTCTCTACTGATGAGGAAACAGAGGCAAGAGAATTTTAGGCAGACAGATGCTCGTGTGCAGCTTATGTGGTAGTCACACAACTCTGTACACTTACAACACAACAGCACACTAAAAAAGGGAGAAATTTTCTACATCTAAATTACGTAGCAATGACTCTGACATTTAAAAGCAACTCAGCAATCACACCAGCAAAACTGTCATCTCCAGGATCCGGCACACAGGAGGCTCATTTGTTTTGCAGACTCAAGCTCCCATTTTCTTCACTCTATGCTTACAGGAAGATTACTGGTGGGGATGACTGCATCTGTAGGGAATGATAACTCCTTTCATCATCTGACATTTCCTAAAGCACCCCTGGAGTGTTCAGGTGGTTCTGTATATGGATCCCTTCCTAGTCTCAGTTCTACCTTCTACAAAGACTAATTGGATAATTCCAGAACCAATTTATTAGGTTGTAAAGCCTTAAGTTATACAGAATGGTGTATATATAGGTTATACATTCTTAGGTTATACAGAATGGTGTATATAGGTTATATATTCTTAGGTTATGCAGAATGGTGTATACAGGTTATATATTCTTAGATTATACAGAGTGGTGTATATTGGTTATATAGTCTTGGGTTACACAGAATGGTGTAGACAGGTTATAAAGCCCTAGGTTATACAGAATGATGTAGCCAGGTTATAAAGTCCTAGATTATACAAGGTGTATACAGTTTATATAATCTTGGGTTATACAGAATGGTGTACACAGGTTATAAAGCCCTAGGTTATACAGAATGGTCTATATCGGTTATATAGTCTTGGGTTATACAGAATTAAGCAGCATGAGGAAATTTCACCTAATCTAGCTCACTCCATCATTCAGAGTAATCACCTGTGGGCTAACTTGTAGCTACATCAGCAGATAAATCGTCAAGGTATCCCCAGGGCTTGTGTTCAGGCAACTCTTATTTTACTCAATCGTGGCCCCAACCACAGTTGTATTGATGCTGGTAACATGGTAAGAAGGGAAACAAGACACACGAGCACTCAAAAGGACAATCAGACAATGTGAGGGAGAATCAATCCAAACAAGTCAGAATTTTGTCATAACTTGTCTGTCTTATTATTAGCTACTTATTGTACAGGTTTATAAGTTAAACGTATCATAGCCAGGAATGCATAAGGAAAAAAAAAACCTATTGTTTGTATAGGGTTTGCTAATAGCCATGTCTTGATAAGAGTCATGGTTTCAGACTCCCTGCAAGACATCTTGGGAACTATACCTACACCTAAGTGGGAACCTCTGTATTACAAATGGATGAGAGTGTCTTTCGCCTATGCTAAATATGTGCCTGGCAACAAAGGAGGAAGGAAGGGAAGCAAGTGTACAATAGGACTGTCTGTCAGCACAGCCATAACTATGGACCTTCCAGCGCTGTCATCTAAATATTAAACTCAATGAAAAGTTACCACGGAAGTCTTTCCACTGGGCACAAAACAAGGAAACTCTTGAATATGTAGGTGGCAAGGCTTGGATGATGTAGAAAATAGGTTTTTAAAGAAAACTCACAGCGCTGTTGAAAAACTTCACTGCAGTATGATTTGGTTTGGAGGCTCAGGCTCAAAACAATGTCACAAATCTGGCTCTTCCCTTGATTCAAACCTCAACAGTCCTGGTGGTCCATGTACACCCAGGAACACAGATCGAGCGATCCACCAAAGCCGCTGTCACCAAGGACACATATTCTGAAAGTAACTGAACTAAGTAGGAAACACATGGACAAATGAAATATATGAATGGACAAACGAACTGATTGATCCATACACACCAAATGTGTAAGAAAGCACAACGGAGGATCACAGTGGGTGTGAGGGCTTCTATTTTAGACTACGTCATGCTCAGGAGTCTCTGAGGAGCTAACACTAGAATGGTGGTTTGCGGGAGTTCTGAGAAAGGCCAGTCCATATCAATAATGACACATTTAGGTCAGGAGAAAGAAAGCCTGGTTCCCAGCTCTTGAGAATGGAGTGGGAGACAGATGTTAAGGAGACAAGCAGTATGGCCAGTCTGGCTGTAAGAGAGGGTAGGAAAGGAAGAAAACTTAGGGAGCCATGAGGATAGTGGGGCTGGAAACAGCAGAGTACAGATACCCCTCACAAATTTGTAATAGTAAGGACAGAAGTTTCTTAGTTTTAAAAACTCAATCTAGTTACTCCAAAGAAAATAGACTTTGGAGAATTGACAGAGAGGTGAGCAAGAGGAAGCAGGAGTTTGGCAGTAGGACCGAAAGTCAAGACGGGGTCCTACAGGTGGTCCTTTGACTGGACGTGACGATGGTGGCAAAGCAGACTAGGAGTCTGCTGAATAAAGACGCTGGATGGGAAGGGCTTGTTACATAGTCAACAGCGATTGTCTGAGCATACTGGTACCAAGAGTTAATGGTCAGAGTTAAAGACCCTAAGAGTTTTACAGTGGAAATAGATTACTTAGGACCAGTTTAGATATTCATTTGCTTTTGCTATGAATATCTAAATATTCATAGCAAATATGCTATGTGCTATGAATAGTGCTATCTCCACTAACTAGGCTCTTGACTATCCAAGCTAAGGAGACTTTGGGTCCTGCAGGGATGGCTCGGTGGATAAAGTGCTTGCCTCACAAGCTTGAGGACCTGAGTTCAAATCCCAAGCAACCCAAAAGAACTGAGCATATCAGTATGCACCTGTAAACACCAGCCCTGGGGAGGAGACAAGAGGATTCCTGGACTTAACAGCCAGCAGTTTAGCTGAATCAATAAATTGGTTAGCTCTAAGCACAGTGAGAGACCCATCTCAAAATTGAGACTGAAGAAGACACCTGACATTGGCTTTTTGGCCTATATGTACACATACATGTACACACACATGCATCATGGGAGAGAAGATGGAAACACACACACACAGAAAGAGAGAGAGAGACAGAGAGAGAGAGACAGAGAGAGAGAGACAGAGAGAGATCTATAAGAAACCATGCACTTCTTGCCATGGTTTGAGTGTGTCCTAAAGGTATTCTAAAGGCCTACACAGTAAAGACTTCTTCCCAGCCTGCCTGTGGTGATACTAGGAGGTGGCTAAACCTATTAAGAGATAGGGCTGTGGGTGCTGTTCAGGTCACTGGCAGTGTACCCTCAACAGGTTTGGGAACGCCAGTATTTTCTTCTTTTGCTTCTGTCCTGAAGTGGTCGTGTCCCACCGCACGCTCCAGCACCACCACTCCACAGACCCAAAACAATAGGGCCACTGAGTTTCCTGGAACTATGAGCCAAAATTTTAAACATTTCTTGAGAAGTTATCTTGGGTATGTGTCATAGTGATGGAAAGTAACACCCCATTAGAGAACTTTCCAGAAAACAAAGATTTCTGGCAAAGCAAGGAAAAGCTTCAAAGCTTAATAAAACACAGCCATTATGTTTTTGAAGATCTCTTATTTAATTCTCAAGGAAGCAGGAGAGCTTAAAAAGATGGCAGAAGATGGCTGCCCCCTTACCATAGTCCTTTGTTAAAAAGCTTTGTCCAGCGGGCAAGAGAACTCAAAGCACAGCCATGTTAACTTGGTTTATGAGCCAAAGAGAACTCAACCTACAGCCGCGTTCACTTGGTTTAAAGGTCTTTTGGTTAAACACCCATACTAAGAATTATTCCTCCAGCAGCTCGACATTTTTAAACGAAAAAGCTTTGAGTTTTGTGAGGCTGAAGCTAGCCCTAAACAGGTAAGAAACAATGCACAAGTGCGTGGAGCAGATCAGTTTGACCCCTTCAAGAGTCAATGACAGGTGGGCCAGCGAGGCTCAGGCTGCACGTGGCAGGTAGTGGCGCCTGCCCCAAACCACATGCTATGTTTTAAACGAAGTCCTTTATCCAGAATTCGAAACCAAGACAAGGTTTAAATAATTTTTGCTTAGAACAACTGCAGCCTCTTACTATGGCTTCTTCCAGGAAGCTATCAACTCTCACACTTCCATCTTTTCCTCCATCCATCCCTAAAAACAACAGCCCAGAGCCTGCTGGGAAGCTAGATCAAATAAACCACACAGTGCCAGGCCCAGGGTCTCCAGAGACCACATGCTTCCCTCTTCATCTGTTCTTAAAGAAACGGTTCGAGTCACTCAGAGCCGTCTGACAGTTCATCTGCTTCTCATTTTTAAAGTTTTACTCAAAAAAAAAAAAAGTTTTCTGGAGCCACTTCTCCGTTATCAGCCAAGAAATAGACACCTGTGGTCACATAAGGCCAGCTGAGGTGACTCAGATGGCTTTCCTGGGGCAATGATTTTGAAGTCCTTTAATGCTCTACCACGCCATAGATTTTAGAATGCGCTCTTGGAAAGAACCATCCTGTTTTGCTCTGAATGATTATTCAAACCTTTGAATGTAGTGACTTTTCCCACAGAATCTGCTATTAAAGACAGACTTTCTGGCTCCCTGCTTGAAGAGGCCAAGACACATTCTTCCCCTCAGTCTGCACTTGGGGCTCCTTTCACACAGCCTTCACCTTACACTAAGCAGCCGTTCCTGGCTTGGTGTTCTAGGCTTCCCACAGGTCACCCGTTCAGATATCCACCACACTCCTTCCCAACAGCTCCAAACTAATCAGCTCCATTCTCGGTTTTCAAAGACCTCGGAGCTAAAACACACGTACTCACTCCGTGTTGAGCCCTCTGCCGAGACTGGATTAGTGCGGTTTTCTTGTAGGATTCCTGTGCTATAATGACCTAAAGATGGATCAGATCTGGAATCTCAGAGGTCTGTTAAATATTAACCAAGACGTAAAATACTGGAAAATTGAGTCAGTCTGAGTCTCCATTATGAATCCAGACTGCTATCATTTCTTTGTTGGGTTCTAGAAGACTCTCAGAAATTCACACAACTCCCAGTTATTATTGGCTCACCCGAGAAGTTACTAAAACCTCCAGGCTCACTTTGGGGAAAACTCCAAACACTGATGTTTACACCAGTTGTTCTAGAACAGGGTTCAACAAGCTAAAACTGCTAGGGCCAAATCCACCTGGCTGCTCTCTTTTGTCAATAAAGTTTTATTGAAACACAAATTATTTTTATTTTCAATATTACCTATGCTTTGTCCTACACACACACACACACACATACACACACACACATGCTACAATGGCAGAGCTGGATCAGGATGACAGAAACATTCACTCTCTGATCCTTTGTACAAATGTATGCTCTGGAGTTTTGAAGCCAGTGATGTCTTAAGTCATTGCATGCACAAATTCATAAACTAGAATATCGGTTTCCGTGGGAGAAAAATTAGTGAAAAAAAATGACCAAAAAGTGACCCACAAAAACAGGACCCCAAGCCCAGTTCTTGGTCTATTTGCCGGCATCCCTTGGTGTCTGAGCACTTGGTCTCGGGGCCCTTAACTGGGCAGAATGCCCCTGGGAAGCTGACAGGAGTTTCCCTCGCCCCATCATCTTAGCACCAGTTGCCTCGTGCTCACCTTGCCCGCTTTCTGCTTTCTTCCCAGCTAGGATGTGGGATCCTCTGGGGAAGGTCAGCTCTCCGAGGACCAGGCACATACAGCCATTTCAACAAAGATGGGGTCAGAGGATGAGTGGAAAAACAGATCAGCACTAGAAACAGCCTTGATTCTAGAAGACGCTATGCCAACTACTTTAAGAATTTATTAGTAAATAATACCAGAATGTCCCAAACCAAGTTTCACCAAAAAAAAAAAAAGACTATTTTTGTTTATCTTGGATATCAAGAAGTTTTAGTGAGGCAAGCATAGTGGATCACACTGTTGACGCTTGTGTGGAAGATAGAGACAGGCTTGGAACTCTAGGAGTTCCTGGTCTACACAAGGAATTTCAGGTCAGGAAGGGCTATAGAGTGAAACTCTGTCTTAAGAAGTAGAGGAGCAAGAGAAGAGGAAGAAGGAAAAGAAAAAGTACAGCAAAGTTAGGTGGACTAGTTTAAACACGAGCTGTCTCAGGTTCCAGTGGCATGAAGTATAGGAATGGCCGATGCCTTACCGAAAATTCTGGGGATGATCCCACATGTCAGATACGGTTCAGATTCAGGGGTCCCTGTATGTACACACTGAGGTGCCTTGGAGCTGGGACCCAGAGCGAACACCTTCCATGCCACCCCCAGGTCTGAAGGGAACGCCATCTTTTTTACCATGCTCTACACCATCCTACGAGGGCCGATGGGCAATTGTCCATCTGTGGGGCCGACGGGTAGCAATTCAAAAGCGTCAGATTTTGGAGAATCTATGATCTTAAGTTTTCAAACTAGGGTTTAAATAGTGATTTTTGTTTTGTCTCAACCTAAATTCTAGCCAAGACTCTCATTTCCAAATGAAAATGCAAGGCATTGGTATTCCATGCAATCCAGTAACGGAGATGTGCTTCCTCGAAAAGCAGATACTTTCTTTTCTTATTTTGTCAAGAGAGTTAGGTACTGATCTAGACAGTGAGCACATGATGGTAAAGGAGGTGAGGTCACTCACACTGTAAGCCCAGCACTCAGGAGGCTTAGGTAAGAAGATCCAGGCCAAGCCAGGGTGCTGGGAGGGAGGAAAGAAGTGGGACAAAGAGGAAGGGAGAAAGAACGGGAGAGAGGGGACAGGAGGGGGGAGGAGAGAGAAGAATAGGAAGAGAAAGGAGACCACTTCCCTGGTGAACAGGGAGAGAGAGGGAAGCTAAGCAAGAAGCACTCCTGCCCTTCCTGCAGCAAAACTGGTTTAGACAAATCCCAGAATTAATTTCAACAAGATTTTCCAAGTTATTTGTATTCCATAAATTTTCCATATATATACATATATGCTTATAAGAGTTTTATGTTTTCAAAATAAAAAAAACAGGTTGTCATATCACATCTGCTACTCGGTGTAATAAACTACTACACCGTCCTCAGTTTAAAACAACACATACTTATGATGTCAGATTTCTAGAAGGTGGGTCTGAAATGGGTTTCTCTGAGCTATGAGGGAAGGGGCTGGCAAGGGCATTGTCTGAGACCCACAGAAGAGAATTCAATTCCCTGCTTTGCAAATTCTGGGGGCCCCTGCATTCCCTGGCCTACAGCCCTTCTTACACCTTCCTGACCCAGGCAGCAGTGGCCTCCTTGATTCCTTTCTTCACTTCAGGAGCCTTGGGGTTATCCTGGCCCCACCTGGAGGGTCACCCAAAGGCAGCTGACAAGCAGCCTTAATTTCAGTTTCCATAAGAGCACATTGTGGATTAGGAGGATATGGGGAATGTTTGGGGTGGGGTGTCATATATCTGTCGATATCAGGTCAGGCGGCCCAAGAGACGTGCATGAACCTCGGAGGGAAACTTGGAACAACTGCTCCCACCTGCTGGCAGCTGTCTCTGCCCACAGCAGTCTGTACTGCCCCGCAGGATTCATGTCTCTGCTCGCCCTGCCCCCACGAGCAAGTGCTATTCCTTGCTATCTCCTCGTCTTCAAACTGTTCTAAGTTGAAAGACTGTTTGTCCTAGATCTCCACCCTCCATATGGAAAACCCAGTCCCTTTCCTCCATTCTGTTCTGAGGGATCTCTTACTCAAGGATTATACAAGTAAAGTGGCCATTTCTATCCTGTGTTACTGAAGCATCCACGAGATCATTCAATCTCATCTTCTTAAGTTCAAGGGATAGGGGTCTGTGCGCACATGATATAAATCCCTTGAGAAGAAACGTGTGTGTGTGTGTGTGTGTGTGTGTGTTGTTTTGGTTTTGTCTTCTAGTGTTGAAGAGTTAGCACAGGGATTCACACATGCTAAGTATGTGCTGTCCCACTGAGCGACACCATCAGCACCAAAGCAAAGTCTGTTTAACTTGCTCTACAGACCCCTGATAACTGCGTGCAGAGAGCACACTCAATGTCTTTGGCCATGAAAACAAAGCGAGCACATTCTGAGAACGTGCAAAGGGATTCAAAGACAAATGAGGCACATTCTGAGAATGTGCAAAGGGATTTGAAGAGATCTCTGGTCGAAGGTAAGCAGAGAGATCTGCAAGGCTCTGACTGGCCCAGCAGGCAGGGCAGCGGAGGTCACTCTGGACCTGAGAGGCCCCAAACAGCTGGCTCCTGCACTGAGCACTGAGCTGGATTTTGGTTCAGGGACACTGGAGCCATGTCTTCTGTTTTTGACAACAGCCTGTGGTCACACTAGGGCAGCATTTCAGCTGGCACTGGCCTGGGATGCAACTCTCTCCCCTTTGGCCATATGGAAAGGATTTTCCAGTTCTCTGTTCCTGCTGGAGTGTTTTCATGACCCTCAGGCTTGGAAGCATCTATTGACAACTAGCTCTTAGTAACAAGAGTTCCTCTCAGGTCACCAGAACCCATCCAGGCCAGGAGTCACTGATCTTAGAGATATCTCAGAATTAAGGTGAATGAAGCCCTATGGTCAACCATTTACTAGTTGAAGAGATGGCTTAGTGAGTAAGAGCATCTGCTGAGCAAGCATGAGGACCTAAGCTTGGATCCCAGCACCCACAGATACAGTTGGGTGTGGTTGCATGCACACACATATAATTCCAGTACTGTAGTGCCATTAATGGTGGAGACAAGAGGCTTGCTGGGGCTAGCTGGCTGTCAGCCTAGCTCCAGGTTCAGTAGGAGAGAAACCCTGAAGAGTGATAGAGTAAGAGACTTGATGTCCCACTCTGTGCAGCCCTCAACACGGGCTTGCACAGGTGTGGCCACCCACACGCCCATGTGCACATATATCACATGTGTGCATATTCACATGTACACACATATGCATAATCTCTCTTCCCCCCTCATACACACACATACATACACACACATACACACACACACACACACACGTAGTAATAAGGAACAGCAGGCTGCGTTCCACCACCAGGATCCCCGGCTAGTTTACACCCGAAATAATTACACGTAAACTGTATTCTTTTAAACACTGCCTGGCCCATTATCTGTAGCCTCTTATTGACTAACTCTTACATATTGATCTAACCCATTTCTAATAATCTGTGTAGCACCACTAGGTGGTGGCTTACCGGGAAGGATCTTAACCTGCAGTCATCTTGGAGAGGAGAGCTATAGCGTCTGCCTCACTGCCTTCTTCCTCCCAGTATTTTGTTCTGTTTACTCCGCTTGCCTAATTTTCTGTCCTAGCAAAGGGCCAAGGCAGTTTCTTTATTAACCAATGAAAGTAACACATAGACAGATGACCCTCCTCCATCACACACACACACGCACAGAGAGAGAGAGAGAGAGAGAGAGAGAGAGAGAGAGAGAGAGAGAGAGAGAGAGAGAGAAAGAGCTGTGATCATATTAAAAGTTAGAAACTGGAAAGGTGTACCCTAAGGAAAGAAAACCTCCAGTCCTGGTCCTCATCTCGGTGTCCAGATGCTGATGCCTTTGCTGTGCATTCTCCTGTAGATAGGTCCCCAGCCTTGTTCCACCCTGTACTTGGGTACGCAAATGTCACAAAGATGAGTCATTTGCTTTCCTCCCCAAGTAATGCCTTCAGCAAGCACTTGGGAAGCTTTCCACTCCTCCTGCTCATTCATCTAGTTAGGCTTTGGGAAGATCCCCAAGCCAAAGAAAAGTGTTACAGGAGCATCAGGCCTGGCCAAGCCCTCAGTGTTTGCCAGGACCACCGTCAGCTGTTCCCTCAGCCTCCTGGTCCCACAGGGACCTTTCCCTGGAATACTGTTAGTCACCCTATCAGGCAAGTCACAGAAGGCGTCATGCTAGATACTGTCTCACCAGTCACCATAGCTTGAGGTCCCACCTTCAGCTCAGGGAGCCCAAGTGCTCGTGTTCAAGCAAGAAGACTCTCTGCAGGCCCCGATGCCCAGGTGCCCTCATCTAGAGGAAAGATGCTGAGTAGCATGGGAAGTGTTTTACCTTCTTAAAATTGACAGTGTCCTGGCCTGTTATGACTGGGGTCAACTGAAAGGAAGGAACATCAATTGAGAAAAATGCCTCCATAACATCCAGCTGCAGGGCATTTTCTTAGTGATTGATGCAGGAGGGCACAGTTCATTGTGGGTGGGTGCCATCCCTCAGTTGGTGGTCCTGGGTCCTATAAGAAAGCAGGCTGAGCAAGCCAGGAGGAGCAAGTCAGTAAGCAGCACCCATCCATGGTCTCTGTATCAGCTCCTGAAGACAGGAGCCCTGGATGAGTTCCTGTTCTGATGTCCTTCAATGATAGACTAAGATATGGAAGTGTAAGTCAAATAAACCCTTTCCTGCACAACTTTGGTCATGGTGATTGTCACAGCAGTGGAGGCCTGCATGTTCTGGAGAATCTCACTAGAATCCTGTATTCGGGAAGAGTGGCTCCACAGGCAGTCCACAGACCGTCATCTGGGGGAGTTCAGGTCGTCGCAGTCAGAAACGAGTCCTGAGTATTCAGGGGACACATTTTTGGACCACAGCAGAGGTCAGGCATGCCGGAGGCCTAGGCCCTTCTGGTAGTCACCCTCACACTGTAGGGAGATCTGGGCTGTACGCCTGACCATCTTCTGACACTGGCTTTCTTATAGCAGCTCATATATAAAATTTTAAACACCTGAGAGTATGGTTATGTGTTTGCAGTGGAGGAATTAGTCCTTTAGGAAGCAGACCTGCAATGTTCTTGGGATTCTAGGAGTGACAGTTAATGAAGCCACTGAAGCCATGGGCATGGAATCCACAGATCTCTGGTCTGCAGGATCTATTTCCTCCCACAACAGAAAGGACTTCGTGTGTGTGTAGTGGCGTATATACACATTCCTGAGGGTGTGTACATGTCTGCATATGTGCACTGTGGTCTGCAGGCAATGAGTGCCTCTGCCTGTGGACGCCAGGAGTTGTCGGGAATCTACTCAATCGCTCTCTATCTTGTGTTCTTGAAACGGTTTCTTTCACTGAACTTGCAGCTCATCCACTCAGCTAGGCTGCCTGGCCAGTGAGCTCTCGGGATCTGCCTGTCTCTGGAGTCACAGATGAGTGCCACCGTGCTTGGCTTTTTCATGTGAGCAATGGGATGTGAACTCAGTTCCTCGTCCTTGCGTGGTGGGTTCTTTACCGACTGCACCGTCTCCTAGCCCTAGTACTTCTTTAGTAACTCGTTGTTCGTCAAGCAACTGCCTAAAACAGAAAGCACTGAGCATGGATTTGAAGATCTAAAGATGGAAGGTGAGAATGCCAGCCATTTACCAAATGTTTAAACATTTACATAGAGGCTGGAGAAAGAGATCGGTCCAATCTTTAGAGAAGTTCTAAGTTCTGCCCACTCTCCTCATCCCTGCAATGGGGGGGACCTGATACACCTGGCTTCCTGGAAGAGGCAAAGAAATGGCACCTTTAGTGATCATCAGATTTAGCAAATTGAGAAGGAAGATGATAGACATCCCAGCTAGAAGAGGCGTGTGTGAAGCCACACAGTTGAGACTGAGCCTGGTACTTGCAGAGAGCTAGTTCCCACAGGTGTGCCCACAATGAAATACCAGGCAAGGTTGGAGTCTGGGAGCCTGCATCAGAAAGGCAGAAAGGCCCCTGGTGCCATACTGAAGCCCAGGACTTCAGCTCTGGGAATACAGACAAAGATTTACACTGTAAAAACATGGAGTGGGTAAAAGAAAGGTGGAGTTTGGTGATAATCAAAAGTAGCCGGGGGGGGGGGGGGGGAGGAGCAGGATGAGGGGAATAACTGTAACCAGAATATGTGAGCACTACCTGTGGGTTTGGTCTTGGGGACAGAAGGTGGGTCAGTTCAGGGCACCGAGTATAGGACAGAATGAGGTGATCCCCACTGTGAAGGACTAGACAGTTAAACCACAGTGCTTCTCTTCAACCGGCTTCTGGTCGGGGGCTAGGGGTACACTGGGACGGGGATTCTCTCCATGGGAGGGAGAAACTGGGAGCTGATCAAGAGAGTACAAAGGACCACACTGGACACTGATGAAAGCAGGCATGAGGGAGAGCACATGGTGGGCTCCGGGCAGCCAAGAAGAGCTAGTGAAGTCCCGATGGAGGGACTCAGCTAGGACACGAGGGCTTCTGATGCTGGAGTGGTGGGTGGAGGATGGAAGACAAGGGGCTTCAGAGCTTTGCTAAAGTTACATCCTCCTGGCTGTCTCAAGATCATTTACTAGTCAACAGGAAGGCAACTAGCAGCTTTAAAGTCCTCTTGCCCACAATTCCCTTTCTAGCAGATGACAAAAGCCTAGAGGCCATGGGAAAGCGGCCCCTCCTCCCTCCTCCCCGTCACCTGGGAAGGCAAAACCAGAAGGGACTACTAGAACATTAGACCTACCCTGGACTCCTCCATCAGCTGTGTGGACCATCAGGAGCTGACCATCAGGAGCCCGTGGCATCCCTGCTTAGACACAGAGTGAAGTGATATGGAAGGTCCACCTCAACCCACCCCGAGACAGACATTTCACCTCCCCGTGACTCACCGCAAGCATGTGATCAGACCCAGCCCAGGGGAAGCTCAGTGGTGACAACCAGCCTACGCCCTTCCTGCTCTCCCATCTCCCAGCCTGCAGCCCACCAGACCTTTTCCTGGGGAGGGCTGGCAAGCACAGCCTCTAAAGGGGACCTAGTGGAGACACAGGTGCTAGCTCTTGCTTCTGCTTCTCTTCCATCCTGATCCATGAATAGTCAACTTTTATAGCCACCAAAGAAGCAACGCAACTCCCTTCCCAACACATTACCACATATAATGATGTCACACCCAACAGCTGAAAAGGGAAGTCACCTACTGTTACCACACCCCCAACTCCTGCTAAAGAATTTCTGGTTTGATCAGATAGCCTTAGTACATATGAAAGTTTACAGAGAATGTGCTCTAGTGAGAATCACAGGGAAGAAAGAACCCTTTCCTGGTGGGGCTGGGAATCTAGTGTCCATAGGAGACACCATGAAAGAAAGATAGAAAGTCAGGAGTCTGGAAGCCTGCACCATAAAGGCCCCTGATGTCCCAGACTTAAGCTCTGGACCACAGACAGATTTTTACTGTGAAAGCAGAGTGTGTAAATAATGGTAGAGTCCAATGCCAAGTATGGAGTAGCCAAGAACCAGAATATATGGGTGTTCCCTGTAGGGTTGGCCCTGGGGACAGAAGAAGGTAAATCAGTCCAGGCAGCATACAGGACAGAAGGAGGTGAGACCACCCAGCTGAGAAACACAGACCCATGTTCAATGACTACTCTGCCATCCCCACAGAATGGGAAATGGAGAGCTCAGCAGGAGTTCACCAGCAGAGTGGGTAGGTTCAAAGGTCGGGAAGATCCTCCCAACGGTCACATTTATAATCAACTCCTAGCTGTAGTCTCCCAAGCCAGCACTCACTCTTCAGGGAGACTTCTGTCGCTTCCCCCCTGACCCTTGGGGAAGCTCCTCATAGTCACCTACCTGGACTCATATGGACCCTGGGAACCAGTACAGCACACCCTCTGCCTGTGCCCAGGCCCTTGCTCCCCAGGCATTCTGCCCCACTGCTTTAAGAAGAAGCAGAGCAGAACAGAGACTCCCCCTAAGAGGGCCCTGAGCAGTTCTCCACCAGGGAGGGACCGCAGGAGCACAAGCCTTCCCGAAAGCTGATAAGATGCCCAAGGATGAGGGTTTAGAGAACATCATCTCAAAGCACCATACAGCCCTACATATCACAAGCATAGTACTGGACCAGCATTTTATGAGTAATTTTTAAAGTGTGTGAAAACAAAATCCAAAAACATTTGCATTGTTTGAGCCATGAACCAAGAATTGGTAGACTTCCTTTCTTGTTGGAATGGACAGAAGAATCATTTGGTTTGACACTCTCCCAGTTGAACCAAGTCCCCCCTCTGTTGCAGCAACCCCATCAAAATCACAGGAGTATTTCCATCAGTGCACAATCTCCATCAGGCCAGGCAGGCTTGTCAGCAGACTGCTCGGCATCTCAGAAATGCCAGCACCCAGGAGGCTGAGGCAAGAGACTCATAACCTGAGTCAGCCGGATCTATACAGCATCTCAAGCAAAACAAAAATCTCCTTGGCATAAATTCAAATGATTTTTTAAAATTTTGTATGTCTGTGTGTCCATGGAAGTGTGTGTTATTGTGGGTGCCCATGGAGTCCAGAGACGATGGGTCTCCTGGAGCTGTATATAAGCAGCTCACCTATCCAACATGGGTGCTGAGAACTGAACTCAGGTTCCCTAGAAAAGTAATACATGCTCTTAACCCCTGAGCCATCTATCTATCTATCTCCATTTTTGTTTGTTTTCTTTTTACACACTCTATCCATTGACCCTCAGATCAATGTGCTAAACAAATAGATGGATATGAATTTAAATGAGCTCCCTTAACTACATATCAGTCGCTAGGCAGAGCTATTTGAAGTGGAGCATAGACTGACACAGAAACATGAGGCAGGAACTGGGATTGTCCAAATAAAATAGTGCGTACATATGAGAAAGACAGTATTTTGGAATGATGTAGGAGGTTCTTCTGTCTATGTGTTACTTTCATTGGTTGAATAAAGAAACTGCCTGGGCCTTTTGATAGGGCAGCACTTAGGTGGCCGGACTAGACAGAACTGAATGCTGAGAAGAAGGGCAGTGTGGCAGACACCATGAATCTCCTGCCTGAGAAGGATGTAGGTTAGAATCTTGCTGTTAAGCCACAGTCACGTGGTGATACACAGATTTAAGAGAAATAAGTTAATCAAGATGTGAGAGTTAGCCAATAAGAAGCTAGAGCTAAAGCCAGGCAGTGATTTAATTAATACAATTTCTGTGTGATTATTTCAGGTGTAAGCTAGATGGGTGGCCAGGATGAAAAGCAGGCCCTCTCTCCTTCAACTTTGGGGGTGTGGCAAGTTAATTGCAAACTTGAGCTTCAGTTGCAAGCTCTTGGAAACATGGGACCTGCAGGGTTCAGGGAAGGAATTCCAGCCTGAAAGCACAACTGCTTTCTTGGAAGATGGCAGGAAGTGGGGAGTGGTACAGGGACAGGAGGAATCAGTCATGTTGAGCTCACGCCAAGCTGTCTTGGGGCTTACAGGAGCTAGAAACGGAGGTGGGTAGAGGGTGGGTAATTATTAAGTCTTACACAATGTATGTGCGACGAAAGGGTCAGGAGTGGAGGGTTTGCCTAGCACACAGAATCTCAAGCTTGATCCCTAACACTGAAAAAAAAAATTAATTCTGTGAGATTATAATGTGCCTTGCCAGGCTATAATGTAAAACTTCTCCGGGCACTCAAAATGCATGGATAACACACAGAACGTGGAGGGGCAGACCTAGGGATGAGCATATGAGGAGTCAGGAGCACGAAGTATAACTCAATGGGCAAGTGGAACCCTAGGTTCTGTCCTCCTGCCGGGAAGGATGGGAGATGACAGAGACAGAAAGATGCTTAGGCAGGTGGTACTTTAATCCCCAGGCACATTTACCTAGCTGGAAAGACATATTTGAGAAGGGTATGTAGGTTGTGAAGAAACCCAATAACACTCCCAGCCCCCACTCAATCCCCCTCCCCACCTCCCACCCACTGCCTCCCATAACTAAATCATGATGGTGCCGGTGGACAACACAGTTAACAGTGTCATTTTCTTTGAGAGAGAACGGTCAACGATCAGAGTTCTATGCGTCACTGTTGCAGTGGTACAGCAAACTGGTGAACTGTGCCCTACATGGGCACAGACTGGAGACCACTGAGAAGTCATCAGTCAAGACACAAAGAGAATTTGTCATCTTCCTGGGTTTCTCCTTTTGCTTTAGAAAGCACCCATCTCCAGCGTTAGACTCTAAGAGGAAAGGCATGGGGAGGGAGGGGGAGTCAAGGTCTAAAGATGGAAGATCCATGTGTGAGATGAGGCGAGGTGGTGTGGACTTAAACTGCGTTTACAGAGGAGCTCCTGCTTTAGCGATGCCCTCTGCAACCTTTGACCTTCTGTGCAGTTGTGTGTTTGTCTATCTCCAGTGCTGGGGATTGAACCTAGGGCCTTCAGCATGCTCAGCATTGAGAGATATACTCTCCAGTACACACGCCTCCTGCCCCTACCAGGTAATTTCTATCATGACTGAACTTGCCTTGACTGGCTTGTCGTAAGCCAGCCTCATTTGAAACATTTGGGAATCTGCTACTACAAACAACTAAGTTTCCCCAGTTTCCGCAATTATAGTTTCCTTTCTTGCTGTGGCAGGCTATGTGCAACCCATATTGCCAATAACTTGCCCACACAAGTCAAGGAAGCAAGGGTACCCGTAGACTGCAGATGTCACTCGGTGAGAAGGCAAAGTGTCAATTAGTCTTTCTTCATCTGGATAAGGGGAAGCAGATGAACAACTCCCCCGTGGGCATGTTGGAAATACTCGAGATATGAAAAAGAAAAATAAAAAGAGCCAGGTATCAAGTCAGCTCAGGGGTAAGGCGCATGCCACCAAGCCTGTCAACAACTCAAGTTCCATCCCTGGAACTTACATGGTGAAAGAAGGGAACACATTCCCAAAGGCTAATCTCTGATCACCACAACAGCCAAGATAAATGTGCACTGTCTAAGCATGCATGTGCACATGTACACACACACACACACACACACACACACCATAAATTAAAAATGTAAATATATAAATAAAAGTGCTGCATTTTAAAAAAACAACCTAACACCAGCTAATTCAGCTGTGGCTGTTGCTCCACTGTGAACCCACCTGCTTTAGGGATAATTAATTGCTTTGTTCTTGGGACAGGGCTATGGCTCTGACACGTAGCTACAGAAGTCAAAGGTTACAACTGAAGGTGATCAAACTCAAGGTATAGCACACAGGGTACCCAAGCACCCAGGAGGTCATCCAGAGTCCTTCTTGAGTCTATGTCTTGTTCCTCAACCTCCTGGACAGCCCACAATCTCTATCTCCATTGCCTTGCCTGGTAGCTGACAATCTTCCTGCCATTGTCTTTTGTTGGTCCTCTGCTTCCAGCCACTGGAGCTCATCTTAGCTTGTTTTCCTGTTTACAGCAACAACAAATGACACCGATGCACGATGCACCGATGTGAGCATGCAGTTGTGATACAAGCCTGACATGCTCTTTGCAAAACATTGCTTCCTTGTGGCAGAACAGAGTAGAGCCAGCTCTGTCCACTCATGGGCCTCTGGTTTTCTAAGACCCTGCAACTGACTCACACAAAATTCAGGGCTCCTTGTTAGGTACCCATAGTCCAAATCTTACAGTAGGAGCTGCTGGGAGATGAATACCTTCCAAACATTCAGCTGTCTCCTAATGAACAATCACCTCATGACTAATGCTCTATTCAGAAATCTGTCCATCAGCACTTGCTCCTGCCTGTGCCTCTACTGTAAACAACACTGTAACCCTTGCTGCCAACGTACAGTTGTGTGAGGTTAACAAAATGACACAAGCCAATCTTTCCAGCAGGTACAGCAGTGACACATGGAGACTGAGCAGTGATAAGTAGTCATGAGAGACAACAGCATAAAGCAGGGGCAAAATGAGGCATTTCTGAATGATTTTCATGTTAAAGAATCTAAAGGATTCCAAAGGAAAATGACCAAAGACTTCACCGGGCATCTTTATGACTTGTTGGTCATATCAGATGTGTGGGAAAAGGACTGGAGAGCCAGGTGTGATGGTGCACACTTGTCATCTCAACACTTGAGAACTGATTGCAAGAAAATAGCCCAGGTTAGAGACCAGCCTGAGTTATGTAGCAAGACTGTCTCAAAAACAAGCTAACACATAGTAACAATCACACAAAATGGAAACAAACAAACAAAAAAGCAGTACAATGTAATGGCTGTATTGGGAGCTAAAGAAAACCCTATTTAAATTCATATTGATCTAATGTTTTAGTAAAATTGATCCTAAGGCCAAAAGGTAGAGAATTTTTTTTTAATGGGACTGGACTCAGCAAGTAAAATATTTGCTGTGCAAACTTGAGGACCAGGGTTCAGTTCCCTACAATCCACTTAAATAAATGCCCATAGGCATAGTGGCCCGCCTGTAATCCTGAAGGAGAAAGAGGAGCTCAGGAGCGGGCTGGCTTGTTAGATTAGCCAAATGGGTGACCTCCAGCTTCAAGGGAGATACCTGTTTCAACACATAAAGTAACAAGGGAAACATTCAACCCAACATCAGCTTCTGTCCTCCGCAAACACCCACACATGTGAATACACATGCACATACAGAAATGCACGCACATACACAGAACAAAAAAGCAAAGCACATTTGAATTTGACATGTTAGGTCTCGAAGCCGGGACAAATGGCTGAGGTGCATCCCTTGGTCCACACCTGTCACTGGGCATGGCGGATCTATCCCATCCCAGACCCTAAAGTTCTCCAGCCAAGGAATTGAGCTGGGCTTCCCCACCCCAGCTGCCCTTCCCTATATCTGCCATTTTTGGTTACCTGGTCTTTTTTCATTGAATCTTTACCCTCCTGGCCTCTATCTGGCTTGCCCCTCCCCACCTCTCCTCAGGTGGTTCAGGGCCAATTCCACTCTGGACTCTCCCAGATGTCCCTGCCTCTGGCTACCTTCTCCCTTTTATCTACAGTAAACTTCCTCCTCCACTATACCTAGGAGCAGACTGTCCTTTCCTTTTTTTATTTCTTTTTCCATTCATATCATGGAGAAGTTTTTGTTCGGGGATTGTTTGTTTGTTTTGTTTTCACTGTGTAGCCCTGGCTGTTCTGAAACTCACCCTGCAGACCAGGTTGGCCTCAAGTTCAGACATCTGTCTGCCTCTGCCTCCAGAGTGCAATGCCTTAATGCCACTACCAACGTCCCGGTAGGAAGTTTTTCAACTGCCCAAAAGTTTACACTTTAGGGGGGAAAAAAATATCAACCCTTGATACCTGCACTGATCTCTCTGAGACTGGGCTACGGCTTCCTTCAGTGCCTACTCTCCTGACTCAGATCTACAAAAGTAATAATGATTGCCTAAATTTTGTTAATATAAACTAAAAGGTAATTATTTTTAAATTTTTCAGTTTGGTTTTTCAAGACAACACTTAAAGTCTTCCCCCAGCAAACGTATTGTGAAATCTTGGTTCCCATTTAAGTGGGTCACCAGTGCCCCCTTTCTGGTTCTAATTATCCTCAGATAACAAGGACATGCTGTAGAGGCCCTAGGAAGAATTTTTTAAAGTATAAATCAGTACTTTGGACGGTATTTATGTCATTTTGAGCCAAGTACACATTTTAGAAACAGGAGTGCTAGGATCCAGAGCATGGCCTAAGTACAAGGAACACCATGTTTTGCTTTGTCCCTGACATCAGATATAATGTGTTTTAGTTGATACAAAATAAAAATAAAAATCCCAACACAAATGACTATTTGTCTCAACTCTTCCACAAAGTGTCAGAGTATGAAGTGTTTACACAGTCTTGAGTTCTCAGCTCTGACATCCAATTTATCTGAACCAAGTTCTGAGTCCTCCCTCACTTCTTAGTAGCGCCTGGTTGAAGCTCTGAGTGTTAACATTTTTCATTTAAGCACTGGGCCTTCCCTGTGTCTTAATAGTACCTGCTTTACGTTCTACAACCTTCCCTGTGTGTTAATAGTCTCTCATTTAAGCTTTGGGACTTCCCTGTGTATTAATAATTAATAATAATAGTCTCTGCTTTAAGTTCTGGGACCTCTTTGTTAGTAGTTGCCGACATAAGCACTGAGCCCTCCCTTGGGTGTTCACAGTCTCTGGTTCAAGCTTTGAGACCTTCATTAAGTTAATAGCCCCTGGTTTGAGATTGGGACCTTCATGTTCGTTAACAGTCTCAGGTTTGCATATCGTGCTTAGCCTCATTGCCTAAGCCTGTGATTTCTGGTCTGAAGTTCCCTGGGAATAATCAAATTCACTGAGTTTTCCTACATGTAAAATGTTTATTATATAGAAATAGTTAATATTTGGGGCTATCCAGAAGTCATTTGGATAATGAAAGCTATTTCCAAGTCATTAATGCCAAGGCTTCATTTTAGAAGCATCAGTTACTCAGGGGACATTTTCTTCCAAGAAAATAAAGAATAAGAGAATAGTTTTCCCATTAAATAAAACTACAGCATTCCACAGCAAAGAGGTAAGTTCTTGTACATTTCAGTCTGCACCAGAACTAGGAGTCTAAGTAAGGAACCATGAATAATGTATCTTGAAGAGGACAACAAATAACATCTAAAGATTTATCTGGCACAGGTTCTCCAGAGCGTCTGTGACCAAGCAACAAACAAGTTTCAACTTAGCCATTAATATGGGCATCTCAGAGATCAAGACCAAAGTAACTGAGTCTTCCTGTCAACTTTACTCCTCCCTCGATGAGTGGGGATGCAAGCCTGGGGACCAAGACACAGTTGGTACCTCCTTCCAGATTTCCTAGGACAGGCAAGCTCCCCACAACAGGGCATGAACAGGAATTCTAAGATTTCTGCTATGTTCTACTGTAGGCATGCGTTTGCACTATCCCCACACTGTTTCCAGGAGCAGGAAGAAAAGCAAGCTTTAGACCTCCTTTGCAAAGACTGGGGACTTTATAGGTGAGCCATCCTGCTCAGCTTACCAGAATACCAGCCACAGACAGGATGCCAACAAGTGACTCGGGGACCAGGGATCCCTGCTCAGCTCACTAGCTGCACCCCCCCCCAAACAACTTCAGGTAGGAAGCTGAGCAGCAGGAATGTCGGGGCACACCTGCAATCAGTTCTTGAGAGCAGAGACAAGAGAATCACAAGTTAAAGGCTGCTTGGGCTACATAAAAGACATTTCCAAGCCCGGTAACTTCAGAAACCATAGGAAACATCCTCATTTGGGCAAAATGATTGACAAGCAGTCCCAAGAAATCTGCCTCTAAATGGTGATACAGTCCTCAGGTTACCACACCTCTGCAGAGGATGAGGCACAGTGGGCTAATTCCCCTGGCTGTGTTGGGCAGTGGCCATGTGCCACAGAGGGGGTGGGGTATACCACAGACGGTGAGCTGTCACTTTCCAAAACTGAGAAATGAAATTTATTCCCTGTCAATACTGAAGCATGCATGGGCAGCCCGTATGTGGCAGTTCTGTTGAACTTGTCCATATTGGGTTTCATGATCTAAGTTGATACCTGGGATAAATTTCAAAGCCTCTCCAAACCCCTTTTTCTCTTCAATAAAACAGGCATATAAGCAAATAAAATAAAATAAAAATCATTGATTCTTTAGATTTGTTCCTGTGTTTTTATCAGTATATATTAACTATACATAATAATTAGTTTCATTGTGACTTTTTTATGCACGTATATAACACATTTCAATTGAATTCACCTCCATTGCCTTCTCTTAGCCCCTCTCTCACTAATCCCCTTCCTCTTCCTAATTGGCTTTCCCTCTATTTCCATGATCTTTTGTGCAGGTGTAACCCAGAGAGTTTCACTGGGGTTGCTCATGGAAGCACAGATTAGAGGTTATTCTCATAAGGTCCCAGGAGCATGGGACCTTACCCACGGAAGGCCTTACCCATGCCTCTCCAACCCTCAACCCTTAAGAACCATGAATTGCTTATAAAACCTCAAGGAACGAAGGGCCACCAGAGGCTACCACCTCTCCACCCCTCCCACCACTGCCATTAACTGCCTATAAGTCCTTAGGGACAGAAGATTCTTGTGAGCCATTCCTCTCTATCTCAGAATGTTGGGGGGCCCCATGCTACTCAGGTCTTACAACAAGTAATGCAGCTGCCATGTGTTCATGTACATGTATATACAGACACACAGATACACACATACCACCAATACCAACACCAAGGGTGAGGGAATGCCTCCAAAGCCCATGTATTGGTCTCCAGACTTGTGGCACTGCTGGGAGGGAGCAAAATTCCCAGGTCATAGAGCTCAGCAGGAAGAAGTCAGGTCATGGGGGGCATGCCCCTGAAAGCCATACTGGTCAAACTCCAGACACTTCCTGCATTGTTTCCAGCAGCCACGAGGTATGCAACCTCCGCTGTCACATTCTCCTGCGCTGCCACAGGCCCAAAGCAATGGGACCAAATCGCCATTTACTGGAAAGTACTGAAGGCGTGCGCCAAGGGTTCCTTTCCTCTTTCTAAGCAGCTTGTCTTGCATACTTTGTCACAGTTAACCCAACCACCAAACAGATTCTCCAGGGCTCATTCACCTGGAGAAAGGGGAAAGCAGACCGCTGAGCACAGGATGGAATTCACGCAGAAATGCAAAGACGGGTGAGGGAAGCTGCCACTGGGGAGCAGCATGGTATGCCAGGTGCAGCCCAGAACCTGTTGATATGTAGATCACAGCCTCATAAACACAAGACATCTGTCAGCTCCTCTGTCCCTAGTAACAGCCACCCCTTGTCAAAACGTTTGTCTTAAATAGCAATGCCTTACAGTATGTAAGAAGCCAAGGTATTGGAGCTAGCTGCTCACAGAATACATGTGTATGGTCTATGAGAGCCCATGACCAATATTAATCAAACTTTCATTCATCATTTAATAGTCATCCTTATCTTAGAGGTGAAACTCAGAGATTGAGTGTTTTGTGCCAAGTAAAAGGCCAATGAGATGAATGGATAGATGGATGGATGGATGGATGGATGGACGGACGGACGGACGGAAATATCACACACAACTGAATTCTCACTGTCTAAACACTCTGAAACTAAGGTGTCCCTGAGGTTACTAAAAAACGTCAGCAGCGACCTGCCCCCTCCCGTAGTGAGTCCTCTCAGAACTGTGCTGTGACCACTGTACCAGGTAAGATAATATAAATGAAGACGGGTGCTCAAACAAGCAGAGGCGGAGTGAGCCTACTTCACATGGGCAGCCCAGGAGCTCGATGACCCACTAGCACAACCAAAGCAGAAAGGGACAGAGAAAGAAGAATTTGGAACCTGAAGATCTGGGGACAAGAGATGAATAAGCAAGCATTCTACAACCGCCATGAGCCACAGAGCCTGATGGGCCGAGGCACAAGGAGACTGCTGTGTGTACCGCAGATACTCCTGCGTGTGCATGCGTGCACACACATACACATATCACACATACATATACACACACATACATACATATACACATATACACACATACACACATACACACACACACATACACACATATACACACATACACACATACACATATACACACATACACACACATACACACATACATACATATACACACATACACATACATACATACATATACACACATATATATACACACACATACATACATATACACACATACACACATATATACACATACACACATACATATACACACACATACATACATACATACACATACACACATACACACACATACACACACATACACACATATACACACATATATACACATACATACACACACATATATACACATACATATACACACATACACACACATACATACTCTCTCGCAAACACACACACATACATATACATACACATACACACATACACTCTCACATGCACACACACACACATACACACACACACACATACAAAAATACACAAAATGAAACTAGGCATGGAGACACAATCCTGCAAAGCTAGCACTTGGAGGCTGAAGGAGTTTGATGAATCTGGGCTACAAAGCCAGATCGTGTCTCAAAGGCAACAAATGCGAACATCTACTCACTAAAGCATGAATTTGAAGTTCTGGAAGCTGAATGACCTCTGTATCTCCTAAGAAACTGTTGCTTAAACGATCTCACTGGAGGGGGGGGGATGTGAAGGAAAACAGGTCAGTTATTTCGCATCTGCAGTGTAGGTGGTTAGCCACACCAGCACCATGGGAAAGGACACACAAGCCACGGGTCTGCTGAACTCCAGTCACGTCTCTGAAGGCGCTTACTCCACACCAGGCAGCGAGGCAGCGAGGCACGGTTCTCCATGAGACTCAGAGTTCAGACAGCCCAGCTGCAGGCAAATGAACTCAATAGATGACATAAAACAGCAAACTAAACCCCTGTGGGTTTCCCTGTGCTGTAGACAACTCTGAACGATGCTGGATAGGCTGCATCTGGCCAAACCTCCACTTTCTCTAAAAGCTGAATAAAACAATTGATGTTAATATTTGATTAATTGCTGTTGGGTCATTTTGATTGTACTGCTAGCTCAGGACACACCGAAGCCAGCTAACTCACTTGGGTAACGTGTTGATGACGATGGGATGTTGGCCAGGAACCAGGTGAGGCTGAAACTCCAGACAAAGGAGCACAAGCAACTGGGTCCATCTGGTCTCAGTCACCCAAAGGCCTCAGCCTCCCTGCACAGCCCTGGGTAGTTCGTGCTCAGCTTCCTAGAGCTGTGGAAATGGTTAACTACGATGAAATTCAATGTAGCAGAGAACGGCTTGCATTCTCTATTTTCCTTTCTGACAACATCATGAGGGTTGGCTCTGCTAGGTCTGACTTCCAGACTCAGGCCACAGTTTTTTTGTTTGTTTGTTTGTTTGTTTTTGTCTTTAGGGAGTGAGACGGAAGATGATACAGTAGTGAAACCCACAGGTCAAAGACGCAGCTGCCTCTTGCAGTAGATGTAGCTAAGACTGAGCATGCTTGGTAGATAAACAGCCAAACCTCGCCTGCTGTGCAGTTAAGAGCCTTTGGATGAAAGTGCTCATGGGAAGGTACCACCCCTAGCCACAATTAAACATGATGCGAATTCATAGAGAATGTCACCAGCCACACGCTTCACTGATAGTTACGTGTTACTTGGCTACGGGATACTCCTTTTCAAACCTAAACTCAGCTCATGGTTGTCATTTCAGGAACATCACAGAGCACATTCATGCAAGCTAAGATGGCCACAGTGTCACTGGGCAATACCCTATTCTGGACCACTATCACACATCATATGTCATTTTGTGAGTTGTTGTGTAGCACAAAATACATTTTCATACTCATGCTCTAAACTACCAAGTGACCCAGGAGCACAATAGCCTCTCACCAGGAAGATACAATTACTGAACCCTTCCAGCCAATGTCTTTCTGGGAGCCAGACACTGTCACAGGACAGTCTGAATGCCCTCAGTGAATCTCTTCCCACGCTTACAAAGCTCTGAGGAAAAGGTTTTGGTGTTACTCTTCATGTGAGACAGCATTGGGCTACCTGTCCGACCTAAAATTCCAAGTTCATTCTGCCATGTTATTTGAGTACTTAACCTGGTCACGTTTGAGAAGTACAGTACTTAAGCCTGGGAATTCAAGGCTCCCCAGACTGACCAGAAGAAGGGAGGATACGTTTGCAGATGTTGCTGGCTCTGGCCCTTCCTCTTCTTTGCAATCTGGTCCTGCAGCCATTTTTACAGAGGCAGGGCTGCAGAAAGCATGGATTCATGGATCACCTCTGCTCCAAGGGACACATGCCACTTCTGCTGGCTTTATGCCTCTTTTCATTTGGGGATTCTCCCTCTCTCCATCAGCCTGTCCTACCCAGTCCTGTGCCCCATCCATCATAATGAACATGTGAGCCAGACTGAAGACATTCCTTTCTCAAGACTTGACTTAACTTAGAATTTAACTTCAGAGCAAAAAGAAAAGATACCTTCCTTCTTTCCTTTCTTCCTTCCTTCCTTCTTTCCTTCCTTCCTTCCTTCCTTTCCTTCCTTCCTTTCTTCCTTCCTCCAAGAGAAGCATGAATAACCCCCTTAGTTTCTCTTTTAGTTATTTGCTTTCGATGCCTTTAAGTCTCTAATTTGGGAGGTCAGGAAGCTAAGCCCGCAATTATCAGTCTCCGCCAGCAGTGCTCTGGCTCACGTTCACACGTGTGGGTCTCAGTGATAATGGTTGCCTAGGTTACTTTTCAGACACTTGAAGGTCTTTTGTTGAAGCCACTGATTCTTCATTTAGCCCTCTGCAGGTGCCAAAATGAGTGACCTCCTGACCCCAGAGAGCCCAAATTTTACCCTCCTCTCCCGAACACCATAAGTCTATAGAGCCCTGAGGTAGAGAGATCAGATTACCCCAACCCCTGACTACTGCGTCTCCAACTACCTTTCCCCAGGCCATAAACCACCCAGCTTCTCTGTCCCCCAGACAAGGCCAGCCTCCACCCTCAGGGGCATAAAACTGAATCTGTTGTCCCTCTGCCTAGTGCACAGCTCTTGCCAAACTCACATTCTCTGTGGCGTGCATCCTGGAAGGAGGCAAACCTGCCTTGGCTCCCCAACCAAAGCTGGAAACTCAGGATACATTATGGACAATTTAAAGCCAACCTGGGCTAAAGAGTGACTTCAAGGTCAGTCTTGATAACTCAGGCCTTCTCACTAAGTCAAAAGCAGTCTAGGAATGATATACCTTGGTACTATAGAATGTTTGTCTAGTGTATGAGGTCATGGGTTCAATCCCTGGTGAAGTGGGAAGAAGGGGAGGGGGAGTGGGGAGAAGAGGGAAGGAGTGAGGGGGGAAGGGGAAGAAGAGGAGGAGGAGGAAGAAGAAGCCACAAAAGCTGGTGGCCATCCTTCAGGTCATCCAATGCATTGACAAGTGGGTTAAACTCAGGGGGCACCTGATTCCCAACTAAAGCTGACTTCATCCTTGGGTTTTCCTCTCAGATCTGCGAACCAACGCCACGCTTTCCTTAAGGTAGTGTGACTGGGAGGTGAGAGGCGTGCAGTCAAGCTTCCCAGCAATGTGACACAAGTGCTTTTAAAGACCAGCCACACACACACACAATCTGCTGATAATCCAAAAAAGTATCTAATAATAGGCTTCCCATAAAAAAAAAACAAAACCCTACACATTTGTACAAGAAATAATTCAGCATAAGTACATTTATAAAATAGTTACATTTTCAGGAAATCATTCTAACTTGATATTATTAAGTATTGTTATTGCTATTATTATCAAATGTCATTAGCAAATATCTTAATTGCAAGTCTCCATGATACCTGCTATGGCTGATATTCTAAAAAAAAAAAAATAGAAGATGATATAAAAATGTTTCTTTGTTTGAGACAGAGCCTTGCTGTGTGGCTTAAGATAATCCATGATCCTCCTGTTTTGGCCCCTTGAATGGCAGAATTAATTAAAGGCATGTGTCCCCAGATCTGAAAAAAAAGTCAAGTTTTTTTTTTGTTTTTTTGTTTTGTTTTTTTTAATGACTGGTCTGACATCAGACAAGACAAAAGAGCTGAGAAAGATGGAGAGCAAAAGTGATCCCAACAAACAGCCTCATGCTAATACCTCACAACGATTTCTGCAGAACACCACATGTTTTTGAATAAATGTTTCATCAAAATAAGAAAACCTGCTGGGAATATCACTCGGTGATAGAGTGCTTGTCTGGAGTGTGTGAAACCCGAGGTTACAATCCCCAATACTGCAAACAGAGAAAGCGGGGAGACTTCATACCCAGAGCACATCAAGACATCTTTCCATGTGGTTTGTCCTGCTCACAGAATCCGAGAAAACTCTGAAGCTGACCTGTTCGCTGAAGAAAGCAGCAAGTTCACCACACAGTCAAGCCCTGCAGTTCCACATCCTGGACTCAGTCCCTGGGGCTGACATCGGCTCGCACCATGGCTGATGGAGCCTCTCAGATGGGGCAGAAATTCTCAGTAAAGGCATCCTGTGACAGAACCCAGGCAAGGCTCTTGTCTGAGCTGCCTTCGCATCTGTCACATCAAAACTTACCACGGGGCTGGAGACTGTTTGGTCAGCAAAGTGCTCGCTGGGCAAGCACAAGGAGCTGAGTTCAGATCCCAGCACCCACACTAAACACCCAGATGTGATCACACAGGGTCAGTAACACAGACAGCCTGGCCATTAGTGACCTCCAGGTTCAGTGAGAGACCTGGCTCAGGAACTAAGGTTGGGAGTGGCAGAGGAAGACAGCCAGTGTCAACCCCAGGCTGGACATGGACACACAGACCACACAGAGAGAAGGAAAAGCTCACCGTGGTGACTGACTCTGAAATGAACACTAAGCAATGAGCCCACAGCCTTGGCCCTTGGGTGGCTTTGGACTACCTGCTCCCAGTCAGGTTGCCCTCACAACTGTTCTCTGAGGTACAGACCACACCTGCCCGTGGGTGAGTGGTACTCAGACTTGCTTCCTCGTGTTTGTTTTCTGTGCATCTCAGAAGGAGGTAGAGTTTTCTGGGACCCAGTGGGCAGGCTATTCAGCAAGTGTATGCTCATTAAATGAGAAACGTTGTTTTTTTCAGGTCACTGTAAAAGCAACAAGAACTCACTTGGATTTCAGTAAGCCTAAATCAGCGCTTAAGAGGGCATAGGCTTGGTGACCAATAAACAGCCAGGCACTTGCTTCTAAGAAACAAAAAACAGAAACACTAATCTTTGTAAAAGTAAATATAAAAGCAAGCAAACAAACAAAAACCCCAAAAGCCCCAAGTCTGAAGCAGGCTCAAGGTTGCTCCCCCAGGTGTGGCCGTGCACAGCGGCATACACCTGTGATCCCAGCACTGCAGATGTAGGGACAAGAGGATTTCTAGTCAGAGGCCAACCAAGGGCTGCAAAGCAAGTTCCGAGATCTCTAGGAAGACTCTGTCACAACGGCAGTTTTTAAAGATTATTTCTCCTTTATCACAGCTTCCCACTGATATCTACAGTTTCTCTTAATTCAGCCTTTCCCTCTCCGCACTGACTTGAAAGGCAGCTTGGTCAGCTTCGGGCCAATGCCAGCTGGGAAACTTGCACCAGCCCACCATCCCTCTACCTATTGTCAGAAGGCTCTTCCCTAGAGACGATCTTTCCTAAAGGCGTGCACACCAAGTGCATGTCTCCTCCCTGCCAGTGTTCTCTTCATTCACAACAACAGAAGCAGGGAGGGCACAGGCAAGAACACAGGCCTCTCTGTCAGCCAGCAATGCACTTGGACAGCTGCAGGGGCTCCCTGCCCTGAACAAAGGGCTCACATGAAGCCAGAGGGACACAGACAGACACATGAAATTAGCCAGTGACCTCTGCTAAGGGTCTAGACACCAGTGTCCTCGAAGAGGCGGGAGGAGGGGTATTGTCAGAAGGTCCTGGCTCTGCCTGCAGGAACAGCACCCCTAAGCTTGGGGCATTTCTCAGCTTATGTGGGATTCCTGAGTGACCAAGAAACTGCCCAAGGTAAAGTTGTGATACCAGCAAAGACTTCCCTCTGGGCAGCTGTCTGGTGGGTTCTGAACTGCTTCAGTGCACCGCTAATTCCTGCCCCTTCAGGAGAGGCTCCCAGCCTACCAAGTTCACAATGGTTCCTCTAACAGCTGGAGCTGTGGCTTCCAAGTCTGAAGCAGTGCACAGGCCTCTCCTCGGGACAGCAAGTTACAGGTGGAAGAGGAGCTCACAGTAGGCAAGCTCACAAGAAATCACAACACAGGATGCTGCTTTCACAAAGAAGCAGTAAATGCACGAGGTGGTGAGTGTCAACTAGCCTGCAATTGTGCCTTGCAGATGTGTACGCAAATATCACGTGCACCTCCAAAAAGATCCACGATTACCTGTGTCAACTAAGAAAGAAAAGATGTTTGTGCAGTTTTACAGTAATTCTGAAATACTTACTCTGTCTCTCACCAGCAAGGACTCTCTCCTCTCCCCACCTCTTTCCTGAGGAGAACATAACCTAATCATAGACTGAAAGTCTTGTCTCAAGAAAATCATTACTGCTCAAACTGAAACTGAAATTCTCCTCCCGATCATTTGAGAGGAGATGGAAAGGGTTTATTATGGAACACAAACTCCTAAAATAATTTAATCGTGATTGAAAGTATGCAACCACTTACTAATATTCCTCTGGGGATTTAATAATTCATCACAAAACATATCCCAGCCCCAAAGAGCCTCCAGCAACAGGCATGGTACACGTAAGTCAGCCCCAGGGCAGGGGAGGCAAGCATGGGCTCTTACCTAAGTGGTCGGTGCCAGTTGCCAGGGGTGCTCTCTCAATTCCAGCTAACAGGGCTCTCTTCTAAGAAGGTCTCCCCACGCACCAGGCTAGAGGCTCTTCACCACCCCATTCCCATCATTCCTCCCAGCATGATACATGAATGAAATTGTGTTTCCTGCTCCCTTTCTAGACCAAAGCTCCCTAAAGACTGGGCCAAGCTGGCTCTCTGCATCCCTTCCACCTCACATAGGGTAGACTGTGCATGTGAGCTAATAAACACCCCAAGAACATGGCAAGATGCTTGCCATGGCCAGTGCCACCACCATAATGAAAGGAGGAGGAATCCAAAGAGCTGTCCTAGGAGGACCTTCCTGGGACAGATGACCACCTGCAGAGACAGAAAAGCAGTTTGAGAAGTTCACCTTTCTCTTCTGCTCCTGTTTACTCAAAGTGGGGGTAACTGTTCCCCCATAGCACTGCTGTCAAAACATCTCTCATGGCACCCAGTGTGGAGTTTGTTAGAGCAATTATGTCCATTCTGCCAGGACTCGTGAACACATATGCACATGCATGCATGCACAAGCGTGTACAGAGTGCACACAGAGTGACAGACAGACAGAATATAAAATCCTCTGGCACACAATTTAATGGGGCCAAACCCCCAATGGGGACTGGGCCTGAATAGGTGGCATGAAGGTAAAGGTGAAGGAGGTGACATGAGTGGAAGCGAGGTGTTGGGGTGGGGGAGGGGCTGGCTGGAAAGCAGGCACTGCAGTCCCTGCTGAGCCCTGTGTTAGCTTGGGTGCCTGGTCGCTTCTCCTGTGAATCCCTTCACCCACAAGATAACCCCGAACACCCCAGGACCTAACCTCCTACATCAAAAGTTCCTAGAAGTCCTGGACTGGAGAGAAACATCGGCTTTTAATATAGTTAAAGAAGCTGTTTCACAAGATCACCTTTGATTATGCGCTAGACCAAAATGCTCCCAGCAGAACTGCTTAAACCATGTCAAGTGTGTGCCAGTCCTAGGGGTGGCTATGCAACAGGACAAAATAGGAATGAGAACTTTTAATGGCTTGTTGATGAATGTATGCACTGCAAATCATGTTCTCCAGCTTCATATATTAGTAAATAAATAAAATATTTTTAAGGGAGTATTTATCTGCGCTTTCCCCAAGGGTGTGTGTGTGTGTGTGCACGTGAGTGTGTGTGTGCTGCTAGGGATTGAAGCAAGGCATGCACATGCTAGGCAAAGGCAATGCCACTGAGTTAAATCTTCAGCCCCTCTAGGAATCTTTTTGTACAGCCCAAATGAAGGTAAACTACATAAATATTCATAGTCCAAAAGAAAGGTCTTTGTGGCTGGCTGCGTAATGGAGCAGTCGGTGCAAGCCTTGATGGCAGCTCTATGGCAAAGGCACTGCAGGCTGCAGGTATTAATGGGTCTGAGCTGGAAGATAATCCTGGATTATGACAACGGGCCCCACCCACATAACCCGTAGTGCCCTCCCCAGGGATATGACCATATACTGCTCTTCCCACTTTCCTATGAGTTAAAACATTTTCAAACTCTCAAAAAATTTTCCAGAAAAATTTCAAAGGAAGAAATAGGAAATTCTAATCCTATGCCATTAATTTTGCATTCAACTAACCCACTAGAGTTCCTATCTCTGCTTGTTCAAAGCTCCCTAGGGTAATGGTAACAATGATGACGGCAACAGCAGAGATAAAAGCTCCTAAACATACTACTTGACGGACTAGAAGGGCTGTCAAAGTAATAACCAAGTGGGTGGGTGTGGCTATTGCCTGGCACTCTAACCCTCAGGAAGCGGAAGCTAAGGCAGGAGAACAGTGAGTTTCAGCCCAGACTGGGCCACATAGATCCTATTTCAAAAATAAACAAGGAAATAACTAAGTGCATTGTCATCAATTTTAAGTAAGCGTGTGCGTGTGTGTGTGTGTGTGTGTGTGTGTGTGTGTGTGTGTGTGTGTGTGTGACATATAACAGAGTCAAAAAGGAGACACCAAACAGTGACATCGGGACCCGAATGTTCTGCCCTGGAAGGAGACCACTGCTTTCTGCTGGGCGAGTCTTTCTGCGACTGTCTTCGTGAATCTCATTGTAGACGATAATTGGGGGCGAGTACACTTTTATAGTTACCCAGTGGTGAGTGTTTTAGGCATTGTGGGCCATAAGGGGCTGTTGCACTTTTCCAACTCCATCACTGTGGCTTGAAGAGATAAACGAACGAGGCTGCTTGTCAACAAAACTTTATTATCACAAACAGATATCATGCCAAATTTGGCAGGCAAGCTAGTCCAACACACCCCTAACTACAAAGGACACATTAATGATATTCCAACACACTGAAGGGGTTTCCTCAGAATTTAGGAGTCTTCATCTTCAAATAGTTTAGAAAAAGTTAGACTTAACAATGCCAAGCAGAATTCTTTACTTCTTGGCCCCTTGAAGCATTTAATGTGTTTACAAGCTTCTAAAATCAAAACACCCAAGGTATATAATGCACGAGATAGTCTGAATGTATGGTGGGGCAACTTGTAATATTTCAATTTGGGAAGGAACAGTGGTGCAAGAGAATTCCTACCCTGAGGAGTAAGTAAAGGCCAAAGACAGTGAAGTTACTCACCCAAGGCTACGCAGCAGATGGTGTCAGAAGGACGAGTCCAATGCCTCCAGCATGGCGGCACTGTGCTCCCTCCCCACACAGCTGTCCCCAGCCACCCCTTCTTGAGGGCTTTAGGGGACACACTCTGACATAAGACTAGGGGGTCTGCATGTTGTGTTTTTCTTCAGAAAACAGGCAACATTTGATGGACTAGATACCATCTCTGTCTACTCCAAATCTCTAAAGTGGGAATAGAGGTGGAGAAACGATCTTCCCAAGTCTCTAGGCCTGCTGAGGTGACTGAGCAGACTTCTGTTCTGTGGAAGTTTAGTTCTACCTGAGCAAACAGCAGCAGACAGCATGGAGCACGCAACTGGGAAGGGAAAGAGCACTGACGGGGTTGGGGAGGACTCTGCAGGCAAAGGGCTTGCCGCACAAGCATGAGGACCTGTGCTCAAATCCCCACCACTCACGTAGAAGCTGGATATGGCAGCCTCTGCCCATAAGCACTTGGGGTGGAGTGATGCAGAAGCAGGAGGATACCAGGGATCACTTGCCAGAGTCTAGCTGCATGACTGGGCTCCTGGTGAGCCAGAGTGAAGAATAACTAAGGAAGACACTTGTTCTTGACCTCTGTCCCCTCACAACACATATGCGCGTACTCACAAACACATACATGTACACACATACCACCACACACACAAACACTGGAGAGCATAAATGATAACATAAAAGGCACAAGAACCCTAAGAGCTAAGTGAGCATTTCCCCATTTCAGGTAAAATTCATACTTTAAAATATGAAGCAAAGTGATGTATTTGCAAATAAATGAATTTTCTAATATAAACTGAATTTTTGAGCTGAGAAGGGGGGGTGTAGAGTGTCCATACAAGATGTAATGAAACAGAATCCATTTATCCATGCTGAATACAACATTCTAGTTCATAAGGTGGTTTGTGAATTTTAGAATAGCCTCCTATATCATTTTCTTCTCAACACACTTAACAAACTATCCATTACCCCCACTTACAGGTGTACTTTCATAACCTGTAATTATTAGTAGAAGTGAAGATCTGAAAACTCCGTAGCCCACTCGGCCATGGGCAGCTTTCCCACCACCCTCACGCTGGAGGGAAGGAGTGGGAAAAGAAAAGCCTCTGGGCTAACAGGACTCTCACCCAGCAAGTGCTGCCACGGTCATGGCAAGGGCAACTCTGGTGGGCTGGCACACCCCGAGTGGCCTCCTTAGTGGGCAGAATGGCCTAAGGTCCAACCTGGCCCAGTGGAACAGTCAGGAGACATGCTAGACACCACTTACTTCCTCGGCTATCTTTTCAAAATTCCCAAATGCTATTTCTTTCTGAACAGACAGGAAGGAAACAGCTGCAGGACCGGAAGTGAGAGACTGACTAGGTACTGGCAGAGATCCCAAAGGTTGAGATGCAAAAGCTCTGGGCTTGATCTGTCCCCAGGATACCCAGTTTCCACACTTGGCTATTGGAAATGTGGCGATCAAGACTGAGGAGCTGAATGCTATTCTTTAGTCACCATGAGCTTGCTTCATTTAAAAACTGAAGCATCATTGGATATTTTCCCATTAAGCCTGAACTCGCTGTTCTGGGAGGAGCTGGTCTCAAAGCTACCCTCATAAAGATGGTGACCAGTGAGGGTGGTGTGTCAGCTGGTCCAGGAGCACACCTCTGATCTGCCCCATGCTGGCAAAGGGAGGGGTGGAGGCAAATCTGTTCTCCACACTGCAAAGCGCCCTATGCATCCACCTGAACATTTTGTGCAGTTACAGTGATAATTATGTAAACCATGACAGGTAATTACATGGAAAAACTTGCTCTTGCTATACCAAAAAGAAAAAATCCATAAATACATTATTTAAGTTGATAAGAAAAAGATGGCTACATTTTCCCACTGAGCACAGCACTGATGGAAGCTGAATGAAGATGTGGACATTAACACTGTGATCAGAAGATCAAAGGTAAAAATAGTTAAAATCACAGACAACGGCAATGGTGCTTGTGTGGCAGAGCTAAGCGGACAAGCTGTGTACTGCATTGTAAACTCAAGGACTGGCTAACTGGGTCAGTGGGTAAAGGTGCTTGCCACTAAGTCTGCTGACTTGAGTTTAGTCTCTTGAGACCCACATGACGGACAGAGGCAACTGACTCCAAGCTGTGCTCTGACCACCACGCGTGCCACGTGGCACATGCACACACCACATTCATCCCCATCATCATCCGTGGGGCTGGAGACATGGCTCAGGGGTACAGAGCACGTACTGCTCTGTGCACTGTTCTTGCAAAGGACCAGAGTTCAGTTCCCAGTACCCGTATGACGTAGCTCATAACCACATGTAATCTCAGCTCAGGGCACCTTTGTCCTCTAGGTGCAAATGGGCACACATACAAATAAAAATACATCTTTTTTTTTTAAAAGAAAAAGAATAATTTTTCTCATTCAAAGAAAAGAAAAAGCCAAGGCTTAGAAATTAAACCATGGTGGATTTGGTTAAAAGATTGGGTTCATTTCCTTACTGTCCTGGAAATGACACCAAACCTCCGTTTGATTCAAATGCCTCACTACTCTCAGGGCAGGGGTGGTGCACGCCTTTAATCCCAGCACTCAGGAGGCAGAGGCAGGCGGATCTCTGTGAGTTTGAGGCCAGCCTGGTCTACATAGTGAGTTCCAGGATAGTCAGAGCTATTTGTAGAGGGAAAAGAAAAAACCAAAAATCAAGGCCAACTCCTCATGACTTAGCACACTACTACTTCCATGGGAACGCACTGAGAGCTAGCTTGAACTAAGGTGCTGATGATGCCTGGCTTTGGTCTATCACATGCTCAGTAGATGCTGATCTGGGCCCGCAGGTACGCGCATGTACGCACGCCACCATGAGCATGCAGAGGTCAGATCTCCATCTCTGCAGCCTGAATAATCCCAGCAGAGACCAGGAAACCAATCCAGGGGCACCAAAGCCTCCTCTCTCCTTGGCCTCCAAGGCCTCCGGAGCCAGGTCTCTCAATGAGCAGAAGGCTGTGCTCTGCTTAGGGTGATAACTAACTGGCTCTCTAGCAGCTGCTGCCTTAGCACAGAAACGAGGCTGGGCAGCAAAGATCAGCATAAGACCCATATCTTGGGTCATAGTTTCTTTATATTTTAAGGTGAAAAAAAAAACTAAATTAAATGAGCTATATGGGAAACCACAAAGCTTACCAAAGTGCAACAGGGTATATGATTAAGGCCAGTGCTCTGCTAACAGACTCTCAGGAGGTACTGGGTTATAATAAACTGTCAGGAGGTATTGGGGTACAGTAGACTCTCAGGAGGTACTGAGGGTACAGTAGACTGTCAGGAGGTACTAGGGGTACAGTAAACTGTCAGGAGGTACTGGGGTACAGTAGACTGTCAGGAGGTACTGGGGTTATACTAAACTGTCAGGAGGTATTGGGGGTATTAAACTACCAACCAAACACTTTGCAGATTTATGTACTTCATACTGGGTCAGAAAGTATAAAAAGTTTATAAAATGATAATATTTCCCAAATTAGTGCAAAAGATTTTTTTGTCCATATGATGACTTAACACTTGACCCAAACTTTCTGCACAAAAAGAGCTGTCCAGAACCTAGAAGGTTAGGAAGCCAGTGACAACACCACAATTCAATACAATATGGACTCTTAGAGGGAGAGAAGGAAGAGAGGGAGGGAGGGGAGTGGGAGAAAGGTCACACAGTGAAGAGGTGATTGATTGCAACCCGCGGGCCATTCTGATCAGATGGTTTTTTTACCTCTGGGGGCCTTGATGCTGTTTTCTCTGTGAAAGGGAGATATCTGTTTTGGTTCCTTTTCTGTGGTTGAGGAAAAAAAAAAAAACCACAGGCAAGGCAACTTCTACAAGGAGGGGTTTATTTGGTGCTTTTGGTTCCAGAGGATTGGTGTCCACAAGGCCAAGTGGAGGCAGCAGGTAGTAGACCTGGGAGCTGGACCTAGAAGCTGAGTGCTCACATCTCAATCACAGACAGGAGGCCAAGAGAACCCTAGAAGTGGTGTAAGTCTTTAAACTCTCAAAGCCAGCCTCCAGTGAAGAACCTTCCAGGCCATACCTCATGAGCCTCAACAAACAGTGCCACCAACTGGGGACCAAGTTTTCAAATGCCAGAGACTGTGGGAGACAGTTATCATTCAAACCAACACACAACACCAGTAAATATATCACAAGAAGATTATGGAAAATACGAGCAGAGTTCATAAACCACATAGTATTTTACATACATAAAACACAAAATAGACAAAAGTATTTGGTCACGAAAATACATTTTAAAAGCCATCTGAGATTTAAACTTGATATTTCAAAAGAGAAGGAGGGGAACAGTCTCTACACACGAAACTTCTGATGAGCTTTTGTGCTGTCTTGGCCTTCTACCTATGCCAAACTTTTACGAACACGGAGTCTGCAGACATGCTCACTCTCACAGGTACTTGGGGGATGGTCAGACGCACCAAGCCTCACAGCGAAGGGCTGAGAGTGCCTGCTGCCGCATCTCATTAATGTGCTCATTTGTCCTAGAATCCAAAACAAAGGAAAAATCATTCTGAAAAGATGAAACAGAGCAGCCACTGTTGGGTAAACTATAAGCAACCCATGTGAATTTGGCAATCAACGAGGATTAAAAAACTCTGGGAGGAGAGCCAGTGAGATGACTCAGTGGGTAGAGACACTTGCCTTAGGCCTGACAACCTGAGTTCCATCTCTGGGGCACACATGGTTCCCACCAGTTGTTCCCTGACTTCTATACAGGCTCTGTGGCCCCTGTGGAACCCACCCACCCCCAATAAATAAATAAACCGTAAAAAAAAAAAGTCTCCCTTTAAGAGGGGAAGAAAGATTGAGTAAAGACCATGCGGACACAGCACTGCTCTGGGTCAAGGCTCTGTCTAGCTCAGTGGTTCCCAACTCCTAATGCTGCTGTTCCCGTTCCTCATGTAAGATTATTTAGATACTATTTCATAACTGTAATTTTGCTACTATTATGAATCCTAATGTAAACATCTGATATGCAGGAGATCTGATATGTGACCCTGAAAGGTTTGAGACCCACAGGTTGAGAACCAACACTCTAGTTGCACTGGAAACTGGGGAAGAAAATGCATTGAAGCTCATGGGTCTGGAGAGAGCGAGCTCTGGGAGTGCCGCCATCTGGCTCGGAAGTCAAAGTGAGCTCTCCATAGTAAGCTTACAGAATTCTGTGGGGGGCGGAGTAGGGAACTACAAGCATGCTGGTGGGAAACTGAGATATTACATCTTCAACTCTACACACGAAGCAAAGAACTGACTAGAATTGGGGCAAGGCAACAAATTCTCAAAGCCTACCCTCAATGGCATACTTCCTCCAGCAAGGCCACACCTCCGAAACCTCTCTAAGCAGCACCACCAAGTGGGGACCAAGTGTGAATTCAGGAGCCGGTGGGGAACAGCTCTCATTTAAACCACCAGTTGATGGGGGTTTGTTTTTAGAAGCCTGCTTAAGATGGAACAAATTTTTACATAGAAGAAAATAAAGAGCTTCCTCCAGCGCTCTAAGAACCAAGAACAGGAAAAGCACCAATTTCGTGAAAGCTTTTAGTTAAAAAAAAAAGCTGAGGAAGTTTTGCTCGTTTTTTAGCACAGAGATGCTAGGCTTATGTAAATAATCAACTGAAACATTCATAACCCGCAATTTTCTCGTTATGCATGTTTTTCATTTTCCTGGGAATTCAATGTCAGAAGTGTATCGTGATGAATGGTTTTCAAAAGATGATTAAATAATTCTGGGTCCAGTATGAAGCATGTGGGCTAAGATGTCGGGTGGATGAGTTCAGTTCCAACGTTTCCCACCAAACTCGTTTTCAGGAACAGAATGGACACGGTCTACCACTGCCTGCAGGACGTCCCCTCTACACTTGTTCTTCACTCTCATGGTCAGATCGCTCACCTTTTCCCAGGAACCTAAGTCCTTAGTTCTACACACAGAACAAGAACCGTAGTCTTTGGAAAAAGGCACAGTAACCTCTAAATTTTCAACTATGACTTTTCCTCATTAGAACCCACCCCAACCTACACCCCGGCAAGAGCTAACAGCATAGGACAGAACAATCTATACCATTCTGGCAGCAAGGACCAAACATTCACACACTTTCATCAGTATGTGTCCTGCACTTGTATACACATGTGCTCTGTACAGGTGTGCATGCAGGCACGTATTGCACTGGTGCACACATGTGCTCTGCACCGTTAAGCATGTGTGTCCTGTATTGGTGTGTACTTGGGCATTCTGTACTGATATGCACATATGTATTAGCATGTACACACTTGTCCTGATAATTATGTTCTGTTCAGCAAAGGGCCCATTTACACTGCAGAGATCTTAAGCATGGAAGCCACCTAGGCAGAAACTAGAGACAACATGTACAACACCCAGAAAAGAGGCAAACAGGTGTAAGCTGCCCTCTGTCCTGGAGGACAGGAAAGCTGGTAGCTGCTGCTGCAGCACTCAGCAAAGGGAAAATAGGTCTCTCTACAAACACAGTTGGCAGAAATCTGAACACAGAGAACTCTGTGAGGACACTCACTCAGACATATCTGCATGGTGTGTTCCTTACACAGCAGCGAGGGGGTCTTTAAATCACTACTGAATATCCTTTACACAAGTGACTCCAGACTTAGATTATCCTCCACAACAGCCATGGGGAAGCGGGTCAAAGAGGGACAAGTACACACAAGGGTATACTGATAGAGCCCATAATTCATGGCCCTGGATCTGGGTTCAAACCAAGACTGTCTTCTTATTTCATCTCTTCGGAGGCACTGGACCATAGAGGCTTGTGCTCAGAGAGCGCATGAGGCCCTCTGTCAGGCCTCAGGTGGTTACAGCACCCACTTATTATTCTCTGGAATGGACCCAGCACCTATGCTGCCTCCGTATATACAGGAGCCCTGACTGAAAGCTCTATGAGGGCAGGACTCACACAGAGCAGTATTCTTAACACTAGGAAAGTACACACACACACACACACACACATACACACACACACACACACACACTTCAGAAGGAGCAATTTAGGTACTGGGCAGGGAGAAGTTATTCGTGGGATCCTCAGCCACACATAATCACAGAGCAGGGCAAGGACATCCAACAGCCAGGGGCTCCCTTCCCAAGACCTCTTCATTAGGATCAGTCTGATAAGGATTTCCTAAGGTTCACTCTGCAGCACAGGATCCTGGCCTCTCACCAAAGGACAAAAGGCCCCAGGACAACCTTATAGGACCAATCTTCCATGACTTACACACAACTCAGTCAGGCAACAAGACACAAACTGAGTCCAAAGATTCTCCAGCAATATAATTTGAAAGGGGGCGGGGCTGGAGCACAAATTAATTCTGCTCTGCACGTACAATTTCCATTTGCAAAAAGGAAGGTATTCCAAAACAAGCATACATTTCAATTGCTCTCGGGTGCTGCCACGTGGAAGAAAAGCCAAAATAAATTCCAAACAATCTTCCCCCAAAGTTCAAGCCTTTAGAAGGCCTGACCTGACCAGTTTCTTAACTGGTATTTCCATGCTTCAATTCCAAAGAACCTTTTCTAAAGGCAGAAGTTGCCTGGAAACAAAAACGTTGATAGTGTATTCAAAGCATCCTCTAGGCTAGAGGGAAGGGACAGCCAAAGGGAACTAACTCCGAACAAAGAGATAAACTGGCAAATTGTTGTAAAGACAAAGAGAAAAGAATTAAGAGACTCTGTCCAAAAGGGAGTAAACTAAGAAAGTGCAAAGCAGCCTACAAGATGTGAAGCCCTGTTCCTGGAAACCCAGGAAAGTTGCAGACAAGGGGTCAGGGAAACCCAGGAGGTGCCGCTAGGGTCAGGGTGATGGGGACTTACCCCAAGTCAGAGCAAGCTGGAGAGTGGGGGGATGCAACTGAATACCAATGACAGGTGGCAAGGGCATCCAAGGCAAGGTTTCCCTAAGACACTTGAAACCCTGAGCTGCCAGAAGGTGGCCAGTTGGGTGACAGCAGCAGACCAGGACAGGCAGAATGGCAGCGTCAAGAGAGAGGTCCATCCAGAGCCGAGGGACAGCTGTCCCAGTATGCGGAGAGAGCATGCCCCAGGCTGCTGAAGAGCGGCTCTGTGACTGCACCTCAGAGTTTGTCACCTTCAAGGTGTGTGTGTGTGCGTGTGTTTGTGTGTGTGCACGCGCACATGCACACGCGCACGTGGATATGTATATGTGAGTACAAGTTCCCTCAGAAGCCAGGGCACTGGATTCTCAAGAGCTGGAGTTAAAGACAGTTGTGAGCTGCCTGATGTGGCTGCTGGAACCAAATGATCCTAACCACTGAGCCATCTCTTCAGCACAGGCCAGGTTAATTTGGGTCTCCCATCTATACTGTATGCTGTAGAAAATCTACAGCATCCAAACCACTGAACAGATATAAACCATTCTATGCTATAAATGTGGAGTCATCCCTGAAAGATGTTGGCCTGGCTGAGAAATGGGTCCAGGAACCATAATGGGTCTTTGTATGCACACAGGGATATACGCACACAGGGGTGTGTGTGTGCAGAGATATATGTACATGAAACAGAAAGGAGGGATGTGTACCTTAGGAAATAATATTTGTGGATAGCTTTTTGTCAAGAGAATAATGGCAATGTAAAAGGTTTAACAAAAGGATCTATCCCAGGGAAAATGTTCAAGGGTAGATCTGGGCAGGACCACTGAGGTCAGGACAAGCACAAGAACGCTCAGAAGCAGATACCAGATTAAAGCTCTTCTGTGGAGTTGACCCTTCCATCTCCCAGCGAGGGATGGGCTGAATTTGGAGTCAGGAGGTTCGTGTAGTGCTAGCCTCAGTTTCTTCTGTGACAAGAGACACTTGCTCATCAGCCCTAAGGACCAGGCTGGACATCCTTGATAGCCCAAAGTGAAAATAACAAGAAAACCAACCAAAAATGGAAGTAGTGTAAAAACCTCTGGACTCTGTTCAAGCAGATGAAGTACAAAGTGTGTGTGAATGTTAAAGGACCATGGAGGGGGGGATAAGAACTGAGAAGAGCAGGGTCTAACTCAGTGATAACAGACAAGAGCCTATAGTGGGACTCAGGAGCCAGGGGGCTCAAGGTCCATGCATTTTATAACTTAAACAGAGCAAAGGAGACAGACTAAGGGAAGTCCCATAGAGACTGTAACTTACACTGTGGCCATTGAAGGGCCATCAACTCACAGTTTGCATTAATGAAGATGGGTGTTTCAGGACGCCGGGCAAGTGTTAGCAGGCATGGGGGCTCAGGTGGTGGCAAGTGTCTCCCCAACAACAACAGGCATTCCCTTCTTAGTACAGGTTTTCGTTTTCAAATATCACAGTTCTATTAATTCTTTGAGAACCACATACAATGTGTGCTAATAATATCCGCGTCTCAAGCAGTGGCTCTCAACCTGTGCGTCACAAAGCCTTTGGGGGTCAAATGATGCTTTTACAGGGGTCACATACCAGATACCCTGCCATATCTGATGTTTACATTATGATTTAGAACACTAGAAAAATTACAGTTATGAAGTAGCAATGAAATAATTTTATGGTGGGGTCCACACAACACGAGGAACTGTATTAAAGGGTCGCAGCACTAGGAAGGTTGAGAACCACTGTCTTAGAGCAATGTATAGCGTTAAGCCAGATACATATGGCACAGGTTTGTTTTTGTTTTGTTTTGTTTTCAAGACAGGGTTTCTCTGTAGCTTTGAAGCCAGTCCTGGAACCAGCTCTTGTAGACCAGGCTGGCCTCGAACTCACAGAGATCCTCCTGCCTCCGCCTCCTGTGTGCTGGGATTAAAGGCCTGCACTACCACCACCGCCCGGCTATGTCAGAGTTTTTTAAAACATGTAATTCTACTGCTAGATTTAACACTTTATTAGTCAATGAAATATAAATCAGATGTTGTTTTAAGTGTGAGAAAACTATACCTACTAGTTATCCCTTAAAATTAATTTGAAGGGCTGGAGAGTGGTTCAGCAAGTAAGAGTGTATACTGTTCTTTGAGGGGACACCAGTTTAGTGCCCAGCACCCATGTAGGGAGCTCATAATCACCTGCAAGTTCAGTTTCAGGATATTTGATGACCTCTTTAGACCTCTGGGAGCACCTACATGCCCACATACAGACATACACATATATACATAATTGAAAAGAATATAAAAAAATCTTTCAAAAAGTTATTTAGATAAAAAAAAATAAAGTTGTGACATTGCTTTCAAGACTTAGCTTGACAGGCTCCAGGGAGTCTAACACCCTCTTCTGTCTTTCTTGGGCTCCTGCATTCAAGTGTGTATACCAATTCAACATGTGTGTACGTGCGCATGCGCAGACACAAGCAGACGCATACACACAACACACCACTTACAAAAGAAAATCTTTAAAACAATTACCTTGAAAAGAAAAGTTGTGCCATTTGTTTTGAAGTCTTGTCCTGACAAACCCCCTAACTCTGTCTGGAACACCGCTGATGTTACAGAGACAGTGAGACCATTTAAAAGGCTGCAGGTTAACAATGTTCCGGGATTTTAACCTCCCCTTTACTGGACAAAAGCAGTAAAGGGAACTTCAGTGGTCCAGCAGCTGGCAAGTTCTCTCCCTTATGCAAAAACGTGGCGGAACAGCTGGGGAATGCAAAGCGGCTTTGGAACAGGCTGCTATGTGATCCAAAATAACACTGCCTGTTCATCATCCCCACAAAGGAAGCAACAGCCCAGGGTGGGCCTGGCGCATGTCCTGCAGCTGCTTCAGGCTGCGCACTGGGACACAAGTGGCTACAAATGGAGCTAAAGGCACAAAGCTTCAGGGAGAGAGAACCCTATAGGGTCAGCTCATTTTCCAGGGTGGGAGAGCTACACTCCATGTCCATATGTGGGATCTGCACAGTGGCAGAGTCTCTGTCTCCCAGCTACACCACAGACAACCACACCACAGCTGCGAATGGCGTGACAGAACTGCCAAGGTTTCAACTTCTGTTTGAAAGATGAAGATGCAAAATCCAGAAGAGAGGGAGAAGAGGGGAGAGTGGACAGAATAGTTCTCCATTTAGGTTTAAGAAGCTGAGAACTCTCCCAGGGTTTCCTCGTGTGGAATGGACACCCTGGTTGCTCTGTGTTTGTTCAGCTTTACTCCTATGTGTCTTCTTCCAGCAACTTCTAAAAGCACAGCAATTTTCAGGTCCTACAGTCCACCACGCTTGAAAAAACATGGCTGAACAGCAAGGAGAGCTCGGGCTCCCCCTCCTTCCCGTCCTCTTACAGACTCAGCAAACAGCAGCATTCTCCAAGTAAAATGGTCCCCTTTCCAAGACCGCGAGGCACAGTTTCACAGAAGCAGATTCTTTTTTCTTTAGTATTATAGATGGCTCATTAATTGGACAGAAAAGAAATGAATACTTACTTCCCTTTCTCAGTTCAGTTTTAATTTTTTTTTTTTTTAGTCTTGTCGTGGTGATAATTTGGACACTGGCTTTAAATCTAAAGGAAAGGGAAATGACTGGAAAGCTAGCCACAAAATTACCCAGTGGCGCAGCCAGGAGGAAAGCCTCACAGTTCCGGAGGCCCTTGCAAATTCCTCCTGCAAGTGGACAAAGTTTCCATCACCAACAACCCCCCCACCCCACCCCGCAGCTTGCTGATGAAGAGAAATTCCTCAGTGCACAATACTGAGAAACTGACAAAGGCGGGGTGGGAGGAGGCTGAGCGGGCCGTTGGTTGTCTCCGTCTTTACCTGTCTAGGTGTCACACGGAAGGAAAGAAAGTAGCTGTTCTTAGACCTCACCGGTTGCTTGAGCAGCTACTATGTGCTGGGTACCATGCCAAGAATCTTACATACATTATCTAATTTTATCCTTATTGCTGAAAATCAGGCTAGACTACTCAGTCTTAAAGGAAGAAAATGAAGCTCAGAGAGGCTGAGCAATTGGCTAAGGCAGTGTTAGTGGTAGATGCGGCCCGAGGTCTAAGCCAGTCACTTAGACCCCACAGGTCTGGCCTTCACTCATTACCCCTCGGTGTCCCCCTCGGTGTCCCCATGGCTGGCACACTAAGGCAATCTAAACCCCAGAGTGTTATTCTAGAGTCACACACCTCTCTTTTTAAAGCCACACATTTCAGAAGCATTCAGGGTCATACCAAAGCCACTATCTTAAACATGGGCTCAGTGTCTACCATGTAGACAGTATATTCTTGGGTCTGCAAAAGAAACTGGTGGGGGGAGGGTCGTTAAAAATTCCTCAGGAAAAGCAACATCCAAAGCAGCTCTCATTAAATTTAACACACACTTTCAGCCCTGAGGCCGGGTCACATAGGGTGGGGTCTGACAGTCTTGCGCCGGGATAATTCCCCGCCCCAGGTCCACCTGGTGAGGAAAGCACTAGCAGCCCTGACTCCTCTCAGGGGACTGCCCTGCAATTCTACAGGCCGGTTCTTGGTTTTCGTTTTTTTGTTTGTTTTAAGATTTAATTCTTCCACATTCCTTAAACTTTACAAAAAGTTGGTGTCACTCGAGTGGTGGCATTAACGGAAGAAGTCTAAAATCCAACTAGATCAAATGTGTCCAGGATGACAGCATGGACTCAACAATCTACTAAAAAAACGTCATGCCCAAAACCCCAGCACTCAGAAGACGGAGTCAGAGTCGCTGCCCTGAGTTCCGACAGTCTGAGCTACAGCGTGAAACCCTCTCTCAAAACAACAAAACAGAACCAAGTAGAATCTCTTTAGAAACAGCCTTTTCTGCAACAGCAAGCATCCAGCACCCCTTCTGGAGCAGGACTGACCACTAGTGGACCTTTTGGCTCTTTAAGTTTAGTTTCCAGAGCCCACCCTCTGAAGATGCAAAAAAAGATGCATTTTACCTCTGAGGCGGTGAGATGCAAAGCAGAATCAGAGGGATTTTCCTAAGTACCAAGTGCGTCATCAAAGCTAGCCAGCCCTGAGCTTACCGCAGTAGGTTGTAGTGAGGCAGGACTAAGAGATGTGTCCAGGTGACTTAGGTTCTCACCATGGGGCTAAGGGCACCTACCAACAGAGTGTGGCTGTTTGGCTTTCTTGTAAGCAACACTTCTTCCCCTCAGGTTCCGGTCCTGAGACACACAGGGAAGCCTCCCTTGTGATCTATCGGCGTGACAGTAATTGTGCCTGTGCGAGAGTCTGTAGTGGACAACTTGAGATGGAGACAGAGTGGTAGAAACCAAGTGGCCTCTTCCCTTCTATGGTACCGCAACTGCAATAAACTGACTTCAACAGGTTTGCAAGTCCTACACGAACAGGCCCTTAAACCTGCACCGGATCCAGACTGTGACCCGAGACTCGGAATCTCTTCTGTTACTGCTCACAGTAAAACAATCAACACTTTCTGGGGCTCCACTTTCTAGCTGCAGGGTCTACTGACTGTCACCCGTGCTAAGCCCCGCCCCTGGGGAGCCGGCGCGCACACACCACGGAGAGGGTCACGGGCAGGCGAAGGCAGGGCTCGCCCAGCGGCCAGTTCAAACCCGGGGAAGCCCTACCAAGGCGCGGCCCAGGGCACGGGAGCCCAGGCAGTCCCTGGCGACTGGAGAAAGGGAGGAGACCGCGAAATTGGAATTGTGTTCGCTCCTGCACCCTGGCCCAGGAGCCCACCTCCCCGCCCCTCCTCTCACCTAACTTCCCCGAAACTCCAAAATCCAAACACTGTCGGACCTCCCCTCAGTGGCAGCGGGACGGAAGTGGGTGGAAGCCGCAGCCTCACGGTGCCTTTGTTACCGCCCAGGACCCCGCGAGCTAAAACAGCATCCGGTGGTAGCGGCCTGTGGACCCGCCGCCCGTCCAGGCTGGTGTCTTCCGGGTTCCAGCCTCGCCCCCGCAGAGCTGCGGGCAGCGGTGAAACCGACCCCGTATCCCCGCCTTGGGAGGTACACAGCGGCATCCCGAGACAGCAGTCCTTGGCCCGGTGCTGCCTCTGAGCTCCCGGTCACTTCTCACCTTGCCCGGGCTCTCCCCGCGCCTTTTAGACACTTTCTCAGCCTCCCGTGGCACAGCAGCCCCACAGTCCCGACCGGCGTCTCCCCGGGTACTCGCCGCCTCTTTGCAACTGAGCCCGGCTCACCCACCCCGCCCCCGCCGCTGGATGATTCACCACGCTCCTTACCTGGAGGTTCGCAAATCCCCTCCCCTCCACTGGCCCCGGCAGTGATCAGAAGCTGGCGCCCTCTGCCGGGCCACCAAGAGCAGCCCCGCAGGCTACTGAGAGCAGGGACACCCCTTTCTGAGCAGGAGCCAGAGCGCAGGGACGGTCTGAGCCAGATCCTAAAAGCTGTGCCTGCGCCCCAAGAGGCATGAAAGGCCAAAGTTACTCCCCTTGCAGACCAAGCGGCGTAATTCTGTCACCAGCCCCCGCCACCCCGCGCTCGTATCCACAATACGCACGTGCAGTTTTTAAAACACTGTAAGAGCAGCGTTTACAGTATTCAAACTAAGTTTGTGCCCCGCGTCTCAGTGCCTCTCCTATGCCTGGACTATGCCTGGACTGAAGGGACGGAAGGAAAGGGCGGGAGTCTGTCACACTTGTCTCCTTGTTGGAAGAGGCTCCCGGGGAGCTCCAGGTGCGGTGGCAGCCGCCGGGCTTGGGGCGCTGAGTCGGGTCGCCGCTGAAGGCCAGGCTGGGGGTGTGGCTACATGCTGCCTCGCTCTCTCGGCGAGGTAAACACAATTCAGCTGCTTAGCTCTCAGCCTCCCGCAGGTTCACAGTGCAACTTAAGGGTCCAGTTGAGAAAACATCTCGGCGCGAGGGCCTGGTCCAGAACAGAAGAACGTCCTCTGGGACCCCAATTTCCCGACCCTACTCACCCTCTCCGCGCTTCTGCGCAGCTGCTTTCGCCCACCTGCCGCCCGGCGCCTACAACAAGGTCCCCGTGGTCCGGGGGACGCACAATCGCGCTGAACCTCAGGGTCCGTAGCACAGTCAGTCCTCAGCCCGGGCTCACTCTCTAGGAGGCCGCGGGCAGAGTCTGCAACGCTTCGGATGGTCTCAGTGTCTGGAATAGAGTGATCTACGGGCTCAGAACTGACCTAGCGCCTTCTTCCCGGACAGCCGGTGCGCGAATCTCCGCGCGGCGGGCGGGAGCCGGGTATTAATTGTGGGGCCCGCGGGTGTCCGCCGCCTGGCGCTCTGAGTGGCTCGGAAGGCGCGCCAGGCCAGCGGAGCCGGTGCGACCCACCCCCTCGGCGCGCTCCCGCCCAGGCCGGGCTCGGGGACGCGCCCCGCGCACGCGCCTCGCGGCTCCTGGGTTCATCCGCCCTGGGCTCTATTTACCCGAAGCTTCCGGGAGTCAGAGACGCTGCTCACCTCCGAGTCCCCAAGCGACTGGCGTGGGCTTCCAGCGGTTCTAGTGATAGGACCTGGCAACCCTAGTGAATGTTGTAGCCTGTAGCGCTCCGGGCTGGTTGCCAAGGAGACCGACCTTGCTAGGACACTCACGTCTGTGCAAAGTCCAGTCACACCACTGCCGCCACCACCACCACCACCACCACCACCGACTCCAGGGGTAACTTATCTATCTTTATTGCTGGAGCTCTCCAACCCGTTAACACAAGTCTTCAACCTTCACCACCCAAGTTGCAGGTGGGGCCAGACAGTTTGCATTTCTCACAAACTCCGAGGTGATGCTGAGTTCAAGTTTGTGGAAACGCTGTGTGAAGAACAGAGCGACAGAGAAATCTATGTGAGGAAAGACGTTAGGTTTGTGTTTGAGCAGAGAGTGTTAGAATTGAACTTCCTTCCTGTCCCTCCCTGCTAGCTTACTCAGGGTGTTCGGGTCTTATTTTCCCCCCTCTGGAGTTTGTTCCTAGCTCACACCGAACAGGCCCCAAAAGGAGAAAGGAAAGTAAGTGTATGTGTTTGCTTAGGGCTGACTATGAAGAGAGAAGTCACAAACCCTGGACTCTGTGGAGTGCTTATTCCCCTGCTGTTCTGGAGTTCAGTCATCCAAGATCAAGGTGTTGGCAAGCTGGCATTTCTCCCGAGGCTTATAGATGTCCCTCTTTCCTGTGCCTTCACATGGTCTTGATCCTGTCGCTATTCAAATCTCTTGTGAGAATTTATGACCTAGTTGCATCTTAATTACCCCCTTGAAGACATGTTGCAGATGCAGTAACATTCTGAACTTAGGGCTGGGATCTCCACGAACCAAGTGGATGGGATATAGACCATTGATATAGATATATTCAATGCCAATATACTAGAGAAGAAATTGAGGGGTTTTCTCCCAAAGCCCTCACCCCACCCTTCTTCCCTCCACCTACACTGACCTGTGGCACACACACACACACACACACACACACACACACACTCACACACACAGTGATGGGAACCCATGACACCCACAGCAGGCCCTGGCTGTGTTGAGTAAGCACAGGGAAGCTTCTTCCTTCTTGTATCTGAGAGTACCTGTGAATCTGCAGATGGTATAGACAGGAGGGGGAGGGAGGTGTTTGTGTCCAGGTCAAGCTAAGGAGAGGCTCAGCAGAGCAAGCTACTCCTTTCAGTGGGAGACCTTCTCAAGGCCTCAGTTCTATACTCTACTGTCCCACCTTTCTTGATGGGTTCAAGAAAGGGAGAACCTTTCTTCTCCAGGCCAGGCTCCTCTTCATCTTCAGGGCCTGTGCTGGCTAGTTTAATGTCACAAGCTAAAGTCTTGTTTGTCCTCAACTGAGAAAATGCCTCCATATGTTCAGGCGGCAGGCAGGCCTGTAGGACATTTTTTTTTAAATCAGTAATTAATGTGGGAGGGCCCAACCCATTGTAGGTGGTACCACACCTGGCCTGGTGGTCCTGGGTTCTACAAGAAAGTAACTGAGCAAGCCTGGAGGAGCAAACCATTCCTCCATAGCCTCTCTATCAGCTACCACTCTCAGGAGCCCTGTTTGAGCTCCTGTCCTAACTTCCTTCAATGATGAACTAAGATGTGGAAGTGTAAGCCAAACAGATCCTTTTCTCCCTAGCGTATTTGGTCACTGTGTTTTGCCATAGCAATAGTAACCCTAACTAAGACAAGGTCAGAAGAGTCTCAGTGCCACCCTAACCTTGTACTCGAAGTCAGCACCCCCCCCCCATCTGAGTGTGACGCAAACCCACTGACAGACGTTGCCTACTGAGCATATGAGAGCAATCCCAGGCATAAACTTTGCATTTTGCTACTTCAAGCCACTCAATCCTTGACGCCGCTCATAAGCCTTTTCTGTGCTTCCTCCACCGTTGCTGCCAGCTAAGTCATTCCCTCTATTTCTTCTTTGGCTTTTAGCAATCTCCTAGTAAGACCCCTGCCCTAATCTGACTCTTTAGTCAGTGTCCTCCCCATTCTGCCTTAAATGGTGTTGCAAATAGAGCCTGGCGTCCTGCTTAGGCCCGGGGTTCTCCCGGGGCCTCAGCAGGCTAGTCAGCACCTTAACGTGCTTGAGGATTGCTCTGTCTGCCCAGGCCTCCCTTCATGGGGACAATTCACATGTGACCCCTTACATGTCCAAGGGTACTGTGTCCCCAAGCTCCAGAACAGCCACACTCGTACCTGTCTAGTTGCCCTTCCTGCCACCTCCTGGAGGCCCCCACCCTTCCAGCTCTGTCCGTGAGCCCTAGTCATAACCCTGAAAACGCTGGTCCGTGTTCACCCACCATTATTCAGTGTCTTCCACTATTTTACTGTGAACACTCAGAGAGCAAGGACCTCATCCACTTTGGGAAAGCCTGAAGACTAGACTGGACTTGAAGCTCCAAATATATTTAAAATGCATATATGCAAATATGTACATATACTATAAAATTTATGAATATAATAGACACACACATTAAGGAATGAATTAAGTCTTGGAGATCCAAAATTGTTGGTAAAATCTATCACTCATTTACAAATCACCTATTTGGAGTGGTCCCCATTTTTATGGTAATATTTTGTGAAAATTCTCCCCAAGTCACCTCCTACTTACAGGGTATCATTTGGCATTCTTTTGCTTCTGTGGCCTTAGGGTCCTTGAGACAGAGTTTTTCAGTATACAGGTCCCAAAGTGTGCTTTATGGCCAAACAACACCTTCTTCTCTCCCTCCCCCTTTTAGTTTTTAAATTTTTAATTGTGTTTATTTTTTATCTACCCGTAGCTCTATGTATGGAAGTGGGTCAGAGAGCAACTCGCGGAGTCTGCTCTCTCCCTCTACCAAGTGGGTCCTGGAGACGGAACTTGGGTTTTCAGGTTTGGGAGTGGGGGACTTTACTGCTGAGCCACCCTCTACCCACGATTTTTAGTTAGTTGAGAGAGGGGTTCATGTAGCTCCGGCTGACCTAAAATTCACTACACAGCTGAGTAGGAACTCCTGATCCTCCTGACTTGACCTGTTGGGTGTTGGGATTACAGGCACACACCCCTTGGCCTATCTTACTTCTTATGAAGCAAAATTAGAAATAAAACAGTAAAGTACATCCTGAGTAGAACATTCAAGTTTACTATATTTTCAAGGGGAATGAATGACAGTGTGTGTGTGTGTGTGTGTGTGTGTGTGTCTGTAGGCCTATGTCTCCTGTGTCACCAAATGGGCTTCTTCCTGTGGATCTTAGGCAGCTAGAGAGAATGTACCAAAGAACACCCGGATCAAAGAAGGGGTGTAGTTAAGAGAACATTCTCTGGAAAGAGATGATCTGGAGTAGACTTAAAATCAAGAAATAGCAGAGCAGACACTAAAACATAGTGTTCTCTCTATAAAGAGTAGGTTGCCTTGTAATGCTTCTGTGAACTGAAGACATGCATGTGTACAAGATGGGAGTGAGCCTGTTAGGGAAGACTTAAGACTAGTGGTTCAGAAGAGTAGAGAGAGGCTTGGTTCACTGCCAAAGAAGCCAGTGTGGACGGAGGTTCCCCAAACGGGCAAGAAGTGCAGTGAGTTTGGGTTAACAATAGTCCAAGACTGCAGAGTGTTACTGAACCATGTACATTTAACCATGCTTTGTACAAATAAAAGTAACGTTTGCTCTGTTGTAGCAGGTGTGAAGGGCCCAAAACCATCTGCAGTGCTTGGGGGTAATGTGCTCAGTGTCTGAGCTCTGATAATGCCTAGGCTGCAAGGCCAGGAACAGAGACAGAATGAGATAGGCTTGTTTAACAAGGGAACATAACAAGGGAGCCTTGGAAACTATAACCTTGATAGCTATGCCAAGTATGTCCAACATCTTAGATGCCTTTACATGGGGAAGCAAGCCCCGGCCCACAAGTGTTCAGAAGGCAGTGTTCTCCCTCCTTAGCCTGAAGTTTGGAGTCTGTTGGAGAATGTTGCCGTGTAAACAAAGGTTACATATTATTGCTATAATAGTTTTCCATTGCATTGGTTACTGCAGTCTGGACAGATTAGAAAAATTGAAACTTGGACCCCAGGATGACGATAGATGAAAATTTTTAGAAGGCGACAAATAAGATGAGCTGAAAACAACCAAAATTATAAAAGAAAGGTCTTTAAAAGACAGCTCTGGCAGTCCTGCTTCTCAGTAGAAATGAGCATGGTAGTCATGAATGTCATTAAGCCATTACGTTGTGTTTTTATAAGGGAGGCAGAATCTGAAAGAAATCAGGCTGGGACAAGCATGAGTCTTAACAAAACTTAACAATGGGTTCCAGAATATTTCTCCTCTTCAGATTTCGGGGCGAGATCAGAAGGCGTTGAGCAAGATAAGATGTGGTTGGGAGATCTTCCTGTAGTCTGTACTATTTTGGAAGCTCTTCTTTACTGGGCCGGACTCAGCCGTTTAAACTAAGCGAGGTGGCTGTCAGCTGGATTTTTTTTTTAATTCTCAAATGCAAAGAAAACTCCTCAGCTCTATTTAATTTTCCACTCTCTGTTCTGACTTTATCATTAATAATACTCAGAAAACAAGCAGGAGTGTGGCTACTAAGAGGGGTTACAGCCAAATGAACATGTGTGTTAGCTTGAAGAGAAAAGTCTCAGTATTCAATCCATGGTGTCCTGCAACTCCTGGCCTCCAGCGACCTTCCCACTTCAGCCTTTGCAGTAGCTGGGACACAGGGATTTACAGCACTGTGCTTGCCTTTAATAAAAGGTTATAAGGGTTGGCAACAGACTCTCACCCTCTTGGCTCCATCTATTGGGGCATGCCATGTTTGGTCAAAGTGGTTATAAAAGGCACATGCCCAGTTGCCTAATACTCTTCATGGATTTAAAGTAGCCAAACAGCCCACAATAAGGGGCTGAACTGCGAAAGTCAACAATGCATAGGTTATACCAAGAAGTGACATGTTCAGCTACTGTCTCCCCATCACGGCTTCTTTCCAGCCTCTGGTTGCCTGCCATCTCTTTTCTAATTTTGTTGTACAGTTTGCTATGTTCTAGAATTTACAGAGCCAGATGGTGTGTGTTCTGAGCTATGATGTAACCTCTGTGTCAATCAGTCTCCACACCTGTAACCTGGGGACAGTAATACCCACTTCTCAAGGCAGTTGTCGGGAACTAAGGATACTGGCTCAGCTACCAGTATCCTTACTGGTAGGTTAGAGCGCTACCTCAGGCATAGCAACCAGTCACTGCATATTGCTGATGGCCTTGATTATTGCCAGGTCACCTTCAGCCCTTGGTCCCTCAGGAAATCCTCTATTTGATGACAGCCACATTTGGATTTCATTCAATGTGGTCGTCTGTAGGTGGAAACTTGCATGGAACCTTCAAGTTTCATCAAAAACACTTCACTCCTGTGCTACAGCAAACTCTTCCTGGGTTCTTTAGGACTTGTGCGAAATGCTGGGGAGAAGGACTGTGGCTTCCTGTTGACTCCACACTGGCACCCCTGCAACAGATCCAGACTCTGTGACTGACAATGGTCCCTGTAGACTTGAAGTTTCCTGAGCATCTTTGAATTTTTGTCTTAGATTTTATTTGCCTTAGCTTTCTAAGGCAAACCCCATGGCAGCAACAAAGCTCTCCCTGCCAAAAAAACAAAACAACAACAATAAAACCCAACAACAACAACAAAACCTGTCAGCTGGTACCCAAGGTAACAATGCTTCTTGTGGCTGAGGACCTCATGTCTCTGCCCGTCATAGAGACAGATAAGAGACTTCTTATCAGTCTACCCTGCCTATCAAAAATAGCCCTTCAATCCTACTTGGAAAACTCCCCTAACTATAAGCCGGGATTTTAGTCAATGTGCCAAACTAAAAAAAAAAAAGGAAAAAAAAAGACAATATCCCCTTCAATATTAAGAAAAAAAATCGCAGACAATAAATAGCCAGCAGCAGCAGAGTCACAGGTCTACAGAGCGTTCTTCTTCTAGGGTGCTGATTAAAGGGGTCCTCTCTGCCCCTACTTTGATATTCCTCAGATGATGGAGGCAGAGGCCAACAAGCTTGCTTAGCTGCCACACCGAGGGTATGAGAATCCACCCCGGGAGATCATCCAGCCTCATGGCGCAGCAAGGGCTCTCTGGTCCTGTCTGGACATGGTCTTTGGGCAGTAGCTGTGCTGGGGCAACCAGAAGAAGGGTTGTGGTAAAGTTGTGGAAATATACCAAGACATTGCCCTTAAAGCCTACAGTTGAAGCCCATAGGAGCATCCCTCCGGAGTGCTCAAAGGGAACCAGCAGGAAATCTGTGCTGGAGATCCAGATCTGTAGCTAATCACCACTGCCAGGAGCAGGGCTTTCTTCCAAACAGTGTGAAGATCCTTCCTGAGAGACAGGGCTTCAGCCAGCAAAGAGTCCATGTGCCAGGGCTCAAGGGCTCTATGTGGGGGTGCGAGGCGAATAAGTTTTACTGGTGTACCTTGGGCGTCATGAAGACTTCAAGAAAGTTGCTCCTGCTGGATTCTTACACCATGTGAGACAATTGTCCCCAGCTCTGCCTTTCCTTCACTCCATACTGCCAGTCTTTACCAAGGTCATCAGGAAAAGTGATTAATATTAGTTAGGCCACTTCAACTAACGTAAAATAATCCTCTTTATCCTGGCTTTAAGAGTGAAAGTTAGTGATGGGAAGTCTAGGGGCCTGTGCTTCTCAGGGTTCTCTAGAGGAACAAAACTTATAAATGAAGCACACACACACACACACACACACACACACACACACACACACACACAAATCTTCTATATATGCATGTTTATGTGCATATACATATATTTGGTGGATTTGTTAAAATGGCTTACAGGCTGTGGTACAGCTAGTCTTACAATGACTGTCTACCAACAAAAGGTTCAAGAATCTTGTTGTTCAGTACACAAGATTGATGTCTCCGTTGGTCTTCAGAATATGTTGGAAACCCAAAGAAGTAGGCTTCAACGCCAGTGAATGAATGTGCTTGCTAACAAGAGTGAGCGCAAACAAGCAATGAGAGCAAGCTTCCTTCTTCCATGTCCTTATACAGGCTGCCAGCAGAAGGGGCGGCCCAGATGGAAGGTGGATCAAGGTTAGAAGAGGGTCTTCCCACTTCAAATGTGGCACACTTTAATCTCATCACTTGGGAGGCAGAAATGGGCAGATCTCTGTGAATTTGAGGCTAATCTGGTCTACAGAGTGAGTTCTAGGACAGTCAAGGCTACACAGAGAAGCCCTGTCTTGGAAAAGAAGAAAGAAAGAAAGAAAGAAAGAAAGAAAGAAAGAAAGAAAGAAAGAAAGAAGGAAGGAAGGAAGGAAGGAAGGAAGGAAGGAAGGAAGGAAGGAAGGAAAGAAAGAGGGAGGGAGGGAGGGAGGGAGGGAGGGAGGGAGGGAGGGAGGAGGGAAGGAAGGAGGGAGGGAGGGAGGGAAGAATCACTTCCAGGTGTGCCTTGTCATTTGGGTTTCAGTTAATTCCAGATGTAGTCAAGTTGACAACCAAGAGTATCCACCACAGGGATGGTGGTTAGCATTGCTTTGATCTAGTGGTCCTGTTTCTCAGTAGGCTCCTTTTGTCAATGTCATCCTCAGGCCAATGGCAAGAAAGCTGCATCTGGTTCCAGGCTTTGTGTCTGCACTGGGCAGTGTCCACAAGAAGAAAGAAAAATCATCTCTGCCACTCCTTTGGGGAGACAGTCACACATTATCATTAAGCCCCCAGAGGCTTCAGGAGCCTTGTGCACATGCCACGGTTCTGCAATGCATGTGTTTCTCTCTGAGCCAGTCCAGCAGGGAGATGGCAGGGCCCCTGATCACTCATACCTAGGCAAGACCGAAAAAAAGGCGCTAACCTTGCTTCCCCAGGGTTGACCACTGTGTGTGGGGTAAACCCTGAATAAAACTGAGGTTTTATTACCAGGAAGAGACAGGAGGAAGAAGAGGAGGAGGAAGGGGAAGTGGAATGGTTGCTGGAGAAGCAGGGTAATGTTGTTTGGCAGAGGATGTGTTCATTATAATTTTAACAATGATAATTAAAGTTGTGGCCATCATACTGGCCTCAAATGTTCCATCTCTCTGCCTTTGGGGCACATGGGACCATTGTACTCTTGACTCCCTGAATGAGGGTAGGGCATGTGACAACATCTGCTCATGTTTTTTAGGAGAGATGAGACATTTGTGTCTGCTGGCTGGAGTGTTTATGACCAGGGCTGTTTTTACAAAGTGTTCTTTGCCTTAATCATGGGAACTAGCAATTCTCCAACAATGTTCACCTGTCAGCCTCATCCCTGAATCCTCCAAGTCACCAACAGTGACAAACAGTGAAGTGAAGGTATATAGAGATAATTTGCTATGCCAGGAAAGTCTATTTATTTTGACTGACACAATAGTTCACATCTGCTGAATGTCTGCTTTGTGCTAGGTGTCTGGTGACACATTATAGCTAGTCACTACAAGAGTGAGAAATCAAAAGTGGCACAGACTCCTCCCATCAGCCCACAGATGCCCCAACCTAAGTGTGTGTTCTAGCTTGCTCATCTGTTCCTGTGATTAAAAACACTAGCCAAAAACAACTTGCGAAGAAAGAGGTTTACTACATCTTATAGCTTATATAGTCCACCACCAGGAAAGCCTGCTCCAGCAGGACACCGAGGAACACTGCTTGTCAGCTTGTTTTCCTTGGCTTGCTCAGCTACCGTCTATGAAAATCAGGACCCTTCCACATCAATCATTAACTAAGAAAATGTCCCACAGATATGCCCACAGAAGGTCTAATGGAGGCCCAGCAGTGAGGTTCCCTCTTTTTGTGTGATTCTAGTGTGTGTCTGTCAGGTAGACAAAAACTAACGTGCATAGGATGTATCCCAACAGGCAGCTCGCTCGAGGATGTGTTTATAGAGGCTGCCTGGCTGGACAACACTTTGAAGTAGAGGCCAAGTGAGGTTTTGCCCTTGTGCACAGGAGTCTTTAGAAACTGTGCATTTGTATAGGAGTCATCAAAAGAGGAACTGGGAGGTAAGCACAGAAAGGCCTTGATGAGAAGGAGGGGAGCCACTGTGGAGATAGCTCCCCCTTCTGTGGTCAGCTGCCTTGTATTCTAAACCGTCTTTTCCAGACACTTACTTGTACAGTGAAGAGCCTTGGAAGATACAATGTGATTCCTTTAGATTTTAAAGTCCAAGCATAGGAACAGGTTTGCCTCCAATTTGGAAAAAGGAGATGAATCCCCCTCGGAACCAAAGTGGGGCATATCTTCTGACCAGTATGACAAAGGTAAAATCTCTTACTGAGCCCAGCAGGCAGTTTGGTGCCCATTACAAGAGGTTAGAGTTCCTCATCGAGCACGAGCTTCCCCTCTCACAGGTCACTGGGTGTGGACCAAGCATCTCTGTGGGAACAGATGCTTATGCAAACATTTAGACTCTTGGCTACTGCTGCAACCACAGGACTCTGAGGCTCTTGATACCGGGAGCTCCCTAGCAGGCAAGTGGAGCAAGTAAATGCTTGGAGACTCATACTCCCTAATAACTCTGATTTTTTTTTTGTGCAGGTAACATTCTAGATAAAGTTGAGAGGAAACTTGCTTGTCTCTCAAGTTTTCACAGAGGGATAAATATTTTAAAATCAATATTCCTGTATTTCTTGCTTACCTCTGGCTGACTCAGATGATTCAAAGTCTCTCAGGCTGGCCTGGCCTCAGCTCTTCTCACCTCATGAAAGATGATTTCTCTAGAATGTGACATCCACCTGAGAACTGGAACAGTCAGCTGAACAGACAGTCTTAGCCCGGCACACAGGATGCCGCTTTCCAGCTGCCCCATTACAAGTCTGTCGCCCTAGCAGCCTTTGCTTCCTGTCCTCAGTGGTAGAAAAGCTTGGTGCCCAAAGCTTCCAAATCCCATTTGAGAATCCCACTTGAGCAGAGTGTGGGATTGATTGTGGGGGTCAAATATAAACCTTTACATCTAGCCTTTAAATAAGCCAGCTGCCTCATGGGTGAGAAGGATGTGGCAGATATTTGGGGCTCAGGAAAATAAGAGTTTGTAGTCCTTGACAAAGTGTCTTTTCCCTCTTAGTATCTGAAGTTTAAATTACCTGTTGCAAGACACTGCAGAGTTATGAGACCTCACATGTCAGATGTAGATGAAAAAATATTGAATAAATATATATGAAACAAAGACACAATGCTAAGTATCCTGAATGAGATTGAGGTTATCTGGGAAAGAAATGCTAGGGCAGTCTAACCCACTCAGTGGGAAGGCAGTGAAATGAGAATGAGTCTTCGGCATGGCAGGCTGTCAGCCACCTCTCATCTGAGTCTATGGGATGCTGGGGAAGCCTTTCCCACAGTGAAAATGAACTATTACTCGGTAAGATCTCTACCCATCTATGTCAGCTGCTAAATTCATTCATTCAATTACTCTAAATAATTTATTAAAGCTTCATTATTGTGCTAGTCTTAACCAGATAGAAGCCCTTCCATCAGAAAAGTTCAGGGAGATCCATTTCCAAGTGTGGTGCGTGTGCTGACGGAGCAAAGAGGAACAGTCATCACCTTGGGGACAGAACCGCTTTCGGAGGTCCGCTGAGAATCTTCCCTGAGATATGATATTGGGGCTGAACCTTTCAATGTGCTAAAGGGATTTCCCTACCCAAGGAAACCAGCTTGGAAGAGGGCCGGGAAAGACTAAAAGACTGTTCCAGGTCCAAAGGACAGCATGTTAAAGACCTTGTGGAGGATGATTTGAAGGACAATGAAAAGAAGCAAGGCCAAAATGTGTAGACAGTATATGCAAAGATGAAACAGATATGTTCTGGGCTGAAGCCCACATAGCACCAACCCACAGTGGTATCAGATGGGTGAACACATACGAGGAACAGATCAATGTCCACTGAGTAAGTGACTAACTGGAGCCTGGGATAGAAAGGGAAAACCAACTCTGGGCAAGTACCACAGCGATGATTATTGCATGTGAGGATTATTAATTGTTGCTAAAATTAGCTCCCTGTATAATGAGAAAATGAATGATTATAGAGATCCAAAATATCTCTCTTTCACTGAAAGAGAGGGAAGGGCTGGCAGGGCCTTCTCGAGCTAAGGTTCAATGTGAATATCGTCACCAATGGTGGCAGAAGTTGGTATCTGCCCCTCTGGATACAATGTTGTTGAACACATTCCTTCTGAGACTTCTTTGTCAAAATATATAACCTGAATTTCAACATAAGAAAACACCAGAGTGGACCCAAACTGGAAATCGAGCTATTAGATAATTCTCTGTATTCATCCAGTCGCCAGGACCACGTGCAGTTCAGGGGACTCTCCAGGCTGGAGATGAGTGAGTCGAGGTGTAGTGCACTTTAGTGATAACTTCCTGCTTCTCGTAGTTGCTCCATGCTTACGTAATGCTCACACTTGGGGAAGTTGGGCAAATGGCATACAGGAAACCTTTGTACCATTTTTGTAACTTTTTTGTACGTCTGAAATTATTTCAAAATAAAATGATTTTGATTTTGTTTTTTGTTTGTTTGTTTTTTATTTATTTATTTTTATTTTGTTTAAAGAGGGAGGTGGGGAGGACCCAGTATGGTTGGAATGTAGAAAATAAGAAGAGACTGGTGAGGCAGGCATCTGGAGCCTGCACAGGGGTACAGGAGATGTTAAAGATTAGAATCTTTATTCTCAAAAGTAAAGGAAGACTTTAGGTGTGTGTGTGTGTGTATGCATGTGCATATGTGTGTGCACGTGCATGCATGTGTGTTTGCATGCATGCGTGTGTGTATGTGTGTGTGTATGCGTGTGTGTGTATATGTGTGTGTGTGCGCGTGTGCTTGCATGTGTGAGTGTGTGTTGCTGGTTGCAGAGGGTAGGCAAATGGATTAGAGCCAAGTGAGAGTGCAGGTGAGGGAGGTTAGTGAGGGAGCCACAAGCATGCTGCAGGCAGGGTGCTGCAAGCTTGGCTCTGGGGAACAACAGCCAGAGTAGAGATGAACACTGGGACCTCTGGAAACGGAGGAAGTGAACCCCTGAGTGACACGGCATGGAGAACAGGAGTGATGTGGGTGTAAGGATGACTGTGCACTCTGGCTTTTTGCAAATCAAGCAACGGGGAATGAATTCACCCAGCTCAAGTAGACACTGGGAAGTGGTCATGAGCTCAGCCTGGGGAACTTTGAGGCTGAGGTTCTTTTGAGAGACCCAAATAGTGATAGCAGAAAAACCGGGTCAATTTTAGAGGCTCAGAGGCAAAGTCAAACAGGAATTGGAAATTGGTAAGTGAAGTAAATTGCCCTCAGAATAGTAGGAGAAGATGGAGACATGGGATATGTCACTCTTAACCATAAAAAGTACAAATATTAAGCTTTTTAAAAAAGTTCTGCATAAGTAGAGGAGGGGAAGAGCTACAAGCACAGGTGAGTCTGGGTCTCACAGAGGAAACTGCTGGTGATGAGCAGAGGTGCACGGGTCGGGGTTTGATGCACTAATCTGTGTCTGCATGGAGGTTACCGAGTATGTAGGACGTAGGCTAGTTTTTTTCAACTTAACACAAACCTAGACCTACTGGGGGAAAGGAAATCTCAACTGAGGAATTGCCTCTATCAGACTGGTCTGTAGGCAAGCCTCTGAGGCATTTTCTTGATTAATAATTGATGTGGAAAGATCTAGCTCACAGTGGGTGGGGTCCACCCTGGGCAGGTGGTTCTGGGTTGTATAAGAAAGCAAACTGGGCAAGTCATGAGGAGCAAGCCAGCAACAGTGTTCCCCAAAGCTCTCTACCTCAAGCCATGAGGAGCAAGTCAGCAACAGTGTTCCCCAAAGCTCTCTACCTCAAGCCGTGGGGAGCAAGCCAGCAACAGTGTTACCCAATGTTCTCTACCGCAAGCCGTGAGAAGCAAGCCAGCAACAGTGGTCCCCAATGCTCTCTACCCCAAGCCATGAGGAGCAAGCCAGCAACAGTGCTCCCCAATGCTCTCTACCTCATTTCTTGCCTCTAGGTTCCTGCCTTGAGTTCCTGCCCATTTCATGATGGGCTGTAACATCAAAGGTGAAATAAACCCTTTTCCTCCCGAGGTTGCTTTTGGCCATAGTGTTTTATCACAACAGCAAAAAGCAAAGTAGACAGAATACCAGGTGTGGTTAGTTGGACGGTGGGTCCAGTCTCAGGTCAACTGAGATGTGCTAGAGGCTTAGTCAGCCATCTGGACTCTGAGTCACTAGGTCAGTGCCAGTGCCATGGTGAGCGGAGAGGAAGCAGCAAGCCTCACTTCTCCAGGTGACCCTATTTTGTCCTTGTCCTTAACAGGCATATTCTGAACTTGACCAGAGGTGCAGGCTACTCCAGAGTCTGTCCCATCCTCCCTCTTCTTCTCAGCCTCTTCCATCAAAAGTCCCCAAGCAACATTCAGAGGCTGTAGAGTGTTCCTATGGTTCTTCTGAGTTCTTCTTGTGGGCCCATGTTAACCTTTTCATGGTAACAGTACCACCTCTGGGCATTTGTATTTTAATGAGAGATTGACCTATTCCCATTAAAAACATTTTAAGATTGTAGAACATTCTCTTTGTGACAGCAATTCTGGCTTCTCAGTGGCTTCTCTTCAGGGCTCTATGCTAAAGTCCTAACCAATGCCACATCTTCTAAATGACCCAAAGTCACTCAGAGCCATTTCCAACTCCTGGAAGATATTCTGTCTTCCCAACCATACATGACACTTGTTACTGAAGCAGGCATGGGGAAGAAAAAATGCTCCACGGTTACATATCATGCATTATTGATCAAAAAACTGTGTGTGTGTGTGTGTGTGTGTGTGTGCGTGCGTGCGTGCATGTGTGCATTGGGGGGCACATGTGGTGTGTGACAGCGTCCTTGGAGATTAAAAAAAAGTCCATCCTGCCGTAAGTTACTTAAATAGGAAGGCAAACAATACAAAGTAGCTTCAGGAAGTCCCTGAAACTTTCCAGATTTAGTAGGCCCCTCCCTACCAGAGTAAGCAGTAGAAGCTGAGACACCCTCTCAGATGAGGGGAGGTGAACTGCAAAGAAGACTCTTGGATCAGAGTGGTGTTAGAGGCCCTTCTGTTTATGTGTTGCTTTCATTGGTTAATCAATAAAGAAACTGCTTGGCCTAATAGGGCAGAACTTAGGTAGGCAGAGTAGACAGAACTGAATTCTGGGAGAAAGAAGGTGAGAGAACCACCATGGAGGCGCCAGGTCAGACATGTTGAATCTTTCCAGGTAAGCAACGACCTCCTGGTGATATGCAGATTGATAGAAATGGGTTAAATCAAGATGTGAGAGTAAGCCAATAAGAGGCTAGAGATAATGAGTCAGGCAGTGATTTAATTAATACAATGTCTGTGTTATTTTGGGTGTAAGCTAACCAGGTGGCCGTGATGAAGAGCAGGCCCTCTCTCTCCTAGCTGCCTAGGAGAAGCAGAAACCAGCCAAGCTGCCTGGAAGAGGTTTAGGCCAACTGAGTCACCTGGAACGGACACGCTAACCTGCTGAGCCTCCTACAGGCTGTGCAGTGCGCTCTGTGCAGTGCGCTCTGGGTTCCCCGGCTTTTGTGAGCTGTCCCGCGTGCTGGGGGGGCCTTGGTGCTGCAGCTGTCTTTTAGTCATGTCTGCGACCGGTGAGGAGACATGTGTGTTGTATCTCCCTGGAAGAGTTTTGTCACCCACAACATGTGTATACATGCACATGGCGGCCAGAGGTCAACACTCGCTGTTGTCCTCTAAGTCTTTCGGTCCTGTGTTTTGACACAGGGTCTCTCCACAGAGTCTGGAGTTCCCAGATTATCTAGACTGGCTGGCTAACACGTTCTGGGAATCCACCTGTTTCCATGCAGCCGTATTGGATTGCAGACACACTAACATGCCTGCCTTGACCTGGGTACTGGGACTCGAAAGCAGGTCCTAAACTTACATAGCAGGTACTTTCCCCACTGAACCCATTTCAGACCCTTTACCTCCTCTTCCCATACAGCCAGACTAACTGCACCTGGGTCTCTCAGTTTGACCAAATGTCATCCCAGGGCCCTCCCTCTCTGTCTTGGCTGAGCTCAGTTCAAGGTCTTCCTTTAAAGGAAACCATTTCTTACATATCATTTCCTTCCATGAATTTCTCCAGGAAGTTTAAAGACAACTTTTGGATAATACTTGCTCCATGCCCAATGCTATTGTGAATTACACAGCAAAGGGACAAGGACAGAGTCATTAAGAAATCATGGAAACTAGAAATTATAATAAACTACCATATGAAAAAGACAAAAAAATCATTGCCACATTTAACAAGGCATAGGTGGAACTGAAACAATGGAGACCCTAAAGTGATGGAGAGAAACAATTTTAAACTAGAAAAGTTACAGATCTATACTCAAACTAAATCTCAAAGAAGGCTAAAAATGTTAAATGAATCAAGTGCTGGCATACAGATATACAGATCAGAGAAACAAGGGCCCTGAGAACGACCACACATATATAGATAACCGACTTTGACAAGGACATTGAGAAAATTAGGGACATAATGGTCATTTTGTGATATGTTTGCAACTGAGATTCAATGGATTTATATCCAGAATACTCGAGATATTTATTATTAACCTTGGATGTTAATAATAAGAAACAATCCAATAAAAGTTGATCAAAATATCTGAGCAGACTCTATGTAAAATGTTGGGTGAATGACAACACAGAAAAATACTTCACATTATTTGTCGGTAAGGGGCTGCAAAATGCACAAGCAAAGGAAAGCACTACACACGCTATTCGGATGTTCAAAATTAGGACGTGGAAATCCCAATGCCAGCTCCAGCAAGAATGTGAAACAATGCAAGTTTTATAGCTTGCTGGTGGGAGACAGCTTGTACAGCCGCTATGGAAACTGGCCTGGCGGCTTCTTATAAACCTGAAGCTACACTTTAAAAGATGCCCAGGCTTCCTCCCCCTGTTGTTTACCCAGGAGAAATGGTACCGTTTATTCACAGAAGATTTGTGGGCATGTGTTCACAGAAACTTAATTCACGATAGGTCAAACATGGGATGGGCCCTAATCCTGTTAAAGGGTGAATAAATAAATAAACTGAGTGCTAGTCAGCCACGAATGCAAAATGAACTAGTACTAGTAATCTACGCAATGGATGGGGAGATCTCAAAAACATGGTTCTGAAGAAACAAAGCTGAGCACATTAAAGAATATATCCTTTGTCATTTCATGCATGTAAATTTCCAGAAAAGACACAGCTAATCTATACTGACAGAAAGCAGCTTAGGAGGCTGCATGGAGCAGGAGGGGGAGGAAGGAAGGCTGAGTGGGAAGCAGCCCAAGGGAGTCTCCTGGGCTGATCACAGTGGTGGCTTGGCTGGGTGTGTGAACCTGTCAGAACCCACCAGAATGTACATTCAAAATAAGCAGATTTTATTAGATTAACATTATGCCTCAACAAAGTTGATTTTTAAAAGATTTGAACGAATAGGAAATACATGCTATAAAAACATCAGATCATGGGTAGACTACATAAGGAAACTCCTGCCTCTAGGACACTGTCACAGCAGTCTGGAGTCCTTGGAGTTGTCCCACAGACTTGAATTCAGTAGGTTGTCTCCCCATCGCCTTGAGACCCCAGTGCTTGTGCTGAGTCATGGGATGTGGAGCTAGATGTTCTGAGAAGCTCAGTTAAGGGAGCCTGTGCTTGCCAACATTTCTCAATGCGAGGTATTTTCACAGTTCCAAGGAAGACCTTATTGACTGACCCTAAATGGCATCTTGTGACAGTCACAAGCTTCTAGAACCCTCCTGCTTACTGGGTTCTTTGTTCCTGTCCCCTAACTCTGTGCCCCAACCTCTTCGTGGTACAGCATCTGAGAAGATTCAAGAGATCTCAGAGGAACCTAGAGCCTTAGAAAAGACAGTGTGAGCTGAGGCATCCATGGCCACCAGGAAATCAATGGCTCTACAATGTGTCTGCTCAGTAAAACCTTTCTTTGTGGAACAAGTGGCCATGTCCCTGAGTTATTATAAGATAGAATTTCTAATGAATTTTGTTTTCTTTCATTTCTACGGGGTATAGTCCAAAATCTTTAATACTAGGCAGTTACCACCCATTGTTGTCTAGGAGGTCTTAAGGGAAGCCTGTCTCACCGTGTAGTTCAGTTTGATCCCCAAATTCAAGAGTCTCCTGCCTCAGCCTTCCTCACAAGTGTCAGGTACAATCCGGTCTTGGCCTATGACTGGAAGCTGCTTTCAGTTATGAGTCTGGGAATCTGGCTCAGCTGTACTTCAAGTCTTCCTGGGTCAAGTCTGCCATGCACTGCCATGGGAGAGAGCCTGCCCTCTCAGCCAGGTCCACAGTGGTGACTCATCTGCCATCTCCCGTCCTCTTGGGACAGAGGGCATGACTATCAGTTTTTACAATCCTCATGACTGGCATTGCTCCTGGTCATGTAAGCCTCAAATATTTATTGCTGGATATGGCAGTGTCTGTGCAGGGCTGCAGTAGGTACGGGCACTGAGTCCTTCCTTTCTGTCTTGTGGGCACAGGTGAGAAAAGAGCAGCAATGAAGGAGAAGATGGGGTGTAGGTTCTATACTCAATGTTGGGCAAGATGAGAACAGCCAAGGAGAAGGTTCACATTAGAATAATTGGCACAGAGGTTTGGCTTTGGGTAACAATTATTGGCATTGATTCTTGGTACTCTGGGCTCCACGTTAAGGATCAGCAGGGTTTTATTTCCTGGCTTTGCTGTAGCAAACTCTACAAACTGGGTGCTCGAAAGCATCAGAAAACGTTTTCTCATTGTTTTGGAGGTCAGAAGTCAAAAGTCAGCTGATTGTCAGGTCCCAGTTCACTCTCAAGGCACTAGGGAAGAATCCTGGCCTGCTCCAGTTTCCGAGGCCACTGGAAATCTCTGACATCCTGTGGCTTGTGGGTCGTCACTCTGAAGTCAACTTCATCACCTACCCTTCTTTCTTGCATGTCTATTTTCCTCTGTATATTCCACCACCCTTTTAAAAATTAACTTTTTGAGAATTTCATACCTGAATATTGTATTTCCATCATTTCCACCCCTCCCTGTCTACCCTCCAACTCCTTCTGTGTCCGCTTGCCTACTTCTTTTAAAATTAATAACCTTTTCTTCAATTATGATCATTACACACACATATACACATGTGTGTATAAATACCACCTGCTGACTCCATTCAGTGCTGCTCATGTGCATGTGTGTCTAGGGCTAACCACGTGGGACTGGATAACCTTGGGGGGTGGCTCATCACTGGAGAAGACCGAGTTTCTCTCCTTCCACCACCATTAATTGGCTAAAGCTTTACATCTGGGGTGGGGCCTTGTAAGATTTCCCCACCCACAGTGGCCTGCCAACTGGTCTTGTCACTGCACTGGCCTTCTTAAGGTGATCATAGTTGGGAGATTATGTGGGTGCGGCTTCTCTTGCTCGCTTCCTCCCTCCCCTCCTTTTCCTAGTTCCTGGGGTGTCTCCTTTAAAGACTGACATTGTGAATGTTTTTAAAATATTGCTATAGAAGCTTCATGATGGCTATTTTCATATCAATCTAGAATTCTATCAGAGACATGAACTATAATGCTTATTACTAACCTTTAATTAAAAATGTTTTTTTCACATTATAGATCATTAGGATACACTTTCTCCATGTTAGATTTTCACTTGAAGCTTATATGAAATAGAATGGAATTAGTACATCAGTGCACATGCTATGATATATTTGCAACATTTATTTTAAAGGGATTTTATTAATATATTAATTATACATAATGAGTTTCACTAGGATGTCTTCATACACGTATATAATGTATTTCAATCATATTCACCTGACATTACCCTCTTTTGTTTTCCTCTCATTGGTCTCCCTCTGTTCCCAGCCAGTCTCCTTCTTGTTTTAAAAGTGCATTTCATTAGGAGTGCTTCAAGCAGGAAGGGTGAGTGCTTATATCTAGGAGCCTGGGCACCTGTATCACTGAAGAGAACATCTTCCCCTTTCTAAGTGGTCTTCCATCTTCTTAGGGGGACAATAGTGACTAGATTTCAATGGCACCCTAATTCGGTATGACCACATCTTGCCTGTTTTCATCTACTAAGACTAGATTTCAAATAAGGAGGCGCTGAGGAGATGGCCCAGTGGGTAGAACACTTGTGCAAGCAAGTTCAGATCCCAGTACCTCTAAGTGGGCATGACTACGCATGCCCATAATCCCAGTACAGGATAAGGGAGATGGGAAGGTCACTAAGGTTTGTGGCTCCAGCCTAGCTCCAGCTTTAGTGAGAGACCATGTCTCACAGGAATAAGGCAGATAGTGATAGAGGACTTCCGGCATCCCACTGTGGCCTCCACTTACCTATGCATAGGGCCATGTACCTCCCCAGCATGCGTGGATCCACCACACATACACACAGATGCATACACACACAAAAGAAATACCCTGATAAAACAAAAATTAAATATCCTGAAGTTCTAGGTGATCATAATTTTGGGGAGAAACTAAACTACTACAAATGCATGATGTCATCTAATTCTCACTGCTAATGTGGAAAGTAGTGTTAATCCCCATTTTACACATGAAGAAATGAAGTATAGAGGACTTACATGGCTGTCCAAGGTAACATACCAGAAAGTGTCAGGAACTCAGATGTTTTAACAGACAATTCACTGTGCTCAACCCATCTCCCCTTAAAACTTCAAAAATAAAAATTGTAAGCTCTGTCACTCATTTACAACAGTTATGGAAATTAAATATATGCACATAGACTATTAACAACCAGAAGACCTTTGCTTGTTGCCTTTCTGAAGCAGAGCCCTGCTGCTATCTCAGACCTGAAGCCCTGCTTCATTCTCTTCCTGTACAGCTGGGAACACTGTTCAAAACCTCTTCCTTATTGTAGTGGAAGTAAAAGGTGAGGATGGCAAGGAATTGATTCATTCACGAGAGCCCACTTCTCATTGATGGCACAGAGCAGCGAACCAGCTAGGTACTTCTCCCAATCCATAGACAATGCTGGTCTTCTCTAGAGGACAGGATGACAAGGCTCCACCTTGGAAGCCGGGATGCTGGACCCTCACCGAACACCAAATCTGTTGGTGCCTTGGTCTTGTACTTCTCAGCTTCCAGAAGAGTGACGACATAAATTTCTGTACCTTATGAATAACCCAGACTGTGGTGTTTTGTTACCGTAGTGCAAACTGACAGAGATACTTACCCACAAGCTTTAAGGATGTCTGTTTCCATACCAGAGTTTGCTTCACAGAGAATACAGAATTTAATGAATGCTAGAAATGGTCTAGAAAGATAACTTTTAAAGCGAGATTTTGGAGACACAGTGTGCCACCGGCTGGGCTGTAAGGCATAGAGACGCCGGTATTGCTGGAAGGTAGAGCACAACAGCCCCTGGGATAGCATGTTGATGGTGGTGGTGGAGGCCTGAGTCGGAGAGTCAGGATGTGCTTACTGTGTGTGTAGGATATGCCGCCTTCCCGTGTTAAAACACTCTGACCTAAGGCAACTTGGAGAAGGAGAGGGTTTATTTCATCTGAGACTTTTAGGCCACACTCCCTCACTGAGGGAACCGAGAACAGGATCTCAAGGTAGGAAGCTGAAGTGGAAACAGTGGAGGAATGCTACCTCCTAGCTGACTCAGGCTCATGTGTACCTAGGTTTCTTATAGAGCCCAGGACTAGCTGCCTAGGAATGGTGCCCAGACAGTGGCCTGGCCCCTCCTGCATCAATTAATAATCAAGACAATCCCCCACAGACATGCCCAGAGGCCGTTCTGAGCGAGGCACTTCCTCAGCTGAAGCTTCTTTTCTCAGATGACTCTAGGCTGTGTCAAGATAACAATGAAACCTAATTAGGGCACAGAACTGCTTGTTAATTAGATATTTATGGTGAGGGAACGGCTATTATGATGACTAACGCTGAGCTCACAAATGGTAATGAGTCCCAAGGCTCAGCAGATTATTTCTGCCTTGTGTCTTATTCCCATGTTGTTGGTAGGCGGCAGGTGGCGGGGTGCTCTACTCCATACTCAGGAGCTCAGGTAGATGCCTCCTCCCTTGTGGTGGCACACACTGTCTTCAGGTAATACAGCCATTCTGTGATGCTGCTGCTACATCACACAGCCCCTCTTTGATCTCAAGAGAGGCTATACAATTTATTTACTGAAACACAGACCATCATCTGTTATTTGGAAATGAATCTAGATGCTGGGCTTGTTGTGTTACACTATTCCTAGGGAGACATGAATAAATGTCTACTCATCCCAGATAGGGAACCAATGACAAACCAAAGTCCAAGATGATGAACCAATGAGTTTTATTGGGTTCCTTAAGTGTAGTGAGGGAGTTGCTCACTGGAGTGGAGATGACTCAGACCGCTGCATCATCAACATGCCCCCACCCTACCCCATCTTCCCAGCAAGGGTGATGGCTCTCAAAACCTGGAAACCTGGGCATACCATGCGGCTCACAGGCAGTTTGACAGGTCCGAGTGTCTCTCAGAAGTCCTCACTGTTTATATTATCTTGGAAAGGGGGTACCTTAGCAAACCTGGTCAGTTTCAGGGCATTCTTAAATCTCCTAAGTGATTTATTCCTGAGTCTTGAAGACCCTCCCTTTGGAACATCCTGAGTCTTGATGAGCTTGCTTGCAGGATGGAAAACTTGACCTTAGAGAAACCACTACTCAGCAGGGATTGAGAAGGAAAATGGGGGGGGGAAGGGCTGCTTATCACGTGATGAACAGTGTATTTGTGGTCACGCTGGTGTGTGTGTTGGGGGTGTTGAACTGAAGTTCTCTGATTTATGATGAAGTTTCCGTAGGCTGATTGGAACTTCATGGTTGTGGAAGGTGGGTTCTGCAGATCAAGAGCCAAAATTATTCTGGGCTGTCTTTCGTCTCCTCAAATCTGTTTACCACCAGCGTCTGCATCTGGCCTCACGTCTCTGTGGCTATTAAGCAAAGCTTTTGGAATGATTAAGAATTCTACTAGCTTCCACTAACCCTAAAGTCAAGCATATCACAGGATCCGGTCTGAAATCTAGAGAAGATGGTTGCCGCCACCACACTGCTGCTCCCCCCACAGTCCGTTCACAGGAGCCTGAATCTACGTTCTTGGGCCATGGCCACTCATGCCTGGCTCTGAATAAACACTTTTATTCCCTTTGAAGCAAGACTGTGGTTTTGTGCTGACATGGGCATGTGGGTGTGTATTGAATGTGGAGTTCCCACATGGCACACAGGGTGCAGAGTTGCCATTCGGAGCCTGGGTTTCCAGGCTCAGAACGGGCTAGGAACATGGGTCAGAGAGTACCGAGTGGCTGAGAACATGCTGTAAAGAAAACAGATAAAGAAGGGAGAGAAAGCTGGAGGACTAGGCACCCCACACGCCCCCAGCCCTGCTGAGCAGGTGATTTGATAGACAGCCTTCTTCCCGGTCTCTCTCCTTTCCCCAAACACTATCTCTAATCAGATTCTCCCAGAACTGGCAGGGCAGGGTCTTAAGGCTTTGGGAATGACCACTTCCAAGCACTGTAGATGAGAGTTATTGTTACTTCACATAGTAGGCTCCACATTTCTCCTCCCTGACTTTCTGCGCTCAGAGATTTAAAAATTACCAGTGTCCTGATTTCTCCTTCAGTTGTTAATCTTTCTTGCATTAACTAACTCTCCAACCCCACTGCCCTTGTGGAAGTGCCTCCTTTACACCAGGCTGGGGTTTGCTTCTCCAAGTGTGGCTGGAATCCTTTGAGAAACCAAGGATTTGCTCTAAAACGTGGACTCTTGGGACCTTCCCAGCATGCACCAAGGCAACCTCTCTGAGAGGGCGGTTAGGAATTTGCATTTTTTTAAATGAAGATACCTTGTGAGCCTCGTGCACTTTGAGTGTGAATGCACAAGCCTTCTTACCAGGCTTCTCTTTCAGCTCTGGGGATCTTGGGAAGGAGACTGAGTCTCAGGAAAGGATACTTAATGAGGAAGAAACACCAGTCCCCAAAGGAGCTCATTGTGTGAATGCATTTTCTCTGACAGAGGCAGGCTGAGGGGGAGGGGGTAGGAGGAGAAGAGCTGGATGTGGGCCTAAGAAGCTCTAAAAACTCTTCCTCACTTTACCCCACCTCAGTGCGACCCTCTTGCTCATTCACCACGATAGGCAGTGAAAGGCAAGTAGGTAGGACCTTATCGGACCTGGTATCAAAGGACACCGGGTCCTGCTTCCCTGGTTGAGGACCACTGGCCTCCTTTGCTTCCTTCATCCAAGTGACTTGTCTCTGAATTAGAATGTTTCCTAGGCAACTTGCTAATATTAATACTACGTAGAACTGCATAGTCAGAACCTGGCGGTTTCAATTCCATGAAAAGGCAAGTACTAAACATCAGAAATAGAATAAAAAGTTTGAACATTTGAGAAAGGAGAAATAAGCATAGCAATATTTTCTCCTGCTAGAGTTAATTTTGTAGAGGACTCAGGAACAAACGATTCCAGTCATAATCCCCCAGTCACATAGTAATGTGAAACCAAGGGCATCCAGGTCGCCCAACCAAGCAATGGCCAACTCCAAATAGAAAATCAAGAGCGTGGGCTCAGTCTGCCCCACCGTTCTCTGGTATGGTTCTCAGGAACTCATCTTTGAACTTCATTTTGCTCTGCACCACTGCACACAGGCCTCCAGCGAGCACGGTGTACCACTGCAGGGCTGGCAACTCCAAATGTCAGGGCTCTTTGTCCTTCAGAAAGCTAAGTGTCAGAAGAGAGAATGATAGCCTTACCTTCTACCTCAAGCCTGGGGCTGAGCCAAAGCCACTGCCAGGCCACACTATAGGTCAGATGCACTTGGCACATGAGAAATTCTGTGGGAAAAGTGGGGATGACAAATTCATAGAAAGATTTTCTGCAAGCAATACAAAGGCTGGCAGGGCTGTTAGGACAGTCAGAAGCAGGCCCTTGTGGATGCTGTGGCTGGTGTCTCCTCTCAGGTTTTCAACATGTTTCTCCAGTCCTGGAGGAGGCCTTGGTATGCTCTATAGAAGGGGAGTCTGAGATTTTCAGTGTTGGCCTCTCTCCCCCCTCAGTGTGTGTGTGTGTGTGTGTGTGTGTGTGTGTGTGTGTGTGTGTGTACATGAGTGTGGAACCAGAGGCTGACAAAGGACTTCTTTAGCTGTTCTCATCTGAGACAGGGACTGTCCCAAACCAGGGGCTCACTGACTCATAGACTACCTGGCTAGAGAATTCCAAGAGTCCTCTTGTCTATGCCTCCCTAGCTTCTTACATGCATGCTGGGGATTAAACTCAGATTCTTGTGCCTGTCCTAAATATACAACAAGAACACTACCCATGGAGGCATCTCCTCCAGCCCTTCGGTGCTAATATTTCTAAAGAAATGGATGTTAGTTTTAAAAATTATGAATGTGGGTACTGAAGAGACGACTTAGCAGTTGGGAGTGCTTCCTGTCCTTGCAGAGGGTCTGAGTTCAGTTCCCAGCACACATATAGAATGGTCACACACATATAGAATTAGCTGCCTATAATCCCAGCTCCAGGGGAATCTGACGCCTTCTGTCCTTGCTGGTCAACTCCACCACATGTACATATTCACACAACACATAACTGAAAAATAATAAAAATGACTCTTTAAAATGTTACCAGTCAGAAGTTGTTATACATACTTCTAACCCCAGCCCTTGGGAGACTGAAACAGGAGGAGCCTGAGTTTAAGGCCAGCTTGGGCTACATAAGGCAACCCTGTCTCAAAAAAATTACTAATGTAATATGTGAGTTTTTAAAATCTTTAAATAAAAGTGAAGATAATAAATAAAAATTGATTTGCCTTATGCCTTCTTATGACTTGGGTTAATGACCAAATTGGTACAACCTAGAATCACGTTTTATTTAAGAATTGACTGCATCAGGTTGGCCTGTGAATGTACTTGTGGGGGATTATCTTGAATATTAATTGATGTAGGAGGACCCACCAACCGTGGGCATCACCATTCCTAGACAGGGGACCTGAGCCACGTGAAGTAGAAGACCAGATAAGAACCAACAAATAGGATTCTTCAGTTTTCTTCACTCCTGATGGCCAGTGTAATGGGAATAACTGTTTAAGTTCCCACCTTGATTTCTCCAAATGTGGACTAAAACTTGAATTAAAAGCCAAAAACCCTTTCTTCCCTAAATTACATTCCATCAGGGTATTTGTCATTGCCGCAGAACTATGAGTAGAACACTACCTGCCTTAGGTAGATTCTATTGCTGTACTAAATCGCTATGACCAAGCAACTCAGGGAGGAAATGGTTTATTTCAGCTTACAGATCACAGTGTTATGGAAGAAAGCCTGGACAGGGACTCAAGGCAGGATCCTGGAGGCAGGAACCGAGCAGAGACCGTGGAATGGAACACTGCTCACAGGCTTGCTCTTCATGGCCTCCCCGGTCTACTTTCTTGTGCGACCCAGGACCTCCTGCCCAGGCACGGGACCGCTCTGGTCAGTCATCAACCTGAAAATGCCCTGTTGTTTGACGGAGGCAGTCCCTCAGTCGGGATCTCCTCTTTCCAGATATGTCCAGGTTTGTGCCAAACTGATAAAAACCCACCAGCACACCACCCAACAAACAAATGATAACCACTATGAGTAGTTTCTAACACATCCTTCCAGATATTTTCATACATGCCAGCATGTGAAAATACATATTTTCACATGTGCTAAGCACTATTATACAAGCATTAAACTCACTTTAATATATACTTATTATAGATTTGGTAACAATTCATATTGTATTTTGTTTAAACACAAAGTTTACTTTATTCTTTTTAATATCTTCATGGTATTCTTTTCAGCAACATACTTTATATTCCATTTCTGTATTGATGGACTTTCAAGTGATATCTTTATTTTTAAAAAGTTATAATGCTGTAATGCAAATTTTCTTTTGTGTATAGTTTTATACTTGCACAAGTACATCTGTAGGATCAACTCCTAGAAGTAAGGTTGCCAACTCAAAGGGTGAGCATCAGTTCTTCTGTAGACATTATCAATTGTTCTCCATAGAAATATTTGAAATATTTGACCACCAACCCATGAAAGGGACTATTTCTCTACATCCTCATATGATCTACATTTTGCTAAAAATTTCAGTCTTTTATGTTGGTATGTAAAGGAACAAAAAGGCTTTTTGTTTGAATTTGCCTTCCTTCCATAAAGATCCTAGTTTCAAACCCTTAGAAAAAAATCGAAGTGCATTGTGCTGATTTACCAAGTCAATTGAAGAGCAGACACTTGGGTTTGGTCGCATTTTGTACAAAGCATCTCTTAACTTTATTCAAATCGTGAGCCATGTGGCTTTGGAGCAGATCCAACGATGCAACATGGGGGATGACCTGGGAGTGTGGTGCCAGCCCCAGGCCTCAGTCTGCCCCCTGCTCTGGCTCACCCATGCCCGGTGCTGTCGATGGCAGCCTGTGGTCAGCACACTGACCGGATGCTGGACCCTGAGACAGGCAGGCTCTGGTGACACAGAATGCCAGCAGGGAAACCTCCTGCCTGTCCTCTGTGGAGCGGGCCTGAGGACCCACTGTCCTGGGGCTCACAGATATCAGGTGGATCCATCTTGAGTTCTTCTTCCTTATCTCTAGCCTTTCCCTTAAGTGAACTATCGAGTGTCACAGCAGTTTTGAGCTAGCAGATCTAGGGATAGGATGGCAGGTGTTCAATCTAAGTACAATTGTCTTGCTGCTTCTCATTTTTTGCTTCTTGTTGGTGGCATTGTTTTACTTCTGCCAACATGACAGAGAATATGAGCAGAGACTTGTTAATCTCATGCCTCTAGCTGCACTGCACAGTATTTATGTATGTATGTATTTATTTTGCAGTGCTAGTGATCAGACCAGGGCCTTACACATGCTAGGCAAGCACTCCCTGAGCAGTTTAATGGTAACCTATTAGGCAATCCCAGAGAGTGATAGGCCAGGCCACCAAACAGCAAGCATATTGGATGTGGGAGCAGCCTGATGGCATCCCCTTCCTTTCTTGGCTTCCACTGGGCTTCATGGAATGGTCTCCGTGTCATGTAGCTTCAGTGTACAGGTTCATGGGTCTGATACACTGGGGGCTGAATCTTAACTCACATATTTAATTACACCCTACAAGCCCTCTGTGCTTTAGGGGTCACTGTCGTGATCACTGCAGGTGTGGGTAAGCCTCCAGCTGTCCCACTGCAGAAAGTACACATTTCATCTTCAGCTCACAGTGTCTGGGAACTAGAAGCTCTAGGATTCTTGAAGCTCCAGAAGGCAGTTATTGCCCCACATTGGGCCTCGTCTGTCCAGCCTGCTGTACTCAGGTCTCCTAAGAGACTCACTCTTCAGCAGAGGGACTCGAAAGGTTATGCTGGTATAGCGTACAGAGTGCAGTGTATACTCAAGGTCAGGGCTCCTCCAGAGGTGCATTGACTGTACACTGAAGTGGTTCTTTAGATTGCCAGCAGACATGGCTGTGGAGGCAGGATGGCCACACTCATGAAACAGCCTGAGGTCCGTGAGAACTAGCTGTGAGAACACAGGACAGGGAAAACCCAAGCTCACTGCATAGGATCAGATTGAAAGAGAGTCGGGAGACTGTTCTGTGGGTTCTAATGTTCCAGCTTAGCCGTGCTGTGTAATGGGGGAGACAGGAAAGCTAAACACTGCGTTCCAGCGATTCCTGCAGTGCTTCTCTGGGCAAGATGGTTTATATCTAACAGAGGCCTTCCATCTGGGCCATTAATCTGTTCCAGAGGCAGGGAAGGACAAAGACAAGGTGTATGCTGAGCACAGAATGAAAGAGTCACGGAATGCAGGAGTGTGACCACAGGGTTCTCAGCTGAAGAGAGAACCAAGATCAAGACCATTGAAGGATAAGGAGTGTGCTTTCCACAGATTTAGTTTACAGAAAGCGGAGTAGGTGGAGAAGTTGAGTGACAGCCAGACAAATACGCTCAGGCACTCCTCTCTATGGAATGTTCTGCACGAAGGCCAGACTGACTCTTCAAAAAGGAGACTATGGGACCTAAGGCATTGTGCAAACTTGAACTAGGCCCGTGTTCAAAGAGCAAAGAGATCCAGCCACAAAAGATACTCGAACTATCTAGAGACTCAGTGTAGTGCTCCTGGGTGACACTGGGCATCACCATCACCAGCCTTTCTAGACACCATCATGCCAATGTGGTCTCTGACGGAGACATTTGCTAAAGTATTTAGGTATAGAGCGTTATGTTGCACATGGCTTATTTAGAACTTTCAGAGAGAGAGATGTATTATAGATGGTGATATCTTAGTAAAACTGGTAGTTCTGGGTTGAGTCTAGGTAGAAGATACTTAAGAGTTTTGTTGACCTTGTGTCTTGGACTCCATTGACCAGCATAATTAAGTCTAAAGATAGAGCTCTGTAGTGGGTCTTGTAGACACAGGGCAAGTTGTAGAGGGACATTTTGAGTAAGAAGATCTTTCAGTAGAGTGAATGGAATCATTCTGCACACAAGGGCAGGTTTCTTGACTAGAGAGAAGAGAGTGTTCCGGGTGGCGGGAATTCATGCTGTCTCACTTGCAGCAGAGCCACGGACAGCTCAGTGTGGACAGCCAGGCCGGGTGGACTACAGCGGAAACGAACGCTGAAGTCCTGGTGGAAGAAGAGAAGAACTGTGACGCTCAGATTACTGGCGAGTGGGTTAGTCACTCTTCTTACTGCTGAAACAAAGCCCAACGAAAGCAACTTTGGGAAGAAAGGGTGTGTTCTAGCTTCACAGTGTGAGGGTGCAGTCCCCTGTGTGGGATAGCAAACATCTTTACCCTCCCGGCTAGCTCACTAGTCCCAAGTGGGAGCGTTTATTGAACTAAGTAATTCAGTGTGGTGAGTACAGTTAATGCTTGACTATTTTGTGTTTTACTAGCTCTCAAGGGTGGATCTTGAATTTTTTTTTTATCATGGATGATGTCAAATGTTTTAGGCAATTGGGTTAGTTTTTTGGAATTGGTCATTCCACATCATATTAAGGAAACAATACATTGCTTGGACTTCATAAATATTTACAGCTAGAATTTACCAATGTGCAATTCTTAAAAAGGAGGGGTGGAATATTAGTTTCTTTTTCTTTGCTGCAAAAAAAAAGACAAACAAAAAACACCTGATGGAAACAACTCAAAGAAGGAAGGGCTTATTCTGACTCAAAGTTCAAGGATTTGTGCAGAGAATCATGGCAGCGGGGACTTGAGGCAGCTGGTCACTTTGCATCCACAGTCGGAAAGCAGAGAGAGAGGGGGTGTATTGCTCAGCTCACTCTCTCCTTTGCATGAGTTCAGGACCCCAGTCCACGAGATGCTGCTATGCACATCTAGCTCTTTCTACCTCAACAAACACAATCTAGATAATGCACCCTAGCTATGCCCAGAGAATTGTCTCTTTGGTGATTCTAAATCTCGTTAAATTGTCAATCAATGTAAACTATCCCAGGGAAGGAAGGCAGAATAACAGTACTTCTCGTTAAGGAAAGAAACAAAGCTACCGCCTGCTGCTACTATGAGCCCACGAAGTAAAATACACTTTAGTTCCGAACATGGAGCATGGGCACAGAGAGGGTAGTGGGCTGCAGGGCACCCTGGTTACTCACAGGAAATGACATGATGGCAGCCCGCAGAGACATCTAAGAGGGCCAGGAGAGACTAACATTGTCAAAGCCTGGATTCTGACCTCTGTGGTGTCTTCTTAGTTTGCTAAGACTTCATGGTAAATGTTCAAGACTCACTCTGCGATAGAAAAGAATTATATTTGTGACACCCATAACAATCTAGGAAGGGTGAGTGGTTCTCTACTGTTTAGCCCCTTGCTCTGTCTAAGCCTCACTACAACATCGGGAGGCTGTCACGGTCCTCCAGTTTCTCTTCCTACACCCAAACCCGGGCTCGTGTTGAATCAGCAAAATTATTGACCAATAGACTCAGCTTGAAAACCGGTCCTTATCTGAGCCTTTTAGGTGGCACCAGATTGAGAAAGTCCAGATTGTACAAACCAGAGTCACCTCCAGACATCTTCAAATTCCAAAGGTTCCTTCAAAGCAAATACAGATGGATTCCAAACAAAATTCTCTAGAAGTAATAGTGAGACTGGTGTGAGCTAATTCCAGAGAAGAGCATTCATAAACCAATGTGAGAAGCTCTTGTACACTGACTGGATGGCACCCCAGTCTTTGAATTCTTAGAAAGCTGAGTAGATCAATGCTAAAATGCCCACACGTTTCCAGAGAGGACCAAAAAGACAGGAAAGATGAGAGCAAAGGGACCCACAGCTCAGTGCTTGCCTTCACCACAGTCTAAGATCCTGCAGCCCTCTGGGGTCAAATGGCTTCCAGCATGGAGTTCCCATGAACAGTTTACCCACAGCAGGACTTCAGGGGAGGAGCCCTGGTGGTTCACAGGGGAGCAGCAGTGAGAGATAGCTCCTTTCATTGGGCACAGTTAGGTACTACTAAGAAGCTTAAACCTCACATTTTCTGGTAGCTACCCCAGAAGTCAGGCCCCAGGCTTTATCCACACCTGAAAGTAGATCTGAAAGATTCAAGATTAAGAATGACTCCTCAGTGGCTTTCACCTCACCTCTGTTTGGGTCTCTGGAAGCTGGCCAAAGACGACTTGAGAATCCGTATTTTATTGAAGAACGGAAGAAAAGACCAGTAAAGAATGGGCAATAAAAGGAGGCAAGCAATACCTGTGAGCTATTGGTTGGGCACAGCACCGCTGAAGACCCTGGGAACCAGTGTATGACACAGACCTAAGTAACTGTAGGCAAGGGCATGGAGTCTGCTGTATTTATCCACCGGCTGGTGCAGGTGGTCAGTTGAGAGCTGGCTTTAGCGGGTATAAGCACCTCTCCACCATCCAACCTGGTAGTTCACACCAAAGAAGCAGAAATGGTACTGTGCAGTGTGAGGGAGGGATCGGTAGGGGTACCAATCAAGCAGGCCATCTGTCATGTCCCCTCTCAAGATGACATGACACAGTGGTCTCTCTTAGAAACTATGGTAACTTGATATTTTTTTCTATAAATTCTCATAGTGAGAATTCCTGTCTGTATATATATAATTTCAACCCCCTTGAATGCCCTCTAATACCTCTTTGTAAAGCTAAACTTGAAACATAGATGACCATAAAGCAACTAAACTCAGAAAGTTTTGATGTTATAAAATTAGTGGGTTTTTTTCCAATACCAAGAACATCCCTTAAAAAATTGCAATAATTTCAGGAGTCAACTAAATCTTGCCAGTTATTGAATTGTGGAGGTGGGCAATTATTCAATCAGTCTGGCTAAATTTAACCAGGAAAGGAAACAGACTTAGCAGGAACATCAGAAATAGATGCAGCAGAGGGCCCTCAGCTTCAGTCCCAGTGATACCCAACATAGAAGGCATCTTGGTGTAGGATGGGGGGAAACTGAGCCATCTTGGGTTAGTACAGAATAGTTGGGCAGGTGTACCTAAAGTATCGATGCCCCTCGTTCATGATCATTTACCTTATTGTATCATAAACAGTTGTTTTTCTAAATATGATGCTGAGAGAATGCAGAGAGCATCCAGCAATGCCTGCTGGGAAAGCTGGTGCACAGGTGAGACGCCAGCTCGCAGCAGGGCCAGATGGCTGTCAGCATAGCGTTCCATGAACTTTCTCAAGCAGGGGAGAGGTGAACTCCTCCATCTCGCAGCTTGTGCTCTGTATCTGTCATGAATGCAAGTCTTGTTCTTAACAGTCATTCTGTGTGGTCACACTAATCCCCTGATTCTTACTCAGGTGAGGGTTCTTCCTGGCCGATTATTGCTTCCGGGTTGTTGTGGCCTGACCTCGCTGTGCCACTCCCTTGGTCTGCCCTGCTCTCTGCTGGCTTGGGTCTTGACTTTGTCCTCTCTGTGATTTCGTGAGACTGTCTGTGCAGCTCCTTGGACTCTTACCATTTAAATTGTGTTTATATTTTTTTTAAAAACTCAAAAACTGTATAAAAGTTACCAATTAAGTAAGAGAGGGCTCAGAAACAAGTAGGATTCTTGTATACACTTTCATAAGCCAAATTGGGTTGGAAATAGATGCAGAAATTCAAACTCCAATATAAAGAAATGAAGCAAGCAAATGATTTTAAATATACACAATTCCTTTAATGAGTGGCTTCCCAAACACTATGATCTGTGATTCAGTGGGCACTGAGTCGGTGATGGAACAGCAGAGTGAAATCCTAGCTGAGCCTTGGTGTGTTTTCCATGCACAAAATGAGAACGTTTCTAGTTTCTCCTCCTCATGCTTGCTCAAGATGCTGGAAGTAGAACCTTTGGGGCTCAGTTACTATTAGGCTATTTAGCTATTGTTTAATCAGTCATTTAGTTAATTAGTGGTTATTATGTAGCTGTGTTTACTCCGCTAGGAGAATCAAAATCAAGAGCTCAAGCACAGACCAAAAGTCAAGGAGTCAAGACTGTGGCACTGCCAAGGCGTCATTGGTTCTGAAGGGACCGCCACGACAGATGGCAAGTAAGTTTTGAGGATGCGAGACAACAAAACCAAAGTCAAACAGAGGAGCCAGAGCCTTTGTGGAGACAGCTATCGAGCCCCACCTGCCCCCTTGCTGTTGAGTCAGACCCGTTCCCCTTCCCACAAAGGAAGGAAATTATTGAGGAAATAGTATACAGCCCACAGGCTGTCCTGGCTGGGGTATCCCTTGAGCGCCAGCCCTGGATGGTTAATTGAGATGTTAGGGCAGTGTATGAGACTTTTGGTTGTGCTAACAAATACTTGAGAAAAGGAGGAAGGATTTATTTGGTTCAGTTTCTGTCTTTGTATCCTGTGTGGCAAGCATCAAGGTGGAAGTGTGTGGAAGAGTCAAACTACCTCACGGCAGCCAGGAAAAAGAGTGACAAGAAGGGACTTGTACAATGGCATACGTTTCTAAGAAATGGCCCAGTGCCCTTCTTTCTGCTACTTCCCACCCTTGCCAATAATATTTCAAACTCGCGTTATGGTTAGATCCAGTCTCTTATGATCTCCATATGAGGACGCAACCTTCATCACATGAACCATTTTGAGGGCTACTTCACATCCAGACTACAAGAGGAACCAAGAGAAAAGACACAGGCAGGCCTTCATTTCGAGAGCGTCATTACTCTTTATATGTTTATAATTCAACATTTGCCACTGTCTGTTCATTGCAGAGGAGCGCAATGGGCTACATAGTGTATTCCTACCCAAGTTCATGCTCACCTGGAGCCTTGGGATCTGATCTTGGTTGCAAAGAAGGTATTTGAAAGTGTTTAGAATTCTGTGATAGAGCCACCCTGGACTTGGAGCCTTCCCTGATTTCAAGGCTCAGACCCCTAGAGAAAGGGAGAGGCCACAGCAAAATATAAAGGAAAGAAAATGATGTGAAGATTGAAGTCACAAGTAAAGCAAAGGTCATTCCAGAAAGATGGAAAAAGCAATCCCCATGCAGACTTCAGAGAGAACAAAGTCCTGCTGACATCTGGATTTTTACATTTCTGGTTTCTAGAAATTTCTGCTTCTTCAAGTCATTCATTTTTTCCCCCTTTTCTTTGTTTTTCATGGCAGTCACAGAAAACTGTCCAAACCTGAGGAATGCACCTACTGCCCTCTCAGCTTTGAAAGGGGAGGAACAATGGAAATGTTTGCTTCCCCACTTGGCATTTGTTTGTGTCTGCTTTATGTTACTACACAACATAAAAAATAATCACCATCAACCACATCACTTGCTTGTCTTCTGTCATTAGAATGTGCACACCTGGAGCACACTAGTGTGTAGGAGACGCCCACTACACAACATGAAGAATAATCACCATCAAACACATCACTTGCTTGTCTTCTGTCATTAGAGCGTGCACACCTGGAACTATGCCCAGTGTGTAGGAGATGCCCACTAACTCTTTTTGTGAGTAAATGAAGAACGTGAGGTAGGATAAAGTCCTGGTGTTTATTTAATACAATTTTCATATAAGGGACAAAGTGAGAAGGATCCACACACGCCAGGGAAAGGGTGTACAAAGCAGGTGTACAAAGCAGAAATCAGGAAGCGCACACCTGCTTAGACAACAGCCCAGACTTCAGGTTCAGCCATGTCTGGAGTGACGTGATAGTGTTCATTGTCAGCTTGACAAGGTCCAGAATCAAGCGGAAGACAGCCTCCCAGCATAGTTGGGAGGAATCACCTTGGCCAGGGGTGCTTTCTGGGCATGCCTGGAGAGGGCTATCTTTATTTGCTAAAGTCAAGGAGGTGGGGAGACCAGCTCACTGTGGGTGAAATCCTGTGTTGTATAAAAGGGAGAAAGTAAACTGAGCACAAGAACTGTGTTCATTGATCGCTGTTTCCAGCTCTTAATACATTTTCAAGTGCAACCAGCGGCTTCAAGCTTCTCCCACCTGGCTTCCCTGCCGTAGCAGATTGTACCTTTGGTTTCCCTGTCGTAGCAAACGACTGTACCTTTGGCTTCCCTGCCATAGCAAATGACTGTACCTTTGAGCTATGAGCCAGAGCCAAACCTTGCTCTTCTAAGCTGCCGCTGTATTCCATCACAACAACAGAAGCTAGGCTAAGACGGGAGGAAAGAAGAGAGGAGCTTGGGAAGGCAGGTTGGGCCCTAGCATAAAGATGTCCCTTAGTGGTGACGTCAACTGATCTTGAATAGGAAAAAGCACATGGGTTTAGTAAAAGCAGCAAAAATGAGTTTTAAAAGACAGGAGGAGAAGCAGGAGCAGTGATTGATTCAAGAGGTAAGGGCTGAGTGACATAAAGGGCAAGTGAGAGACAGGAGGGAGACAGGAGGGCCCAAGGGAAAGCCACAGGATGCCGAAGCACCCGCGCTGCACCGGCACGATACATGTGCTTAAAAAGGCCAATGCATTGCGGGCTTGTGTCCCATCTTGCGGCCCTGTATGTAGAGCACCTTCAGGAGGTCACCAGGGCAATGCCTTGGAAGGGTGCGCTGGCATTCCACTCATTTGCTTCTAGAAGCTTCCTCCATTTTCCATCATGATGTACCATCCCACTACAGGCCCAGAGTAGCAGGGCCAAGTCAACATGGACTGAAAGCACGAACCCAAATCAAGCTTTTCCTCCTTTTCAGTTGCTTTACCTCGGGTATTGACATTTATCACAGCGGCAGAAGACAGCCTGAGGGTGCCACTGAGGAGCAGCGTGGTAGAGTGCACAGGGTCTGGAACAGAGCGTGAGCACCTGGTACTGCACAGTGTAAGGGTGGTGTGGTGGTTTGAGACGCCTCGGAATGTCTTGGGCATTGGTATACTTGATCCTCGATGGTGACTGTTTGGAGAGGATTAGGGGTGCGGCCTTGCTGGAGGAAGAATGTCATTGAGGTTGGGCTTTGAGGTTTCAAAAGACTATTATCATCTTGAATGTACTCTCTCTGCTTCCTGTTTGTGGAAGATGTGAGTTCTGCAATGTTGGTCCAGCCACCTGCCACCAGCTACCTCTATTTTGCCTCATGGGCTACTATTTTTCAGGAACCATAAGCCAAATAAATTCTTTCTTCTGTAAAGTTGTCTTGGTCATGGGGTTTTAGCACATAAATGGGAAAGCAACTAGGATGCCCTGAGTGAGTCGCAGGTGGAAGATGCAAATTCTGGTGGAGACATTTGGTGTCAGTCAGATGGGTCAGCAGGGAGGTCTGAACTGTGGTGGCGTCGGCATGGATGGAGCTGCGGGAGCAGGAAGAAAAGAGAGTTGTTATGAGCACGCTGGACCTCACTGTGCAATCAGAAGTAGTTCACAATGCGATCCCCTAGGGGAGAGCTGTCTTTCATAGCAAATCTTTACACTTCTAATGAGTTTGGTTAGTGGTCTTTTATAAAGTGCATATACAATAAACCCAAACTACTAATATGATAGAGTAGACTCCGGGACACAAAACAGAGCCCTCATCCGAAGGAGAAGCACTCAGTGCTCCAAAATAAACACAGGAAACAGGGTGACAGGCTCCAGACTGGACCTAGGAAACAAACAGGGCTTCCTGTTAGTGAAATAACAACAGCAACAAAAGGAACACAAAACCCTGAATGTTTGAAAATATCCTCCATCCTGTAAGAACCCCACAGGGAGAGTAGGGGAACTAGTCTGTCCGTTTCTGATTACTGTTGAGGAAAAAACATCATTTTTCTTTTTTGTAAATCTACCTGGGTCCTTGTGTGGTTCTGAACCAAAGGAGAGGACAACAACTAACAGTCTGTGAAAAGTGTTGTACAGGCTGCTTTTCAGGACACCAGAGCAGAACCTCCAGACCTGCAATGACCTTACGCTTCAGTAGAAGCAAAATGTTCAACACAATGAAACCTGAAGAATGAGAACAGAGCCTCATGGTCCCAAGTTGGAAAGGAGGTTGCTGACTACAGTCGTAGACACTTTCCAATAATAATGCACCCACAAGTCCCTTGTGGACCTGGGTAGCAGCCTGAGTTCTCCTTCGGTTAGCTTTGTCTGTGCCAAGGCCCTTAAATCCCTCTGTTATCCTTGAGAGAGAAAAACTTGACTACCTCTTGCCTATTTGTCTGTGGACCTACAATAAAGACTTCCATTTTTTTTTTCAGAAAGAAATCTGCACCATTTGTTCGTGCACACACCAGACAGCAAATTCTTGCTTTGTATCAGTGGTAGAGTGATTTTTCTCTTGCTAATGACCTTTGGTTAAACATTCCTCAGAAGAGGACTAGTTGAAAAGGGAAAGCAGAGATGGGAGAGCAGAAAAGCTAAGAACCAGGGCAGGGGTGAAGCTGATAAGAGCGAGTTCAATGCAGCCATGAGTGTGTCAAATAGAACCCACTGCTTTTTACAGTGAGCAGGAGTTGATTTAAGCATTGTCTGGTTGAAGAGAACCCTCTTTATAAGCAGGGACTCATAAAATGACTATGGGAAGGTACCAGTTGTTTAGGAAAGGCAATCAGTTCACATCTCTTTCCAGACTCAGCATCCAGCATGTGCTATCCTACAACTCATGGACAATGATGTTCACCCACCTGCCACCCGTCCGTCCCAGCCGAGGAACCTTCGCCTTTCAGATGGATGGTCTTGACCTTAGCCCTTGGTCTCACTCAACTGTCTGTGTCCTCCAGCTCTTTCTTGTCCACCCTGCTTTCTCTCTCTCTCTCTCTCTCTCTCTCTCTCTCTCTCTCTCTCTCTCTCTCTCCTCTCTTGATTATGGCAAAGAGGACCCAGGAGAGATAGAAAAATTAAAGCATCTTTTTCAGGGAGGGGAGGCAGGAGAACTAAGGGGAAATGGAAGAGCCATGAACTTGTGGCAGAGAAACATCTACACCAGAAAAAGAGGAGCAGGTCTTTAAAACTCAGCTGGGGCTGTCTTCCCACCCCAGCTTCCTGCACCATGAAAGGCGCTTGGTGGTTCTTTCATCTGGAGATAATGGTGGTTAGGGGGACTCCACAGAAGTTTGCTGGTAGAATCATCATAGCTCTGACAAAGAAATCCAGCCAGGAAGAGATATGTACCCCAGCAGCATACGGAACCAGCAATGACACTGTTTGCCAATGGCGCATCTATCCGTTGTGATGCTGAACCTACTGGGATGAAAGATGGACATTACTCCTTCATCTATTTTTCTGTTGCTGTGGTTGCATATCAGGGAAGTGATCCTCCACTGAGAAACATTTTCAGCCCTTCTTTTCATTTTTAATTACTAAAAATTTCAGATGTAAAAGCAAAGAGTAAGGAATGGCTCGAAGTATTGCCCAGGCTCAGCACCGCCCTGCAGCATCTGGAAACACACGGGTAAGGAACGCCCTGTAGTATTGCCCAGGCTCAGTCCGCCCTGCAGCATCTGAAAACACACGGGTAAGGAACGCCCTGTAGTATTGCTCAGACTCAGCACCGCCCTGCAGCATCTGGAAACACCATTCCAAACCTGTTTTCCCAAACTCTCCCACTCCCACTTTCATCCTTTTTGCATTCTCCTGTAATATTCTAAAACAAATCTCAGGTAGGATATTATTTCCATAACCTCATTGCCCCACCCAACACCATTATATTAAAGAAGTTTTCATCTCATTGAATCAACAACAAGTTGCAGATCAAAGATCAGAAGCACCAGTTTTTAAAGCCGAAAGAACAACGAGCTCCCAAGGCCCAAGCACTGGTCACTCAGCTCCGAGAACTGGATTCCTCCCACAGAGACCAGCATATGTCTCATCACCCTCCCCGACTACAAAGAAGTGGGATGTAAGGTCTAGGCACAGGCCCTCAGAGGCAAGATGCAGCTGCTGTTGCTCAGCAGGTAGGTAATTGCAGCTGCCGTCCTTTATTCTCCCTTAGCTTGTTTTCCATTTTGGACCAGAATTTATTTACGTTGTGTATTGTAGATGGAACCACGGCCCCTGCTGCTCACCTCTGGACCTCCTGATTGCATGCTGGGACAGTTTGAGATCCTCACAAGGAATTAATCAGGTTGGCAAAGCCTAATGGACAGGGGATGACTCTGTGTGGAGTCCTTTGGATCTCAGGGTCTCTCATCTCCTCCGTAACAGTCTGAAGTCTGGGCTTCATATCCCTCATTTCCCAAAGCCTGTTGGAAGGCTGCCAAAGGAAAGAGGACATGTGGAGAAAATGTGAAAGAAGATTCTCAGACTTCCACATGTTCCCCCTGGGGAACATCGAGACGCAGGGCTTACCTGGTGCCATCCCAGTTACTGTTTTAATGGCTTATCATATCCTGTTGCGTGGTCAAAGTCCCAGCTCTGTGTGGGTATGCTCTGCTCTGTGTGTACCTGCTGCAATTCCTTTTGAACAAGATAGCGGCAGGGAAGCTTCCTCCAGACAACTGACGTTCGTTAAAATAACAGAAAATGAGGTGGTGACTGGATCACGCTGCACAAGAGAGTGAGAAAGATTGTGGGAGAAGAACAAAAGGCAGGCACAGGACGGGGCCCCTGAGCCAGAGCTCTGCAGCTGTGGGAGCCTGGGCTGGGAAGAGCGTTTATTTTAGTTTCCTGAGTCGGCAGCTTCCCAGGCTTGCTGCGGCAAGACTGTGCCTCTCCTGACGGTGACATGTGGCAGTCAGGCAGGAAACATCACAGCAGAGGGAAGGCGGTTTTTAAGTAACAACAATTGCCAACTGGGTTAACTAGACCACAGGATCAAGATTTAGTTACCCATAGACTGGAGAACAAAGACATTGCAGAGTTCTATAAGGCCAAACTCAGGTCACCCGATGAAGTCTTTGCAAGGGAAGATAAGCCTTTTATTTAAAGTCAAATCAGTCTTTTCAAAAACATTTTTACATGTATTTATTAATGTATTTTGTGTGCAGGCACACGCATATCAAGGCATGAGTGTGGAGGTCAGAAGACGGTTTGAAGAGTTGGTTCTCTCTTTCCGTCAGTGGGTCATGGAGATTAAACTCAGCTCTTCAGGCTAGGCAGCAGATGCTTTTACCCACTGAGCCAGTCTGCTGCTCCTAATTTTAATTCTTTTCAGTTGATATAGAAACACAATCATTTTAATGGGTGCACATTGTATAAATGTCTATTTCCTGATCTGTTTTCACTCTGGTTTTGGAGACAGAATCTGATTATGCTGTCCAAGCTGGCCTGGAAGTTGCTATGGAGATCAGACTGGCCTTGAATTCATAGAGATCTACCTACTTCTATCTCTCTGGGATTAAAGACCTGTGCCATCATGCCCAGTATCTTTAGCCTTTCTTTATGGTGGAAATATCCAGATTTTCTTCTAATGTTTTGAAGACGTGGAAGTAACTTTATCTAAAGTCACCCAACTGCATAATAATAGCACACCAGAGCCTGCTACTTTTATCTAAGTGTAACTGAGAGCCCACAGAAAGGAAAACACCACCAATTCACTATTGGATGTTGACCATTTTACCAGATCTGGGCTGCTGCGCACAAGTAGAGTGCCTGCCTAGCATGTACAAGGCTCTGGGTTGAATCTTCAGGACAATGTCATCAACATAAAATAATAACAACAATCATAAAATTCTAAGGAGTCAAGAACTATTCTTAATAACACACCAACATGTACATATACATGTATTTATCTGCATTATTTTACCTTTTTAAAACACTGTATATAATATTTCAGACTAGAGAGATGACTCTCGATTAGGAGCACTTGTTGCTTTTCCAGAGGACTCAAGTTCAATTACAATTGTCTGTAATTCCAGTTCCAGAAGATCTCTCTTCTGACCTCCACTGGCACCAGGACTACACAGTACACAGACATACATATAAACAAAAACCTATACACACCAAAGGATTAATATAGTCATTAAAAATGTTATATATTGCTGGAAAACCTATTTTTCCTGATTTCTCCCACATGTCCGGTTGAACACTGCTGGTGTGAATGAGACTAGTTCCTGAAGGCTACTATTTAAATGCCTGGTCCCCAGTTGATCAAACTGTTTGGGAAGGATTAGGAGGTGTGGCCTTGTTGGAGGAGGTGTGTCATAGGGAGTGGGATTTGAGGTTTCAAAAGCCTATGCCAGCCTCCCTCTTCTCATTCTGCCTGCTGTCCAGGATGTAAAGTTCTCAACTTCTGCTCCAGTGCCTGTCTGTTTCTTGTCATGATGATCCTGAACTTACCCTCTAAAGCAAGCAAGTATCAATTAAATGCTTTCTTTGATAAGAGCTGCTTTGGTCATGGTGTCTCTTCACAGCAATGGATCAGTAACTGAGACAAACACCCTGGGTGCTGCTTACAAAACAAACGGAAGAACCTGGGAGGGGTAGGCTGGAGACTTCAGGGCACCCCAAGGAGCATAGGCGTAGGCGTGAGCTCTGCTTGTGTCCATCAAGTACCCCGTACTGGAGCTTCAGGACCTGGAGTCTGAAGAAGCTGATAATCAGAAACAAGGTAAACCTATCAAGAGCTGACTCTCCAGCACTGGTCAGAGAACTAAGAAGGGCTGGCCTTACATAATGGCAGACCTTCAGACAGCAAACTTTGGGCTCCACATACCACAGAAAAATCTGTGACCCAATTTCATCCGTGTCCACCCCATCCTCCCCTGGATATAATGAGGGGCTCTCTCCTTCCATACTAGGGCCTGCCCCTTCTGCCCAGGGGTGGCAATGTCTGCAGGCTGCAGTATTATGGGATCACATGGAGACAAGGAGTGAGGGATCCAGCTCTCAGTGTGTGGGGGGCGGGGGAAGAGCATCCTGGTAGGACTGGTGGGAAATCATAGCCTCCTGTCCTTGCTAAGACCGAGGAGCCTGCTCTCCCTACTTTGCTGAGTGGGTCTTCTAGCTTCACTTTTATTGCTATGACGAAATACTCAGAGAACTTAGGAGAGGATAAGGTGTTTCAGCACATGATTCCAGGTCACTGTCTGTCGTTGGAGGAAAGTCAAAGTGGCAGGAAGAGAAACGACTACTCAGATTGCATCCACAGTTCAGAGCAGAGAGAACCAATCCCATGAGGAGTCCCAGGCAGGATCCCCCAGTCCCAAGGCTGTCACGGAGTCAGTGGACACAGACAGGTAGTACTCCCTAAACCCACATTTAGTAAGAAGTCACTTGTTACATTCAGAATGAGACATGTCATAAACTGAATGAAGAATGAATCCGTAAGTAAGCAGCATGAACAATAGCAAGGGTGCTAGAATCACCTGGCAGAGGTTTATAAACAGTCATGTGAGGGGCCAGGTATGCAGCCTCGTGGCAGAGTCCTTGCCTGGTAGTCATGAGGCCTTAGTTTTGGTCTCCGGCACTGGATAGAAAACAAAACGGCTCCAGTTGCCTTAAATGTCACAACAGCAATCACAGGCTTACTAGAATCAAGCAAAACATAAAACAAAGCAAAATAAGGAAACCAGCAAAGGAATATCAAACTTTCAGCAAAGAAACGGAAGATATAAAGAAAAAAGAACTGCAAAATTTAAACTTATAATTGAAGCATGAAATAACTAAAAGTTTAAAAAATTGTGAATAGGTGCTGTGGTAGAATGGACACAAATGAAGAGGGAGCCAGTGGGCTTGAAGGTGGAACAGCAGAAACTGCAAAATGAACAACAGAAAAACATACTCCAAAAGCCATTGTCAGAACCCTAGACATGTGGAGCTGAAACAAAGACCAAACACAAAAGGATTGAGGATGTAGTAGAGGATGATGGTTTAAAAACTGCTCCACATTTGACAGTAGACATAAACCTGCAGAACAAAGAGGTTGGGTGGACTATTGAGATGCCCTCCTAGGCAAGATCCCGCAGACTCATCACAATTAAACCACTGAAAATGGAAAGCCATTTCAAAGTTCTCTCTCTCTCTTTCTCTCTCTCTCCTTTCTTTGTTTTTATTTGTTTATTTATTTTAAAACAATAATTTCTCATTTTACATACAAATCCCAATTTCAATTCCTTCCCGCGCCCCCTACCTTCCCGCCATCCCATTTCTCTTCCACTCCTCAGAGAGGGTAAGGCTTCCCATGGGGAGTCAACAAAGTCTGGCACATCACTTTGAGACAGGACCAAGGCCCTCCCTCTTATATCTAGGCTGAACAAAGTATGCCTCCAAAGAGAATGGGCTCCAAAAAGCCAGTTCAAGCACTAGGGATAGATCCTTGCCCCACTCCAGTTATCCCACAGACTGCTTAAGCCACACAATTGTCACCCACATTCAGAGCACCTAGTTTGGTCCCATGTGGGTTCCCCACTGTCAGTTCAGAACTCCTGTTAACTCAGTCAGACCAACTGTTTCTGTGGGTATCCACAGACCCCTTTTCTCATATTATTTCTCCTCCCTCTCTTCAACCGATCTGGGAGATCGGTCCAGTGCTTAGCTGTGGATCTCTGCATCTGCTTCCATCAGTTGTTGGATGAAGGTTCTATTGTGACAATTAAGGTAGTCATCAATCTGATTACAGGGGAAGGCCAGTTCAGATCTCCTCTCCTCTATTGCGTAGAGTCTTAGCTGGGGTCATCCTTGTGGATTCCTGGGAATTTACCTAGTGCCAGATTTCTTGCTAGCCCCATAATGGCTCCCTCACTCAAGATAACCCTTTATATAAATAAAAAAATAAGGAAAAAACTATATTATCATCTTATTAAATGCTGAACAAAACCTTCAACAAAATTCAGCATCACTTCACGATAAAGGTCTTGGAGAGATCAGAGATACAAAGAACTAATCTAAACATAATAAAACCAATATACAGCAATTCAACAGCCAACATCAAACTAAATGGAGAGAAACTCAAAGTGAATCCACTAAAATCAGGAACAAGACAAGGCTGTCCACTCTCTCCATATCTATTCAATATAGTACTTGAGGTTCTAGCTAGAGTAGTAAGGCAACAAAAGGAGATCAAGAGAATACAAATTGGAAAAGAAGTCAAACTTTTGCTATTTGCAGACAGCATGATAGTATACATAAGTGACCGAAAAAATTCTACCAGAGAACTTCTACAGCTAATAAACACCTTCAGTAATGTGGCAGGATACAAGGTCAAGTCAAAAATTAGAAGCCCTCCTATATACAAATGATGAAAAGGATGAGAAAGAAATCAGAGAAATATTACTCTTCACAATAGCCACAAGTAGCATAAAATATCTTGGGGTAATGCTAACCAAAGAAATGAAAAACCTGTAAGATAAGAACTTTAAGTCTTTGAAGAAACAAATTGAAAAAGATACCAGAAAATGGATATATCTCCCATGCTCTTGAATAGGTAGGATCAAAATAATAAAAATGGCAATCTTACCAAAAGCAATCTACAGATTCAATGCAATCTCCATCCAAATCGTAACACAATTCTTCACAGACCTCTAAAGAACAATATTCAATTTCATATGGAAAAACAAAAACCTAGGATAGCCAAAATAATCCTGTACAGTAAAGAAACTTCCAGAGACACCACCATCCATGACTTCAAGCTCTACTATAAAGCTATAGTAGTAATGAAAACAGCTTGAAATTGCCACAAAAATAGACAGATGGACCAATGGAATCTAATTGAAGACCTTGATATTAATCCACACACCTATAAACACCTGATTTTTTTTACAAAGAAGCTAAAATTATACAATGGAAAAATGAAAGCATCTTCAAAAAATGGTTCTGGCATATCAATATGGACATCAACAAGTGGAAGAATGCAAATAGATCCATATCTATACCCGTGCACAAAACTCAAATCCAAATGAATCAAAGACCTCAACATAAGTCCAGTCACACTGAACCTCAGAGAAGAGAAAGTGGGAAGTAGCCTTGAACAGATGGGTACAAAAGACAACTTTCTAAATAGAACACTGGGAAGTCCTTAACAGCAGTAACAGAGAAGCAATAGCTTGCATTTGGAAGACAGTTCTAACAACCATGACTTTTTATTTGGTTTTTTGAGACAGGGTTTCTTTGTGTAGCTTTGGAGACTGTCCTGGCACTAGCTTTGTAGACCAGGCTGGCCTCTAACTCACAGAGTTCTGCCTGCCTCTGCCTCCCAACTGTTGGGATTAAAGGTGTGCACCACCACCGCCTGGCCTTGACTGTGACTTCTCATAAGAGACTGCTGAGACCAGAAGAAAATGGCTCGCTCTTGAAACGCCTTTGCTGTTGCTGCAGGGGGCCCATGCCAGCTGACTCACAACTTCCCATCACCCCACTTCTAGGGCATCTTCTGGTCTCCAAGGGCACCAGACACTCACATGATGTATAGACATACATGCAGGTCAACATGTGCACACATAAAATAAAAACAAATAAAGATTTAAAAAATACCCAGCATTAACTGGGCAATGACAGCATTAACTGGGCAAAGACAGCAGTCTTAATGTCAGCACTCTGGAGGTAGAGGTGGATCTACTTAAAAAAACTATAGAAGAGATACACTCCAAAACATTAAACAGAAATTACCCCAAAATGCTATCCTAGAAAATGTTAAAGCAACTCATAGGATGAACGGAAAAGCAGAAAGATCAATAAAATAAAACTGATGACTTACTTTTAATGTGTCAGTATTATACTGAGCGCTAATGGGCTGCATACAGTAATCTAAAGGCAGAGATTGGCAGGGTGACCGCAGCATGTTCCAACTATATGCTGTCTATAAGAAAGTCACTTTAGGGGGAGGGAGATGGTTCAGTCAGTAAAGAGCAAGCAAAAGGACCTGAGGGTGGATCCTCAGCAACCATGGTAAAAGCTGACTGTAGCAGTGTGAGTCTCTAATCTCATTTCTGGGAAGGTAGGGACAGGTGCATCCTGGGAACTCATTAGCCAGCCAGTCTGGCTGAATCTGGGAACCCTGGGTGCAATGAGAGACCCTGTCTAAAAATCTAAGAAGGTGATCAATTGAGGAGGATATTTGAGGTTGACCTCTGACCTCCACACACTTGTACATCCACATGCACAAATACACACACACAGTACTCACAAAAATAAACCAAAAGTCACCCTAAATATAATGATACAGACAGATTAGAAGGGATACAAAAGAAGTCAGCTGTGGTTCATACCTGTAACTCCAGCACTTAGGAGGCTAAATTGAAAAGATCTTGAGTTCGAGGTTAGCCTGCGTTAGATAGTGCAGAGAGATGGAGATATGAAGAGAGATGATGGTGGTGGTGATGATGATGATGATGGTGAAGATGAGGAGGACGGTAGAGAAGAAGGGAGAGGAGAGAGGCAGAGGAAGATGTAGCTATACCAATATTAGACAAAGCCAACTTTGAGGCAAAGCAAGTTAAATCGAAAGCTTGCATCCACCAGGGAGGGGTGGCAATCTGGTGTGGGCATGTTCAAAACAGCAAAGCTTGAGAATCAGTGAGCACCATCTAACAAAAGAAAAGACAGAAATCCACATCAGCGCCTTCTTGAACAACAGTCAGGCCAGTTAGTCTTGTCAGCGAGGCTGACAAGAGGCCAAGGGTCCTAACTGAGCATCCATAGGCGTCTAGACCTGTACAGCCAGCAGCACATTACCAGGTCTTTTCAAGTGACTATGGAGCATATCCAAAGGGAAGCCATATTCCAGCCATGAAACAAATCTCAGCATACTTAAAAGAATTAAAGCCCCACAGGGCAGTGGTGGTGCATGCCTTCAATCCCAGCACTTGGGAGACAGAGGCAGGAGGATCTCTACGAGTTCAAGGCCATCCTGATCTATAAGAGCTAGTTCTGGGACAGGCTCCAAAGCTACAGAGAAACTCTGCCTCAAAAAACAAAAACATAAAACAAACAAATAAAAAAAAAAGAATTAAAGTTCCACAGAATGCATTCTTCAGCAAGAAGATAAAATCAGGAATCACTAAATAACACCACAGGACAGACTCTGAGAACCTGGAGTCTAAGCAGCACAGTTCTAAATAATGCAGAAGCTGAAGAAGAAATTTAAGAAGGCATCAAACGGAATGAAATGAAAACAGCATTTGTGACTGATAATACATTAAAGCCACATGTAAAGGGAACACTTTAAAACTAAGATTTATCCTTGAAAGTGAACACCTCTGATCACTCATCTACGCTCACACGCTAAGAATCTAGAAAAAGAGAATCCTGGATGCCTAATGCAAGTATATATCCTTCAGCAATGAAATGGCTAAGCCAACCCGTGAATCCATATTATGTGGCAATTAAAAAGTGACAAGTTTTTGGTACTTACAATACTCTGGAAGGATTTATAGAGAACTTTGTGGAATGAAGGAAAGTAATTTTGAATGCTGCATGCTTTATAACTATAGTTACACAAACATGACTATAAAAGACAAAAACTACAGGGATGAAGAGACATAGTAACGGTTGCTGTACCTTAGCAGGTAGCAGGGACCGGAAGTAGGTGTGGCTACAAAAGGGCAACAAAAGGCTTTCATGTGAAGATGGAAGTGTTCTGCCTCCTCTTTAACATGCATTTATTTGACTATTATTTTTTTAATTTATGTACCTGTGGAGGCTGTAAAAAGACATCACATCCCTTGGAACTGGAGCTACAGATGTTTGTGGGTACCCAATGTAAATGCTGGGGACTGAACTGAGGTCCCCCAGAAGCAGAAAATATTCAGTCAGTGGACCATCTTCCCAGGTTCCATGTTCTATATTTTGACTTTATCACTACTAACATTCCAGTGAGGATACCCAGAGCTATAGTTTGGCAAGATGTCAACCACAGGAAAAAACTAGGTAATGATTATATGCAACCTCTTTGCAATAGTCCTTACAAGTAATTGTGTCAAAATAGCAGATTTAATGTGTGTGTGTGTGTGTGTGTGCGCGTGCGCGCGCGCGCGCGCGCGCGCGCGCACGCACACAAGAAGATAGACTCACTGGGATTCTGAGAGTTCAAAGAACTGCCCCTTCCCTAGCAACCCTTATAAATTCCCAGGGAAAGCATATGGACTTCATATTCCCCACAGACGAATTGTTCTTGTAGAATGATATCCCCAACAACGCAGCTGATCACAGTCCTAGCTGCAGCGTTAGAACCCTCTGGGGACTTGAGAGCATCTACACAAGGACTCCATTGCCCCTCCCTCATCCAGGACACTGATCATCACTGTGAGTCAAGCAACGATATTCTCAGATCACTTCAAAGTCACAGAAATGTATGGAGAAACAAGCCATGAAAACCTGTGGCTGAGCCCAGGCAAAGCAAGCATCCCTTTGAGGGTCCTTAGTCTCATTTTCTAAAAGAATTTAAACACCGACTCCAAAAGAAGTTTCAGGACAATTTTTTCAGTGACTGGGACAAAACCAACAATAGAGGCAAGCAGAAAATCCTGGAAGCTGCCAGGAGGGGAGCTGGAAAAGTCTTCTGAGTTAGGCATGGAAGGCCAAGAGAGAAGGGTCACAATGATAGAGGAAGCAGCCTAGGAATGCAGGGTTGAAGATTCAAATTAGACTTCAGGCTTCTGTGTTCCAAGGCTGCACCAGACACACAGTTAGGAACAGAAACAAATGGTTTCCTAAGAAAGGGAAAGGACTCCCGAGAATGGAAGTGTGATTGTGAACTGCTCAAGGAGTCCCCCAAACCATGCAACCACAACTCCAAGGTTGTATGGCCCTTTATTGTCCCCCTCTTTTGGTGTTTGTATTTCCTTGGCTCCCCCACACCTTCCACACCAGTTTTGTTTGTTATAGAAGCCTGGTTAGGAAAGGGCTTCCAGGCTCCTCTGCCAACTGGATTCTTTCGTATGTTAATCTCTACCTACTTACGTTATTTATTTATTATTTGGTGAGTTTAAAATTTTTTTATTTATTATTCGACTTTTAAATATATTTATTTGTTTATTATTTACTTGGGCTTTTTGGTTTTTAAATTTATTTTTAATCTATTTTATTTATTTATTTATTTTTGTTCTCTGAGCTTTATACAGCATCAAGATGGGAACAAGCTAAGAGAAGGACTGTAGCAAATCAGGCACTCCTGCAGCCTGCCCTCAGGGACTCAGCATACTGAAGCTAGTTACAGCATCACAAGTCGCTAAGCCTTTCAAATGGTCCCTTTCTTGCTCTCTCTTGTTCTCTCTGTCTCCCAGCCTGGTCTGGCTCTCTCCCCACTGTCTTTTTCTCTTTCTCTGTCTGTCTCTATCTCTCTCCCATGTCCACACTCCAAGATAGTCTCTCTCTCTCCTGGGACCTGCCAAGGAACTCTGCTGCTAAACCCTAACGTTGGTTCAGCCAATAAATCCTAACAAGAACCTTTTTGATCATTGCCAAGAATTTGCCCTAGGATTTCCAATTTTCTTGTGGTTTTATTTTAAGCAAGTAAAACGAATCTATCCTATTTCTTAAATTTTTTAAAATATTTATTTTGCTATTTTTTGAAAATTTTATACATGAATACCGCATTTACATAATTTCTACTCTCTTCCCTGACCCCAGTTCTTCCTTAGTCTTCCCCAAACATTCTCAATTTCATGACCCCTTCTTTAATTATACTTATTATTGTATCACATGCAGACACACAGACCTACACATGTATTGCTGGTATGTACATGTGTTTAGGGCTGACGTTTGGGACTGATTAAGCCTTCATGCTGCTCACTCCTGGAGAAGACTGTTCTTGTCTCTTGGCAGCCATTAATGGCCTGTAGCTTTTTTCACCTGGAAGTGAAGTCTTGTGAAATTTTCACTGTCCACACTAGGATGTTAGATGATGTCACTGTGTGGCTCAGGTAACCATACTGTTGAAATTTCACAGTCCAGCTCCTATCACACATTGGTCTTACTGTTTCAGTTCCCAGGCACCACTGTCAAGCCACATGGCCACTATTCAAGCTCAACTATCGCCCTTCCTCATGCGTGTTATCTCCCTCTCCACCACATATTTTGCTTTTTGGTGGCCGAGAATATTTTAAAACAATCCTCCTCCAAGTATGACGTCATTTTGACTCCAGGAAGTTAGTGTGTATCTCTAGAGGACAAGCACTCTGCTTGTGTGTGCATAGCTGTGCAGGCTCACACATACTATTAGAAGGTAACCCTGCCCCTGAATAAATTAGCTGCACCTACCCAGGAATAGTCTCAAAATGTCTTTTAAAATTTGAATTGGATGGATTTTTAGAAAGAAGGGAGAGATGGTAGGCGAGAAGGGAAATATAGACAGTGGAGGATAAGAGTAATAGTATTCAGATTGCACTATTAGTCTTAGCTAAGGTTTCTCTAGCTACGTAGAGACACTGTGACCACAGCAACTCTTATAAAGGAAGACATTTAATTGGGACTGGCCTACAGTTCAGAGGCTCAGTTTATTATCATTATGGCAAGAAGCATGGCGACACACAGGCAGACCTGGTGCTGGAGTAGGAGCTGGGAGTTGATGGAGGAGGGTTAACTGTCTGTGTTACTTTCATTGGTTAATAAAGAAACTGCCTTGGCCTTTTTGATAGACCAGCCCTTAGGTGGGTGGAGTAGACAGAACAGAATTGTGGGAGAAAGAAAGCAGAGGCAGGCAGTCGCCATGACTCTCCTCTCTGAGTCAGTTGCAGGTTAGAATCCTCCTGGTAAGTCACCACCTTGTGGTGCTACACAGATTATTAGAAACGGGTTAGATCAATATGTAAGAGTTAGCCAATAAGAGGCTACAGATAATGGGCCAGGCAATGTTTAAAAGAATACAGTTTCCTTGTAATTATTTCGGGTAAAGCTAGCCGGGTGGGCAATGGGAAGTGGCCCGCCGCTCCTACTACAGGGAGTTCTGCATCTGGATCCACAGGCAGCAGGAGTAAAATGACATTAGGTCTAGCAAGCACCTGTGACCTCAAAGATCATCCCCACAGCAGCACACTTCTTCTGATAAGGTCACATCTACTCCGAAAAGGCCACGGCCCCTAATAGTGTCGCTCTCTATGGACCAAGCATTCAAATACATGTATCTACGGGGTCCATTCCTATTCAAACCACCATAGTCTACTCCCTGGCCCCCATAGGCTTGTAACCGTAGCAACATAGAAATGTATCCAGTCCAACTTCAAAAGTACCCATAGTCTATCGCAATCTTACCCTGTTTAAAAGTTTAAAGTTTAAAATCTTTTCTGAGATTCATGAAATCTCTTAACTGTAATCCACTGTAAAAATCAAAATGTAAAAGTAGGTCGCATACTTCCAATATACAATGGCATGTTACTATTCCAAAAAGTAGGGAAAAGACCATAGTGAGGAAATACTAGACCAGTTGTTTCCAGGAGAGGGAGACATTTTCTTCAGTGGTGTAGTCAACGGGAAGGTGCCGGTGGTCCCTAAGCAACCCCTGACTCATGTTTCAGCTCGTGTTTTTGGAAGCAACTCTAACAAAACTCACTGGTTCATATATGCAAAGACATGAGAATAGAAGGGGACTACTTGGGAAGAGGAAGGTGACCCAGTGCGGGGTGGTAGGAGGGCAAAAGATGGTAATAACAGGCGAATATGATCAAAATATATTATATGTATGTCTGAAAATGTCATAAGGAAACCCATTATTATGTGTAGTTAATATATGCTAATGAAAACTTAAATTTTTAAGAATGAGTTCGTTAGCTGATTCTGAATCACGATCCAGATGAGAGCCACACAATACTTTTGGGCAAGCAGCTTCCTAAGACTCTTCCTGTCTGAAGGGTTCCTTCCTCTCTGCTTCCCATTCATTTCTGGAAGAAATCCTGCCACCGTTTTACAGGACCTTCCATCTTCTGAATTTCCCTGCTGCTTTCATGTAGTTGTTAGGCACACTCCTCTGGAGCAACATTTTCAAAACTCCTCAAATTATCCTAATATGCAGCCATCACTGAGATCTGGCGGTCTAATATCCACTCTTCAACTTAAGGCCCAGAAAACAGAGGTTTGAAGAGGTGGAGAGACTGCCTCCTCTCTCGGAGTACCTTACTGGTCGGACCCAATAAGGTCTCCTAGTTCACAGGCCAATGATTTTTTTTCCCACTGAGCTTTGTTGTTAAAAGATGGATGTTGCGCATTGACTCATTCAGTAGTTGGCTAACTCACTCATTCAAAAGCATGTCCGACATTGGGGCTACAGCAGGGGAGAGATGGGTGTGGTTCTTCCAAATTGATGATGATTTTTTTCAACACAAATTCTCAGCACCATTCCTCATACAAATTGTTCTGGGTTTTTAGACACAATGAACCAAGTTACTCTCAAGCCCCAGGGCCTATAACACACTGATCACAGCCTCTCCAGGATATGGTCTCTATCTACTGGCCCTGGATACTAGCCGCGTGTGCACCTTGGGAAGGTGTGGATGCATGTTTCACACTCCTTCACATTTTTTGCACATGTTCTTTTCTCTTAGAGTGGCTGGTAACAAGGCAACTCCTGCTTCTAGAAGAGTCAGCACCATCAGGCCAGGCTTCTCTCACTCGCCCAGTGCTAACTCCTCCTGACACCTTTACTGCTGTGTCAGAACAGGACGCTGGTTCCCGCGACACACTGTGTGCTGTTTGCAGGTGCTCCTTCTGCTGTTGGACATGGGACAGCCAACCATGAGTTTCACAGCAGCCAGACAGCAGCCTGGGCACCATATAGGGACCAAATGAAAATTCTCTACCCAGACTTTCCAAACCGGCGACTGGTAAGGTAGGGTTTCCCAACAGGTAGTTCTGATGCATGGTCAGGTTCCATACCCACCCTTTCATGATAATCCATTTTGCTTTAGAGGCGCTCCATTTAAAAACTGGTTAGTTATCTGAACCAAAGTAATCTTCCCTCTAGATCAGAGACTCTCAGCCTTCCTAATGCTGTGACCCCTTAGTATAGTTCCTCATCTTATGGTAGCCCCAAACCATAAAGTTATTCATGACTATAATTTTACTACTGTTATAAATCGTAATGTAACTCTATGATATACAGGGTATCTGCTATGTGACCCCGTGGAAGGGGTTGAGAGCCATGGCTCTAAAGGCCATCAGCAGGTTTGATGGTATTATCTCTGTCTATCACTAGCGTCCTAGAATCCAAGACAGAACAAGAGTCTCCTTGTAATCCCCTACAGGAGAATTATCTTGCCTGGCAGATGATAAGTATCACCCCCTCCTCACAGCTGACTGTGATCCCTTTGGCAATAACCGTACACAAACACCATGAAACCTGAGACTCGGCCTCTGGCTGGCAGCTGCCGAGTGCTGTCCATTCTTTTCATTCTCTTGAGCTGTGTCACTCCCATGATGCCCCTCTTTCAGGTTGATGGCTGTTCCAAGAGATAATGAGTCTGAAACAGTTCTGCGATTTGTTTCCCTTGAGACCAAGGTCTGCTTGATCTTCTTGCTTAGTCAAAAAACTAAAAACGTTTTTTCTCTTCTAACTTCAAGTCCAATATATTTTGTTTCTGAAGATCCACTGGAATCTTCTGGGCTTGAGGAGACCCATTGTTCTTCTTTAAGCCCTCAGCCTTATTTGCTTTAATTTTTTTGGTACTTGTTTTTGAATGGGCCTGTATTTTTGTGAACCTCTTTCTTTCCCCCAGTTCCTAGTGTGATCTGTTTTGGCTTCTTCCTTCCTTCCTTCCTTCCTTCCTTCCTTCCTTCCTTCCTTCCTTCCTTCCTTCCTTCCTTCCTAATCAAAAACAGACAAATTGGTTATGGCTCTCTCTTGACCTTCTGCTCTGATTCTGGTCACCAAAGGGTGCTTGGCTAAGCCAACATCACCATCCTTACTACGTGATGACCTTATATCCTCTAGGGTGGGAACTGGGACTCGATTTGGTGGGAAATCCTACTTTTCCAATGATAGTTGCTCCTGAGACAGCTGAACGACTGGAACATCATATAGTCGTAATTGTTACTGGAATCTTCCTAGGCTCTCTGAGATATTTAGACACACAGATTGATATGAATGCATATGCTTGAACTCTTTATGCACTAGGAGTCTGACCACGGCCTAGAGATAGAGCAAGGCAGGACATTTTTAAGGTTGCGATTTTTTTAAAGGTATTTAAGAAATGATGAAGACTAGTGCTAAAACTCCTCAGGACAGGCACTGAGCCTTCCCAAGGACAAATGGTGTTGGCAACAAAAAGAAAATATCAGTGCTGACTTTTCGAAGTATAAGATGGCAGGTAAGGGACCCGGTATATCTTAGAAATTATCACTATAACAAAATGTTTTCATATGCAAAATCTAACAAAATTATTAAAATAATTTCTGGGAAATAAGGTTTTTGTACTTAAATGCATTTCACTGGATAAAATGGCTCACTATCTAACACATTTTATAGGGACAGATGTATTTCTCTAGAGGTTGGTCTTGTTCAGGGTGGTGATCATGAGTCTTGATGCAGTTATAGGGAATATTAGACAACAAAGTGGGGCTCACACTCCCAGGGAATTACAGCCATGATGGACATGGTTTGCTGGTGGAGAAAGGGAATCTTTAAGCCAGGAGAGATGGGGGGTTTGTGAGTGAGGCTCTGCTGAGTCAGTAACTGTGATTGGTTCCTTTTTAGGGACTTCAGAAATCAGCAGTACAGCAGAAGGGTGTCATCACTCACCATCTATTAACCTTATCTCTGAAGTGAAATGATACAACTTCAATTGCCTTCATTTAGGATTTCAGACAGGACACCAATAACCGCCATGTTGGGATGCTCCACTGAGTGCCCACCGTTTAGAGCAGTGCTACTCAACCTTCCTGAAGTTACAGAGTAACCCTTTAATACACTTCCTCACATTGTGGTGACCCCCAGAAATTTACTTTAAAAATTATGGTGACCATAAAGTTTCATTGCTTCTTCATAACTGCAATTTTGATACTGCTGTGAACTGCAATGTAAGTATCTGATAAGTGACTCCAAGAAGTTGTGATCCACAGGACTTAGTGAAACACATTTCCAAGCAGGACTTACTCCTGTCGTACACGGCCAGAGCTTTGCAACCCTATAATCCCAGACTTACCCTTGACTTCTTCAAATTCTGCTCCTGGTTTCTGGATGCCTTCTATGTGTTCAGGACAAGTGAGTTTTAACAAAAACCGCTAACACTGTCACAGCAAGTCTCCTTTCAGTGTTAGGTAGTAAAGAGTTTCCTGGTGAAACCCCACCTTTTCCCTCTTCTAGGGTTTATGCTGGTCGAGCTGGGTTATTGGGATAACGACCCTCCATCACTTTTCTGTATTCATAAGTGTGTTTCCAAAGCTCTGGCTGACTCCAAACAGACTTTTTTCTGTCATACAAATGTCTTTCCTTTTGAAGTAACTTCTCTTAAACTCACTTACTGATTATCAAGGGTAGAAATGGCCTAGTGGGCATGGCCTTTATCTAATGATCAAAGGGAATAAAAAGTAAGAGGAGATACTAAAGCCACAGGGCAGCAGCAGGATGCTATAAAAAGAGAAGGCTCCGTGGGTCAGAGTGACCTGAGTTCAAATTTCCAGACCTAATGTGAAAGGCCAGACACAGATGTGCAATGACCTGCACCTCCAGCCCTAGGGACAGCAGACCCCAGAGAACTGCTGGGACTAACAGCCACCGTAACTCCAGGTTTAGTGAGCGAGAGACCCTGCCTGGAGAGAGTAAGGCAGAGGCTGATAGAGCAGACAGCAGATGTGCTCCTCTGGCCTCCACACATCCACCAGGGCCACACACACCGGACGGACAACCTGAGCAGACACTGGGAAGGTTGACTGGTCAGATTAGAATGACCGTAAAATTAGCAACAGCAAGTACTGTTCATTTCTGGGCGAGTGGTTACAGTCTGATTTGTAGATGTTCCTTGTTTTCTTTATTCTTGGGTGGCAGGACATAAAATGAGTTATTTATTTATTTGTGTGTGTGTGTGTGTGTGTGTGTGTGTGTGCACGCGTGCGCACGCACACATGTGGAATTCAAATGACAACATTCAGGAGTCAGTTCTCTCTGTTTTCTTTCGTCAGCTTTAGGGGCCAAATTTAGTGCTTAAGTGGCAAGGACGTTTATCCACTGAACCACCTCACCAACCACCTCACCGACCACCTCACCGACCATCTCACCGACCATCTCACCGACCACCTCACCGACCACCTCACCGACCACCTCACCGACCACCTCACCGGCCCAAGGCTTGTCCTTATAATTGTTCTGTGAACATAATGTGACTTCAGAAGTGTGTGTGTTTTGTGTGTATGTGTGTGTTGTGTGTGTGTGTGTATAAAGATTGCCTTGTACATTAGGGAGCTAGGCAATGGTTTTTCTTTGCTTTGTTTCTTGGGCTCCATGGGTCTGGAACAGTCAGTTTGCTGAGGTGGCCCAGTGCAGCTCTAAGTCAGACACAGTTTTCAGAGCTCAGTCATAATGGAAACTGAGAAGGTAGATGTGAAAACAGCCCATCGTTGTGAGCATTATCAGCTTATTTAAAAGGAATCTCATGTGGGTTCTGTTATTTCAAACCAGGGACAGGGTCAGAAATCGCAGTGTAGGTGGAGCCCTGGCTCTCACGGCAGGGGGGGTGGTGGAGGAGGCAGCACACAAACAATGTCTTTTCTGGAGAGAGTTGCCGCTGCGGGGAGGGGGGAGGAGGGAGGAGTAGCTGTGATCCTTTGAAATCTGTCCTTTCATTCTCTTTCCCTAATAAGGCTGTCCATAGTCGCTGGCAGAATTAGTCACACAATGTCATTTGAGTTCTCCACATAGGACCAGCCCGCCAGCAAGACAAGCATCTATTTATGTTTAGTGATAATGATGTTTATCTAGTCAATTATTCCTCTCACACAGAACAAACAAGGCCCTGCTTTGGGTGATGATTGGGACTTTAGCCCATTACAACCAACATGGAGAACCATCTCTGAAGTCAGACTGCCTTCCAAAATGATCTTTTTTTGTTTTGTTCTTACATGTTTACTATGAATACTAATGGTCAATTTGTGAAGCCTAATCTGGAGGAAAATACGTTGAATTTGGCCAGAGACCTAGAACCCAGACTTTTCCTCTTGTTGAGCGGCCTGTATTATGCTTGAGGTACATTCTCCTCACCGGTTTGTCCCTAACTAAATGAAGAATGGAATGTACTCTTGCATAAACAGGACCCAGCTCCACACTAAAACTGGGGTCAGGCAAGGTGGTAATATCCTGGCGTGCTGCAGTGAGAGATCTTTCTGAAGGCGGAGAGGAAGGGACCGAATCATCATCAACATTTGTAAAAGTCAGAGAATGACCCAATCCCCAAATCTATCTCATTGTCATGAGGTCTTCTAAATCCCAGGGCCTGTGTGTTTCTTAGTAGTTGCAGTGCTTTGGGGGTGGAGCTTGAAAAACTCTCCAAGGACAAGGCTCAGGGAGAACCTGGTACAGAACACAAGAGATGAGATGGGGCTGGGGCAGAAAGACAAAGACAGAGACAGATTCCTAGAGAACCGAAGGAAGGGAGCGCACCTTTGCGTAACTCTGACCAAATAACTGAAAGGAAGATCTGAAAAAGGAAGAATTTTTCTTTTTTTGGCTCATGATTTCAGAGAACTCGTTCTGGAGGAAGTAGAGCATCACAGAGGTCAAAACAGAACATTGTGGAGGTCAGAGTTCGTGCTGAAGGATGCTGCCCCACATCAGACAGAGAGACAGGAAGGAACAAGGGACAAGATATTCCCTCTAGCCCCACAATGACTTACACCTCCAACTGGCCCCCATTTCTCTCCTCTCTCTCCTCTCTCCTCTCTCCTCTCTCTCTCTCTCTCTCTCTCTCTCTCTCTCTCTCTCTCTCTCTCCTTTAGATTTTTCTCTTATGTGTTACATCCCAACCGAAGTTGTTTCCCCTTCCTCTTTTTCTCCCCACACGTTACTTTTTTCCAAGGTCCACTCCTCCTCCATTCTCTTCAGAAATGGGCAGGTCTCCCAGGGATAGCAACCAAACATGGCAGGCATATCAAGTTATTATAAAACTAGGTACATTCCCTCATATTAAGGCTGGATGAGGTAACACAGAATGAGTGAAAGGGTTTCAAAAACAGGCAAACAGTCAGAGACAACCTTGGTCCCACTGTTAGTAGTACTACAGGAACCCTAAGCTGCAAACCATAACATACACACAGAAGACATAGGTGAGACCCATGCAGACTCCCTGATGGCTGGTTCAGCCCCTGTGAGCACCTCTGGGCCCTGATTAGTTGATTCTGTGGGTTGTTTCCTTCTGGTGTCTTGACTCCTCTGGCTCCTACAATCCTTTCTCACTCTTTTCTGCAGGATTCCCCATGTGCCATCTAATGCTTTCTGCGGGTCCCAGCTAGTATCCCCCCCCCATTACTAGGGGTCTTCACTAGGGTCACTGTTGTGGATTCCTAAGAGTCTCCACTGCCTTAGGTTTCTACCTCATCCCAAAATGCCCCCCAATTCCAATCATCTGCCCTAGCACTCTCAACCCCCATACCCTCCATTCCTCCTGCTCGCGTTCACACCTACCCCCACACTACTCTGAAATCTATTCTATTTCCCCTTCCAGGGGAGATCCATGCCAGATCCCATTTCTTAAAGATTCTAGAACTGCCCACTGTATTGTCTCCTTCTGCGAAGGTAGGCTTTGACGTATGAGGCTGTGGGGAGTGCTGCATATTAAAGCCGTGGCAGCCGCTGATGCCTTCCAATGGGCCGCCCAGAAGCATTTGAGCCTTCCACAGTGCTGTCTGGAACCATCTCACTTGATTCATTTTGCTTCATTGAGAGGAATTCTCACTCTGTGTCCAAGGAGAGCTTTGAACTCCTTATTGTCCTTCCTCTGCCTCTCAGGAGTTGCACTTCCACTTGGAAGCCTTTGAGAAAGATTACCAGCCAAGAGTGGGTTGGTCAGGGACAGGTTTGAATTTTCTCTCCTTGAAAGAGGCAGTTGGCTCAGTGGTTCAGAACACTTGGGGTTCTTCCAGAGAACCTGAGCTCAGTTCCTAGCACCCACATCAGGAAGCTCACATTCTAGTTCCAGGGGATCCCACACCATCTTCTGGCCTCCTTGGGAATCTGCACAAATGTGGTAGATTCACACACACACATACACACACACACCATCACACCACACAAATAATAAAATAAATCTTAAACAAAAGACACAGTTACCTGAGGAGAGTTAGAGAAAATATCTTCTTCTTCTTCTTCTTCTTCTTCTTCTTCTTCTTCTTCTTCTTCTTCTTCTTCTTCTTCTTCTTCTTCTTCTTCTTCTTCTTCTTCTCCTCCTCCTCCTCCTCCTCCTCCTCCTCCTCCTCCTCCTCCTTCTTCTTCTTCTTTTCTAATTCTACAACAAGAGTATTCATTAGTTGGGGGTGGGAAGAGTCTCAGGGGACATGATTAGACATAAATCCAGTCAAAGATGGTTCTGGGATCTGAATTGTGCTTGCAGCATGGAGTCAGCAAATCTACACATGGAGACCTAGCTACTTCAGATGCAATTTGAGACAATTGAGGGGGCCACCACACAAAAGCCATTGAGGACTCTGTGGCTCAGTTGCCTACTTGTGGAAATGTGGCTGCAGGGGGTGACTCTGGTCAAGGTGAAAACATAGCAAAAAGAAGTTGCTTCTACCCTGAGCTGCTGCTCGAGGATCACTCTGGCTGCTGTGTGATGGGAGGGAGGGCGTCTCCCACACATCACAAACCCAACTGATGCCCCTTCTTCAAGACTTGACCTGACACAGAAGGAAAAACAGTCTTCTTTTCTGTGGCATGAGCTCCAGTTCCAACTCGACCTGCTTAGAGACCTTGCCTGGAATTGACCGTACTAAAACTAAGACAGTGGTGATGTTGCTGCTATTGTGACTACCAGGTAACTCTCGGTGCACATGTGCCTGTGCACGTGTGCACACATGTGACTGTATGCTAGAGAGTGCTCCCTCCCTCCCTCCTGCCCTTCCTCTCTGTCTCTCTTTGTCTCTCTCTGTCTGTCTCTGTCTCTCTCTCTCTCTCTCTCTCTCTCTCTCTCACACACACACACACAGAGAGAGAGAGACAGAGACTGAGACAGAAAGAAAGAGAGAGGTTTAAAAAGAATGTAGTTTTTTAGATATTAGAAGAAGCTTGTCAATACAGCATTAATATTTTATTAGGCAATTAATCTGTCTCCTCTTGAAGTTGTGGTATTTGCTTGAAAATGAAACCACTTGAATATATCCACACATTACCTAATGTTCCCATTGTGTGCCAAGAAAGACACGGAGTCCAGCAGTTTCTGAAGACAAACGTGTTCCCTTCATCATTTGTCTTTCTCAGTTCCCAGCAAACAGATCAGAACTGCACAGAATGCAAGGCGGGGAGATGGCTAACCACGAGAAGGATGTGTTCACAGCATAAATCAGAGTCCTGTCCAATTTTTGCCAAAAGACTTAAAAATATGATTTTAATATTATTTTCTTCCCCCCTCCACAGTCCTAGAGATCAAACCTGTAACCTCATGTGTGCTAAGCAAGGGCTCAAACCCTGAGCTAGGTCCCCAGGAACCCCTTTCCTTTTTCTTACAGTTGACTTCCAATCTTATTTTGTGGATGTTGAAGAACAACTTCTGGAAGCCTTTTCTCAGGATCGAACTCAGGTCATCAGGCTTTTGTGGCAAGTGTGCCCTTTAACCTGTTGAACAGTCTCCTTCATTAACCATATCGTCTATCTAATGCCTCCCCGAGAGGCAGATTTCATCAGACAGGCCTAGTGGTGGCCCGTCCTTCTGCTCCCCGAAGATCATTTCAAAACTTACAAAGAAGCTGGTTGTCTCCAGGTGGGAAGCCCCTGCCGCCCTTTTTCTAGTTCTTGTTCCCTTGGGAGGTACATGAGGGGGGCAGATGAGCAAACCTACTGTGTAGAATTATCCCCTAATTGTTTCTGCATGCCTTTCTGGAAAGATGGACATTTTCTGAGAAAGGAGAGTCACGAACAAAGAATCCATCTGGAAAAGAATAAAAGTGACCACATTTCAGTCCTGTCGGGGGCTGATGGTCCCACTTTCTCAGATGTGGAGAACGGAACCTCAGGGGATTAACCGAACAGATCCTAGATGTTGGCTGAGTACAGGGTGCCCAATAAGTCGCCCACGGGGTCGACCCACAACCTTGTAGCAGAGCCCGGAAGATACCTGCTCAACAATAGGACTTTGTAAGAAATTGTCCCGAGAGCATTTTTTTTCAGACCAAAATTTCTAGCCTCTCTCCTCTCCTCTCCTCTCCTCTCCTCTCCTCTCCTCTCCTCTCCTCTCCTCTCCTCTCCTCTCCTCTCCTCTCCTCTCCTCTCCTTTTCTCTTTGTGTGTATGTGACTTTATGGGAGTATACACTTTCCGTGACAGAAAAAGGAAAAAAGAGACGCACAACTGAATCCAATAAAAAAAGGCGCTCGAGTTATAAGTGATTTTTATGAAGGTCACTCCACGGTCCTGAGTGAACCCTGGTCATTCCTTGCATACTTCGGGAGGTAGGAAGCTTGGGGTTGGGGCGAGGCTTCCCTGAGGTGGAGCTGGCTCCCTTTGAAGAGCCTTCCTTCCTTTCATCTCGTTGCTCCGACATAATTCCACGGCTGCAGGCAGAGCTGAGGAATGTAAACCTTTCAGAGCTCATCACCACCTCAGTGCCTTTTGCCATTAGCTTTCTAGACAAAGAACACAGTCCCAGCTAGGGGCAGTCACAAGTGTGTAATGACATGGTCAGAGCAAGAAGGACCAGTCATATGCCAGTGTACATCAGCATCATGTGCCTGGGGACACAAACACACTGAGCGCGGGAGCTGGTCTTATGTGGCCCTTGCTTATCTCAGGCCTTATGTCTTCACAGGCCTGACTTTTCCTCTTCCTTCTGACCCACTTTGCACTCCCCCAGCCTGCTTTGTTCCACACAGTCTTTTAGAAGCACAATTCTAAAGTGAGACTGCATGCAACTATGTAAACAAATGTCTGCTTAGACTTCAGCAGACACCACAGCAAAGCAAGGTAGGTAACACAGAAAGAGGCAGGGGAAGGGAGGAGAAAGGGGCCAGTGGAGAAATAAAATTCAAGATGGGGGGATCTGGGTGGGTAGGTATGGGTGCTTCTTCATGCAATGCTCTGTACTGTGATGTGTGACAGGTCACATCTGAACACATGGAACATGTCACATCTGAACACGTGGAACAGGTCACATCCGAACACATGTAACAGGTCACATCTGAGTATATGGAAACCCAGATTGAGGTTGGTGGTTCTTTCCAGCCCAGAGCTTTTCTAGTCTTCACTGAGACTGACAGGTATAGCAAGTATCTGGGTGTCAGTGATGCTTAGGTAAGCACAGGCAGGCACTGCTGACAAAGAAACACATCCTGTGGCTGATGAAAATGGAACTTAGGTCCCCATATGTAATTATATAGGGAACCCTGTAGCCGCCCAGGTGATGGATACTGCTGGCAGTGTCTGAAGCAGAGTTTTGCGGAATCTGACTGATGCCTAAAACAACCTCACGTAGAGGGATGCTGGAAGCTTCATGTGAGACACACTGTGTTGCTCAATACTGGTCTTCAGGGATCTCACTGCTACTACTGCAGCGTTCTCTTTGGATTCGGTGACTTGGACAACCTAACCAGTTGGTCCAGCTACTCTGGGGCCCAGAACATTCTTGGATGTAATTCTTGTTTCCTCCAAACTTTTGCCTCCAAAGAAAGCTAGGAAATTCATGTACTAAGACAGCATGACTCTAGGAAACACTGTGGGGCAATGGTAGGAAGGAAGATGTGGTCCCCATACAGAGCTCCCACTTGGATAGTGGGCATTATGCCAACTCAAGTCTCTGTTCCGTCTAGCTCAGTATCTGTGGAGGGAAGAATGGCTATTCAGCGTGAGCCTTAGCTTCTGCCTGTGTCCTCTGTCTCACCCACGGTAAGCTGGGACTCTGATGGTCGCACTTAGAAGGTAGATGAGGGGTACATCTGTAGTAGAGAAGAGGAGGCACAGGAGATTGGGTGGGGTCAGGTTGTAGGGAGATTCATTGGCAGCCTTGGAGTCCTGGAGGGAAAACCATTTCTAGAGTTGTATGAGGGACAGGTAGGCTGGCAAAGGGCTTAGTGGGCGAGCACATCCTCCGCATGGGTAAAGGCTTATGCTCTACTCCCAGCATTACACAGACACATGCACGCATGCGTGCACATCAAGACTGTCCACTCTGTACAGTGGCTGTGTCCAGCCACTCTGGAAAGGTGATTACAAGCTAATGACTCCTGCAAGCAAAGAGGATCTAGACAGAGGCTCCTAACAGTCACTACAAGCCTGGTCTTTATTAACTTAACTTTTTTCTTCAGGACTGCTTTTGACATTAATTTTAATCAAGAGTTCCATGATAGGAGAGCTAGATCAGAGGTTGAAAGTACTGGTTGCTCCTACAGAGGACACAGGTTTCCAGCTGGCATGGCGGTTCTCAACTGTAACTCCAGTTCCAGTGAATCATGCCCTGTTCTGACCTCTATGGGCAACAGACATACACACAGGACACACACATACATGCAAGAAAAATCTTTAAAATAAAAATAAAGACGTCTTAAAAAAAGAGTTCCTCAGAATGCTAATATTTGGTATCAAGAAAAATATTCGTCCTGCTGTCAGTAGCCTTAGGATTTGAACCTTCCATGGCCTAATCATGACCAGCAGAGGAATCAACTTTAACCCCAACCCTTTTCCAGCGAGATCCCTGAGTGACAGAGAGGTGTTTGGGGATGATGGGAAATGCACTGGGGACTGTGCCTGATCGGTGCATGGTCGCGGTCTCTCACAAAGGCATCCTCTGAGGAGTCCCCCTCAGGGAGAACAGTGGTTCTGTTGATGTCCTACAGATGTCCCTTCCTAGAAACACAGCTGGGACCTGACAGGGGTCTAGTTCTGAGGAACACGACATAGGAGACCAGGCTGAAGCACATGTGTAACAGGACTGAGCCTGGTCTTTAGTCCTGTTGTATATGATCCCTGCAGTCCTGGTAACACTACATAGATGTTCTGTGCCTCAGTTAACCCATCTGTGACAGGGACTGGTGATATTTGCCTATTAGGGTTCCCATTAAGATGAACTCAGGTGACTCACTAGTAAAGTGAGCATCTGCTGAAGAGATCACAGGAGGTGTGGCTTCCTGGGAGACACACCTCCTTGGAGGAGGTGGGGCAGAAGGACCTGGGGGGCCCAGGGTGCAGTCATGGTCAGTCACTCTCACACAGAGCCACTGCTCCTGCAGAACCGTGGGGTACTCAGTCTCAAACAAAAACCTCCAGGACCTTTCCTGTGCTCTCCTTTATTTGGTTAGAATTGATACAAGCCAGGCTTCCTCTCACCCACAGAGCAGCTTCTGAAGACTGTTGTCTCAGATGCTACAGAAAGGCAAGCAGTGACATAAACCCTGCATCCAGGCTTCCACTCGAACAAACTCGCAGACCGCCTCGGAGCTCTTGCTCCATATGATAATGGGATGACTCTCTGAAACGCTTATTTTAAAAAGCTGCTTTGAGCGGGGACAGAACCCCTGCAAATGTAAGAACCCAGACCCTGGAGAATCCTGTGAAAAACCAACACAGCTTAAAAGCTAAAGGCTGCTTAATAGAATCCAGTACACAATTCTGGATCTGGCTGTACTTCATACCAGCTAGGCAGTCCTGGAGGAGATACTAAATCTCTCTGAGCCTCAATTTTTGCTTAAAATATGATGTGAATAAGAATGATAGCTTGTGCTGAGACTGGTTAGGGCCATGTCCACTAAGCCACAGTAAACTGTAGATCGTAAGGATATTACTGTAGTAGAAAGCAAAGCCAAACGATGTGAGAAGCATGGCGGTTTCCCACACCAAGTGAGCCATGCTGCGGGGAGAAAACCTTCAATCTTAGTGGCTTGTGAGAAAGGGGAAGTTGATTGCTTTCCCTTTTTTCAAAGTTGAAAAGTATACAGGTATCTTAGTTAGGGTTTTATTGCTGTGAAGACACGCCATGAGCACGGGAACATTTCACTGGGGCTACTTAGAATTCAGAGGTTTAGTCCACTATCAGCATGAGGGAAGCATGCCAGCACGCACACAGACATGGTGCTGGGGAGGTAGCCGAGAGTTCTACATCTGGATCCTTAGGCAGCAGGAAGAGACAGGGAGTCACAAGGCCTGGCTTGACACCGGGGCCTGGCCCCGGTGACACACTTCTCCAACAAGGCCACACCACTAATGGTGCCACTCCCTATGAATCTAAGGAGGCCATTTTCATTCAGACCACCACAGCAGGGTTCTCTCCCAAGGAAGTGCTACAGGCGAAGGGAAGGTAGAAAACATTTACCTGGCCAGAACTAGTCATATGGCCTGGTTAAACTCTGGGGTTTTGGAGCGAAAACCAAACAAAATACCAAAAAACAAAGTCCATTACCATATCACCAAGTAGCATACAGCCAGAAAGACACCTCCTCCCGGCCACAAGTCTTTCCCAGGCACCTCTGCACATTAGGAGCAGGAGACACGAATGAGCTCCTCAAAGGGGACATTTTGCAGTGTATGTTCTTGGGGACTTCGTGTCCTGACCAGCATCTACAAGGCCTGCAGGAATTTTGTATAATCACGGATGGCTACCAAATGATGACACTTCTCGCCCTGGTTCTGAGAAACAGTCTCATGTATCTCAAGCTATCCTGGGACAGGCTGTGTAACTAAGGGCGACCAGCAATGTCTATCTTTACATGTAAAACCAAATGTAAAATGAATGCTTAACTGTCGGCTATCACCAGCATTTTCACCTTGCTATTGTATGTGTTTATATGTGTGTTTGCACCCTGATGGAGGCACACACATGTGTGTGTAAACACATATATGTGCACACATATGCGGAGGTCAGAGTGTTCTTAACTCATTTACTATACCAAGTCTGTCATTTGAACACAAAGCTCCCAAGTTTGGCTAGTCTGTCTAGCCAGCTCACCTTGATGACACTCTTGTCTTCCCAAGTCTTGAGCCCTAAGATCATTGGTGGTTGCCACACTTGTCTGACTTTTGTCATGTGCATGCTGGGAATCTAAACAATGATCTATGGGCTTGCTTGGCAAATGCTTTATCCACCAAGCCAGTTCCATATTCCTACTTTTTAAAAGATTCATCATAATTCTTTTTAATGTGTATTTTTCTTCTATGGTGAAAATGTCAAACATATATAAAGCAAAAATGATGGCACAGAAAAAAATCTTAGCATAAAGGTCAGATGTCATTTTACCATCACATCTCTTCAAAAATAGACTATTTAATCTTAACCATGATCCTGTTATCACACAGTTATCCCTGTGTCAGGACCTGGGATGTAGCCCACTGGTAGAATGCTTGTCCAGCATGCATTAGATTCTGGTTTCACCCCAGTATATTTCTCCCCAGCCACGGTAAACCCACCCTCTTGTTTTGTCCTCTTTTTCCATATCTGGCATTTATTTGGTTAACACTAACTTTTCCAACAAACAGGAGCCCACCAGAATCTTCTGGAAGCACACATATTTTTGCTATCTTTTTAAGAAGTACAGATTCTCCTAGGCGTTATACACATGGAATCAAACATATTTCCGCAGCACATGCAAGAGAAGCATTGCCTCATGGGTGATACCATCACTGCTGAAACAACATACCTGGCAAAACAAAATACTTAAGAAAGGGCTTGCTTTTGGCTCAGGGTTTGAAAGGATGCTGCCCACCGTGGCAAAGACTCAAGGCAGGGAAGTGTAAGTGTCTGGTCCGGTGTGTCTGCAGTCAGGAAGCAGACTGATGAAGGCTAGCAGTCCGCTGACTCTCTCTTGTTTTCCTTTGTATTCAACCCAGGCCCCCCCAGCCCATGGGACAGGACAGTGCTGCTTACACTCAGGGTGGGTCCCTCCTCCTCAGCTAGACCGTCCTGGAAACACTCTCACACAACAGTGTGTCTGCTAGGAGGTTCTAAATGTAGTCAAGTTAACGATGAAGACTAATTAATGTGCAAGATGGCAGGAGAACAATGAGGCTATGTTGGCTGATGTCTCTGTGAGGGCGTGTGGAGCAGGGTGCACACACGCTTCAGTGCAGAGGCCTGTCCCCAAAGCCCTCAGGTCCCAGAAAGCTTTGCCGTGGATCTTGTATCCTATCTCAAAGTCAGGGGTGAAAATGAGGTCAGAGTGACATTTCTCAAACACAAGCGCACTAGGGTAGCGCCTCATTCACTGAAATGCATTTTGGGGTCTTTTAGCTATGCATAATCTTGCTTTGTAGTTATTAAAATCATCAGAGATGCTTATTTTGGCTTGAGAATCATGCTGGAAGCTAATCTGCAAAATGCCCTCTCTCCTTTAGTGCATTGTCAAATCAGAAAGTCGCCCCTGTTCCAGAGGACCAAAAAGAACGAGGGGCCCTCCCACCCTCCCATCTCCAGCCAGGAGCCAGAATGTAGTGGAGGTCAAAACTTTATTTCAAAGTCCAACCCCCCAAGGCTGAGTCCTGGCTCTCCAGCTTACTACTCTGTCATTTTACACGTATTTGCGGGGTCTGTTTACATCTGCGTCATCTTGACCTGTGTTAAATTTTTCATTTTGAATTTGGATTATTCTAAGTAGGAGTCGGTTGAGATCTACAGATTTCTTTTGGGTCACTGTGTCTCTGGTTTCTCTTAAATTAGAGATGTCCCCATTTCTCCTGTAAGCCACTAATTGATGGTAGAAGTTGGCTCTTCTGCCCTAGAGATTGCCTCCTGCTCTAGATAGGACTGTTTCCTTCCCTATGACTTACTTACTTTATTTATTTATTTATCTATTTATTTATTATTTGGGTTTTTGAGACAGGGTTTCACTGTCCTGGAACTCACTCTCTAGACCAGGCTGACCTTGAACTCAGAGATCTGACTGTCTCTGCCTCCTGAGTGCTGCGATTAAAGGCCTGCACCACCAGATGCCTGGCTTACTCTTTTCTTTCAGTCTTGTTATTGTGGGTGGAGCTGAAAGCATGAGGCTGGATGCAAAGACAGCTGTGTTGCTGAGGGTGGGAGGCCCTCCCTCTCCTGTCCGGGAGGCCCTCCCTCTCCTGTCCCATGAGCAGGTAAATGCTGTCACATTGAATATATAGTATGCTGCCCAGTCAGGCTGCCTGCAGGGAGAGGTTGCTAGAACGCAAGCTGCCTCTGCATAACTCTGAGGCTTTCATGGGCCCCCTGGGTTTCCATCAGCTCCCTCATTGGTGGCTGTGTAAGGTTCTTCTCCAAATGGCAGTGTCTTTTCCCACTCGCCAGCTAGGTGTTCTCTGTGAGGTGAAGGTTGCCTCATCAAGGAGGGCCACTGGGTCTGTTAAGCACACTGTGCATGAGGAGGGCCCCACAAGTAGCTTAATGCTTTCTTAACCACTTGCTTTCAAAGTCAGGAATGAGAGCCCCACAACAGCTAATTGCAGCGGCGTCCAAAAAGGATTTTGGGACTTTCAAACCATAGTGATGGCAATGACGGTGATGACGAAGTCTGGGTTTCAGTGTCACAATCAGCTGTACATCAATCAAGTTCATCCTGCTCGTGACTCATGAGAATCCTTTGGTGTGGGCTCTGTTGCCTTTCTCACATGGTCCTTAGTCTTTGATGGCTCTTTTGCATTTGGACCTAATAAGATACCTCAGTTCCATTTGATGTTTGCTGCCCCAGACCTGAAAGCTAAGCCATTTCTCCAAGTATTCCTGCTTCATTTTATGACATCTGCAGATTAAAATTTTAAAGCATGAAATACACGTCTCTTTAAGTCCTTTGGGCTGAACATGATTGATAATCTCTATTTCTGTCCCTCACTTCAAAGCCCCACGTCTGTGGGGTGTATTCCAAAGGACAAAATAGATGATGCTCTGTGGTCTCCATGGAAAGAAGTGGGCATACCAAATGCGTAAGTAATTTTATTCTTGATTCCTCTAACCCAGCGGCGAATCTGAGATCTGATAGATACAGTGAGATACAAGCCAAGGCAAACGCTAAGCAGGAAGGGATGGGAACACAAGCTGCAGGCTGTTGGAGATCCAGGAAGCCGAAGAGATTCACAGGAAAGGACCAAAATATGTGTGACAGGAACTCAGATCCTGATCACGTGTAAGCCTAGGCACCCACTCCCTTCCTCTGGAAAAGTGACTTTCTTAGAAGGAGAATACAGCTTGTGGAAAGATACCCAAGAATCAAAGAGAGAGGGAGGGGAAACTTTTACAAAGATTAGTGAAGGACATCCCAGCCACAGATGCAGGGACAAACACAGGAAGATCTGCTCCTGCCTATGACTTTGTGGTTCACCACAGTTTAGAAATGATGAGCTGGTCTGATGAATGAGCAAGGGAATGTTCACGCCAAAGGGAAACTTGTGCAAGTTATGTCGATAAGCCAACTGCCAGTTGAGACCTTGAATTACTTGGTGCGGAAACCAAAGGGGAGTCATTCCGAGATGAGAGGCTGACCCACTACTGGGTATGTTGAATAACTTGTCATTGTGTCAAGACAGAGGAGAGCAACTCCAGCTGCTGCAGGTCAGGGTAAGGCAGAACACTGCGGCAGGGAGGCCGTGGTAGGGCAGGGCGGGAGATGTAGAGTGGAAGGACCAAGGGACAAGACACCCTTCAACGGCGTGATTCCCATGACCTACTCCAGTAGGGAGCCACACCTTCTTTCAATAGTGTCATCGAAGTTTGAACCTATTAATGGGTCCATCCTTCAGGGACCATTCTAGATTTACAAGCCATAACAAGGCAGGGTTTGATATCTTCACTGAGGTCCCCAGTTGGCACAACAGATTACTGTTTAAATAAACCAGCGCCATTCTCGGCTCTTTGCCTGTCTATTGCAGGGGAAGGAGCCCTTCCCTGTGGAGCATAAGGACTGAGACCGGCTAAAACTGTTCTCTGGGCTCCGGTCCATCTGCCGAGTAACACTGTTCAATTAGCAGCTCCCCTTCATAAACCATGTGCTCGACGGCACGCTCTGAGTCCCTGCCATCCAAATAATTTGTATCTGGGCAGTCACTGCCCAGAGTTCTGCAAGTCATTTCCCTTGCTTCGGACCATACAAGGTTAGGGTTTGTGTGCCTACTTCTCTGCAGGGTTCTGAGCACTTGGCCCTGCAGTCTTTCACACGCAATTCAAAGGCACCCAGGGGAAAGAAATGTGGGGGGAGTAAAACCCACATTGAATGGGGGGGGACTCTGGGTTAGCTTAGGAGTTTATCCAGGTGGGTTTGATGACATACTCTGTTCCCAAAGCCTGTGTTCAGGCACAGTCCCAATATATCAAACCGACAGGGACCTGGCACAGGGCCCTCTGGGTGACCTGCTGATGTCAGTCTATGCCTGTCTTGACAGTGTTTCCCAGGGGCACAAAAACAAGTGAGAGACGGTTCCAGCGATGAGCATGATCAGGTGTGCTGGCTCCCGAGCATCGGGTTTGCAATCACATTGCTCCTGAGGGTTTCGACTCCCCAGAAAAAAGACCAGTTGTTGGGTGTGGGGGCGACTCAGGCAGTTTCGTTTCCACCTTCTGCACCTCTCTCCTCCTCAGCTCTCCCTCACACAGAACTATCCCTGCAGTGATGGGAACAGCTTAGCAGCTCACTGTTGGCTAACTCTCAGAGCCAGAGTGACTACAGAAATGGGGCCAGGCAAAGGTCTTACCTGGGGGCTCCTCATGAAAGGGATCCTATCTCTTTTCTCCCAACAGCAGCATACCGCTTTTTGTTCATTTGTTTACAGAGACGGGGCTCTCACTATATACACACAATAATCTTGAGTTTATAATCCTTCTGCCTCAGCTTTTCTGGTGTCAGGATCACAGGGATGGGCTCTGAAATCAAGGATCTTTTTTTTTTTTGAGGATTTTATTTATTTATTTCATTTTTAAAAGAAATCAAACTATCTTTTTTCATTTTACATACCACTCCCAGTTCCCTCCCCTCCCTCCCCTTCTCCCATTTCTTTTACTTATCCCCCCCCCCAGCATCCATTCCTCAGAGAGTGTAAGGCACATTGCTTTGGGGAAGGTCCAAGGCCCTGCCTACTATATCTAGGCTGAGCAAGGTATCCATCCAACGAGAATAGGTTCCCTTAAAGCCAGTACAAGCGGTAGGGATAAATCCTGGTGCCACTGCCAATGCCCCCGCAGTCTGCCCCAGTCATACAACTGTCACCCACATTCAGAGGGACAAGTTTGGACCTGTGCTGGTTCCTTCCCTGTCTGGCTAGAGTTGGTGAGCTCCCATTAGCTCAGGTAGACTGTTTCAGTGGGTGTACCCATCACGGTCTTGTCCTCTTTGCTCAAATTCTCACTCCTCCCACTCATCAACTGGACTTTGGGAGCTCAGCCCAGTGCTCTGATGTGGGTCTCTGCCTCTGTTTCCATCAGTTGCTGGATGAAGGTTCTATGGTGATCTTTAAGATAGTCATCAGTCTGACTACAGGGCAAGTTGAGTTTGGGCTCCCTCTCCTCTTTTGCTTAGGGTCTTAGCGGGGGTCATCCTTGTGAATTCCTGGGAATTCTCTAGTGCCAGGTTTCTTGTTAGCTTTATAATGGCTCCCTCAATCAATAAATCTCTTTCCTTGCTCTCATCTCTGTCCTTCCTCCATTTCAACTATCCCGTTCCCTCAAGTTCTCCTCCCCTCTTCATGTCTCCCCTCCTCTGAAAGGTCTTTACTGCAGAATCACACTGTGTAGCTGGCAAAGGCTTCCTTTCTGGAACTGGGAGGAAATTAAAGGGGCGGGGTCTGGAAAGGACCTCCTGTGCTAGCAGCTAGGCCTTCCTGGATCCTCACAAAGGGGTGTGGTCTGTGGCAGCAGGCAACACCAGTCCCCCTCGCAAATACTCATGTGACCACTGAACTGTTCACAAAGCTTCTGGCTCCATTCAGGGCCTGGGGAAACTCACAAAGTATCTGAGGCCAAGGGCATCTTCGTATATCCCAAGAGTGGCTTCTAACTTCTCTGTGCCTGTGCTCTGCCCCTTGTCTCTGCTGGAAGTAAAATGAAAACCTGGCAGTCTAGTTGGGTATGGTGGCACTGTGGAGACAGAGGCAGAAGGGTCCCTTTGAGTTAGAGGCCAGTCTGGTCTGCATAGCAAGTTCTATGGGGGTTATCGAGACCCTGCTTATTTGCTTTCTGGGAGGTGGGTGGGTGTTTATTTTGAATCTGGCAGCCATCAACCTACCTGAATCTCAGGGCTGGGCTGGCAACCTGCAATTCTTAGTAGGGGACTATGCTTATGGCTGCAAGTCTGAGAAACACAGAAGCAAGGCCAGCCCTCACAGTGACTCCCTCCTTCATTTCCCCAGTGAGATCCGCTGTCTCCTAGACCTCCCCTACCTTACCTGCTTTCCCTCCCAGCCCACGGCTGCCGCCCCTCCCAGCCCATTTCTTGCCTTCTCCCTCTCCTGCTTCCAACTCCTTCCTCCTTTCCTCTGTCTACCCGTGAACTTTTCAAGCAGTGCTTCTGGGCCACGTGATCAATCACCTCACAGAGCACCTGTGTGCTCCAGTACTATTCCTGATCCTGGGGCTGGGAAGTGAGACCTGAGCAGAGAACTGGCAGACCCCAAAACTTAGGGGTTGGGTGCGACTAAAGAAGCACAGAAGCAGATGTGATGGTTCAAATGATAACGGTCCTCAGTAGCCCATATAGCTGAATACTTGGTTCCTAGTTGGTGGAAGTGTTTATGGAGGATTAAGAAGTGTGGTCCTGTTAGGGGAGATGTGTCACAGGGGCAGGCTTTGAGGTTTCGAAAGCCTCCTGCCATCCCAGTGTTCACTCTCTGACTCCTACTTGTGGATCAAGATGTGAGCATTCAGCGATTTCCGCTGCTGGTCTTTTCTCCACCACCACAGACGCTAATTCTCTGAAGCAAGAAGCTCAATAAATGCTGTCTTTTATCCTTCACCTTGGTCCTGGGATTTTGTCACAGCGATAGGAAAGTAACTAAGACAGCAGCTCCGTCCAGAAGGTGGCAGGTGCAACAAAGAAAATAAAATGGAGAAACGAGACAGGAAGTGATGGTTTTGACTAGCTTGATCAAGAAAGGGTTGGGTTTTGTTTTTGAGAAAGTATTATAGACATTAGATTACAGTGTTGGGATTGAGACGGCAGTGATCAGATTGGGGGAAACCAAGGCAAATGACAAGGTCCTGAGACAGCAAAGAGCCAGCGTGATTCAGACAGAGGAGGCTGGGACTTAGATGGGAGGTTACTGTGATGGGAGACTAAGGTGGGAAGCTGGGCAAAGCAAGGCTCAACGGTGATCCCAGAACTCAGTGCAGCCAGGAGGAGGGGTTCAAGGTTATCCTTGGCTACATTGTAACTTAGAGACCAGCCTGGGCTCTGTAGGACTAGGTTATCCTTGGCTACATTGTAACTTAGAGACCAGCCTAGGCTCTGTAGGACTAGATGTCAAAACAATAACAAAACCAGACAAACAAAAGCAACAGCAACTAAGCAATATTTGAGATCTGGAGGCTGGGGTGGAAGTGGTTCAGGCTGGGGGAAGACTCAGGCCTCTAAAGTAGGTGGGGATGAGAAAGCACATGCCTATGGAAACATCTTCAAATCTTGTGTGTGCAATGGAGAAGACGTTAGAAGAGTCAGGCTTTGCAGGGGACTAGAGGCAAAGACCCTTAGACCACTGGTGTGGCAGAGGGGAAAGGGAGGATGCAGGAAGCCTCAGGCGATGATGGCAGGTAAAGCAAACATACTAAGGAGAGATTTCCTCCACACTCCCTCTCTCTTCCCCTCTTTTCTCTTTCCTTTATCTTTTTGCCCCTCTTTGGTGCCTCTCTTCCTCCTTCCCCATCATCTTACCTCACCTTACTTCTCAGTGGCATAGGGCTATATACTGGAGATTGAAGATGTAGGGAAACATCAAAAGTTGTACTTGGCCAGAGCCACAACAAACCTGCAAGATATATTTCTTTTTTAAAAACAATTGTTTTTATTAAGCTATATATTTTTCTCCTTTACCCTCCCTTCTTCTCCCTTCCCCTTCTACCCTCTACCATGATCCCCATGCTCCCAATTTACTCAGGAAATTTGTTTATTCAGGAAATGAAAGATCTCCAATGCTCTTGGGTAGGTAGAATTAATATAGTAAAAATGGCAAACTTACTTAATGCAATCTACAGATTCAATGCAATGCTCATCAAAATCCCAGAAAAATTCTTCACAGACCTCGAAAAAACAATACTCAACTTCATATGGAAAAGCAAGAAAAAAAACCAGGATAACCAAAATAATCCTATAAGACATATTTCTAGAAATGAGAAGAAATACTTCCTTTAGAGAAAGATTCCATCGCATGGTGTAAATGAAACCCCACTCTAGAGTGTAGGCAATTCAACAATGTCAGATTTCAGATCACTAGCCTTATTAGCTAGTTGTTTTTGGTCAGTGCACAAGTCAGACCATAGCCCACAGTGAACTCACTAGGGACAACAGTGATTCTTAGGCAATCCAAGTGAGATGACCCACAGATGGATGAGTACATCTGAATGCCAGGGAGAAATCAAAGCTAGAGAGAAACTCAGAAGTCAAGATAATATAGAGAATTTAGGATTGGGAGATCAGCTAACTGCCCCAAGATGTGCGATGGAAGTATGAAAGGCACAGGAATAGCGCTGGCTACATCTCAAGCTTAGCAACAGGAAGAGAAACAATAATATCAGAGGGTTCTCAGAGCTCCTGGAAGAATAGGAGAGTCATTCTATGAGGAAGAACCCAGTCTTGAGGGGAAGCAACTACTTCGTGGAGTGGTGATGAACCACAGAGTGAAGCCAGCATGAGTCCAGCAAGGGTGAGCAGTGGATTTGGCGAGAGGATGGAGGCTGTGAAATGCAGAATGATAGCAATGCAGGAAAGGAGGCTGAGCTGATTAGAGAAAGAGAGAGAGTGAGTGAGAAAGGGAGGAGAAGGAAGAGAAGGAGGAAAAAGAAGAAGAGAAAGAGGAGAAGGAGGAGGAAGAAGAAAAAGAGGAGGAGGAGGAGGAAGAAGGAGAAGAAGGAGGAGAAGGAGAAGGAGGAGAAGGAGGAGGAGGAGGAGGAGGAGGAGGAGGAGGAGAAGAAGAAGAAGAAGAAGAAGAAGAAGAAGAAGAAGAAGAAGAAGAAGAAGAAGAAGAAGAAGAAGAAGAAGAAGAAGAAGAAGAAGAAGAACTCAAATCATCACTGGGACATTTTTATGGAAGAATCACAGATGAGGGGTATAGACACACAGATGGTTCCTAGACAGCAGTGATGGGGAAAAGAGGGAGAAATAGCAAGAAGAGAAAGGTCAAGGCTGCTGTGGGAGAAAGGCAAGCATAGCAACTGTCCTGAGACAGGCAGCCCAGTAAAGATGGCAGAGGGTAGGCACAGAGGGCATGACCTCCCATCACTTGCCCTGAGTTAAGGCAGACATTGATTGACACCGGGAGGAATTTTTGGGTGTGAGGAGAGGAATGGAGAAGACAAGGCAGGAATTGAAGATTCCAGGGTGTGGGGAGGAAAATGCAGAGGCATCATAGGAGCCCACACAGGTTAAATGTGCTTTTGGCTATCCCTGTCCCAGACTACCATATTTGGGTGTGCGAAGGATGGAATAGGCAGAGGGTTTAACTAGAAAGAGAAAACAAGGAAGAGAAGGTAAGAAGGAAGGGAGGTGGGGCACTGGAGCAAACCTAGAATGTTGTGATGATCTTTGGGAAAAACAAATAGACCTGTCTTTGCTCATTTACAAAGGGAGAAAATAATGGGACCCCACACACACACACAAACACACATGCATGTGTATGCTCACTCACGGGCACAAGCACCTATAAAATAATCAAAATGTAGACGGAAGATGAACAAGGAGCAGCTGCAGACAGACTGCTCCCAAGGGGGATATCATGCAGCTAATATCTTACATTGCCAAGATATTAGAAATGCAGATTCTAACAACAATAAAATCCAATTGGATTGGAAATGGTTAGAAATACACCAGAAATAGCTGTGGGTCATACAGCTGTC